>NC_089225.1:15260393-15914882 GCF_963924675.1 Phocoena phocoena
AAAACAGCTAAGTCGTACAAAAAAATAAAAATTAATTATTAATATTTTAAGTCACAAAGGTTTTAACCTTTGTGTTGCCATCAGTATGTAATATCTCTTCCAAGGTTTTTACTTATTTATTTGGAGTCTTTGCCTGAGTATTTTTCAATATAATCACTGATAATTTGTGTAATTAAAAAGAAACAACAAACAGAAGAATGAATGATTCACCAGATGACTGTGCTCAATTTCAGCATGTATTTTGTTAGAAAATATAAATTTTTGTTTGTCTAGGATTGATATTAACTTATTAGACTTAGGTACCTAGTCAACGATCTATAACTGTGCTAGCACATTTTGATGTGTTGAATTGTGTGGAGTTTTAGAATCACACAGTGGCCCGCTAAGAGAAATAGTATAAGAAAGCACAGTCAGTAGAGAGGCAGACCTCGGCCTGAGTGGGTGCTAAGGACAAATGGTAAAATATAAAATCAATTCTGAGTCATTTTTGGCAAATTAGATTCTTTCCAGGGAAATGCAGTAAATTTAGACAATCATTTTATTTATTTAATTAATTATTGTTATTTTTAAACATCATTATTGGAGTATAATTGCTTTACAACGTTGTGCTAGTCTCTGCTGTATAACAAAGTGAATCGGCTGTATGCATACATATATCTCTATATCCCCTCCCTCTTGCATTTCCCTCCTGCGTCTCCCTCCTACCCGCCTTATCCCACCCCTCTAGGTGGTCGCAAAGCACCGAGCTGATCTCCTTGTGCTATACAGCTGCTTCCCACTAGCTATCTATTTTACATTTGGTAGTGAATATACATCAACGTTATTCTCTCACTTTGTCCCAGCTTACCCTTCCCCCTCCCCGTGTCCTCAAGTCCATTCTCTATGTCTGTCAATCATTTTATAAAACATATTCTTTTCTAACAAAAGATAAGATTAAGTAAATTTTTTATTTAGCTAATCAGACATTTTTGGTGTTATGTAACAATGTTGGAAGGCATTGGTCTCTCACTGAGTTATTGGCAAAGAAAAAAGAAAAAAAGACTACCACTTAATCACACTGATGAGACCTCACTTAGTGTGAAGAACCAAGGAGATCATATATATTGTTACTAAGGATACTATAGATTGCTACTCTGTGTGTGTATATATATAGCTCCAAGATTTCATACTATGGTCATGTAGAACATTCGAAAGACATTTATTTAGGTCTAGAAATACAATCTTGGCTGTGAAACAAGCATAACTACTTATTTATTCATATATTAAAGAGTTATGTATTGAGTGTGTTCTATGAGTTGGACAGTGTTCTAGATGCAGGGTATAAAGTGATGAAAGATAAACAATAAACTCATAAAACGTATGTAATAATAAGAAAGGGCAGGTAATAAACAAGAAAACACAAGAAATAAACATGATTATTTCTCATAGTGAGAAGCAGTATCAACAAGCCTAAAACAGAGATTTTGGTACCAGGAAATAAGGTCTTGCTATAAAATCTAAAATATACTCCAGTGGCTTAGTGGGGTAGCAAGCAGCAAAGACACTGATATTGGAAGCAGTTTGGATGGAGACACATGCTATGCAGCTGTAAACAATTTGGGAAAATTGTTGTCCACAGTAATTTAGGAAGTAGACTCATAGTAGGCCCACTGAGCCTATATATCTCTAGAGAAAATGGTTGGAAAGGGTAAGAGTAATTGTGTGTATTGAGATAGTAATATAATAAAAAGCTTTTCTGGGAAAGAATTGGCTGAATTGCCAAAAGAAATAAAAAGGAATTAATGAGTACAGATTTGAGAATACCAAATGGTTATCAAAGCTTATTTAGGCCACTAACAGTAACAGGTAAGAGGAAAAGAAATTTTGAATGATAAAGGACAATTCATTTGCAGCCCTGAAGCAGAGATCAGATTAAGGCTGTGGTCGTCTCTCTCAAAACTGTTATGCCAGAAAGCCCCAAAATCATCACCATTACCTGAGGTATAAAGTATGAAGGTGAACAATTAGAGAAATCAATCAACCTTAAGAAATATGTCTAGGAAAAACTTTGGATGTGATTACATGACTGTAATAAAATAGATAATATCCCTACTACGTTTCTGAAAGAATTGCATTTGCCAAAACTTCCATAAACGTGATCATATACTGGGCGCGGGGTCCAGCGCGGGCAGTGTGCGGGAAGCAGCGGGAGTCAAGGTCAATGCATCGTTGCACCCCAGAAGGTGGGGGGACCATGGCTTGCAGCCCGAAGGTGGTGTTTGTGCAGACCCAGCTTCCGAGAGCGGGGTGCCCGCCCAAACGATATCTCTTTTAGCGATTTCAGGTCATATCTGAGGGATTAATGTATTACACGTTCATGATATAATTTGTTAACTAGCCAGTAGGGGTCATTAGCTAAAGAAATTCTTCATTGGTGAGATTTCGGTGATCTAAGAGTACTTAAAGGAGAATTAATATTTCTAATCTCTTTCAAAGCATTGTAGCAAAGATCTTCACATTAGAATTCAATACAGATACAGACCTGAAGTACCTATATTTTTAAAATTTGATCCTTAACTGGGATCAGAGATACAATCTTTAACATGAAGTCAGAAAAACATTTATTTAAGCAGAAAAGATTTTTTTGAAGGTCTCTGCTAGCCAGATTGCAAGTCTTATTACTAGCATCATCTTTAGTTGTATTAAAAATTTGTTATAATATCTTGGGTCTTGATAACATGGCCAATTGAATGTCAGTCACACAGTTACATAGCTGTCTCGGCTGAATCTGTAGCAGCCCGGCTTTCTCCTTGCGATTAAAGTAGTTTTATAAGAGTGTAATGTCTAGATTAGGCAGGCTCAACTTGAGCAAAACCTTTTATTACTATTTAAGAGACAGAACCAAGGGAATGAGTTTAAACTTGAAAAAGAGGTTTAAAATGGACATTCATTGATTTATTTCTCCTAAACAAGTTTCAGAGTAATATAAACTAGATATCTATCATATCTGAAATGAACAGTTGACACAAATGAAGAATGTATTTGCTAGCAGTTTCTTAGAGAAACTGACATTAATCCATACATGTATATATATGTGTATTTATAAATACACACATATAGATTATAAATACAATACATTTTAATGTATATTATAATATATTATATATATAAGTAAAATATGAAATATTTTATAAATATAGATGATAGAATACTTTATCTTTTATATAATTGTTTTCTATTTTATATAAATATTATATATTTATAAATACATAAATATATAATAGTATATATGTAATAAATATATATACACTGAACTTATTAAGCTATTTGCTCTGACTAGTGGTCTTCATTCTTTTTGATCCAGACTATCTCTAATCTACCTACTGTCTTCTTTCTCTCCATTCTGCACTTAAGTATCTACTTTTCTATCTTATTCACAAACCACGAAACATTTCACATATTCGTAGATTTCTTGAGAGCATATAAACACACATATTCAATGTGCACATACAAATATATATGTATATATATCAGAGCTGGGCAAACTAGAACTACTTTTGTGATAGCCACCTCTTTTTGTAAATAAAGTTTTATTAGAACACAGTCATGCTCATTTCCTTACATATCGTTTATGGCTGCTTTTGTTTTACAAGAGCAAAGTTGAGTAGTTGTGTAAGAAACTGTATGACTCAACAAGTGTAAAAAATATTCCTATCTGGCTTTTTAAGAAAAGTTTGCTGACCTCTAATACATACACATTGTATTAGTTACCTTTTACTGTGTAACTAACCATCCTGAAACTTCATGGATTAAAACAGTCATTTACTAGCTCTGAATCTTGAGTGTTGGCATTTCAGGCTCAGTCTATTTGGTTACTTCTTCTGCACGTATTCCCTGGGCTCACTCATTTGAGCAGTCAGTTCATTGCATTGTTAGCATATTACCTGGCAATTTCAGGAAATGAAAGGTTCCATATAAAAATGCTTTCCAGGACTTCAAGTACAAATCTATGAAAACTTACAAATGTTTATGGTAGAAAATTTTCACTACTCCCTGGAATTTTTTTTTTTTTTACTCTCTGGAATTTTATCCTGTCTTCCTATATAGAATATGTTGATAATAACTAAACTTATATTGATTAATAGCTCTGTCATTCTCTACTGTTATGTATACAGGCCTCTAATAGAACAGTGACCTCAGGGGTTATTGGTGCGTGTAGTTATATGGAACAGTCTCTCCTTAACCAAGTGATCAAACAGATCTTTCTAAATTCTATGCTTGTTTAGCAATCTCCTCAGATTTTATTTCCTCTTTCTAATTTTCTGCTTCTAGGTATTGGCTGAAAAATTACATTTAAAATAATGTTAGGATTGGGTTTAAAGCAAAAATGTACAGTTTCTTTATGAAAGCCTTCCCCGAATAGTACTCAGTTTCAGTGTAATTTAATTTGATTAAGTCACCAAGAATTCTCAGACAAGAGTTGGTGCGCGTTCATGGTCAGCTGTGAAACTGATGTCTCTCTAAGAGGTAGCTTGGAAGACATTTGGAAAACCAAAACTTTCTAACTGCTGTGGTCTGAATGTCTGTGTTCCCTCAAAATTCATATGCTGAAATCCTAATGCCCAGTGTGATGGTATTAGGAGACAGGAACTTTGTGAGGTGATTAGATGGTTGGAGTGGACTCTTTATTTGTGGGACCCCACAGAGCTCCCTTCGTTCCACCCACCATGTGAGGACAGAGCAAAATGCTGGCAGAATGCATCTCAGAAGGGGGCCCACACCAGAGCCTGACTGTGATGGCACGCTCATCTTGGACCTCCAGCCTGCAAAACGGTGAAAAGTAAATTTCTGTTGTTTATAAGCTCCCCAGTTTGTGGTATTTTGTTAGAGCAGCCCAAAGAGACTAAGATAGTAAGTACTAGTGATGAACTGGTAATTGTACTCCTCTCTCTCTCTCTCTCTCTCTTTCTATATACACACACACACACTATATATATATATATATATATATATATATATATATATATATATATATATTTCGTATAATAAAAAACCTGTGTATCAAATAACCACTGATCTTTACATACTAGTTTTGGTGAAGTATTTTAGCAAAAGAAATACAAGACCAAAATTTCACTTTGGTCTTCACGTATTTGTTTGATCTCTATGGCCTTCAAAATTTTATTTTTAATTAGCTGTCAATATATTAAGATTAGTAGATTTCACATAAAATCTGATATCTGGCTTATCTAAAATTAGAAGATCTGACAATAAATGTACCTCTTTCCCACCTGACAACCATCCAAAACAACTGGAAAGTTGCTGACACATTTTAACCAAGTAACATTCTCTACTTCACTGCTTTTCATGCACTCCATGTCCACTCATTCTTGGTGCCTATCCTCTTCATATGGCATTTGAATTTGGGAGTTCGGTTTATATTAACCTTTCCTTGGATCTCACTGGACTATATTTCCTCTTATTAATGCCCTAGAAATTTACCTGCTATGGGGCTCCTCTGACTCTTCCTGTGCACGGCAAAGACCAGTTCTTAAGACACCAACCTTTCTGCTCATGTTGATTTGACTTTCTTCCTTTCTTTCTTTTTTTATTGAAGTATGGTTGATTCACAATGTTGTGTTAGTTTCTGGTGTATGGCAAAGTGATTCGGTTATACATGCATATATATGTATATATAGTAGCTTGTATCTGCAAATCCTGAACTCCTAATTTATCTCTCTGTTTCTGTGGCTTATTATGGTCTGTTCCGTTGCACTTGTCCATTGCATTGCATCATGCTACTGAAAAGATATTTTTCTATGTCCACTTAGAAAAGCAATGACTCTTCTTTTTGTTATTTTTGTATTTGTTACTTTGGTCCGTATTTTAATTTGGGCGGAGTTTAGTTTCCCTTGTATACTGGGTACGATGATTTATGATGTTAAATTTTTCTCCAGCAGGAAGCTCAGTCTAGCCTTTGACAATATTAAGAGAAGTCTGACGTTTCCCTTTCCTTGAAAAGATTGCCCATACCTTCATGCAAAGGCCAGTTTCCTCCCTGATCACATCAATTTTCTCATCTTAATGACCTCCTGGCCAGGAATTATATTCACCAGTATGACTTTAACAGTTTCCAGTAGAGAGCCTGTTCAGATTCCCCTCTGCTCACTCACTTTCTCCACCCACCACTGATCCCAAACTTTTAAATTCTCATCGTATCATAGGAATACATGGAAATATCAGATAATATTAAAGATTATAATAAATGTAAGTCTCCTGAGTATGACTAAAATTCCCTCCTCTTTCCACACCACTATTACCATCTTATTACGGGAAAACTGTGTTTTAGGGATGCACATGTATCTCTAAGAAGCCTTATCTCTCAAGGGTCAGGAGTTGTTTTGTAAACAATGTGGAATTGTGATTGGAACACTGCAGATTGAAAGCAAATGTGACTGAGTTTTTGAATGACAATTAGTAGGACAGAGATACTTAATAATTAGGTTAATTAGCTTGAGAAAAATCAAATGTACTAGAAAGACATGACCCAGAAACGATTTATAGATAATCTCAGAGGTTCCCAAACTTTCTTGGGTCACAGCATGCTTAGTGCCTTAGTAATATTTTCATGATGCCACCAAGACAAACGAAATATCTAACATCCGTTTATTATGTAGTTATGTTTTTTTAAACAATAATTTCGTATGTCCTTACAACCTGTTGGTCATTGGGCAACTTCTCAAACCTTAGGCTCAGATCGTACACTACCACTCTCATTTCCTGTTCCACACTGATTTTCACATGGTACCTGCCGTTCGTCACAGCCACTCCCATAAAGCTAGTTCCTGAAAGATGTGACATGGTTAAAAGGAAAGAGTTGAAACTGATCTACCACCATCCAGTAGTTTGCACAGCGTCTGACAGATGTCTCTGTGAGTTCACTGTGGTGCCCCAGGTCACTTTGATACACAGTTTGCTAACTATGAGTCTAGGTGTTAAAATAGTACGTATGTGTACATCTTTGTACCTTGGGTGATTCAGTGAGGAATTTTGCATTTTAGATATTTAACTTATTGAAAATCCATGCCTTCCTGGCATTTTAAAAGTAGGTCATTAGCAATCATTAGGTAAAATTTCTTCACCTGACCCATGAGGTAACCCAGGCTCAGAAAGGTTAAGGGCCTTGCCTTTCTTCATAATTTTTCAGTTTTTCTTTTAAGTTTTACTATGACACTGCTCAAAGATACTATATGTAAGATAATTTATAGTTTGGAAAATGGCATGTGGCTCTTTTTAAAAGGCAACACTAATAGACCACAGTCTAATCTCATTTAAAATAGAGAAATTAGTTGATTAAAGTTAATTTCCATTACTCATGTGTGTTTTATTGCATGTTTTGTCCTGTTAGAGGTGCATAATTCCTTCTGGCAAAGGATAGCACAGTTTCCTAAATAGATCTCACTTGTGTCTAATATTTCCATGCTAGATGCTCTTATGTCAAAAGGCAGACTTCAAGGACAAGGGCCTGACACGTCCTTAGAGCGAACAGCTACTCCTCCCACTAACTCACCCACACATTATTCCTGAAGCCCATTTGCTTATGAATCTCCTCCTACTGCCAGGACGGCTATTTTTCTCTTTATCTAAATCCATTCTTTTTCTGAGGTGCACTTTAAACCCCATTGGTGTTTTTTCTCCTGAGGGTGTCATTCTCAGTAGGAGCTCCATACTTATTTAAGCCCTAATACCCACATCAGCCATGAGGCTCCTAGAGTTTGCTAACTTATGTGGCAAAATAAAGGCACAATTAAACCATTTATTGCAACTGTTTACTTTAAATTCACAAGAAATTGATTTCAATCCATCACCGCACTACCATTTTGTCTATAAATTTGCATCATGAAGGACCAAATCTACAGAAATATTCAGGTTGAATTTGTGAAAAAAATCTTCAAATTGATTGCACAAGGTCTCCTTCTGGGGTCAGCAAACTATAGCTCATGGACCAAATGTGCCTGGTGCCTGTTTTTGTATGGCATATGATTTAAGAATGGTTTTTACATTTATACTATATTTTATATTTATATTTTAAATGTATTTAGAGACATTTTTAAATAAGTACATAAATACCACATAATATCCTCGATTTTGCTTTTGGATACTCTAAGCTATCACTATCTGGCCCTTTAGACAGGAAATGCTTGCAAAACTCTGGTATACTTATTCTGTGCCCACTTAATGTCACTGGCAGTTAAGAAAACTACTTAAGCTAAATTAATTGCTTATGTAATTCAGCTACATTTAAATTTATATAACTGAATTCTGTTAACTTCAATAAACACTCATGGAGCTTCTATTTCAAACTAGGTATTACGCTAGGTCCAGGGAATGTAAAAGCTAATAAAACAAGAAGCTCACAATTTAGTAGAATCTCTTCATTTTACTCATAGAATATGACCTTTACATTTCATTTATGTATTATCATTGAAGTAGTATATTTTATGTATTACAATTGTCGTAAGTTAGAACATTGGGGATTGCCTTTTGTGATCAACAAAAGATTTTGCTGAAGGTAAGAAAGTAATTTTTCTGTCTCCCAAAATATATACCCTTGTCTAGATATTTGACTTCTTTTATCCGTTTTAGTGAATTCACACTAGAAACTAACATCCAAAAAGCTTTTGTTGCAGTAAAGCAGAATAAAGGTCAGCTGCTGTCATATTTTTAACTCTGAATAGAATAAACCTATTTAAGTGACACTTTCTCGATTTTAATTTGCACATCACTATGTAACATAAACAGTAAACCTACTATACGAACAGTTCCTACTATATGTTTTTCACTTTACATTTAACAGAAACATGAACCTCATCATTCACAGTTCACTACTCCATACTTCAAAGTTAATTGATACCCCTACAACACAGCAGGGGAGTTTTAAAAGACTCCCATTGAGTTTTTGGTTCCTTTTTTAAATAAATAAATTTATTTATTTATTTATTTTTGGCTGCGTTGGGTCTTCGTTGCTGCGTGTGGGCTTTCTCTAGCTACGGCGAGCAGAGGCTACTCTTTGTTGCGGTGCGCGGGCTTCTCTTTGCAGTGGCTTCTCTTGTTGCGGAGCACAGGCTCTAGGCTTGCAGGCCTCAGTAGTTGTGGCACGCAGGCTCAGTAGTTGTGGCACACAGGCTCAGTAGTTGTGGCTCGTGGGCTCAATAGTTGTGGCACACGGGCTTAGTTTCTCCCTGGCATGTGGGATCTTCCTGGACCAGGGATCGAACCTGTGTCCCCTGAATTGGTAGGCGGATTCATAACCACTGTGCCACCAGGGAAGTCCTATTAAGTTTTAAAAGGAAACACAGTGCGACACATACGACAATTGTTATCCCTAAATTAGCCATCCAATTTCATAAAATATTTTTTAAATTGTATATTTCATGGACACAAAAAAGATTTTCTCCACTGTTAGAAAATTAAAAAGGAAAAGATGATTTATTTAAAGTGGTTCACAAATGTGTCTGCATAGAGACAAGATGCAATAATTACACTCTCATAAATGAAAACAAATTCATTTAGTAGAACAATGAAAATATTAAGTGACATTTTATGCATTTCCAATTTTAACTTTTTTTAGAATTCTATTTTTTTAATATATAATTAATGCCCCAGCATTTATGGGTCAAAAGAATCATTGTTTCAGCCTTTTCACCCAGAAATGTTGTTTAGCTTATATGCCAGTGGCTACCATTCACTAATTGAATCAACAAATATTTATTATGTACATACCGTCTCCTAGACATTATGGACACCAAATTATCATTATTTCTCCAAATTCAGTTTCCCTCAAAAGTAAAATAAGTAAATTTTTTATAACTTTATTTTATAAAGTTTAAATTGGGTTAAACATGGAGAATTTCTTTTTAAATCTTACCTATCTTTTATAATCGGTGGGTAATAGTACAAAGGATAGTGTAGTCCTTCACTATGGTATATTCTTTACATTAGTGGAATCAACGTACAACTCATTATTCATATTTATAATATTGTTTCGTGATGCAGACAATTACGATGACTCAGTTCAGCTGATTCAGCAGGAGCACCCATACTTCATGTGTTTTAAGCAACTCTATTCCTCTGTGTAGTTAGTCACTTTAAAAATTATTACAGGGCTTCCCTGGTGGCGCAGTGGTTGAGAGTCCACCTGCCGATGCAGGGGACGCGGGTTCGTGCCCCGGTCCGGGAAGATCCCACATGCCGCAGAGCGGCTGGGCCCGTGAGCCATGGCCGCCGAGTCTGCACGTCCGGAGCCTGTGCTCCGCAACGGGAGAGGCCACAGCAGTGAGAGGCCCGCGTACCGCAAAAAAAAAAAAAAAAATTACAAATCTACCCCACCTCAAGGTGGGTCTTTACTTATCTTGGTTTGATTCACTGAATTCCAGCTAGACTTTTGCCTAGCTCTACAGTTTTTTTCTGGTTTTTATCTTCTAGCCTTTTATCTTAATGGGTAGTCAAAAAGCCCCAAGGCAATGCAGAACCAGGTAACTTCAGCAATAGGAAAGACAGCATCAACAGCTTTGACAACTGTATTTTAGGATCACAGTCTCAGCTTTGATTTTTTTTTTAACTGTCCACCGTCTACCCGCCTAAAAGTCAATTAAATAATCAACTCTTTTTTATTAGCAATGATAAAATACAGTTACATAGAACTCTATGAGTTATAAAACACTTCCACATCTATTATGGTACTTGATTCCCTCTTAAAAACTCAGTGAAAGGTAAAACAAGTCGTTTTATCATGACTCTCATTTTTCTGGATGACAAAAATGAGGTCCAGGGGCCCCCGTCGCATTTTCTAATATTACACAGCTAGCAAATGCTAGGACTTTAGTCTTCTTATAGTAAATGCTACACTATTTTTTCATTTGATCAAACCTCCACTTTTTACACTATTTATTGAAATCAAGTACTGAAAACAAAAATAAAATTAAAAAAAAGCAGTCTTGTACCAGATAGTGTGAGAGATGCAAAGTACAATTCTGAGAACTAAAGGTGATACAGGTATTTCTGACATGAACTGATTCATTTAAAATAAGTGTGGACATGGAAAACAAACTTATGGTTACTAAAGGGGAAGGGTGCAGGGAGGGATAAATTAGGAGTTTGGGATTCACATATACACACTAGCATACATAAAATAGAGAACCAACAAGGCCCTCCTGCATAGCACAGGGAACTATACTCAGTAATTTGTATTAACCCTTGAGGGAAAAGAATCTGAAAAATTATATATATAATTATATATATATATAATATACATATATATCTGAATCATTTTGCTGTACACCTGAAACTAACACAACATTGTAAATCAACTATACTTTAATTTAAAAAAAAAAGTGTTAGAAACAAACACACCTGAGTGTAATAGTAGAAGAAACATTACTTCCTCCTGGGATAATCAGGGGAAGGACAGGATGCCAGTCGAGCTATAAACTGGCTCTTTAAGACTGGTGAGATGTTTCATGTTAAAAGGACCAGCAAGACCATTCTGGAAATGAGCAATAAAATGAACAAATTAATGAGGTGATAATGTGTGAATCCCATGATAATGGACACAAATTGTTTAGAAAGTGAGTTATTTGGTGTGAGTTTGGGGAGTGTTCAAGAATATGGACAAGACTAGAGCCAAACAGAGAGCATCCCCCGCCCACTAGTGTGATGAAGTAGCACAAGTTATTTGAGTTTTATGAGGTTCCATTCCTTTATTTTAAAAAATATGGGTCCCAGGCTGCGGAAGTGATTACAATGTATAGGAGCCCTTAGCAGAATGCCTGGCAAGACGTACGTCCTCAACATACGCACTCAATGGCCACAGCAGTAATGTCCCAAGATGCTGGCGTCAGGATGACTGTGTAACAGCCTTGCCCAGAAAGCATCAGAGGAGCACTGTGATTATTTTCAGCTTACACTTCTAACAGAATGTTTCCCTCAGTACTAAAGGGCAAACAAGCTATAACACCAGACAGCGCAGAGGCAGGTGGACTATCCTCAGAGGAGAGAAACTGAACTGAGCTGAGGTCAAACGGCAATAAAATGAAGCCTTTCCCAGAGCAAAGGATAAGGACACACAGGTGTTTTTTTCTTTGTTAACTTTACTTCTCTGTTATATTGTTCATAAAAACAATTTCAAAGTAAATTGGTAGGGCTTCCAATGAAAAATAGCAGAGGTAAGCAATCTTTATTCTACCCTCGTCCTTTAAGCATCACTGAATATCTCTCTCTCTCTCTCTCTCTCTCTATATATATAGATAGATAGATATACAGAGAAATAGAAATATATATATGTGTGTATATATTTTTGCCCCCTTCCCCATGTGTATATATAAATATTTCTATTATTATTTATATTATTTATATATATATTATATATATTCTATTATTATTTATATTTATATCAATATTATATATATTCTATAATAATATATTCTATTATTATTTGTATTTATATTAATATTATTTATATTTATATATACACATGGGGAAGGGGAGCAAATTAGTTTCAGTGTGGCAAGGAAGGACCCTAACTGCATACCTAAAACTAAAAAAAAAAAAAATCCCTATCATATACTAAAATTTGGACAAAAGTGAGGAAGTGATTAAAGCTGGTATTTATCTCCTCAGATTTTGGACAACTACAGATTTCTCTGAAAAAGAGTAACGCGGTCCTGAAAAGGCGTGTCCCTACTACCAAGGTACAGAAGGGTGCATGGTGTGAGGGAGGATGGGAAAGTGACCCTGTGCAGACCCCAATTTACAGGGCAGAACAGGAGAGGGGCTCCTAAAAGTGGATCCTGCAGATGTGCCATCTTACTGTCTTCAATCCTGCTTCAGTTGAAGATGGTTGGACATAGACAACCAGAAGGGAAGGGAAGCAGTGATCATCTGATATCCATCACAGGACTTCACTGCTAAGCAGAGAGCTAATCGTAAGCTGGAAGACATAACAGGTTTTGTGAGAGGGTATTTGAAACAATAAACAGGCACTGAAGTTTTAGACTGTTCCAAGACAAGCCCTGACACCCCCGACCTTAATCCGCACTCTGTTCACCTTCAGATAGCTGCTCCAGGGAGAGTTCACCACCACACCACACCACACCACCCCCTCCCCCATTGAAAGAGAAACCAAAAGAAACCAGTAAAATACCCAGGGACTGCAAATTTTAAATATACATAGAGCTGTATTCAGAATATCACTTAACAAATGCCAGCAAAGGTTACCTCTGGGTGAGTCAGATTCTTTTTTTTTTTTTAACATCTTTATCGGAATATAATTGCTTTACAATGTTGTGCTAGTTTCTGCTGTGTAACAAAGTGAATCAGCTATAGGCATACGTATAACCCCATATCCCCTCCCTCTTGCGTCTCCCTCCCACCTTCCCTATCCCACCCCTCTAGGTGATCACACAGCACCGAGCTGATTTCCCTGAGCTATGCAGCTGCTTCCCACTGGCTATTTTACGTTTGGTAGTGTATATATGTCAATGTTATGTGAGTCAGATTCTTCTTTGCACTTATATGACTTGCTTATATTTACAAGATGTAAACATTTGGATAAGCAAATGAAAGATAATACAAAAAAGTATCAATAATTGTGAAGAGGAGAAAACTAAGGGGAGATAACTAAGAGCACAAAGTGAGGATTAGCAGAAACGAGACAATGAAAACAGACAAATGACCCATTGACTCATTGACTGACCAGTCCCTGCGATGCGCCAGGTACTGAGCTAGTTGTTGGAGACAGAGGTGGAGAGCAGGAGTTACAGGAAACAAAAAACCTCACAGTCTAGTTTAGGAGACAACTCAGGAAAAAGATGATTTCAATAGAGTGAGTTTTTGTTTTTAATGGTAAGTGGAAGTGCAGGGTGCGATAGATGGGCTTTGTTTCTGCAGATTTAAGTGTTGCCTACTTTCCCAGGCACTACTCTGGTGGTAAGAAATATAAAGGGAAATGGGGTACTTATCCCACACTACCTGTGTGCCGGCTCCTGCTTCTACTCTTGTTTTCCTCTGAAGCAGAAAGCAATGAGGCACAGATGACAGAAGACACAAGCACCAGCATAAGGAAGGGTGAAGGAAGTCGAAGGTGTAAACTAACTGGTGGCCATTATTATTATTATTATTAATATGGAAGGAAAATCTTTTTCCAGAGTGTGATGGAGAGGATGGTGAGAAAGGGACTTCACTGATGAGAATCTGAAATAGAGATTGTGAAAACCAGCAGAGAGGACTAGTAAGACGCGTATGACTACTGTCCAATTAATATTGGACAATTTCAGTTGCAAACACACATGGCGGTTTTACCATTAATTTTTCTAGTGATGATCAGTAATGTGGAAATCAAAGGGGAAAAGATGATTAGATTGGATTATTTCGGCCATGTGGAGAAGAATGACAAGAAAGCAAGGGTGTTTTTAATAGTAGAAAGAAACGGCCATTTCTTGATGATTGTGGTGATTGGTTTTGAGGTCTAGGTGTGTTCAGAAAAACAAGAAGGCAGAAGAGAACGAATTGAGGAGAGAGTGGGGAGAAAAGAAAAAGCGGCAATGAGAGCCCGGAAACTTTGAGGCAGCTGTAAGAAGCTGACAGATCAGAATTTAAGATGTAAGAGGTACAGCAGGTTTGGATGATGACCGTTTTCCAGGCTGTTACTCTGGGGGTGAGTAGCCAAAATGGGAGGGCAGTGAAAAATGTGGAAGTATACTGTCTGTGACGATTCAGATCATGCTAAATTTGGTTAAAGCTCACTTGATATCTTACTAATTGTTTAGTGGAAAAGGAATATGGAATTAATATAAACCTCACCATATATATATATATATATATATATAGTTGTTTTTTATTCTTTCTGTGGAAGTTATGTTAGTAGCACCATTTTTTCTTTTTTCAAACAATTCTCAAATAATATTTCAGTACTTATGATAAATCCAGATTGAAGAACCCTTTAGGTGTCGCTCTAGAAGAATGGTTCTCAAAGTGTGCTCCCCAATTTACAGCATCGGCATCACCTGGGAACTTGTTACAAATGAGCATTCTCAAGCACCACCCTAGATTTACAGAACAGAACCTCTGAACATGCGGCCAGCAATCTGTAGTTAATCAGACCGCTGTGTAATTCTGATGCATGCTTGAGTTCGAGGACCACTGCTCTACAAGTGATTTATACTAATTGATCGAGTGGTATTTTTTGACACCCATAAAACCATTAAAATATTTCTACCAATCTTTGATATCCGTCTCTTCCTTCAACCGTTCCTTGAAGGTACATACAGCCATCTTAGCACTGCTATTTTAACATCGAGCATATTCAGCTAGGTGTTTCAGTTGGGCAGATTCGGTTTCTCTTAACCATTATGGGTCAAAAGTGTTTACCACAAAATAAAATAAATGGAGGCATCACAAGAGAGAGCAGCAAAATAAATAAAATATATTAGAGAAGGCACTCAACTTGGAACACAAAGTGCTTATTGGCTGAGAACATTTGTCCCGTGACTGGAATTAGAACAGGCTACACACCCTGCAGTGCTTGCTCTCCTGAGTTGAAAGCACAGCTTGGAAGATAGTGTATGGGGGGAGGGTGTATATGTGTAAATGTGTGTGCGATACATTTATTTATATGGTGTAAGGTAAGATATTTTAGCTGTTTATAAAACATTTTATAAAATGTAAATAAAGTATTATAATGAGCCAGGGCTAGAAAGGCTGATTTAACATTTTTTGGAGAAACACTTTTTTTTTTGAAGGGGGTGAGTGAGATGGGTAGGGAACTGTGAGATTTCCTAACTTATATCTTAATAGTGCTGGCCAGATATTCAGGTTACAGCTATTTTTGATTTTTCAATTTGAAATTTGGCATTTTGTGAATTGTAATTTTATTAGAATGTTTCCTTTTAACTATTTTTTTTCTAAATAGTACTACAAATTCATTTATTCTGATTAATTTATTGTAATTTGGAAAAACTGAGTTGAAATGATCACTTTCATTCTTTCTGGGAGTTTTCTAAACTTACTAATATTTAAAGGAAAATGTTTAGCCTGCTCCAACAAATGACACACTTTCAGCTATCATAACAGAATGAATGCAGACACCCTATCTTTATTAGAATAAAACCACTTAAAAATATTAAATATTTAATCAGACTATTTTCTTATTCCAGCTATTCTCCATTGTTAATCCATTATTGTAACTAAAGATGCAATATTCATAGAAGTCTCTTCCTCTTAATAAAAGTTTAGCAAAATCTTTCTGTCCTTTTTCAATTTGATGTTTTCCCCAACTTCCTATATGCCTTTTACTAGTGCCAATATTTTCTTAAAGCCTTTTCCCCTGGGTACAGAGTATCCACATGTTTACTAGCCCATCTTTCTCTGCTGACTGCTAGGAAACTAACCTTTACTCTTCTGTCTGGAAGGAATCTGAGTGTATAATATTCAAGTCATAAGGTGTAGTGTATTCATTCAACCACACTTATACTGAATATGCATATATGCAAATAGTGTATGTTATATATACATGTAACTATATATTCAATTTATACAGACACACATATATAGAAAAAGAGAATAAAAGAAGAGGAGAGGAGGGAAGGGTGGGGCAGGGGAGGGAGACTAGGAGCAGGGGGGTACTTGAGTAGATGAAGCAAATATTTCAAAACAGCACACAAAACAAATCAAGTAAGATTTTTTTTTAAATTTCCTGAGCAAACCATTGCCTCAAATTCAGTCTATTACAATGAAATAGTAAATCACAGGGTGGATACAGATTGAATATCCAGGATGTTATACATCTCAGGTGATTTTAGCCCCATTGCAAACTTCTCTACAAGAGATGAGCCAAGAAACAGCATTTTCTCTATCACCACATTCTGTGCTATGTGCTGTCCGCAGAAAAAAACATTGCACCCAACTGAATATCAGTGTGGAGCAAAAACAGAACTCTCTCTGAACAAGTCAACTTGCAACTCTGTAAGCAGGAAGAATAAAAATAAACTCTTTTCTTAGAAGTGCTAATCCATTTTTCTGAGGCTCTGCTTTCTAGCAGAGTGCATTTAAGTGTGCTTGAGACTGTGAGCCCTCTGGGGTAATATCAGCCCCATGCAACTTGAGGCAATCATTATTAGAACTGAAGCAGCTCTTTGGGTTCAGCATATGGACCATAAACTGGCAGAGAGCCTGAGCTCTTCAAGGAAGGACGCCAGCGCCCCTCCATCGTTTCCTTAGCTGTTGGGAGAGATTTCAGCTCTTCAGCAGTTTCTCTTCCTGACCAGCTTTTCCCAAGATAAATCTGAGCTAACACCATATGTTTCAGGAACAAAAAACAGCTTCTGAATTATTACAGCACAGTGTACTCTTGCCCAGGAAATTCAAGCTGCTAAGGCAGTGTAATCATAGTACCAGGCAGAATTTGAGAGAGCAGCGAACCTGATGTCACAACTTCTTTTCAAACAACACTTGTCTTCAAAGAGTAGAACTCCTTGAGGATTTCTCGGAGGTAAGAGAAAATGTTGCCTAGAGCCCTCAGTTGTTTTGCATTCATAAACCTGGCTGAACGGCCACTTCTCAGATGATTTGAGTCCACAAGTATCAGAGTTTGGAGAGGTCATTGTTTTCTTTTAAGTGTCTTTTATTTTAGAACAACTGAGGGGCTAGGGTTGTCAGGAATTGTGCTAAATGTTGGAAATATAAAGACATTTAAGATGCAGTACTTGGCATCACAGAGTTCTGAGATAAATGGATGCATCGTTAAAAATCTGCAAAACTGTATGCAGATATATTTAGAAGGATCCATACAGGGTTGGACAGAATCACAAAGGAAGAGCATCGAGAATGCTTTCATAAAAGCATACCTGAAAGAAAACTTAGTTGACTCTTAAAAGAGATGTAGTTATATAGAAAGTGAATAGTAGGAGAAAGGACGGACAGTCTTGATTGAGGACATAGCATCAGTAGAGACACAGAGGCAAAGAAAGGAGGATTTAAGAGAATGGCAACAGGTGGTTAGATTTTTCCTTGTTTATTTTTGCATAATGTGTTTAAGAGGAATTTAAACATTAACTCAGAAGATATAGACAGGGGACAGCTAATAAAGAATCTTTCATTGACTCCACTCATTCAAGCACTCAGCATAGTAGATGAAAAATTAGTCACACATTCTTTGACATTCTTCTCACCAACAGGTAGAATCCCTTGCTCTTGAATTATGGCTGGCCTTAACACTTTCTTGGTCAATAAAATATGGTGAAAGTGACTTTTTAGAACTTCCCAGATTGTGTCCTAAAAATTGTTTTACGGCCTAGTCTTCTCAGAATCCTCACTCTTAAAATTTAGCCACCATGCTGTGAGGAAGCCCAAGCAGCCCCACACAAAGTCTCACGTAGAGAGAAACAGAAGTTCCTTGCCTACTGCTAAGAACCCAGACTAGACAGCCAGCACCATCTTGCCAGTCATGGGAATGAACCATTTTGGAAGTAAATCTTCCAGCCCCAATTGAACTGCCCCAGCTAGTGCTGTATGGAGCAGAGATGAGCCTTCACCTCTGAGCCCTGCCCAAAGCATACTTTTCAATGAAATAAATTATTATTGTGGCTATAGGCCATTGAGCTTAAGGGCTATTTGCTATGCAGTAATGTAATTAACTGGAACAATCATTAAGTCTTTACTGAGTGCATATCCTATTCTTAAAATATAGTGTTATATAGATGTTAACCCTGATAAAGATTCTCTACTTGACCAAACTCTAGCCAGGCTCCTCTGAGCCCTCTTACTGACTAGGTCTCAGCCTTGGTCTATAAAACCTACAGACTCTCAACACATATACTATTGTCCACTCTCCTCCTCCCACATTAAACATAGAACAAAAGACCTCATCCCTTGAATGACTCTAGCCTCCTGTAAAGTGCCTGCCTGAGAAAACTCAAGGCTCCCCAAATAATTTACTGTTTATCTTAGCCAACATCTGAAGATAGGTCCAGAAGACCCTTTCTTAGAGCATTTACTGAAAAGGGCTTTCAAATGTGACTCTTTGCTCTGTCCCTTTGAGATGTC
This sequence comes from Phocoena phocoena, assembly GCF_963924675.1. NCBI lineage: Eukaryota > Metazoa > Chordata > Mammalia > Artiodactyla > Phocoenidae > Phocoena > Phocoena phocoena. The sequence continues at coordinate 15,279,471 of NC_089225.1, forward strand.
TGTGTATCTGCTGCAACTCAGGAGTATCTTTCTCAAGGATGTGAAAGCCATCCCTTTAAAATGTGATTATCAGGGAGGATGTTGCCTCAGTCTCCCAGTCTCTGTGGGAGGATACAATCCTAACTTCCATATTTGCCAGCTGACAGACCCAGCTGGCCTAATTGGCATTTACACTGACCAATTCTTTGTAGGTTTTCACTTCCCTGATTCTACTAAGCCCCTGTTTGTCTCTCTTCCTACTTCCTCATTCTCCCTTTACAAAGCCCAGTCGTTTCCGTACCAATCAAAACTGAGCGTAGGTCATGTAATACTGTTTATCGTAATAGTATATTACCAATTAAAATCTGCCCTTACCACTTTAACTAGTGTCCAGTTTTGTTTATCTTTGACAATCTAAGGCAAATAGATTTCAGTCTTAAAGCTATCTCCTATCCAATAGTAATGGCCATCTGTGTAGAGTTGGATTCTAGGCTTCACGTGAAAATAATACAGAAATCACTTAGTGATGACCGTCAGAGGCAGAGAAAATAATTGTGGTAGCACATGTGCTTATGATTTTCCAAATCTCTTAGAGTAAACACTAAGCCTCTAAAAGTTTTTTTTTTTTTTTTTTTTTTTTTTTTTTGCGGTACGCAGACCTCTCACTGTTGTGGCCTCTCCCTCCCGTTGCGGAGCACAGGGTCCGGATGCGCAGGCTCAGCAGCCATGGCTCACGGGCCCAGCCGCTCCACGGCACGTGGGATCTTCCCGGACCGGAGCACGAACCCGTGTCTCCTGCATCGGCAGGCGGACTCTCAACCACTGCGCCACCCGGGAAGCCCTAGACTCCACACCTTGATGGAAGAAGCTGCAGTGAATTGCCATTTTCTCAATCCACTGTCGGCACCAGCAAAGAGTTTTTGGAATTCTGGTTATCTGCCAGAGCCACAGCCCTTTATGGACAAAAATGGCCTCAAGTAATTATTTTAGCATGAGCTTTTTATAATGTCAGAACAAAAAGAGTACGAAGCCTTGCTGTAACCATTTAAGTTCACGGAATGTTAAGAAGAGAGAAACTTCCCCTGCTTCACCAAGGCTGCAGAGGAAGTGTTCTTAGCAGAAAGTTACGGCCGCGTTTAACCTAACATCCTCACCTTTAAAACGCATGTTCAAAAGACTTCTTGTTTCCAGTAATGGGAGGGTAAGGTTATTGGCATGTACCCTCCTGCTGAAAACAATGAAAAAAGCTGTATAAAATATTACAAAAGAGCTTCTTAAAAGCATCACACAGACAGCAGGACAGTAAGGAATTAACAGGCTAAAATGTAGGAATAATGAAAACCCAGAGATTTATGCTGGCACAGAAACTGATTTTGCCCTGAAGCTGTTTGACTTCTTGGCAGTGGGCTTCTGGGAATGGGACTAAAATCAAAGCCTAGAATTCAACTAAACTGAGAAGTCTGATAGGACTCCTTCTTGGTAAGCCAAGACCCTAAAGAATTTACTCTCAGGCCAAGGGTGAAGGTGAAGGAGAAATGGCAGAGTCTGGGAAGAATTATAGTCATGTACTGAATTATCTGTATCAAGTCCTGAGCCTGATGCAGTGATAGACTTTGTCTTTGAAAAACTGTCAAATTAGCCCTAAAACAGTTTTTCAAATACAGTGTTTATCACATAAAAAATGATAACTAGGTGCGTATACATGCTAGACTCCATGAAGATAAGCAGAAAAGGCAGAAAAGGAAACCAGAAACACAGCAAAAGACAAAGATATCAGATGTTAAGATAATTAGACATCAACTATAAAACAACGATGCTGACCATATTTAAATAAAAGAACAACCCACTTAAAGGTATCTGCAGAGGACTGGGAACTGTAAACAGTGATACAGCAGCTTTGAAAAGAAACAAATAAAACTTCTGGAGAAAATACATAGTAGAAATTAAAATCTCTGTGAGGGGCCTTAACAACACAAAAGGAGAGCTGAAGACAGACTCGGTCTATACGGAGACAGGTTGAAAAGAATTATCTAGGGTTCAATCCAGAAAGGCCAAAGGGGGACTATACATGAGAGAGACTTATAACCATGGATGACACCATAACAAGGTCTGGATATGTCATCAGAGCCCTAGAGGGAGAGAAATGGGTGGTGGGACAGTAGATATATCTGAAGAGATAGTGGTTGAAATTTTTTTTTATTCTGAAAGACAGTAATCTGCAGATTCAAGAACCCCACACATTCCATGCAGGATAATTAAAGTGAAACCTGCAACTAAATACATTATATTGAAACTGCAGGAAAAAAGAAAAGAAAAGAAAAAAATGGCTTAGAGAAAAATCTTAAGAGAAGCTAGTGGCAAACAAAGAAAGTTTATCTTCAAAGGAACAAGAATTAGACTGACAGTTGACTTCTTAATAGCCACAAAGTATGATAGAGGAATCATCTCTTTAATGTGTAAAACATTTTGTGACTGTTGGTGATTAAAGATGTCTTCAGTCAGACAAGGCTGAGAGGGGTCAGCATGGTAGACCTGTACAGAAGAAAATTTAATGGCAGAAGGAAAATGATCCCAGATACGTCTGAAGTATAAAGAATAAAGGCTCTTCCCTGGTGGCGCAGTGGTTAAGAATCCGCCTGCCAATGTGGGGGACATGGGTTTGAGCCCTGGTCCAGGAAGATCCCACATGCCGCCGAGCAACTAAGCCCATGAGCCACAACTACTGAGCATGCGAGCCACAACTACTGAGCCCTCATGCCACAACTACTGAAGCCCACGCACTTAGAGCCCATGCTCCGCAACAAAAGAAGCCACTGCAATGAGAAGCATACACACCGCAATGAAGAGTAGCCCCCACTCGCCACAACTAGATAAAGCCCGTGTGCAGCAACGAAGACCCAACACAGCCAAAAATAAAATAATTTTTTTTTAAAAAAAGAAAGAATAAAGAGCAAAGAAAGTAGAACTACATGGAAAAAATACATGTTTGGGACTGAGTGATCTCTTATGTCAGGGGTTGGCAAACTTTTCCTATACAGGGTCCAGAGTGTAACTATTGTAGGCTTTGTGTGCTCTATGCTCCCTTTCATGAGTACCCTGCTGTTGTAGTGCAAAAATAACCATAGACAATACATAAAAGAATGAGAATGTGACTGGTTTCCAATAAAACTGTGTTTATAAAAAAGGGAAAGTGGGCCAGATGTGGCCTGCCCGGCCATGGTTTGCTGATCCCTCACTCAAGTGAACTTACAGCTCTATTCCTTAGTTCTTTGGGTTTACCCCCAGGCTGAGGAGGAAGGAGGTAAGGACTAAATATTGATAAGTTCGCATCCTTTCCTTTACTGTTGTAGTTTAACACATATAAGGCCAGTACTCATAGCTTAGCACAGACCGAGCCTTCCTTCTCTAGTCACAGGAAAAGCCCTGGAGATTATTACACAGCTTCTTTTCATTTCCCCTTAACTCTTCTAATTGTAGGAAATATTCAGCAACAATGAGGCAATTAGAATGAGCTATCTGAAAGGCAAATCTGATCATGCCATTTCCCTGTTTATGTTTTTTAAGGACTTCTCTGTCTGGTTATCAAGCCCCAATTCCTCACAATGACACGAGGGTCCTTGTGGTCTGGTGTTTTCCTTTCCTCTCCAGCCACTTCTCTCCTGCTCCATTCAAGCCCATCTCACCACTTAAATTGAGGACCATGGTCTCCTGAGTATGGTGTACTGGCTGCTGCTGTGTGATCACATGGGCTGTTTTTTTTATTTTGTTTTGTTTTGTTTTTGTTTTTGTTTTGCGGTACGCAGGCCTCTCACTGTTGTGGCCTCTCCGGACGCGCAGGCTCAGCGGCCATGGCTCACAGGCCCAGCCGCTCCGCGACATGTGGGATCCTCCCGGACCAGGGCACGAACCTGTGTCCCCTGCATCGGCAGGCGGACGCTCAACCACTGCGCCACCAGGGAAGCCCCACATGGGCTGCTTTTACTGCCCTCTTCATCCCCACTTTGTGTAGCTGACAAATGCTAGTCTTATAAGACTCAGTCCAGGCAATGCTTGCTCTGAAAAGTGGTGGTGCCCCGAATTCAGCACTCTGGGCTCCCACAGCTCTCCGCTAACATCCCCCCGCATGGCAGGCCACACAGTGTGTTCTTGCTTGTCAAATGAAGCTGTGATTTCCTGGAGGATCTCTTATTTCTGTGTCCCAGCATGGTGTAGAGTGGGCACTCAATAATTAAGTGTGTGTGCATTTTAAAGAATTATTGCATGAAGCAAAAACAAGAATAACAGCAATAGGGCTTCCCCGATGGCGCAGTGGTTGAGAATCTGCCTGCTAATGCAGGGGACATGGGTTCGAGCCCTGGTCTGGGAAGATCCCACATGCCACAGAGCAACTAGGCCCGTGAGCCACAACTACTGAGCCTGCGCATCTGGAGCCTGTGCTCCGCAGCAAGAGAGGCCGCGATAGTGAAGAGGCCCGCGCACTGCGATGAAGAGTGGCCCCCGCTCGCCGCAACTAGAGAAAGCCCTCGCACAGAAACGAAGACCCAACACAGCCAAAAATAAATATAAAAATAAACAAATAAAAGATTACTATTAAAAAAAAAAATAACAGCAACAACCAAAAACCCCACCCAAACTAGACAACCTTCAGTTTATCATAGAATAGATCTAAATCAAAATCACCCATTAATCAAGTAACCCATAAATATCTATTGAGTATGATTATCAAGAGATCAAATTAATCAAAATCTTATTGTATAGTAATTATGGTGTTACTCTTTGAGCAATTTTACTAATCACTTAAGTAATTTAAATTATCTCTAATATTTAAATACATCTTTAATTTGGATGAATATGTGGAAATAATAGGAATGGGTATAAAGATGAAAGAAACTTTTTTATCAACCCCATAATTTGAAACAATTTAAATGTTCATATCAGTTGACCAATTACATGTGTATGTTACAAATTCAGACGTTTTAGGTTAGCAATCCCTTTCGTTAATTGTTTCAACTTTTAATTTTGAAACATAATGCTAAATGTTAGAATTTATAGACCCTATATGCTTTTCAGATTTCTGTGATACTACTTACATAACTTTTAGTAGGCATTGCATGGTACAAATAGCAATTTGTTGATGCCTGCCAACATTTTAGTGTGATTCATTTGTTCACTTATCTAAAACACATAGTGGAACTACTGGTGTGATGTTATTTTCCCTTAATTATTTAAAAAAATAAATGACTTTAAAACAGTTCTACAATAGTAGTCCTAGTCTTTTTTTTTTTAATAACAAATTTCCAACCATAATATGTTTGTGGGTTACAGCATAATTTTCTTTTATTGCTTATTTTAGTAAAGTCTAACATTTCCATGTAGTATGGAGTTAATTTAATATTGACTTGTGTGAAATGAAATCATTTGAACATCACTTATATTTTCTTAAATGTTTCATTTTATTTAACAATATTTAATAGGCATTAAAAATAAACTGTTACCTACATATTTGCCTTGGTTCCATTAGCATGCAGTGCTTATGGTTCTGAATTTAAATGGAGAGTATGATTGTCTCAGGCCTTTATGGGGTAGGTAGATGATGGTGTGGGAGTTTTCTTAAGGGTAAGTAAGTGAATAAGATTATTTTTGTTCCCTCACTACATTTTTTTCTTTCTTTTTTTTTTCTTTTTTGCGGTACGCGGGCCTCTCACTATTGTGGCCTCTCCCGTCGCGGAGCACAGGCTCCAGACGCGCAGGCTCAGTGGCCATGACTCACGGCCCCAGCCGCTCCGCAGCATGTGGGATCTTCCCGGACCGGGGCACGAACCCGCGTCCCCTGCATCGGCAGGCAGACTCTCAACCACTGCGCCACCGGCGAAGCCCTCCCCCACTACATTTAAGAAGCTTAGTTTGATGCTTACAGAGTAATATTTTGAGAGACTTTTAGAAAGAAACTAGATGAAAAACTTCACTCTAAGGTAAATATTTTCCAGGGTGGATAGGACATTAACCCACGGTTGGTACTGGTTAATTAGCTACCAGACTGGTTAGCAAGGAGGAAAATCCTGAAATAATAGAGACAAAATAGGTGATATGTTACAGTAAGTAACTGGGACAGCAAAATCTTCATCATTTGAGTTGTTCTTCACAGTCAGTGTGTTTGGACAGGTCACCACACTGTAGGACCCTAGGTTGACAAAAAGTCAGGTAAAAAAGGTTAGTGGTTACATGACTTTATCAAGGCCTCAAAATTTGAAAAAATCCTTTAGAAAGATTAATTAAGGAGCTTGGACAAAATTGTTAATATATTCTTTTTAATTCAAAATTATACAAATTTATTTTGAATAGGGAATATAGGGGGCAAAAGAAGGATTTGATGATTTGACCAATTTCCTAGTTTATCAGTGGGGTAAAATGCATGTATCTGACCCAAGCAGGAGCGTAAAAATCTTGAGTATCTCTCCTTGAAGTTCATGGTGAATCTGGTGTGTTCTCATCAATGACTGTGTAATCCTTTTACTTTTCATTATTAACTCAGAATTATAATTATTCTCATTGTCACTATTTAGCTAATATATGGTGAATGTAATAGATTGAAGATTTTACTCCTGTTGTTTTTATTAAGCACGGTTATATATTAGACTACAACAGCAAATTACTTCACAAAGTATTTGGCTCATTCCATCGTAACTAAGTGTTTAAGAATTGCTCATATGAAAGAATCAGGGACACAGGGAGATCAGCTAGGTGGTTTGTGACCACCTAGAGGGGTGGGATAGGGAGGGCGGGAGGGAGGGAGACGCAAGAGGGAAGAGATATGGGAACATATGTATATGTATAACTGATTCACTTTGTTATAAAGCGGAAACTAACACACCATTGTAAAGCAATTATATTCCAATAAAGATGTTAAAAAAAAAAAGAATCAGGGAGCTGGTAGTGTCTATGGGGAGGATATCCATGACAGTGGTGGTGGTACCAAGATTTTTCATAGATTTAGTTACAAAAGTCTGAGATAAAATTGAGCCAACACACAAAAAAAGAAAATACTAGGTGTTGGCAAAGAAATGAAGAAATGAGGACTCCCACTGTTACTGGGAGTATATATTCTTACAACCTCTTCAGAGAGCAATTTAGCAATGTGCCATAAAGGTTAACAGTGTTATAATCTATATCAAACAATAAATATCCTGCATGTAAAACTCTAACACAGAAACACAAGAAGGCATGTACCAGAACAATAACGCTCAGTGCTTCATTTTTTATAATAATAGAATTATAAACAAAACTAACATTCATCTATGGGGACATGGAAGAATACATTGTATATATTCATAAATGGAATATTAGTGTAGGGGAGATAAAAGTTTTCCTTGACCCTCAGGCTTCCCAGCTGGGTCTGAAAATTAAACTGATGAAGACAGACTAACAGGAGAAAAACGTACATATTTATTTAATATAGGTTTTGCGTGACGTAGGAGCCTTCATAAGGATACAGAGCCTCAAAGAAATGGTGAGTATTGCATACTAGGTTTGAGGAGGAGTCGACAGTCATGGAGAAATACGAAATAGGTCAAAGAGTATGATGTAGGTGGAGTAAACTGGGGGAAACTTGGCAAAGCCTGTTTGTTTGGACTCTGCTCAATATCTTGTCTTTGGAGAAAAAGATGCTCCTTTTCTCCAGGTATAGGAAGGTTTCAGGGGAAGGAGGGGAGGTCAGAGTGATCTTCCTGCCTCTGCTATTTTCTGAAACTCCTTCAGCTTAAAATATTCAATATGCCAAGGTGCCATATTTTGGAGTAGCGTGTACTGATCCCATTTGAAATGGAGTTACCGCTACCCACATAGATAAAACTCCAAAACGAAATACTAAGATCAAGGTGTACAATGTTATATGTAGTATAATACTATTCAAATAAAGGTAACAAAAATTGCAAACCACATATATAAGTTTTTGACTACATAACTATGTAATGAGATACAGAGTAAAACATGTATAGAAATTGTTATTGTTTTAACATGTACAGGGCTGGTAAATATAGATTTAGTACATTCTCTGATCGCCTCTCTCTACAGACACAGGTGAGGGTCTGGGAGACCTTCAGTCATTACCGACAAACAAAAACATTCTTTTTAAGAGCACTGAATTTTGAATAGTGAAACTGAAGGAGGAAAGGAATGAAACGATACAGGGGAAGAGTACAAAAGGAACTTCAACTCTATCTGCAATGTTCAATTTCTTAAAAAAATCAGAAATGACTATTTCCTAATTTAACACTTAATGAAGCCTAATGTTGATTATAATACTTTTTATAGCACTTTATTCTTACTTGAATGTCTGAAATATTCCACATTAAAATTTAAAATTCCAACAACAACAGAAACAACAAAAAGGACCCAATCTTTATAGGGAAGATAAAGAGTTAGGAAAGGGAAAACCTTTCTCTGCTGTCCCGAGTTCAGTTCACAACACATCCTGTGCTCTGTGTGGGGTGAGTAGAAACCCGGGTCTTTTGATTCTGAACACGAAGCATGATTCACAACAGCACTGCCCTTAATTGCCTCCTGCACTCTGTTTGGAACCCTAATTATTAAAGCACTCCTGACCCTGGAAGGTGAGATTACATTTAAGAAACAGTGGACTAAATTTTACTTGTTAAAGTTTTAAATTGATTCACTGTCCCCAAATAGTAAGAATTTAACTGCTGCCTAAGGTGGCTAGAAATAGAAGTTTAACTGAAAAGCAGGTGTCTCTCTGCATATGGAGGGGAAAGAGTTGCCTAACACAGGAAAAATCCTTCATCATTGCATTCTCATTCTTTTCCCTGCAGTGAGATGGGCAGAACTCGTAAGCTTCAAGTGTCTTTACAACTGCTAAGACTATTAGAGGTTCAAGAGAGATGTAGAATTCCTAATTTCAGATTGCAGACTATAGATGACAAACATGAGAATCATTTTCTTAAGGAGACTCTTTTGGCAAAACCTCTATGGATAACCATTTCTTTAGTCACGTACAACAATCTCAGGATTCTGGACTGGATTCTAAACTGAGATGGCCACTCTTCAAAATTCTCAGTCTGCTTTTGTTACTTGACCCTTCTACACAATGACTGTATCCAAGGGCCATCTGGAAAATTTGGCTTTTCTTGTAAGGACTTCCAAGTACAGCTGACTTTTGAACAACAAAGCCCTGAAGTCAAAACTGTGTACAACTTACAGTTGGCCCTCCATACTCACAGTTCTTCTGTATCGAAGGTTTCTCTGTATTCACAGTTTCACATCCTTGGATTGATCTGGCTGCTCAAGTCATATATACATATAGGTATCACACATAATCTTCTCTTTCATTATCCTATTGATTTTACTTAGAAAATAGTACTTAAATAAATGCTCCCCCTATGCAAATCTTCTTGGTTCTCTCTCCCAAATAGTTCATACAGATCATCTGTTCTCTGTCTCCACCACCCACCCTAGTCCAGGGTACCACCATCTCTCTCACCTGGACAGCCTCCAATACCCAGTGAATTGTATGCCCTATCCACATTTGTTTCCCTCCTATCTGGAGCATTTTACTTGTTTCAGTTATTTATAGAATTACTTGATCAAAATCCATCTTCCTCTAAAAGGTAAACCAGGGAGTCAGAAAACTAGCTTGTTTTCCTCAGGTCTGTATCCCCAGAACTCTGGAATTGCATTATATTGTCATCCTGCCCTAGTGCCCTAAATCCTGGAAAACAATTTCACACATGTGTGTGTGTGAATTTTTTTCAGCAGCAGCAGTATCTCAGAGTTCTCATAGCCAACTATTTTAAGTTGAATAGTATTTATTAAGACAAAAGTATCTGCTTTGTGTGTTTCTTAAAAAAATCATTTCCCTCCCTTAAACGTTAAAAGTGCCTCACTCCAGACTTTACAGAGTTGTTGCCAAAGCAGTAAATAGACTGACTTGATTTTGATCACTTTCACTTGACTTTGCCTATTTCATCCTAAAGTAGCACCAGAGAATAGGAAAGGTTACAATTCAGTAGTAAAGGAGAAGGAAATCACAGACTGAATATTTCCTATGTGGTAAGTCTTATACATATTACCTTTCATTTAGTTTAAACACCTTCTGAGTTGAGCATATATTTTACTCACTTCTACTTCATCGATAAGGAAACTTACAAGAGATTCAGTCATTTTCCAAAGCATCTCAGCAGGTAAATGGCTGGCCCAACACTCCAGCTGAAGTCTCTTGTTCCAAAATTCTTTTTTTTCTTCATAGGCTGTCTTCTCTCAAAGCAGGGAGACCCAGGTTAACTCATTACAGGGATAATTCAATGACAGAATTGTAAATTGGATGAGATGGATTTCACATATGAAGTTCAGAAGGAACTTTCCTCCAACATCCTATTTTATTGTTATGTAGGTAGGAGAGAGATTATTCTTTTCAGCCACAGGCAGGCCCGAACACACTGATTCTCCACTTTGGCTGTGCATGAAGTTGACTAGGAGAAATTTTAAAAATCAGAATTTCTCAGGGTGGAATTCAGGTTTCAGTATTTTTACCCCTCTCCAGAGGATTTGGATGTGCACATAGTGTTGGGAAGCACAGCTCAAGTATTTTTTTTTAGAAATGTATCATCATTTTTTAAGTCCAGTGTACAAATGAGCATTACGTTTTACACAGACAATAATTATTCTTTAATGTGGGAAGCGAATCAGGAACATTATGTTTGGTATCTGAAAGAAAATATATACTTTGACTTCCTATTTAATATATAACATGTCCACTCATTATTAGTAAGTCCCTACATCTCTTTTGCAACTAAGGTAAGCGGGACATTATAGGCACTTTAAAAGCTCTTCATAGAGAGTATGCCTTTTTGCTGTCCTTCGGTTATTTACACATTCTCTTTGAGATGTGTGAGAGTGTGTGTGCGTGTGTCTGTGTGTATACATTTAAGCAAAAGTGTTAATTCAATAATAGCACCAGAATACAATTTTCTGAAAAGAGGAGCTTCATGATAGGCTCACAAAGGAGGCAGAATAGCAGCAGAGTAACAATGTTGAATGCACCGCAGCTGCTGTTTCAAGGGCACAGGTGCATTTAAAGCTACTACACTCACATCTACTCATCACCAAAATCACTCAAGGCAATAGAGTAAAGAATGGCTTCTATGAATAAAATATAAGCCAATATTGTTTCTTTTAAGAAAAAAGACATATCTATGCTAAATCGTAAAATCTGTTTCTAGGGCTGTTCCCTATAGTGGAATAACTTGTGTGCTTGGCTTAGCCTGATGGCCACCCTCTTCAGCAGGGCTCTCGTTCAGATAACCATGAGGTGATATACGCGCTTTTTTAAAAAGCAGCTGGGAAAGAACGCATAAATGTGCATTTATTACATTTCCAATCTGTGAAACGTGAAACCTTATTTCTGTCCTTCCTGCAACTGATTGCTGAATCCTCCAGGGTCTGTCTTCTTTATATTCCCTCGATCGTCCCTGTCTGTTCCAGATCCACACTCATCATCTCAGCTTTGGGCTCAACTTCTCTCCTGTGCACAACTGGACAGTTCCTCCTTGCTGTTCCTATTCTTTCTAGCTCTTCGTCCTCTGGCTTTTCTTCGGCATCACTGCCAATGACACTGAACAATCTGAACATGTAATCTTCTGTTCATTTAAGAAAAACCTAATGGAAAAAAATTGTTTTGAGTCCCCAGATTCTGAGCCAGGAAACTTCCTCCATCTCAGCTTCTAAATGTTGTAAACCAAGTTGATCAAGCTTTCTGAACCTCGCTTCCCTCCTGTGCCTCAGCCACACCCTTACCTGCTGCTCCCCACTTAGCTTTATGTGAGGCCATCACTAGACTCTCACTGCGCAGGAGATGGAGGACGGTGAAGAAAAGGAAAGGGCGAGGAGTAAAAACCAAAGAGGATGAGCAAAAACTGTTAGGATGAAGAATTAAGGAAAAGTTGACAGAAGAAAGGTCATTAAAAAAAAAAGAGAGAGAGGGACAACACTGGTGGCTCAGTGGATGAAAATCCGCCTGCCAATGCAGGCGACATGGGTTTGATCTCTGGTCCGGGAAGATCTCACATGTTGCGGAGCAACTAAGCCCATGCGCCACAACCACTGAACCTGTGCTCTAGAGCCCGCGAGCCACAACTACTGAAGCCCGTGAGCCTAGAGCCCGTGCTCCACAACAAGAGAAGCCACCGCAATGAGAAGCCTACACACCACAACGAAGACCCAACGCAGCCAAAAATAAATAAAATTAAATCTTTAAAAAAAAAGAGAGAGAGAGAAAAAAGAAAGAATTCTCTGTTGCTGACTCCTTGATGAACAAAGACGGTTATGAATTCTAGGAAAAGTGTTTAACTGGCAACCAGACAATTGCATAAACATTGACTCATTAATTTCTATTTATGAAGAGAAAATATTCATTTAATTGCAAAGTTAGGAAAGTAAACTTTCACCCTTTATAAATATTAATTTTCAAAATACTTAGAAAATTATTCGCATCGATTTGGCAGATTTGCTTTGGACTATCTGGGAAATTTCATGCTGAAACCAAATACACATTTTTATTAGGTGGAGGCTAATACACTGAGAGATGAACTGGAGAAAATTCTCAGTTATTTAAGGCTCTTTTTTGTTTAAAATTCAGGGAGGCAAAGAGAAGCAAGCAGTAAGTGTCAGCAACTGTGAATTTAAAACACATTTATTAGCAAATTAGTCTTTCTACACTTATCTTTATGCTTATTATTCCTAGAATAAACGAACCCACATATTGTAAGTAATGTCGATATCTTTTTTTTTTTTCTGCGGTACGCGGGCCTCTCACTGCTGTGGCCTCTCCCGTTGCGGAGCACAGGCTGCGGACGCGCAGGCTCAGCGGCCATGGCTCACGGGCCCAGCCGCTCCGCGGCATGTGGGATCTTCCCGGACCGGGGCACGAACCCGCGTCCCCTGCATCGGCAGGCGGACTCAACCACTGCGCCACCAGGGAAGCCCCAGAATATCTTTTTTATAATCATACACTGTTACCTGTTTGGTAGCCAATACTATAGTAATCACTTTGTTAGCATACTAATGAATGTCTGATTGACTAGAGTGAACACTGTTTTACACTGATTGTTAGAATTCAGGGACAAAACATCAGCATGCTTTTTTACTGTAATCTATTATATCTGAATTAGCTTATGTGATTGGACATGGTACTGAACAATCTACTGCCCTCTGGAAAAAGTGTGCGATTTAATAATTCTCTGCAATATACTTGTCCTGAGCATTGATCAAAGATAGTACTGTGATCTAATTCTTTTTAGTTTTATCTAAAATTTACAATACTACAAAGTACTAAATGAGCGAAATATAGAAATATAGTGAAATACAGAACCCATTTCTGTGTGCTGTTTAAGGACAAGTGTATGTTAAGAAATGATGGCATAGCTGACGAACATATTCACAAACACAAAGATATATGCAATGCCACATTTGCATGACATATGATCTCTTACCACCACAGAATGTATTCCTCATTATACTTTTATAAGCCTGTGGGGTTTCATTGTGTTTGTTTATTTTAGAGCATCCACATATTAACTTAATAGATTACGATGATATAAATCTATCTACCAGGGGTTTAAGTTCAATCCTATTTTATTTAAACTTGAACACTATATAAACACACATGTAGGTCTGTTAACTAAGAATCACCACACTGAACACTTACAGGTAAGTATGGTTATTTTATGGTGAATTATATAAATGTAAATATGTATATATAGGTTATTCAGCATAAAATAACCATATATAGTATTTATATATTCCTCTCTCTATATATATTCCTCTATATTTATATGCATATAAATATATATTCCTCAAAATAATCATTAGATTGCTCTGATTATTATGCTCATTTACCAAATGAGAGAAAAAAAATTTTTTTTTCAAAGAAGTAGTTTGCCTAAATTCACCAGCCTGTAAGTTAGAGACCAGAATTGGAATCTGGCTCTGTGTCACGTCAAAGCCTTATCACCCATCACTTATCACCTTATCACTACGCTAAACTGAGTAAAGACTGAGTTCATACATTTCCAACAAAAGCAAAGAAATACTGATCCTTTAGTTAGTCTTTGTGATCTTATCAAAGATATTAAGAATAAAACATTGATTTCTGTTAAGGAAATGACTGAAGAGTCTGGAGGATACCCACTGTGATTTTTCACAGATCCCAAAGGTTCCTAGACCTGGTTGGAAAACTTGTTTTAGGCATCCATTAATTACCTTGATAGTTTCTTAGTTTATTTGGATTTTGAAACCCAATGTTTAACAAAACAACAATACTACTACTCTTTAATTTGCCAACATTTTTGAGAAAGGAAACAAGGATCATACTGGGTTGTTATTTTGTTCTTTTAATCATCCTCATATTCGTAGTGTCTAACAGTGTTGAGCAGCAGGTACCCGATAATTATCTGTTGAGGCGATTATAGATATTAGGAACAGGTGGCCATTTAGAATCAATCGGTTAGGGCCATATGTTATTGTAATGTCTTGTCGTTATCATTTGCTTTAAGTGGAGGGTAACTTCTGAGTTTCAAAATTTGAGATACATTGTAATTTTAAAGCAATCGTGCCACGTAATGGATTCCAAGATCCTATGAGATTTCTAAAGCATGCTCTAATTCTATATTTACTCTGTGCAAATAACCACATTAATTCCTTTCACATTTTTATTTGTATTTCTCTCATATCTTGAATACCCTCGAATTACCCATAGCAATGAAATAATGTAGAGATGTAAATGTGTACATGAGCAGGTGTAAAGTATGCACACATGCAGCCATGGCTATGACAAAAATTAAAACTGGTATTCAATCCTAACAGCATATAATCTGTAAGATGATTGACAAAGAATGAGACATTTATATATATATACATTAATAAAGATTTATTTGTGATGTCTTTGCTAGATTAAACTAATACAGTTTTTACCTTAAATGTTTATGTATTTAATGTTTATCTTAAGCAATACTGTGCGATTTGTCAAGTCATGCAATTTTAAATGATGGTAGGTCCAAAAACTTTGCTGTTTATTAATGTGTCATTTAAGTATTACCCTGATTCAGAAACTGAGCGGAATGCAGGATGGCAGGCAATATCTGTGCACATGCTAAGGTTAACATAGTTTAAAATTAAAAGATTATCCAGTAAATAAGCTCAGGTATACTAACCCAATTATCTCCTTCTTTTTTTTTTGGTAAATACGTTTTAATGAAAACTAAGAGTAACAAAAATGTGTACTTAATTAGAATGTGTCCTGGAGATTGTACCAAAACAAAGAATAGACTGAGTACACGGTTCCACTCTGCTGTTATTCAAAATCCCCATAATGAGAAAAACCCAGAAAGCAAAGTAGGATGAGGGAGAGAATGAGGGAGAAGTAGACCAGGAGGGTGTACCACTAGGAAAAGAGACCACACACACACACACACAAGCCCAAACATCTTCAAGTGAGCACTAAAACATTAGAGGACGCCATTAGCATACCAGACTTTTGTAGGAATTCCTGGAATTTAGAAAGGAGATTAGAAAGACCTATGAAGGTAATAAAACAAACATAAGAAACCAGAGCCCCAAACTTGTGTATCGATCCTGTGCTAACGTTGTAGCGCTCAGGAGACCTCCTTGATCCTAATCCAGAGGCCACCTGACCATTCATCACCATAATTATTAGAGTAGATGGGCCACTGCTTCCTCATCTCTTTCCAGTTTATACCAAGCAGTTGCCACTAACAAGAGTTTGCTTTAAGCTTTTGATTTCCAATTGAAATAAAATAGAAAACTTAATTGATGGGTTGATTTGAGAAGTGGATAGAGCTATAAAAGAAACTAGTGAGGGGCTTCCCTGGTGGCGCAGTGGTTGAGAGTCCGCCTGCCGATGCAGGGGACACGGGTTCGTGCCCCGGTCCGGGAGGGTCCCACGTGCCGTGGAGCGGCTGGGCCCGTGGGCCATGGCCCCTGGGCCTGCGCGTCTGGAGCCTGTGCTCCGCAACGGGAGAGGCCGCAACAGTGAGAGGCCCACATACAGCAAAAAAAAAAAAAAAAAAAGAAACTGGTGAGCTCAAAAATTGATTTTTCCTCTAGGAATGCAGAAAATAAATATGTAACACAGTTATGATTTAATAATCCAGGAATATTGCAAAAAATTTTATTAATACTAAATTAAACCCTGAGCATATCATCATCGGGTGACTGGTGGAGAAGGAACACATACATAGGGAACAAGGACGGTGAAGGTATGTTATGGTCATTTTCTAAATAGAAACTAATTTAAATTACCCTTCCAAAATTACAGTATAAACATGTGTATTAAACAGTGGTAAGTAACTCTTAAACATGATACACAATGCTTAAAACTAGAAAAAATGGGAAAAGACAATTTGACCCAGTAAAATACAATTAAAGAAACCCAAACAGATATTAGGCTAAAGACCATAGTATTAAAACCTCGTATGCACCATTCATTCACCTCCTCAGACCCACCTGCTCTTCTCTCAGCCCCCTCTGTGATGACCGGCTCTGTAGTTGCAGACCAACTTCTACAGGTGTGACCACACAGCAGTCAGCGCCCTTGCCTGGTGCCTCCTTCCTGCCTCCTATTCCCAGCATTTTGTCTTTTGCATATAAGTGCAGGAAGCTAAGGACTTTTGCTCAGTGCCCATCTATGTGTAGCTAGAATACAGGGCAAGGGGGAATGACTATCCCATCAGCCAGAATTTAGAGTAGTGGGCAACAGGAGCGAGTGGATAAATTCTCACCCCATTCTCCCTAGGGCATACTGTTCTGAGTCAGACAGTTTCTGGAAGAGTGGTTCTGAAGGTCAAGCATCAGCTCAATAAGCATTCTCTACTGACTCCCTTCCTTCCTCCTCTTGACCTCACTGTTCTCCCTGGGATCACACTCTTTAACGTAGCAGAAGCACGTAAGCCTTTGCTTCTGGGTCTCCTTTCTGGGGACCCCAAAGTAAGGAACGCTAACCAAGTCAGTAGGTACAACAAATACAAATAAGTTTTATTCCCTTATTATAAAACAAACTCCCTAACATCAGGCAATAAATAAATAAATAATAAAAGAAAGAAAACAGATGAACGACAATCTCAAATCTAGCTAATGCTATATGAGCGTGAGAGAGTTAAAAATATAACATAAAGTATGATAATAAAATAATGGAAAAAGTAGAGAGGGCAAATTTTAACAACGAGAACCGCACATTGCACCAGCAATGTAAAACCAATTATAATAGCAGAAAACAAAATGATAAATGGGACAAGCTAAAAATATGTCTTACTGGTAAAAGTAAAGTCATGAAACCTTTGATGCCTAAAATATATTATCAGGCTACATATATAAAACTAACCTGATAGAAATACAAGGAGAACTTATATTCAAACAATTAACAATTTTATTTAATAGTTATATGTACAGAGAGAGAGAGAGACAGAGACAGGAAGAGAGAGAGCTGCACTCTTATACTACAGTTTTTTCAAATACTCGTGAAAGGATATTTAAAAATTTCATGTAGTAGATCGCAAATAAAATCAGAACAAATTATATAACAGAAATCCACATTCTCTGAACAAAATATTTAAAAAGTAAAATTAAAAAGGAATAGTCAAAAATAGCCATAAGAATAACAAATACCCTTTCCTTGGAAATTATAATATATTTAAAAATAACTCTTGTACTAGAAAGGATATGAAAACTGAATTTATAAAATATTATTATGCAAAAAATAATTATCAACATGTGACCTTCTTTTGGGTTCTCCAACATGCTGTGCTTATTCGTATCTCAGACCCTCGCTGTTTACTACCTTAACTGCATAACATTTTTCTCAATTCTCATCCAGGATAATCGTACTACCTACCTCAACTGGTATTTGGGAGGATTAAATGGATTAATTTGTAGAAAGCATTTACAAAAGTGCCTAGTATCCTTGTAAAACTAAAAATCAATTTATAAGTGCTATCTAACTACTGTCATTATTATCATCATCATCACTATTATTATGTTGTCTATTTATAGATACTATGTGTTTTATTTAATTAGCATCCATTTTTAAATGTCTTAAGTTTGAAATCAATGCAAGTCGTCTATGTTTACAAATTGCAGATGGCTTAGCTTTTGCATAGAGGGTAATCAATGTGTTATTTGTGTGGATATTGTTGCCTAAATTGCATTATTAGATACCACCATAATGCTTTCCCCCAGCCCTGTAAAGTGGTATCACTTGTCCATTACACAAAGCAACTGGAAGTTATCAGATTCAAAAGCCGTTTGACTAATTTTGGCATGACTGAAAAAAAGTAAATGAGTCGTTTTCATCTGCATTTTTCATCTGCATTTTTTCATATGAATTTTTAATAACAAATAGACAAAGTATAAAAGTTTACCCAGAAGCTCCTGCAGAGGTCAGATTCTTGTTAAATAAGTACCTAAATAGGAGGGAAATCTCTGTGTTTGCTCGTCTATTATTTTTATGTGATTGAATAATGTTTGCTAGCATTTAACAATATTGTTAATTGTGGTAATTCAGAGCCTTGTATCTGCGGTACCCGGGCCTCTCACTGTTGTGGCCTCTCCCACCGCGGAGCACAGGCTACAGACGCGCAGGCCCAGCGGCCACGGCCCACGGGCCCAGCTGCTCCGCGGCACGCGGGATCCCCCCGGACCGGGGCACGAATCCGTGTCCCCTGCATCGGCAGGCGGACTCCCAACCACTGCGCCACCAGGGAAGCCCCATAGCCTTGTATCTGTAAATGGCTAGGGAGGAGACAAATAGAATTTTAAGAGTCTTAAAAGAGTCTCCAAGGTAACCAGAAAGATTCTGATTGTTTGAAAGAGAGTAAGGCATCACAAGGAATTTCTAATTCATCTTGGGCTGCAGCAGGAAGCATGGACCCTCAGAGATATGATAAAATGTATGGTTGTGGAAATACTATATCTGTTCTCCCACATGGCATGAGCACCATCTCCATATGTTACCCAGAACATTTTCTAGGCTTAAAGAGTGTGAGGGGCATCTCTCTGAACTCAGCTTATTATTAGCATAAGATGAACATTCCTTACATAGGACAATTAATAATCCAGGATGAAATCAGAAGGGAGAAAAAGATTTTAGGAGAGCATGTGATCAGAAGGTCAAAGCTATTAGAATAATCGAAAGTGTTATGAATGAGTTCCCAGAATTTTCATGTAATAATGTCTATCTATCATCTATGTATATCTATCTATATTTATCTATCTTAGTATTTACTGTGTGTTAACTGAATGCATGGTACTGTGCTAGACACATAGCTTGTTTTATACAATGTTTCTTGCTCTCATGTAGCTTATAACACTGGAGGAGAGAGCTGCTAAACAAATAATTAGATGATTAATAAATTACATTAAGGGTAAGGATTAAAAAAATAAGTGATCCTCATGCTTTTAATTGGAAATAATTAATTTTGTAAACTCTGGTAAAATTTGATGTCTACTTTGGGAAAATAAATGTTATTCCTCATGTCTCTTTCTGTGGCAAATAAAAGAAACCCAGCTGAAAGTGGCTTAAACAGTGTCAGTAACTGAAAAGTTCACTGGTACAACTGACTGCTAGCATGGTGTGTGCCCTGTATTTCCAAGTTATCAGGAAGCTCTTTCCATCTCCTGGCTCTTTTTTTTTTTTTTTTTCCTATCTTGGCTTCTTTTTTCCTACTGGAGCCTGGAGCAGCCCCAAGCTTTTTTTTTCAAATCTTGTTGAAATATAATTTATTTTCTGGTATTTTTGGTTAAAATTCTGAGTTTAGTCCTTATTGGCTCTGAATGGGTCAGATATCATGAAACAGATATCATGGATGGAGGACCAGAGTGCTTTGATTGTTCAGACCAGAATCTCACGTGTTCTGTTGAAGTCCACACTAGACAGAGCTCTCTTAAACCACTTTCCAGGGAAGTGAGGGAGCATGGATCCCTTAGGAAATGAAGGCACTCTTATTAGAAAAGAGAGAATGGATATTATGTAGGCAAACAACAAATATCTACTATTTATCAAATAGTTTGTGTGAAACTAGAGGACAAGACAAGAGACTTCTTTAAAAGTCGTATGACTTAACAGACCACAGCAGACTCATTTTCTTATTTGGGAGCAGTGGCGTCTTTTTCTTTCCCTCCCTCCCTGTCTGCTTCCTCTCTCTCCTTTCTCTCTCTCTCCCTCTCTCTTTCTCTCCCTCCCCTTTCCTCCCTCCTTCCCTCTTTCCCTCCCTCCCTCCCTCCCTCCCTCCCTCCCTCCCTCCCTTCCTTCCTTCCTTCCCTCCTTCCCTCCCTCTTTTTTTACCACCTTTAAATGGAGCAATCTGTGGAATGACTGACAGTAGAAGACTTCCAGTCTTGATATGAATGAATCCCTTGTAGAGAATGATTGAGGCTCAGCTGGGGTTTGCTAGGAGATCTACATTTTAAAACTGGATGTGACACACTGGAGAATGTTCTGGTGAGAGCACACAAAGGCAAAAGAATCTATATTCTAGGAGGAGATAGGTCAGAATTTGGGGACTAGAAAAACTAATATTACGACCAACCCTGGGAGTAGCTGGGGAGGGGGAGGTAATTTATTGAAATATTTGAAAGGTTGTCTTACAGAAAAGATTGTTGACTTTTTCTGTGCACCTTCAGACTAAAAAACAGTACAAAGATCTGGAAACTTAAGAGATGATTTTCTTATCTCAATGAAAGGAAGAAGCTGCTAACAGAGCAACAGAAGCTGAAGGTCTTTAAGGATTGTGTCTCTTAGCAGTGTAAGCTGCAAACCCAGCCTTGATTGCAACATGAAAGCTGTAGAAGAAAGGCTGACAACTGTACTTCCCAAACTGGAAGACAAAACACTATGACGTTGTCAGCTACCCCTTTGGGGGATGTTCTCACAGAGTCTGAGTTATGTCTTGTGTTCGGTCATGAACAAGTCTGCTAATGGAAAGCCCTGATGGAACAAAATAAGAAATCTCCCCAGCCGTCTAGAGCAGGTGCAAGTAAGAGAACACTGCCTTTGTGTGATCACAGCAAGAAGTTTAAGACCCAACACACTCTTAACTCCTGTATAGTTTTTGCACTGCTTATTAGCTGCTTTGTGGAGAAACCAAAGAGAAAGCAAGCTTTCCCTGAGTCCAAGTGAAAATTCTTATCCAAACTGAAACTTAGGCCAGAGTGGGAGGCCTGGCCTTTTCTCAGAGACGTTGGAACAATATCATCCCTTGGGAGGTGTTGCTCTGAATGCCCTCAAGAAATTCTATGATTCTTATTTATGCCCATTATCTACTGATCTATACAAATCTATTATCTATTGATCTATGCTCTTTGAAGTCCTAAAGTGAATAATTTACCACATCCTTGCATTCTTGCTGTTTCGTTCTTTGCAAACACTTGCATGTTTACTAAAAACCAAAATGAAGTGAACAAAGTAAAACTCTGTCCCTTCTGTCTTCTTCCATAGAAAGATGATTTCACCCAGTAAAAACAGCAACTCTATACCTTTGTAGGAAGTCACTGACTCCTGGTTCCCTTATCTCATAAATGGGTCTGGTCCATCTGCCTATTTTTGTAGTTGAAATGTTGAATGTGAAAAAGCAAAGAACTCATAAAACCTTAGTTAAATGTAAAGCTTTGTTTTTATAATTGCTCCATTCCACCATTCAACTCTAAAACATTTTTTCTCAATTGTAACAAATGCAAGAAGAAGGGATATTTTGCAGTCAAAACTTTACTCCCATCTCAAACAGCAGAACGAGTCGATTGGCACATGGAGGGGGTGAATGGGGGGTCAGGGTGTACTGCTGGGATAAGGCATATTTCAATTATCTCAACGTCTAATGGAGTCAAGAAATGGCAGCTTCAGTTGTAAACATCTCTCCAGATATGAGCTTTGCTAGAAAAGACTTAAAGAAGAGGCAATTTTCTTGTTGTTGTTGTTTTGGGGGTGTTTCTCTTCTTTTAAAGGTACATGGAGAAGATGAAGCTTGCGAATGAAGTGCTTTCTATTTTCAATCTGCTTTCATTTGTGGACACATGATTTTAGATGCCAGAGTGGTAAGAAATAAAACCGTATCCCCTATTCTTGGTTATAAATGGGCTTAGGCAATTTTGTTGAGGCAACGGGATGAAGGGCACTTCAGTGAGCAGGGCTGCTGGGAAGGTAGGCATGACTATGAGGTGATGTCCCCATCTGGCTCTCTCTGTTCCTCATCTTCCTCCCATTCACCCTCTTCTCTCTTGGTGTCCTTCTCCTCCATTTGGGGCTATTTGGAGAGAGAATATATGCAGCGCCGAACTTACATTGGCATGGTTCTTGGTTATTGAGGACTTGAGAACCATGAGGCTCCTGAATGACCCATGTTTTTCAGACGCTGGACATAATAGTATCTTGATAGCAACTCAGATCTATTCTGCTGCTGTTGGTCTCCACACCACAGTGCCCTCGACTCATATATTCTTTCTGTAAATTGTAGCCATTGTAGCCCAACCTTCAAACCCAGGCTGCTGTTTGTAGCTCTATATCTATACCCACAGTAAACATATAGGGAAATTCGAGAGAGTCATATACAGAATCATATTTACTTCCAAAGGAGATGATCAGGGAGCAAGAAACAAAGGAGATTTGACTTTTGGTAATCTTTTGTTTAGTAAACTGGGCAGCGGATATGGCTATTTATTTTATTCTTTATAAATTTTATATGTCTTAAGTGCTGCATGGTGCATTACCTTTTAAAACAGTGAGTCTAATATGATACTTTTTTTTTTTTTGCGGTACGCGGGCCTCTCACTGTTGTGGCCTCTCCTGCTGCGGAGCACAGGCTCCGGACGCGCAGGCTCAGCGGCCATGGCTTACGGGCCCAGCCGCTCCGCGGCATGTGGGATCTTTCCGGACCGGGGCACGAACCCGTGTCCCCTGCATCGGCAGGCGGACTCTCAACCACTGCGCCACCAGGGAAGCCCCCAATATGATACATTTTTAATATTATGTCAACAAAACCCTACGTTTTATATGACAGGAAAGCCCAAATAATAGCAAATATTTATGAGTAAAATGTATAAAATATTAACATATAAAATTATGAGCAAAATTTCCCTTACAGTGGCTTGGGTGCGTGAAGATGCAGTCAGCCCTCCATTCTAGAAGTGGGTGGCAGACAAATTATGCCAGTTCTACCAGTGACTGTGAAGAGTCACCTTCACATCACTCTTGGACAACTGGCAGAAAATAAACATTTTGAGGTACTTTGCTCATCAAATACCCATTTTATTTTTGAGATTTAGTATAAAAATTATGAACTTGAGAGATTAATAGTATTTCAAATTTGAAAAGCTCCTCAAAAATTACCTGCTCAGGTGGTTCTTAGCTTGTTGTTTATCTTCTGCCAAACATTTTGTCCAAGAAAGTGAGTTCTACCACCCTTGAAAAAGAAAGCCACTTTTCCAATCATGACATTGATATATTATTGGGAATCCTGTTATACTGATCACTTACAGTCAGGTTCAAAACAACAAAAAATATCCAGTGGTAGTTTTGGAGTGAGTTTTATTTGCATTACTTCCTGTGTTGAATTGTATGGCTCTGCCACTTACAAAAAAGAGATTAAAACCAGGACAGCTTGTATGGAATTTCAAGAGAATAATGGAAAATGCAGTTTACAGAGGCTTGGAATAGTCTAGACATTAGTAGTTTGTGTCATCTTTTTGTTTTAGTAAAAGCTAGACTCACGGAAAGAAAACAAGCTGGATGAGAAATGGCAGAGGAGGCACCAATAACACAGTTTTATTTCAAGCACCACAAAAATAAATAGTACCACTGTTATTAAAGGAGAGTGGGCGGGCTTCCCTGGTGGCGTAGTGAGTGCGAGTCCGCCTGCCGATGCAGGGTACACAGGTTCGTGCCCCGGTCCGGGAAGATCCCACATGCCGTGGAGCGGCTGGGCCCGTGAGCCGTGGCCGCTGAGCCTGCGCGTCCGGAGCCTGTGCTCCGCAACGGGAGAGTCCACAGCAGTGAGAGGCCTGCGTACCACAAAAAAAAAAAAAGGAGAGTGGGCAATTCAAAAAGAATGCTGAAATACAATAAGAGTATGCTAGCAAAGAAATACATTAAAAGGTGGAAACCAAACACCTGATATTTTAAGAAGAAATTGTATATAGCAAATATAATACATATTTCTAATAAAGACCAGGCATAAGAATATCATAGACTGAAAGCAAATTAAGAAAGTGAATTTTAGTTTTTCAGTTAAAACTTCAGTTTAACTTAGGTTGCTACAAGAAACTACAAAAATGAACTCAATAGTGCATTTTTTTAAAGAATATTATTGAAGTGACAGTCCACTGTGTTACTTGCAATGAAGCACCATGTATGGAAATGAGGCTAGACCTGAGTTCAACAAACTTATGCTTTTAAAAATTGCAGTTAGGAAGCAAGAGTCAAATATAATGCTCATCAGTGTCAACTATATAACGGCTTGAAATTCTCAGTGAGTAGAAAGTGAATCACTTCCCTGTCTTCTTTCACATTATTTGAGGACTTTGAGGGACCACAGAGCATTTAGTATTGAAACCAAAGATAGTAATAACTGATCATACTACCTAAAATAAGTTTTCAGAAAATTGCATTTTTTACATAAAGCAATGTACCAGACAATTAAGTTAATGCACATTTTAGTATTATGGTCATCAACTGAGTGATCTCCATGAAACTAACATGTGATGGCTGTTCCATCCCATTTGCAGCAATGACAGGAAACCATGGTTTCCGTACTTGGATCTGAAGGCAAGAATTAGGTAAGACATCACCAGTGATAGTATATTAACTTCCTTCTTCTCAGCCAGAATAATTAATTAAGTCATTCAACAACTATTGGTATGCTCATCAATCAGTTATAAGCGACTTAGCTAGTTGCAAACAGTAAACTAAGTTAAACGAAAAATTGTTTCTGTTCTCAAGGTGCATGTAGTCTAGTAGGAGAGTTAGCACATTCCACTATATTCTACAAAAACATACTGGAACCCTGATATAACATGCTAAATATTTCAGAGAAAAAGTCTAAAAGAATGGACATTTCATTTAACCAAAACTTATACTGAATGTGCAGTAGGCCATGAGATATACGCTAATTTCCATATTTGTATTCATTTTGAAAATGTCTATTAGAAATTCTTTTTTTAATTTAAAAAAATTGAGATAAAATTTATGATTTTAACCATTTTAAAATGTGCAATTCGGTCATCTTCAGTAAAATCTCAATGTCGTCCAACGATCACCGCTAATTCTAAAATATGTTTATCACCCTCCAAAGAAAACCCGTCATCTTTAAGCAGTCACCACCAATTCTCCCCAGCCCCCAGCCCCTTGCAACCACTAATATACTTGATGTCCTTATGAACTTTCCTGTTTATTCTGGACATTTCATATTAATGGAATCTTGTGTAGCCTTTTGTGTCCGGTTTCTTACACTTAGCATCATGTCTTCAGGTTTCATGCATATATCACTACTGTGTTCCTTTTTATAGCTGAATAATATTCCATCACACGAATATACCACATATTCTTTACCCATTTGTCAGTTAATGGACTTTTGGTTTGTTTCCAACTATTGTCTGCTGTAAATAATGCTGTTATGAACATTCACGTACAAGTTTTTGTGCAAATATATGTTTTTAATTCTCTTAGTTATACCTAGGAGTGAAATGGCTGGGTCGTATGTTTATGTTTTGGACTCTACGCTTAAGTTTTGGATGAACTGTCAAACTCTTCTCCACAGTGCTGTGTCATTTTATACTACCACCAACAATGTACAAGGATCTCAATTTCTCCACTTCCTTAGTAAACTTCCCCATATTGTTTTTGGTTTTTTATAGCCATTCTAGTGGGTGTGAAGTATATCTCATTAAGAGTTTTGCTTTTCACTTGCCTAATGACTAATGGTGTTGAGCGTCCTTTTATGTGTTTATTGGCCATTTGTATATCTTCTTTGGAGAAATATCTATTCAGATCAATTGCCGACTTTTCAACTGTGTGGTTTATCTTTTGGTGCTGAGTTGTGATTGTTCTTTACATATTCTGGATAGTAGACCCTTATCAGATATACTATTTGCAAATATTATCTCTCATTCTCTGGGTTGTCTCCTTAATTTCTTGATAATGTCCTTTGAAATATAAATTTTAAAATTTAAGTTTAGTTTATTTTTTCTTTTGTTGCTTGTGCTCTGGTGTATTAATTAAGAAACCACTGCCTAATCCAAGTACAGTAAAATTTACAGCTGTGCTTCCGTCTCGGAGTTTTATAGCTTTAGGTCTTACATTTACGACTTTAATCTACTTTGAGTTAATTTTAATATGTGGTATGAGTTAGGGGTCTAAACTCATTCTTTTTCTTGTGGATATCCAGTTGTCTCAGCACTATTTATTAAAAAAAATTATTCTTTCTGTATTGGGTGGTCTTGGTACCCTGTTGAAAAATCAATTAGCCACAGATATGTGGATTTATTTCTGGACTCTTGGTTCTGTTTCATTGATCTATATATTTGTTTTTATTCCAATAGCACACTATTTTGATTACTGTAGTCTTGAAGTTAATTTTGAAATCAGGAACTGTGAATTCTCCAACTTTGTTCTTTTTAAAGACTGTTTTGGCTATTTGGAGTTCTTTTGCAAATACACATACATTTTAGAATAAATTTATCCATTTCTGCAAAAAAAGGAAGGTGGAATTTTGACAGGGATTGCATCGAATCTGCATATCAATTTGGACAGTATTGCCATTTTAACAATATTACCTCTTCCAATCCATAAATATGGGATGTCTTTCAGTTTATTTAAATCATTAATTATTTTGACAATGCTTTGTGGTATACAAATTTTCACTTCCTTGGTTAAATTTATTCATAAGTGTTTTATTCTTTGTAACGCTATTATGTATGGAAATGTCTTCTTAGTTTCATTTTTAAATTGTTTATTCCAAGTATATAGAAATACAACTGAGTTTTTGTATATTAATATTATATCCTGCAATTTTACTGAACTCATATTAGCTCCAATAGGTATTTTTGTGGATTGTTTAAGATTTTCTATATATAAGATCATGTCATCTGTGAATAAAGATAGTTTTGTGTCTTACTTTTCAAGATGGATACCTTTTATTTGTTTTCCTTGCCTAATTGCTCTGGCTAGAATTTCCAGGGAATTTTGAATAAAAGTGGTAGGAGCAGACACATTTGGCTGAATCCTGCTGTTAGTATAAAAGCTTTCAATCTTTTACCATTAGTTTGAAGTTAGCTGTGGGTTTTTCATAAATGCCCTTTATCAAAACGAGCAAGTTCCATTACATTCTTATTTTGCTGCCTAATTTTTCATAAAAACAATGTTGCTATTTTCCAAATTTTATCTGGTGAACAAGAAGTCAGATTTGGGTAATCGGTATTTTGAGAATAGAGGAACTTACTGGGGGTTGGTAGGGAATCTTTGTGGTAAGTGAAGATCAGTAAGAAACATTTTAGCTTCTCTTAAATTACTGGTATCTATAATATGTATTACTTTCAGATTTTCTAATTTTAGGAACTGTCATTAATAGGTGTTCATTTTTTATTCTATCTTATTTGAAAGATACAAGTGAGTGTTTCTTTTCACGTCTAATATTCTTTCATTATTAATTTATTGCTCAAATGTCAAGGTTGCTGCCCTTTTTTACATTTTAAAATGTGTGTATTAATCACATTGATTACTGTTATTCTACATTTAGACTCATATAAAACAAGAAAGGAGGAATAATATGGAAGTTTTACTGATTTAAAAGAATGAAAGAGAAGTGTTTAAAAGTCGGTTGGAAATAATTCTTACTATTGAAAATATGATCATAGACAAATATTTTATGAAATTGAGCAACATTAAGATTAAACTGAATACACAGTATTTTTTCAGTCACAATGTCATTGTGATTGATATAATGAAATTTTAATTAACATTCGTATTGCTGGCAAAGAGCAGCAATGACATTATGAATGGACTTAAAAAGGTACAGTGTAAATATTTTAGTAGAAATCAGATAACTGGAGGAATCACGAGAATGATAAAACATTTGATTTACTCAACATTGGCATGAAAGTCACCTATCTATTCAGCATATTTATAATTTATAAAGTCTTCAGTGTGTTCTATGAATCAAGGATTACTTTAATTGTTCATTGGAATGATATACACACGTTACTAATAGTAAAATTGTAAATTCTCAAATGCTAGTAAATAACAAGTGATTAAAAAATAATGTAGAGGGACATCTCTTCAGCTTTGGTTTCTAAACAGCAACCAGATTAAATGAGGATATGTTTCATGTTTAATATGTACCAGATGGTGTTTTGCTGATGGAGCTTATAAAACAAAAACAAAATTAAAATACAAAACATAGCCACATATTTGAATTGGTAATAGTATTTTAAAATGGCAATTCTGATTTAAAAGAATACAGGAGATAAGAACAGAAAGTATAAATGAAAATAATAAACGTTCATATATAGTAAATTTATGCAAAGATTAAAAAGAACTGGAGAAATAATATTAATAAATTTTTCTATAAATATAGTGTCATTGTATGTTTACATTAAATATATTTGGATATGTTCTTCTCTCCTTGATATTTTTGGACAACCGAATGTTTTGGTCTTCAGCGTTTACAAGGTATTTGATAGATGTCTCCTATATACTATATGGTATGCTTCCAGACATTGATTACTGAAGTTATAAACTAAGATGGATCTTGTGGTTGAAAATTACAAACTGTATCATCCACCATGATTTAGGATGATTTCACAGAAACAACCTAATTATATGTAATATACGTAAGCACCCTCTAGAGGGAGATTCCTAATTTATTTCCCCACCCTAGCCTAGAATCATACTATGTGGCTTATTAAAAATGCCCATGGGTTGTGAAGAGTAGGAATCCAATAGTTAAGCTTTAAAGTTTCTGAGAATTCAAATGGTATGATTTGGAGTAATTATCTTTATTTCAGTAGATAAGAATTTATATGTTTTATAACCAAAGCTGGATTCTGTCATTGCTTTAAAACAATATCATTTGTGAAATGATGGTTTTACAGATGGAGGCAATTAAGTTGCTTACACCCTGATTGATTGCTAGAAGCGTAAGTTCTTATTTTTTTCTTTTTTAATCTTACCTAAAATGTCTATTGTCACTGCTTCTACATGAAAACAGCTGGCCAATTCAAAATTACGGATAGCCTGAATTTATTTAGCATTAACCAAAATGCACACACACACACGCAGTCTTTCAACACACACCAAACGTCTCTCTTGTGCATACACAACTTGAGATAATCACTCATCCAATTCGTAAAAGAAATGACATGAAACAAAATAAAACAAAAAAACCCATGAACTAACAGAATTGATAAACCAAAATTATCATCTGCATCCATTTTTTTATGTGGCCAAAATATATCTTTGAACACCATAGAAATAGTGAAGAGGAAGAGTTTTGATATTTTAAATATACAGATAGTCTAAAAACTTCAAATAAAAGTCAATATTTCAAATGTTTTCTCTACAATTTTTAAATTAAAAAGGTAATTTGCTAACAAAGGATACTGTTTAAATTTGGGTTTTGTTTACTTTCTTTTCTTCATTCTAATTGAGTTGCTAGTGAATACTGATGTGACCAAAAGGCATGCAGCAAGGAGAGAGAAGGAAAAATCAAAAACCTGATTAATGTACCAAGTGATTAGTCAATCCCTGAATAATCAAGAATTCACTATATTATATTTTGTAGTCAGATATGATAGGTATTAGAAACTTAAAATTATGAAACTTGTGCTTTCCGTGGAGGAAGAAATTTTAAATGAACTACATAATTTGTTAATATTTATATGTCTACATATTGTGATAAGAACTCTTACAAATAACAGCTTAGCAAAACCGTAAGGTCTCTCAAATTTTGTGATCTTGAAAAATGAGTTTATTTAGATCCAATCAACTGATTTTTTAATTAAATCTGACTTTTCCAAGATTCATGTGATTGTACATCATTTTCTAATATTCAAGTTCGGCTAAACCAATCATGCAACATCACATTATATTTTAAGGAGAAAAAACGTCAACACAATATTTTTTTGTCTGTTAGCCCATGAAGTATCCATTAGAGACTCAAAAAGTAGTGGGCCCTCAGATCTCCTTAAACAAAATATTTTAATTAGTTTGGCTAGCAAGGTTTAAATATATTCCAGCACACTGAGACAGGGAAACTTGCTATGTCCCCTCAGTGAAATAATTTTGCATACATCATTACTGAAATAAACTATTAAAATTATGAAATTATTTAACATGAAAAATATCACAAAACCCAAGGGTTTCACGTGAAACATTAGACAGAATCTAGTGAACTAGACAGAGTCGTTGATTATTAGGTTCAAATTCAGAATGATCCACAAGTACATGCTATGAAGTGAGAAGAGGAATAATGCTATTGGTAGGAAAACATCAATATGGGGATGTAGTAAAATAGACTCTGGCATGATTTGAAATTGAAGTATCATGATAGTGGGATGACAGCTCATTCTGTTTGTACCCTCTGCTCTTGCTTTCCTAATCTGCAACATGAGGGTAAAAATTAAGAAATGTTTCAACTCCAACACTCCATGCGTCCACAGTCAAGAGTAACTTGTGTTCAGATTACTACAGCAGCAACAACCCTAGGCGTGTTTGAGAATTTATTCCAGGACAGCTAAAATATTAACATTTTACTTGTATTACATAAAGTTGGTGACTCAGCCGGAATTCAAATCTGCCTTTTCTTTATTTTAAATGCTCCTTCAGCGAAATCATACGTTCTTGATTGAGAGAGAAGTAACAGCAAGAAAGACACAGCTTAATTACGAAAAAAGGAGGTGGGAGCCTCATGATGACAACTCTACTGATGGAAAACCAAGAAACAATGGAATGGCCTATGGACAGAGGGCCAGTAGACTCGTGGCATCCTCACTGTGTAACAAAGGGCAACGCCTATTTATATAATATGTTTTCTTACAACACATCATATTCAAAGTCATAACAAATCCTCATGGGAAAATGATGAAGGATAAGGTCAGCAAGAGTTTCCCAGGTGTGTGGACACAGTAGGTTTATAACTCTCATTAAAATTCTTGAGGCAGCAAGGGTGTGACCTAGAAAGATATACTGTGTGGAAGAAACAGAGTGAAGTACACTGTGATAGAAATAGAGGGAAAGCAAAGAAACAGCAAGAAAAACAAACAAAAGCCACAGCAAAAAGCATCACTGTTCCTATAAAAAAATGTATAAAGAATATGGCCTAATAATGCATAAAGGCAGAGATCCCTAAGTTCATATCCTGACTTGGGTCATAAAAATCGATGAGCTGGGGCTTCCCTGGTGGCGCAGTGGTTGAGAGTCCGCCTGCTGATGCAGGGGACACGGGTTCGTGCCCCGGTCCGGGAAGATCCCACATGCCGCGAAGCGGCTGGGCCCGTGAGCCGTGGCCGCTGAGCCTGCTTGTCTGGAGCCTGTGCTCCGCAACGGGAGAGGCCACAACAGTGAGAGGCCCGCGTACCGCAAAAAAAAAGAAAGAAAAATCGATGAGCTGGAGATCTTCTCTGTTTTATCCTATCACATAAGCAACATCTCATGGTGAGGAAGAATGATGAAAAACCCTTCACTCCTGGGTGAATGCCAGGCCAAACTCAAAGTAAGAAACCAACGATTATTTGTCACATATGATACAAGTGCCAGATACTGGGAATCATATCCGTGGGAGCAGAAGTGGTATTCCCTGAAATTTACTTAATGGAAAGGATTGCATCAGTTAGTAATTTTATTCCATTTGCCAGATGATCACAGAATACTAAAAACAAAGAATGACTATCTGCTATAGAAATGACTGGGGTGTTGGTAGGGTCTTCTCCTTTCCCCTTGGTTTATACCGGAAATTGTGACTAAATTTACTCAAGTAAAAAAGAATTAGTCAATTTTAAGTTAGTCCACTTTTAAATCAGGTTGAAATTGGAACATTTAAAAGTATTTATTTTTCTGAAAGAAGATGCATGTGTGTGTGTGTGTGTGTGTGTGTGTGTGTGTGGCTTGAATGAACCTGATGAAAAAATAGGATCCTAGCATCATCTATTGATATATTGATATTTGCATGAGTTTTTTTTAATGTCAATCCTAATCTCCCAATTCGTCCAACACTCCCCTTCGCCCCCATCCCATGTCCACATGTCCCTTCTCTACGTCTACGTCTCTATTCCTGCCCTGCAAGATATCTGCATGATCTCTGAATTGTTATTTGGATGGCTTTGTCAGAGAAAAGTTTGTAACTAGAAAATGGTGCTGTTAGTAAGGCGTTGCTTGAAAACTGCCCTATACACACTTGCCAATGGGGATGTACATTTGTACCTCAGTAGAGTCCAGCACCATTAATTATTGTGTCCAACAATATGTAGCCTCTAGGATCCCAAAGTACCAAACAACCTAGGCATTATTCCCAAAATATGATGCCTTAGAAATGAGGCATGCTCATGAAGGTAAACACAAAATAATTTTATTTTTTAATGCACCTGACCGACAAGAATAACAACCCCCACTAAGTCATGGGAAAAAAGTGTGCACACATAATTTGCCAAGTCAAAAACACTGCTGGGAAGGTCTTGCCCTCTGGTATAAGAAATTGTGTTGGGCTTCCCTGGTGGCGCAGTGGTTAAGAATCCGCCAGCCAATGCAGGGGACATGGGTTTGAGCCTTGGTCTGGGAAGATGCCACACGCCGCGGAGCAACTAAGCCCGTGCGCCACAACTACTGAGCCTGTGCTCTAGAGCCCATGAGCCACAACTACTGAGCCCAGGTGCCACAACTACTGAAACCCGAACGCCTAGAGCCCGTGCTCCACAGCAAAGAGAAGCCACCACAATGAGAAGCCCGCGCACAGCAAGGAAGACCCAACACAGCCAAAAATAAATAAACAGAATAAATAAATTTATTTTAAAAAAAAAGAAATCATGTTATGCTCACCCTTTCCCTGGGGCCAGAATGCCTACAACTGTCTCAGCAACACCGCTGTTTCTTTTATGAAAGAAAAGACTAAGAAGTATACCAACAAAATATTTGGATTCATTATTACCTAAAAGTTTACACTATTCATTACCATTCTTTAAAAATTAATTTCTCTGAACTGAAATCTAATGATTTATCTGTTTAAAACCAATCAATTTGTATCTTCTATAAGATAAATCTGAGATTCTTGTCATGACATATAATTATCTTTAATATCTGGCACATTACTACTCTGTCTGTCATTTCCCACTTCTCTCCTACCTCAAAACGTATACTTTAGCAAAACCAAGAAATTTTAGTTGCCTAAACATAGCATGTTGTCTAATGTTTTGTGCTGTTATACATACTGCTCCATATGCCCAGAATGTTGCTCCCTCGTCTCCTGGCATGTACCAAGGCAACATCTTCTGGCCTTCTCTGACTCCTACAGGTAGACCCGATGAATTCTTATTTCCTCTTACGCTTCCTTTGAATCTCCACTATGCCTCAAATGTAGCATGCTTGTCATATTTTTTTTCACCTTTGTGTCTAACTAAGCACTTTGATGATCTAATTCCTAGCATCTGGTGCAGTAATACAGCATAGAGGTTAAAAAGGAGGGCTTGAAGGGAAGAGAGGTGGATTCAAGTTCCCAATAAAATGTATTACAGCTGGGTGACTTCAAGCAAGTTACTCTTCTAAGGTTCAGCTTCCTGGTTTGCAAAACAGAAGAGATCACAGTCCCTCCTTTATAGAATTGTGACAATTAAATGTGATAACACATGTGACAATTAAGAAGAGTCACTAATACACAGTGAAACTGGTCTATAAATATTTGCTGTTCTTAATATTTTAAATGCTATTTAAATCCCTGGCTCGTAGAAAAAGCTTAATAAATATTTGTTGAATAAAATTAATGAACAGATGATTGAAGACAGGTTGCACTAACTCTTGACATCTGTGGTTTCTCTTATTTTTGTAATACAGACCTTCTAGCTATATTAAGTGTCCACATGCCCCTGCATCAGGCTGATAACAGGTATCCAGACACTAACTGATCAGCACAAGCAGTGCATCACTATTCTTTAAATTTTCAGTGTCAACTGGAACCTAAACAAACAAACAAACAAGAAACCCAAGCAAAGTGTAGTAAACAGATTCACCTGAGAAATGTTAAAAATAGAATAATGGATAACAGTGAAATTCAAGTTCCAGAGAACATTTAGTTGGTGTCTCCCACATCACTCTCCAATCACATCACATACGTTTATTGTATGGTTGGCTTCAGAAATGATATAGACCATACCAATGCTTCTCGGACTTTAAAGTGGAAAAAGCCCTTGATGACAACTTAAAATGTAGACTCAGAAGTTATGGGGGATGGGAAATGCTCAAACGGGAAATGCTAAAATGCAGTAGTTCTGTGTGCAAATTTTAAAGAGCAAAAGAATCAACTGAGGTGCTTGTTAAAAATATAGACTTTGGAAACACATACACAGAAATTATAATTTGGAGTGATATCAGATGTCTTCAGAGTTAACAAATACCCAAGGTACTTCTCACATAGGTGGTCTAAGGACTACACTTTGAAAATCACTAAACAAGAAACACAAACCTCTTGAGAGCAATCTTATTTGCCTTTAGTTTTTCATGCTTAGCAGATTCCCTGAAACTTAGTGGTTATTAAATGTATATTAATTTTATAAATCAAAGAAGAAAAATGAATAGGCCAGAAATTCATCTGAAATTTTAGAAAGAATGTGGATGGAAACAAACAAACAAAAAATTGCCACATGCATGTAATATATGTGAGTCTGCAAAGGTTTTCCACAATAAATTTAGATGATGATGATGTCTTTCCTTAATAATGCTCTACTTCTTCATTACAGATAAATAATAATATTCAAAAAGTACAAACAAAATAATAAGGCATAACTATTAAGAAAATTTGTAATAACCTATTTATGATAAAAACTCTCAATAAATTGGGTATAGAAGAAATGTACCTCAACACAGTAAAGGTTATATATGACAAACCTAGAGCTAACATCATACTCAATGGTGAAAAACAGAAAGCTACCCCTGTAAGATCAGGAATAAGACAAGGATGTCCACTCTCATCACTCGTAATCAACATAGTAGTGGAAGTCCTAGCCAAGAAATTAGGTAAGAAAAAAGTCATCCAAATTGGAAAAGAAATAAAACTGTCACTATTTGCAGATGACACGATTTTATGTATAGAAAACCAAGACTTTACCAAAATAATCCAAAAATAATAAGTGAATACAGAAAGTTGCACAGTACAAAATCAATATACAAAATCTGTTGTTTATATACACCAACAGTGAACTAGCAAAAAGAGAAATTAAGAAAACAGTCCTATTTAGAATTGCAACAAAAAGAACCTAGGAATACAATTTAACAAAGGACGCAAAAGACCTATACACTGAAAACTATGACACTGTTAAAAGAAATTGAAGAAAACACAAAGAAATGGAAAGACATTCTGTACTCGTGGTTTGGAAGAATAAACATTGTTTAAATGACTACATTACCTAAAGCAATCTATAGATTCAATGCAATCCCTATAAAAATCCCCAGTGACATTTTTTTTATAGAAATAGAACAAAAACGTCCTAAAATTTGTATGGAACTACAGAAGACCCCAGATAACCAAAGTAATCCTGAGAAAGAACACAGCTGGAAGTATCACATGCCCTGATTTCAAATTATACTACAAAGCTACAGTAATCAAAATAGCACAGTACTGGCAGAAAAACAGACACATAGATCAATGGAACAGAACTGAGAGCCCAGAAATTAACCCACACATATATGGACAATTAATTTATGGCAAAGGAGCAAAGAACATACATTGGAGAAAAGTAGATGGTACTAGGAAAACTGGACAGCCACATGCAAAAGAATAAAACTAGACCACTATCTTACACCATACACACAATTTAGCTCAAAATGGATTAAAAACTTGAATGTAAGACCTGAAACTATAAAACTTCTAGAAGAATACATAGGCAGTATGCCCTTTGACATGGGTCTTAGCAAAATCTTTCTGGATATGTCTCCTCAGGCAGGGAAACAAAAACAAAAATAAGCAAATTGGACTATATCAAACTAAGAAGCTTTTGAACAACAAAGGAAACAATCAACAGAATGAAATGACAACCAACCAAATGGTAGAGCATATTTGCAAGTCATATATTAGATAAAGGGTTAATAAAGTATATAAAGAACTCATACAACTCAACAACAAAAAAAAAACAACTTAATTTTAAAATAAGACATTTTTCCGAAGAAGACAAACAGATGGTCAACAGGCACTTGAAAGATATTTAACAACACTAATAATCAGGGAAATGCAAATCAAAACCCACAATATCACTTCACACCTGTTAAAATGGCTATTATCAAAAAGGCAAAAAATAACAGATGTGGAAGAGGATGTGGAAAAAAGAGAACCTTCAAACACTTTTGGTGGGAATGTACGTTGGTGCAGCCCCTGTGGAAAGTGGTATAGAGATTCCTTGAAATATTAAGAATAGAATTTCCATATGATCCAGCTATTTCACTTCTAGGTATTTATCTGAAGAACACAGAAATACTAATTCAAAAAGATACATGCACCCCTATGTTTACTGCAGCATTATTTACAATAGACAGGATATGGAAACAACCTACGTGCCTATTGATGGTTGAATAAAGATATGATATATATACCATATATATATATCATATATATGGAATATTAACACTCAGTTATTTGTTTCTAAGGGAAATATCTTCTTATTCTGAATCACACTAATCACAAATACTATTTTTCAGAGTTTTTTTAGTCTTTATCTATGCAATGCTTCAAGGTACAGACTTACAGAATCATATAAACTTTCTAATATCTACATAGAAATGTATAATATTAAAATTTTAGGTTTTTACTTCACCCCTCTGCAAAATGTCAGTTGCAATGATATACCCTGGGAATGATTTCTCTGCTTTGCATGGTCTCTGCTCTGCTATATGGATACTCTTGGTATTTTAATAGGAAGAAAGGCAATTTCCAGAGTTAATATGATTTGAAAATGCCTCTTCCCATTGCTAAGAAAAATAGATTCCAAGATATTTCCTTCTATTGTTTGCAAATATCGCCCGTTTGTTTTATTTTTTAACCACATTATTCTCACTCTCATGCAGAGTACATCAAAGTCAAAGAGTAATTTGTTCTCCTATTTGACTCTTCTTTATAATAAAATTATATATGATAGACTCAAAATTTGCATTTTACTATTACAGTAAGCATTTGCAGAAGAATAATTCAGCAATGACACATATTACTGTGGTTGTGTATTATGTTTGTAATAGGTGGTCTGTTTTTCAAATTGAATATTACAACTAACTTATGTAGTCCATACTAGACCAAAACACATTATGGCTATATTTCAGATGAGAAATCTGACACGAAGAAAGCAAAGAGATTCTCCCTCTCCCCCAAGTCAGATAGCAAGATTAGAAATGCTAAACTGCCAAAAGCCGCATGGTTCACATTGTAAGAAGCCATTCTTAAGGTATTTTTGAGAGCTTTTGTAAAGATTTGTAAAAAAATCACTGGAGAAAAGGATAAACAGAACAAATTCTTATCTTTTTTATTTGTTTCTTTTATCAGCACTCTAATTATCTGTAAAAATACGTATTTTTAATACACAATCTGCATGCAGAAGAATGACTTCAGTTTAGAGAAAGCAATAATTTAATGATCTAGGAAGTCTCCTATGTTTATTTCCTGACAGGTCAACAGAAGTGAGAAAAATATTAATTAATTAGATTGCAGATGCATCCTGATTGGACACAATTAAACCAACCAAACTCTAGGCATCTTCTATGAGAAGCCAGCTGAACATCTTGTAAGAATCAAGTGTCAACAAAGATGGAGCAATCAGTTCCATGATGTCACATAGATGCTGTCTAGAGTTCGTTATTTCACCGGCTTATCTGAGGCTATTTTTCCCTCCCTCCAAATATACACTGAGTTGGCAGGAGAAATCATTCTCCTTAAGTGATTTTTCTAAGTCAAAGATCTTGAGACATACTCTTATGGATAAAAAGAGGTTATGAGACACTTTTGAACTTTTGAGTATATAAGTAGTGTGTTGCATGGTATTTAGACTG
The DNA here is from genome assembly GCF_963924675.1 of Phocoena phocoena. NCBI lineage: Eukaryota > Metazoa > Chordata > Mammalia > Artiodactyla > Phocoenidae > Phocoena > Phocoena phocoena. The sequence continues at coordinate 15,317,740 of NC_089225.1, forward strand.
CTTCCGAATAAGAAATTTTTAAGTGAGAAAAATGGCAGTTTCTTTACCCCCAAGCAGCCTCCAGCCAGGGACTATATGTCAAAAGATTTTTAATGACAATGGAATCCCAAGAATTGTGAGACTATATTCTGAAATAATATCCTAATTAAATATTAGAGAATAATACTTTGCATTATATATTGACTCTCATTTTGGAAAATTATATTCTTAACTAAACCCTGCCCTAGGAGCTAAAATGTAGCCTAAGGTCAATGTGATATCACAATGAATTCAGATATCTACTTCAGGGGTCAAACTGACCGTCATGCCTGAAACAACTAAAAGCAGAAAACAAAACCAAACCAAAGTAAAAACAAGAAACCAGACAAAATATATGAAACAATGGTTTTCAGGACACTGAATATCAGGCAATGAAGAATAGTGATTCAGAAAAATGTAAAGTAAATTAAGTCCTAAGACTGCCTGAGCTTACCTTCTATAGAGACTCCAAGGCATGGTACAAAGAAGAAAAATTAGGCAGAACCCTGAGGTCTCCCTGAATTGATAAAATAGTTGTTGAAAGTTATGGACAGCCAAGACTGCATGAGTTTGTGTGACAAAGTACTGCAAAATGTGGGCTGTATAAACAGAGCACTCCAATGATCTGCTTTATGATTTCAGCTGCAAAAACTACCTGAGTTAGGAAAAAAAACCACGCATAATATACAGGGCATTGGGTGGAGTACTCAGAGGATTTTGCCTCAGTAGTGGGGCAAACTTAGACCTAGAATAAACACTGTTCTGGTCCCCTAAACACAGCTTAAAAGCAAGATGCAAAGGGATTAAACTGTTTCCAAATAAGTTTAACTGAATCTCAAAACAAAGCCTAATCATATTTACATGAATGAAAAAATATCCAGCACCCCAAATCAATAAAATTCACCAACTCTGGCATCTAATAAAAAAAAATCAGACATTCAAAGAAACAGGAATATAATGATTCATAAAGAGGACAAAAATCAGTTAAAACATTCCCAGAAATAACACCATGATAAGATGGTTTACAAGGGTATTAAAACAATTTTGAGATGAAAAATGCCAGGTAGGATTAGAAACAGATTAACACTACAGAAAAATAGATTAGTGAATATAAAGACAAATAGAGGCTATCCAAAAGGAAATACAAAGAGAAAAAGATTAGAAAAAAAAATGAACAGAGCATCAGTGAACTGTGAGACAACTTCAAGTAGCCAAATATACATGTAATTTGAGTCTCTGATGGAGAGAAGTGAGGATACAGAAAAAGCTTTTAAAGAAATAATGGCCAAAACCTTTCCAAATTTGATGAAAACTGTAAACCCACAGGTCTAAGAGGTTCAAAGTACTTCAAACAAAGTATGAAGAAAAATAGACCAAGGCATGTTGTAATTAAATTGCTTAAAACCATTGGTAAATCTTAAAAGCACCCAGAGTAAAACAATACATAGAGTGGAACAAAGATAAGAATGACAGCCAACCTCTCAGCAGAAACTATGAAAGTCAGAAAGCAGTTGAGTAATACATTTAAAATACTGAGAGAAGAAAAAAAAGAAAAACAACTGCCAAGCTAGAGTTCTAGATAAAGTGAAGAGGTTTTTTTTTATTTTAAATTTAAAGTGAAATGAAAAGAATTTTTAACACATATCAAAGCTGAATTTCATAACCAGCAGATTTGTACTCAAAAAACTATTAGAGGAAGCCCTTCAGGCAGAAGAAAATGATACCAGAGGAAAACCTGGATCTGCACAAAAAAATGAAAAACACCAAAAAAAAAATAAAACAAGTATGTGAACAAAGAAAAAGCCTTTGTTTCTTACTATTTAATTCTCTGTAAAAGGCAGTTAACTGTTCAAACTAAAGTACCAATAACTTATTGAAGAGCTTAATATATTGTTGAAATAAAATATATAACAACAATAGCACAAAGGCTGGGATGGTATACATGGAAGCATACATTTGGAATACTTTTATCCTATATGTGAATAGGTATATAACTTGAATTAAATTAACTTAAAGATGTATGAATGCTATAAATCCTAAAGCAATCACAATAATAATAATAATAATAATGATAATGATAATAATAAACCAAAGAGTTATAGCTTATAAGCCAAAAAAGGAGATAAATAGAAATCACTAAAAAATCATTTCATCCAAAAGAAGGCAGAAAATAGGAATACAGGAAAAAAAGAAAAAGAATAAATAGAAAGCAAATGGCAAGCATATTAATATCCACATCATATGTAAATGAACTAAGAATCCCAAGTGAAGATGAAATTGTCAAATCAGATTAAAACTGAAACTCAACTATATACTGTCTACAAGAAACCCACTTGAAATATAAATATGCAAGTAGGTTACAAGCAAGATAATAAAAAAAGACATAACATCCTCACTCTAAACCAAAGAAGGCTGGGGGGACTATATTCCTATTAGACAAAGTGGATTTCAGAGCAAAGAATATTAGCAAAATTCCAGAGACACCATTTATCAGGAGAATATAACAGTCCTGAATGTTTACATGCCTAATAATGAAACAAAATACATGAAGCAAAAATGATATAGGTATAGTTAGAAATAGACTAATTTCAATTATATTTGGAAGTTTCAAGACTTTTCTCTCAATAACTGACAGGATAGAGAGAAAAGTAGTGAGAATATACAAGATGTGAATAACACTATCAATCAATGTGACTTAAATGTCATTTACAGAACACTGTACAAAAGCAGAATGCATACTCTCTTCAATTATACACAAAACATTTACCAAGATAGACCATATTCTAAGCCACAAAACAAATCTCAATAAATCTAATATGTTTAAAATCATACAATATATGTTCTTGGACCACAATGGGATTAAATTAAAAATGAGTAACAGTATTTGCAGAAAAGTCCCCAAATATTTGAAACTAAATAAAATATGTCTAAATAAACTGTTAATCAAACAAGAAATCAAAAGGGAAATTTGAAAATACTTTGAACTGACTGAAAATGAAAATATAACATATACATGAATTCAGGCCCATATTTGCCTCCAGAGACACTGCCTTAAATATGCACCTTGTATGGCCATTTCTACATTTTCTTCTCTATTCATTCCCTTTCTCCCCATCATTGTTTTAGATGTTGCCTCTGCTACTATTCCTTTTAATAGTAGAAGGCATATGGAACATTGAGGGGCTGGGAAAAATTAAAGGATTCAGGCATGCTGCGTTTACTGCCATAAACTCAGTAAACATATATTAATGGATTTTTCATTGACTAAATGATGGATTTGGGGAGCTTCTGTTGAAAAAGTCTCTCAATGTAATTTACAGCAATGATATTCATCTCATTTAAAATTCTTATCATTGCATTGGAGCCCTTTAGGCTTGTTTTAATTATGCAGAATGATTTATATTGGTGACCATGCTCTACAAATAGCAGTATATTATCAATTTGACCTTTTAATTTCTTACTCAAATTAGATACTAAAGAATGATAACATTTTGTGACTGACACCTGGGCATTGTCACATCTGTTTTTATGTTCAGCAATGACAAATGCAACATTTATGTTTAAACTTATACCCGCATTTTCTAAAAATTTTCTCTATGATTTACATGATTAACTTATTTAATGAGGCACAAAGAAACTCTCATGAATTGTGCTTATGCATAAACAATGTACAGCTGGATAAATAGCTATCACACATCAGTCTGCTTGACTTCCTGGAATAAATTAAAACTTGATTCTGTTGTTACATACATGTGTACACATTTTCACAGTGTGCCACCACATCGATTACAAGCTTGGTGCTTAGGTTTCTGAATTACCTTTACTTGGTTGGGCATAGAAATTTTAAAATAAGATTTATGAAAGTCATGAAGTTATTTACTTGTAGAAAATAACCACAAATGAAAAAATAAGCAAGAAACACACTAAGATACTCAACGATGTTTTATTTTAACAAAATCAAGTAGAGGGTAAACTGAAGATAGATAAACTGGAAAGTTCTGGAAGACCTACCACTCACTATCCAAGTAAATATCACAGTACATTCTAAACATCTATTTTATTTTCTTTAAAATAAAATTCCTGAAGGGCCAAAGCTAACCTTGCTAAGTTTTATAATCTCAGTGCTTAGCATAGGTCCATACATGTAGTAGGGACAAAGAAAATATTTGTTGAATTGACGAATAGACTAATAAGATGTAATATATAAATAACGTAATACTGTTACAATAACGCAATGAACAAGTCTATAGTTTTGTCAAGGTCTATAATTGCTACTAAAATTTGTTCTAAGTTTATTTACCAATTCCTACATAATAAGAAAATGTTGGTGAAAATCTACATGAATATATAATGTTTAATTTTTTTCAATCATTTGTGGCTGTTTTCAGAATTATGTATGCTTTGAACTTTTTTGGTGAGTTATTTATGTTACATAAACGATGTAAATGTTCTACAACTCTTCATATTCTTATGTTAAATATTTAACTTCCAAATTAAAGATTTCACACAATTCACTTCATAATGGCATTTAAAAATTTTTTTTAAATAAGTGAAAATGTCAAAATCTAACATTAGTTATTTAAATGTTGATAGCATTGAAAATGAAGAAAGGCAGATCTTGAATATAAATAGACATAATTTTTTTTTATTTTTTTGCGGTGCGTGGGCCTCTCACTGTTGTGGCCTCTCCCGTTGCGGAGCACAGGCTCCGGACGCGCAGGCTCAGCGGCCATGGCTCACGGGCCCAGCCACTCCGCGGCATGTGGGCTCTTCCCGGACCGGGGCACGAACCCGCATCCCCTCCATCAGCAGGCGGATTCTCAACCACTGCGCCACCAGGGAAGCCCATAACGTTTTTATTGATATAACAAGGCAAAGAATGTTAACAGCTCTATAGAAAATGTGAGAGGTAGAGTATGACAAATTAATAGATCTCAAAGTTTATTTGATAGGTTCTACTTATTGTCTTGCTCCCTAAAAGTCAAATATGTCACAAAACCAAGATCTGAAATAAACATTCATTTTCTCAGGTCTGAAACAAGGTATAGCAGAGAAAGTGACTATGCATTGATCATTTTCCTTTTGTATAATGACAATGCTTTGAGTGGTTTTGGAATTACTCATAAGCCTGATAAGATGAGAAGAATTGGGGATATTTTCAGATGTGAGGGTTTTAGTTTTTTAAATGCTTTTAGGAACATTCAACATATGGGTGGGAAATTAAATTATTTTACCTCAACATTAAAATTGTCTAAATATCTACCAAAGATACTGGTTTTTTAAAATATCTTTCTTGAAGTATAATTGATTTACAATCTTGTGTTAGTTTCAGCTGTACAACAAAGTGAATCAGCTATATATATATACATATATTCCCATATCCCCTCCCTCCCACCTTCCCTATCCCACCCCTCTAGGTCATCACAAAGCACCGAGCTGATCTCCCTGTGCTATGCAGCAGCTTCCCACTAGCCATCCATTTAGCACTTGGTAGTGTATATATGTCAATGCTACTCTCTCTCTTCGTCCCCTTCTCCCTCAGTGTCCTCAAGTCTATTCTCTATGTCTGCATCTTTATTCCTGCCCTGCCACTAGGTTCATCAGTACTTTTCTTAGATTCCACATATGTGCTTTAGCATATGGTATTTGTTTTTCTCTTTCTGACTTAACTTCAGACTATGAAGACAGACTCTAGGTCCATCCACCTCATTACAAATAACTATTTTTCATTCCTTTTATGGCTGAGCAATATTCCATTGTATATATGTGCCACAACTTCTTTATCCTTTCATTGGTTGATGGACATTTAGGTTGCTTCCATGTCCTGGCTATTGTAAATAGAGCTGCCATGAACATTGTGGTACACGACTCTTTCTGAGTTATGTTTTTTTCAGGGTATATGCCCAGTAGTGGGATTGCTGGGTCATATGGTAGCTCTATTTTTAGCTCTTTAAGGAACCTCCATACTGTTCTCCATAGTGGCTGTATCAATTTACATTCCCACCAACAATGCAAGAGTGTTCCCTTTTCTCCACACCCTCTCCAGCATTTATTGTTTGTAGATTTTTTGATGATGGCCATTCTGACTGGTGTGAGGTGATACCTCATTGTAGCTTTGATTTGCATTTCTCTAATGATTAGTGATGCTGAGCATCCTGTCATGTGTTTATTGGCAATCTGTATATCTTCTTTGGAGAAATGTCTATTTAGGTCTTCCATCTATTTTTTCATTGGGTTGTTTGTTTTTTTTGATATTGAGCTCCATGAGCTGCTTTTATATTTTGGAGATTAATCCTTTGTCAGTTGCTTCATTTGCAAATATTGTCTCCCATTCTGAGTGTTGCCTTTTCGTCTTGTTCGTGGTTTCCTTTGTTGCTCAAAAGCTTTTAACTTTCATTAGGTCCCATTTGTTTATTTTTGTTTTTATTTCCATCACGCTAGGAGGGGGGTCAAAAAGGATCTTGCTGTGATTTATGTCATAGAGTGTTCTGCCTATTTTTTTTTTTTTTTTTTTGCGGTACGCAGGCATATCACTGTTGTGGCCTCTCCCGTTGCGGAGCACAGGCTCTGGACGCACAGGCTCAGCGGCCATGGCTCACGGGCCCAGCCGCTCCGCGGCATGCGGGATCCTCCCGGACCGGGGCATGAACCCGTGTCCCCTGCATTGGCAGGCAGACCCTCAACCACTGTGCCACCAGGGAAGCCCCTGCCTATGTCTTCCTCTAAGAGTTTGATAGTGTCTGGTCTTACATTTAGGTCTTTAATCCCTTTTGAGTTTATTTTTGTGTGTGGTGTTAGGGAGTGTTCTAATTTCATTCTTTTACATGTAGCTGTCCAGTTTTCCCAGCACCTCTTATTGAAGAGGCTGTCTTTTCTCCATTGTATATTCTTGCCTCCTTTATCAAAGAAAAGGTGACCATATGTGCATGGGTTTATCTCTGGGCTTTCTATCCTGCTCCATTGATCTATATTTCTTTTTCTGTGCCAGTACCATACTGTCTTGATTACTGTAGCTTTGTAGTATAGTCTGAAGTCAGGAAGCCTGATTCCTCCAGCTCCGTTTTTCTTTCTCAAGATTGCTTTGGCTATTCGGCGTCTTTTGTGTTTCCACATAAATTGTAAAATTTTTTGTTCTGGTTCTGTGAAAAATGCCACTGGTAATTTCATAGGGATTGCATTGAATCTGTATATTGCTTTGGGTGGAACAGTCATTTTCACAGTGTTGATCCTTCCAATCCAAGAACATGGTATATCTCTCCATCTGTCTGCATCGCCTTTGATGTTTTTCATCAGTGAAAGTCTTTCATCTTCTAGTTTCTGCATGCAGGTCTTTTGCATCCTTAGGTAGGTTTATCCTAGGTATTTTATTCTTTTTGTTGCAATGGGAAAAAGAAATGAAGGAAACAGTAGCAAAGATCAATGAAACTAAAAGCTGGTTCCTTGAGAAGATAAACAAAATCGATAAACCTTTAGCCAGTCTCATCAGGAAAAAAGGGAGAAGACTCAAATCAACAGAATTTGAAATAAAAAAGAAGTAACAACTGACACTGCAGAAATACAAAGGATCACAAGAGACTACTACAAGCAACTATATGCCAGTAAAATGGACAACCTGGAAGAAATGTACAAATTCTTAGAAAAGTACAACCTTCCAAGAATAAACCAGGAAGAAATAGAAAACGTGAACAGACCAATCACAAGCACTGAAATTTGAACTGTGATTTAAAATCTTCCAACAAACAAAAACCAAGGGCCAGATGGCTTCACTGAAGAATTCTATCAAACATTTAGAGAAGAGCTAATACCCACCCTTCTCAAACTCTTCCAAAATATAGCAGAGGGAGGAACACTTCCAAACTCATTCTACGAGGCCACCATCACCCTGATACCAAAACCAGACAAGGATGTCACAAAGAAAGAAAACTACAGGCCAGTATCACTGATGAACATAGATGCAAAAATCCTCAACAAAATACTAGCAAACAGAATCTAACACCACATTAAAAGGATCATACACCACGATCAAGTGGGGTTTATCCCAGGAATGCAAGGATTCTTCAATATACGCAAATCAATCAATGTGATACAGCATATTAACAAACTGAAGGATAAAAAAATATGATAATCTGAATAGATGCAGAAAACGCTTTTGACAAATTCAATACCCATTTATGATAAAAACTCTCCAGAAAGTGGGCATGGAGGGAACCTACCTCAACATAATAAAAGCCATACATGACAAACCCACAGCCAAGATCATTCTCAATGGTGAAAAACTGAAAGCATTTTTTCTAAGATCAGGAACAAGACAAGGATGTCCACTCTCACCTCTTTTATTCAACATAGTTTTGGAAGTCCTAGTGACGGCTATGAGAGAAGAAAAAGAAATAAAATGAATATGAAAAAAATGAATATGAATTGGAAAAGAAGAAGTAAAACTGTCACTGTTTGTGGATGACATGATACTATATACAGAAAATCCTAATGATGCCACCAGAAAACTACTAGAGCTAATCAATGAATTTGGTAAACTAGCAGGATACAAAATTAATGCACAGAAATCTCTTGCATTCCTATACACTAACAATGAAAAATCAGAAAGAGAAATTAAGGAACCCCTCCCATTTACCATTGCAACAGAGGTACTGTTTTATAGTGCTAGTGTGCGTTTAAGAACTGTTACAGTAGTATATTTTATAACCATAAGAACAACAAACAGAAATGAAGAGCTACTCATAGAGCAAGTGATAAACACAGATCAAACCTGTCTTATGAGCAACAGAGTGGATTATAACCACATGAGGCTATTTACTGTAATGACCAAAGGAACCGATATAAAAGATACAAATTAATTCTTAACTACAGGTACTAAAAAGTCTTCTGAAAGAATTAATTATATTTCTTTTTCTTTTCTACATTACAGAATACAGTTCTTTTGGAAGGCTTTCCCCCCCCGACCCCCGGAGTTGTTAATCCTCAAAAAAGGAAAAATGTTGATAGCAAAAATTCTCAACTTAGGATTTGTGTCTGCTAATTTGTGTGTCGGTGCCTATTTCTTTCTCTTTATGCCCCAAGCAGTCCTAGATGTACAAGCACTAAATTAAAGCTTGCTGAATCTGATTTTTAAATTGTGTGCCCTTATTTTTCTGCAAATAACTTTAGGCAATTTATTTTTCAGAAAGTACATGAACAATAGATACGTAAAAATAGGAAAAATCTAATTATAAAGGGGGGCTCAACATTAGGTTCTTGAATAGAGGAGATGGAGAAGTTAGAAGAGAAACGTGTGAAGACTTATAAAATACACTAGATTCGATGTAATTGAGCTGGAAATTTGATTCTGAGATGAGGGATGATCAAGGGGAAAAGGGAGACTAATTAATTCCCCCAAAATTTGTTGTTTAAAATAATAGGAAAAATACATGCATATATACATACGTATGTAGCATTTCCTCAGGGAATTGGATTGAATTAGTAGAAAGAGTAATAAATACCTTATACCCTTTTGTTCACTCTTTTGCCAGAGAATAATACTTTCAACTAATCTTGGGAGCACTTGTGAGTAAGGGGGTGGAGGATTAAAAAAAAAGTCCTATAACTCCTCCCCAATTCATTTTTTAAATTATTGAAGTATAATATATATATCATAAAATCCACCCATTTTAAAGGTACAATTTGATAAGCACTGCTAAATATATATACGCGTGTAACTTCTACCACAATCAAGATAAAGAACATTTGTGTCACCCTCGAGATTTTTCTCATTCCGCATTTCAGTCAATACTCCCACCTGTAGCAAGTTTTACCATTTTCAACTGTTTTTTTAAACTTTATCAGATTTTTTTAATCAAAAATACATGCTTCTGAAATTAGAAAATATAACTTGACTGAATTTTTAAGTTAATAGTATTCCCTCTAACAGTGTACTCTTAGGCTCATCACTACTCCAGATTAGAAGTCTGATATGTATAATTTTCCAAACCTATCTCTGTATTTATTTAAACACTTATCACATGTATACAATCTGTATTTCTTTAAATGTGATTTTACCGTCTACGTTACTATGCAATTTGCTTTCGTTTACTTTTCCATTTCTCTGAATTGTACACCATGGACAGCTCTCCAGATTAATGCTCATGCATTCTCATTTTTAAAAGCAGATGTACCTACCTTAATTTATTAGCTTATTTTAATTGAAATATGCCTGATTTCAGGGTGCTTTTTTGAATTTTATTATTATTATTTTTATACAGCAGGTTCTTATTAGTTATCTATTTTATACATATTAGCGTATATATGTCAATCCCAATCTCCCAATTCATCATACCACCACTTCCACCGCCACTAATTTCAGATTTTTGTCCTCAAACAATACTGCAGCAAGTGTATTTTAGGTAAAATGATTTATTTAGGCTTGTATAGCCATAAAATAGTTTTCTAATTGGAATCTCTGGATAAAATACTCTGAACATTTTATAATGATAACTGATATCACCAGGTTATAGCAACTTAAATTTTTACCCAAAGTTAAAGAGACTTTGGACTCTAGGTACTGAAAATCTTATAGTTTCCCTTACTGCCACATGTGTAATTTAAACGAAAACAAAACTAACATTAGAGATATGTAAGAAAATCCAACACAACTCTGACTTCTCATGATGATAACTTCGTATATCTTTTAAAATTATAAGTATCAGAAACTTCAAATACAATTTTGGAAAGCCTGCTTTTTGTAAAGATATATCACAATACTGTTCCCACCAGCAATAAATAACTGTTTTGTGTATAATTTTCTTATTAGCACCAGATTATATCAACCTTCAAAAATGTTGACTATCTGAAGGACAAAAAAAAGTATCTCCTATTTGTTTTAATTTACATTTTTCTGACTGGTAGGTTTGAGAATCTTTTCATGGATTTAATATCTATTTGCATTTACTCATTTGTAAATCTGCTGCTTAAAAATAAATTTCAGGAGCTTGTCTCATATAATCCTATCACAATTCTGTGCAGTTAGATATTAACGTCATTTGGCAAATGAGAACACCAAAGCTCAAAACATTTACCAGGCATAGGTTAGGCCCCAGGCAACAGAGAGGAACAAGAATCGTTATCTGCGTTTGAGGATCTCACAATCTTAGACCATATCATGCTTTCTAGAACATGTTTCCTCTCCCAACTTTGCCTGTCAAATTTTCTATTTTATAATAGCCCTTCAGGGTTCTTCCCACCAATGGAAATGGTGCTGAATCCTGGGAGAGAGGAGAGAAGAAACATTTGTTACTAGATTCTTTTTTTTCCCCTCCTGGGGAACACCTTACATATATCAAAGAGAAAGAAGCTGGAGGTTAAGCATGCTAGTGGGTGTCACAAAATGGCAAAACGGAGGATAATCTTATCTTTGTCACTTTTTCTTCACTTCTGTTTCCTAGGAGCACCGGTATGCAACCTCAAAGCAGAAATGTGTCCTTTAAGTTCTTATATTTTTAATGCCTGGCTTTCTTCATGTCTGTTTATGCAAAGTGGGATATCTGTAGTTTGGTTGTTTTGAACGCATTTTTTTGTTTAGACACTTACTATGTGCTGAGTGCAAAGGAACAAAGGGAGTATGAAAAACAAAGTTTTGTCCTGGAAAGGAAGTGGATAGCAGAGAGAGCCAAGTAACTACACGCAGCATCCTCTGGAGTGGGAAAGAACTACACAGACGGTGCTCTAGGAGCAACCTTGGCATTCAGGTGTTAGGGGGGTTTCTTAGAGGATGTGGCACTTGGTAAGTTCCTGAAATTGTAATCTGAGACTTGTCCTGGCACGTTTAGTCCTGTTTCCGTATAGAAATGCATGCCAAAGCAGACTGTGCACTCTGGTGCCACTCACTGTGTACCACTAGCCACACTCGTCTCCTTCCTTTTTTGTGATTCTTTTTTTTTTTTTTTTTTTTTTTTGTGGTACATGGGCCTCTCAGTGTTGGGGCCTCTCCCGTTGAGGAACACAGGCTCTGGATGCGCAGGCTCAGCGGCCATGGCTCACGGGCCCAGCCGCTCCGCGGCATGTGGGATCTTCCCGGACCGAGGCACGAACCCGTGTCCCCTGCATCGGCAGGCGGACTCTCAACCACTGCGCCACCAGGGAAGCCCTTTGTGATTCTTTTTGAAGGTGGTTCATTTTAGACCAAGTTCCCCAGCAAATGTTTTAGAGCCAACCTTAGCTTGCCCATAAACCATAACAATGAAAAGATAAGATTAAACTCTAAAATGTGTTTCCAGGCACATTTAATGGTACATAGCAAAAAAAAAAAATATATTTACCTGAATGAAATGAAAACACTAATTTGAAAAGATACATGCACCCCAATGTTCATAGCAGCATTATTTACAATTGCCAAGCTATGGAAGCAACCTAGATGTCCATCAACAGATGAGTGGATTAAAAAGGTGTGATAAGAAGATATATATATATATACACATACAATTATATACATGTGTATATATATAAAGGAATACTACTCAGCCATAAAAAAGGATGAAATTTACAGCCACAAGGATGGACTTGTAGGGCATCACGCTAAGTGAAATATGTCAGACAAAGATAAAAATGGTATGAATTGCTTATATGTGGAATCGAAAAGTACAACAAACTAATGAATGTAACATAAAAGAAGCAGACTTACCGATACAGAGAACAAATTAGTGGTTACCAGTTGGTGGGGGCAATATATGGGTGGAGGAGTGGGAGGTACAAACTATTGGGTGTGAGACAGGCTCACGGGTATATTATACAACATAGGGAATATAACCAATATTTTGTAATAACTGTAAATGTAAAGTAAGCTTTAAACACTGTATAAAAATTAAAAAAAAATTTTAAATGGCAAAAACGTCTGATTTTAACATGTTATTTCCTTTTCAAAGAAAAAACAAGTTTGGGTCCCACCAGAAGGGGAGGGAACATCGAGGGTGTAGCAGCTGCGTTGAGTATTAAAACTAAAGCAAGGTATCAGAAAAGGGCATCTTGAGATGGAGGGAGGAGTCTATAAAACAGAAGAATTGACATGAACAAAGGCCTTAGGTTATGTAGGGACACTAGGAAAGAGCAAATTTTTCATGCAGCTGCAGAATGAAGCATGAGGAAAATGGTGGCCAGGGCCAGATCTCTAAAGGGTGTTGCAGGAACTCGGTTTTACTGAACAGGCAAAAGGAAACTTCGCTTGGAATTTAACCAGGTTCGTGAGTGATGAGCTCTGACTAAAGAAATTTCACTCCAGTTGTAAAATGAGAAATGGATTGGAGAGGAGTGAAGTTCAGAAGGACTCAGACGGACTCTTGGAAGCAATCTGGCAGAGAGAGGAGTGTCTCTGGAAGAGGCAGTGGCTGTACTGTTGAAGCCTGCCTCTCTCTCTTCCCCAAAGAGCACAGCTATTTCTCTCAAGATTGCTCTCCCCACTCATTCATTCACACATGCATTCATTCATTCAACGAATATTTATTTTGCTCCTTTTATAAACACTGAGGATACAGCAGTAAGCAAAACCATTTCACCTCTCACCGAGGTTGTGACATCCTTATAGTACAACTAACTTCCTCACATTTTATGAAATGTCTGCTTCAGTGCTTAGTTATTCCAGGACCTAAAGGAAAACACGACTTCTGAGGACATTTCAAGCCCCAAGACAAAGGGTGGGATATTTGGATAAAAAATAGATAAATAAAATAAAAACAAACACTTTACTTTCTTGAAATTATATCATGTAGGTTAACTAACTGCTTTCCTACTCATAATATTACAGGTACCGTCACAGTTTCAACACTTAATGACAATGTATTTTCTGCAAAGCACTATCCTGAATGTTTTACGTGCATTAGCTCATTTAAGCCTTACAATGATGTAATAAGTTCAGAACAGGGGTAGCCAGAATAATGACTCCTCAAAAGATGCCCACATCTTAATCCCCAGAAACCGGTACTATATTATATTACATAACAAAAGTGACTTTGCAGACGTAATTAAGTTAAAGGTATTGAGATGGTGAGATTTTCCTGTGTTATCCAGGTAGGCCCAGTGTAATCACACGAACCCTCAAAAGTGGAGAACTTTTCCCATTTGTGGTCCGAGAGACAGCTGTGACAACAGAAGAAAGGACTGAGAAATGGTAGCTTGAGAAGATGTTCTGTTTCTGGTTCTGAGACGCTGGGGGCTATGTGTTAGGACCAGAGAGGGGTCTCTAGGAGCTGAAGCTGACAGCTAGCAAGGGAAAAGAGACTTCAGTTGTACAACTGCATGGAAGTGATCCCACCAAGAAGTGAGTGAACAGGAAATGGATTCTCCCCTAGAGCCTCCAGAAGGGGATGCGGTCTTGCCAGCATGTAGATTTCAGCCTGTTGAGACCTGTACTGGCTTCTGATCTTCAGAACACAACATTTATGTTGTTTAAGTCACTCCATTTGTGGGAATTGTTTTACAGCAGTAATAGGAAACTACCACAAGGATTACGATTATATTTTTTAAGTGATGAGGAAACAGAGGCTCAGTGATTTAAGCTACTGTGCTCATTTGAGGCAGTAAAGAGACTGAGCTAGGATTTGAACCTAGCGAACTCTGGTTTCAGTGTCCATACTTTTCCTCTATCACTGACTTTACTTGAGTTTGGGCATTAAGTTACTTATATTAAATAGCTGACATCTTAGAAAGTATGTTTTCTTTGAGAAATTATTGTGTTAGGCAATGCGTCCTAGGAAACTATAAGATGGATGTGTTTCATGGATATAGAACAATATTGAAATCAAAGGTAATTTCCAAACTCCAGATATGGGAACAGAAAAGGGAACTTAATGCCTGAAAAAAAACATTACGGGGAGATTGGTTCAGTCATTGTTTTACTGAAAGAAGATTGTTCTTTGTACAGAAGAGAAAATTGAAGCCTAGGTTTTAAGCAGCTTACACATGGTCCTTGAGCAATTTGGCAGAGCTGGGACCAGAGCTCGGTAAAGCAGAGAAGTCGTCCCTTAAGAAGAGCTGAGAAGATGAGAGATGTCTAGGAGATGTGTGTGTGTGTGTGTGTGTGTGTGTGTGTATTGAGGGATTGGGTTGGGGATCTGGTGACATGTGGGGAACGTATGGAATTCAGCCTGGCTCTGTGTGTCTATGCTCATGCTTTATCCAGGGTAAGTAAAAAGTGTTTTTCCCCTTGATAATAAAATGAGTGCTTGTCTTATTTAGAATTGTTGGAGAATATAACTAATTATAAAATAATAAAATATAAAAGAATTCATATGAATTCATAATAGCTGTAATCTATTGAATTTTTTGTTTGTGCCTCTAAATCACTCATCACCCTTTCCCCTTAGCTAAGCTTCCCCTTAGTCCTGTGCCCTGGGAAGCTGACCCTTACAGATGTAGGACTTCTGGTCCACCAGCTTCTGACTGGTTTCAGCCAATGGGAGGAACAGGCAGGAGATAGGAGGGTAGGAGGGAAAATAAGGTCAGCAGGACTAGGTCCCTCTAGTTGTTGAGGGTCCTCCAATGCAGCTTCCCTCTATAATTTCCCTGCTCTGTTCTTGCCTCTTCAGACTTCAATGTGGTGCTAGCTTCCTGCACTATCCCTTGTTGGTACCACGAATTAGCTCTCTCATCTTTTTTTTTTTAACTTGCAACTAAAAGCATGATGCCCAAAACAGCAAGAAATTCCATTTAACCCAGAGATTAATAGGTTCTTGATTAAGAGTCTGAAGCAATGTACCAAAAAGTACTGTGAAGAATCAGGAAATAGAGTTGATAGTATTCAGAGAAATAAGCCATCAAAAATGCAAATAAAATTATTTTGAAAGCCTTATGTCCTTTAATATATTTGTTTATTTATTCTCACAACATAAATATTAGGACAGAATTTAAATGAAGAAGAAGTATTTTATTAGAAAGTAACCTGAAAATACCATGAATGTCTCCAATGGGCACGGTAAAGCACTATATTCTAGTATATGCCCTGGCGACTAGCCCGTTGTCCATGTAAAATGTACTGTTTGCAAAAAAATGCAAGCTGTGTCTTTTGCTGACCATTAGTTCAGGAGTCTCTTGTAATCCACCATTACAGATATTGGCAAACTATGTTCTCAATATTCTATCCAATTAGATGTTGACAATGGAGGGAGAAGGCCATTATCCAACAGAGCCTTGGTGATAGACTAGAGAACAACTTCTTACCTTGGTCAAGGCAGCTGACTACCAGCCTTAGTTTTGTCATCTGTAAAATACTTATAAATTTTACATGCCCTAAGTACTGCCTTATAAAGTTCTTGCAAAGCTCAAAAGACAAGAACAAAACAAAACAAAACACGGTACTACCTCAAAGCTAGGTATTCTTGAGGTAAGACACCTGTGGAAGACAAAACATTTTGTTTTGCTTTACGAACCTTCCTACTGCCTTACATGAGCGCCAGAAAGCTGTAATCTCTAGGCCCAGATTTGAGCTAAAGTTGCTTCTGTATTATGAGTCCATAAAGAATTTCTGCTCAGTTGGGGCAGGCTTTGCCTACTAGACTCTCAAGTATATTCCATAAAAACTTGTGAGGCATGGAGATACCAGACTCTATCCTATTTGTGGTTTTCAAGGTAGGTATAGTCAGCCATACAAATAATAAATAAGAATTCTCAAAGGAAGGACTTGACAAAAACATGTAATATGGTTCCTTTTCAGAGCCAGGACTTGACCAAACTGATGAATTCTGTTGGATCACTGTATACACATAGACACAGTTCTAGCCTAATTGTATCAAATATTAGACATTAAAAAGTTGCTTCATGTCACTCTTCCTATATAGTTTTGTTGGTTTGGATCAATGTTACAGTTCTTTTCTGTAAACTCTCATAAATGAGTTGTTCTGAACCCGTTCAAAACTTCGAATTTTCTGTGTCAGTGATTATTGTTTCTATTAGAGAAAAGAAATGAGCCTTGACACAAGGAACCCCATCATTTAAAATCACTCAGCAGGGTGATACCAAATTCAAGATTCTGTTACCTTCAAGATTGAAAGCAGACAAAGATTGTACATCACTCTCCCTTTTCTCTCCAGCTCTCATCCCTCATGTTAATAGAAGCCTTTCCTTCCTTCCCACCATTCCCATTTCCAGGATTTATGATTTATTTAGCCAAGGCTGTTTTCATATTGACTTCTTTTGTTTTCCATTTTACCAGTTCTTGTTTCTTATAAAATATATATAAATGTGGGTATCGTTATAATCGAAATGTTACAATTTTTGCAAGGTGATGTTTCTCAAAATGTGTCCCATCTATGACCTTTATCTAAAAGAGTTGACATCTTTTTGCAGTATTTAAATTTCTTATAAACTATTTAATGATTACACTGACTAGGGAAAATAGAGATATCCTTTTATATTGGAGTAACAAAAACTAGAGTTCCATCTATGACTTTTCCTAACATAGACTAGTATTCCCAGTGATTCTCTTAGGAATTATGTTGTGAACTAAGACATGTTACTACAAGTAAAATTATTATTGAGGTAGTATATATCTAGAAAACTTCAGTTTTTTCTGCCCACTTGATAACCTGAATATTTAAACCTGTATATTCAAAATCATAGAGTTACAGATTTAAGGTGCTAATATTGGCTAAAATATAAAACCAGCAAAAAAAAAGAAAAAAGAAAAACTCTGGTGTCTTCTAAATTAAAGAAATTAAAAACTGTCTTCAACCTGTATTTCATACAATTTCTATTTTCTGGCGACTTAAGTCAGAAAAGAAGAAAAAAACGTAAAAAAAGGGAATGTCTGAATTGATGCTTGCATGTGTTTTGTCTCTCAGTCATCTTTTAAACGGATATACTCCCCACAGCCTTGAGCAATTTATAATGCCATTATTATATCTATATACTACAGTCTATGACAGAGAAAGTAGAATGTGATTTCCAGGTAGGGAGATCAAAGACTATTTCAGAAGTGAGGGGACATCATTTAACTGAAGACTGACAGATGATTATACCTCGCCTCAAGCCACCTGTGATATTAAAAATAAATTAAATCCCTAGAAGAAAAGCAAAGCTATTCAGTTTCCACACCTGTCCGTAAGTTTGACGTTTACTACTTTTACACTAGCAGCTTAGAGAAATACCTTTACATAGATTGATTCTTTCAAAGCTTGAAAGAAAAGTCCTTTGTGCGGGGGCATCAGAGCAATCTTTCCAAACAGCCTGAATCCTAGAATTTCTAATCTTTCTGTATTCATATCTTGAGATTATGTTTTTGATTATTTACATGAAGTGAGAGATTTACCTATTTGGTTACACCTGCCAGAATTGTAAATTTATAAGTAATTTTTTATTCTAAATATGAAAAATAGTACGTTATGGAGCTCATGGAACAGGAGAGAAAATTTATACATGAAGTTTACATTGAAAATGGACACAGCCTAAATATGTTCACTAGAGGAAAGATGAAAAAAGAACACTGGTGCTGTTTTCAAAGCTGGTCTCCCTGTCCCTCCGTAACCAAAATCATTTTTAGAGAAATTCAAATCATTACATGAAGACCACTCAGGAAAAATACGTACTCTCTTTGACAAGCTTAAGATTGGCTATAGTGGTAGGTGAATTAGTCATCTGCATATGTTAATTACTTTAGAGAGATTATACAGTTCTCTTTTGAATACTTTTGTTTAGAATCTCTTTAAGCAGGAGACTAAGTTTTTTTTTTTAATTTACCTATTAGAAATAAGATATACATCACTTCCTTTGAGAAAAGGAAAATAATAGCTTTCATCAAGTTCAATTCAACCAAAACATATTAGGTCAACTATTGTTCTACCTATGAAAGAAACATGGCATAGAGTCCTCACTCTAGTATTTCAGAGTGGAGTCAAAGCAATCATGTGGTTATGTTTGTCACAATAATGTTGTATAAAAAGCATATCTGCTGAACAGCTGGCTGTCGGTTGGTCTGAGGTGGCCGTGGCCGAGGTAACTGGGTCAACCCAGTTCTGCTCCGTGTCTCCTTCATCCTTCAGCAGGCTAGTCTGTGAAGGTTCTCATGGCAATGGCAAAAGGCAAGAGCAAATAAGCCTCCGCGTGCAAGTGCATTTCAAGCCTCTGTTTGCACTGTATGTGCCGACATTGCATTGGCCCAAGTGGATAGCATGGTCAAGCTCAAAGTCCAGTGAGCAGATACTAAAAACAAGATTACAAAAGGAAACAGGGAGGCGTAATGCATTTCAATCTGGCACCTTTTCAATCTAACACAAAAACTATATTCAGAAATAAATGCAGTGTGGTAAGTACAGTATTAGAATTAATAAGGTAGACAAATATATGTAATTCAACTTGTATAACTGCCATGTCCTTAGATGAGTCCTTCTGGAGCAGGTAATCTCAGAAGATCTGAGACTTAAAGACAAATGGTGATTTGTCAGACCCCCAGGGAAGGTAAGGGCATTTCAGATATTGGGAATATGTGGAAACTGAATATATGGAAAGAGTATAATGGGTAAGTGGAACTATAGGGTCAGCACATGACAGTATGTCAAGTGCAGACGTGGGTGGCAAGGACAGCAGGAGTGCGGAAGAGTGGCAGTCGAGGATCTGAGACAGGAAGCTGGGAGCCAGACCCTGAAGAATGTACCTGGGGAATGTCCATTTCCATGATGGGTAATTCTCCTTAGAGTAGGTTCTAATAGGGTAGGGAGAGAGGGAGGAGTGAGATACCCAGAGGACACCAGTTGCAGGATGGGGGAGGGATGGATATAAGAAGGAAACCATGGAATTGCCCAATATAAATTCTACTGCTTCACAGTATTTTTGAGATTTAGTTCTGATCATGATCGTTTTAAATTAAAAATATATATAAAGAATTTTTCCCTAGGTAATTTTCTCATGTAATTTGAGATTACTGTGCTACTCTACATAATAATTACACTTAACACAGACCTTCTACCCAGAGTTTTAACGCACTTTTTCAATGCACTACAACTTGATCCGTTATGGTTTAGTGCTAGAAATACATAAACAGGTAAAGTTTGTTCTTATATTTATGAAGGCAGCCCAAAACTCCAGTAGTGGTAACTGTTTACAGGGACAGCATGAGTATTTTAAAAAGAATTTTAGTATAAAGCCTATAATATCAGCATGTGAGACAGGATTACTTGCATGCAGACCTCTGTTTTATTTTAAACACTGTACCAGTGGGAAACACTGCCTTAAATTGTAATTGTGACTATGATTTCAATAAGCTATTGTACAAACTGATTTCCCTAGCTCAGTTTCTCAAATTGATTTTCTATACCTGTGTTAGAATGACCTTATCTGATCTAGTTACTTATCTGCTCAAAATCATTTGATGATGCTACTGATTGTATTAACACAAGATACTAAGCCCTTTACAACTTGGCTACAACAACCTTTCCAGTCACATAATGCTATCACTATCCCCAGAATTAACCAACAATCAATTCTTAGTTCCCATAGTCTCCTTCTCTCTCCTCTGGAGCATCGTATACTTCCTCTGACTGTGGATATCCAATCCATTCACCCAGGACCCAGGTCATATATGATCTCCTTTATAAAATTTTCCTCAGTGGAGAGTGAAGTTACAGGGAGTGAAAAAATGAAGTGTGATAGCCTTGCATAGATCCATACTGATAATGTTCCATAAACTGAGAAATGTGATTAACTCAAAACTCAGTGACGTTTTAAAAAAAGGAGAAAAATAAACACAAAACACCCAACAATCCACCCAGTCAGAATAACACTTCTCTCTCCAGAAGAATTAATTATTTAAACAGGTGATGAAATTTAGGTTCAGAGAAGGTTGGGAAATGAAAGATATGATGAGTATAGAAGAAAGTGTCTCTGACATAGAGTGAAAAAAGTTGAAGATGTGGAGTAGAGAAAAAAAGGTCTGGTATATAACTTTTCTAGCAGCTTAACTGAAGTATAATTTGCATAATGTAAAATTCATCCAGGGAAGTATACACTTCAGTGAGTTTTTGACATGTAATTTTTTTCAAAGACCCTTAATGGCAATTAGAAAATCTATCTTACAGCAATGCATTTGTAAAAGTCATCTTTAGACTTGCAGATACTCTTAAACGTCTAGATTTTCATTACATCTTACTACTTAATTATGCTATTTATTTGTATTATTTACCTTTCTGCTATTAAATGATAAGGTTGGTAATTTCACTGTTATTTTTATGGACATGTGTTTATTAAAGAAGTTGGTCTTTAGATCTGACTGGTTGTGGCAGTTAAAGTCACGATCGTGCTTTTGGAGTAATCTGCAAAGATTCTTATACTCCTTACATAATTATATCCAGGAGGGGTTTATGAGATGGAATCTCAGGGAAGGGGGTGAAAATGATATTGCTGAGAATTCTGGAAAGAACATGAACGCAATGACCTCCTCCTTAAAAGCTTCCTAAGCCTTAATTAAGTTTTGTGGTAATTACCATAAACTCAAGGTCCAGTCCAAATTGAAAAGAAAACCTACATTCACAAATAATAGCCATTTTGATGTCAATTTATTACACATTTTGATGTGTAATAAAGATTTCTGGAATAGGTTTACTGGACTTTCAATTAAAGGAAAATAAAGAGTAAATATGACACTTCTTAAACTGTCGTATTTTACTATTCTATCATTTTAACTTCCAAAAAGACAGATTCACTTTTAATCAAAATTATTTCATTTGCTTCTGTAGGTTTATCGTCTCAAACTATGATACATGAATTACACGCAAGCGTTTCAATTACAAAGGCTACTTAACCATGTAATTTGTCAGCCGTATCACAGGGTATATCATTGGTTAATCTGACGCTGTGGAATCAAGGCATCCTATTTAAAATTTTCAACTTCTGAAGACTCAGGAGTATGTGCATTTATCTTTTTAACTAATTTTATAAATCTATTTTCCTATTTTAATTATTGCCATGTTATGATTAAATTTGAAAACTATCAAATACAATGTACATTTTCATGAAAGGATAAAACTATATATTAGATACATATACAGTTTTGTTACATATATATATATATATATATATATATATAAAACAGTCATTCTTTTACTATGTCATCTTCATTTACTACATTTGGGGAGGTTAGGCTCAGTGTGACTCCTCCAGCCTGTCTTTCTGTTCTAACAAACATGCAAAGAACATGTTCACCATCCATGGTCTCAGTCCTGGACTCTTTCCCTTGACCTAATTCACCACCAATTTCATTCTTTCAGTTGACATTGATCTCATGCCTACTATACACCAGGCTTTTTATTTAGCACAGTCCAAAGAAGGTAGAACGGGCCTGCCCCTTTGGTAAGTTTTACCATCTAGTGGAAGAAACAACTTTTATATAATTAAATAAGTAAGCAAGAAAATGTAGACTGTTTCCAATTGCTATGAAGCAAATGAACAGGGTGGTGTGATAGGAAGTAAGTTAGAGGCCCTCTTTCAAACAGCTGCACGGCAAAGCCTTCTCTGAGTAGGTGATACTGAGTGGAGACCCGAATGGGACTGAGCCAGGCATTTGAAGGTCTGGGGAAGAGCATTCTACACAGAAGGGGGAAAATCTGCCAGGATCCTGAGACAAGAGAGTTCAGGGGCTAACTGGAGAACTAAAAGGAGAAGAGTATAACTGGAAATAAGTTAGCATGGGGCAGGGAGGGGAAGTGAGAGAAAAAACGAGATGAGGTTAGAGAAAGACAAAGTTATTCAGTCATTGAGCTTTGAAAGGAGTTCAAATTTTATTCTAAGGCCTATGTGAAAGCACTGATTTTTCTTTTTTCACTAAAATAGGGCTTAGGTAGGAGAGCGATAGGATCTCATTTCTAATTTAAAATTCTCTGGAGTGTGTCGTACAGCAGGGCTTGGGGGAGGGCCGGAGTGGAAGCGCGGAAATCCACACACAGCAGTGGCCTGGGCCGTGGTCTAGGCAAGAGAGGAACACAATGCTGACTAGGAAGCTGGTGGAAGGGAAACTGGGAGAAGTGGCTTCATTCTAACTTTATTTTCATGGTGAACCTCAGGGCTTCCTAAATGGCTCCGACGTCAGAGTAGGGAAATGAGGGAAAGAAGAAACTAAGATACTGCTATAGGTTTTTGACAAGAGCAATGGTGCCTGATAGTTATTTTGTTTTGTTTTTTCCTTTTTCACCCTTTCATTCTTTGGTCATTGAGAAGAATATTAGCAGAAAAATACACTGGACAATACAAAAGTTCTTTTAAATAGATTTGGTATTACTGATAATTAGGAGATCTCTTTATTACAATTAACCTATTTTTATCTATG
Organism: Phocoena phocoena; assembly: GCF_963924675.1. NCBI lineage: Eukaryota > Metazoa > Chordata > Mammalia > Artiodactyla > Phocoenidae > Phocoena > Phocoena phocoena. Next base: position 15,341,042 of record NC_089225.1, read on the forward strand.
AACTTCTGGGTTTTTTACTAGTAATTTTCCTGTTTCCATTCTTAACATTCCTATGGGATTGACACACTCTGCTGACTAGCAACTATGACAATTTCTTTTCCTTTTTTTTTCTCTTTTTGCTCACATGTGCTACAAACTACAGTTACCTTAGGTAATATTCCTCCTCGTTCAATCTGGTTTTTTGAACCCAAAGGCAGCTGTCACAAATGTGCACCAGGCTTACCCCACTCCACAACCCAGGGTTTGTATTTAAAATGAAATACACATATTCTAGCAAAAGGATGAGAAAAATGAGGCTAAGCACCAGTGACTTTGATGAGAAAGCTTATCCTTTTGTGCATTAATTGGCAGGAGTTTAGAAGCAAGCAAGTACATCTTTTTATAGTTTAATACTGAGTGGCAGCAGAATGGAAGCAAATCAGATTTATTGGTGTAATCTATTAAAGTATTAAATAAGTAGAGAAACCAGAACTTCCAAGTATTGGCAAATGGGTTCGTGGTAGCAAATTAAAGTTATGAAATCTTGAGTCCTCTATGTCTGCAGCTTTATATGTCACGTGGTTCCAAGTACCTATTTCAGTTAACCAAAGCTAGAGAGAGGTCGTATAGCTTAATGGTTAAGTCAGAGCATGGCCTGTTGAACTATACTATCTGGGCTCAAACACTAGGTTTATTCCTTACTACCTGTATGGCACCAGGTAAATTACCTAGCATCTCTGAGCCTCAGTTTCTTCACCTCTAATATGGGCATAATAATAGGTTCAAATTCTTAGATTATAATGAGAATTAAATGATTTAATATGGATGAGACAATTTTAAAAGTGCATGACTGGTGTGAACTCAATATAAGTTTTTCCTACTTTTTGCGTTATTTTGCTTTTTCTCCATTCTTTTAGTTATTCAGTCTACTGGGCAGTCCCCCATGCAATAGTAAAATTCTTTGACAGCACTCAATTTTATATAACTGATGAAAGCCTTTAACCATGTGTAAAGGCTAAAATGACCTTAGGAGAATGCAATTTATATTATAATGGCTTAATGGAACCAATTATATTATATCAACATAAAAACTTTTAAATAGAAAATTGTATTCACCAGTAAAAATGTTCTATATTTCAATGAGGATGTTCATATGCCAACTGTTTATTAGTCAAGGTTCAAGAAATATTCACCAGTTAGTGTTAAGTTTTATGATTTTTAATTCAATATCCATTAATAAGTTAATTCAGAAGCAGGAAGAGCTTTTGTAACATGACATTTAATTATAAAATAGTCTTAAGTATAAAGCATCTAGGGCAAACTTTTCAACAAGTGTAACTAATTAAATCTTTCTAGGGAGAGACTGGACCATCTAGTAACTCTGATTCATGGAAAGAAAACTTCTGCAACAGTGAAAACCACTGGCATTCTCTTTATATCCAATTTGGACATTCACTTAAAACAAACACAAAATTAATAATCAAATGTGTAACGTACCATTAGCTCTGAATAGTGTCATTAATATTGTTTCAAAGAAAATGGGTTTTGATATCAAACCTAAACTCACTGGAGGATAGTTAATATACAGAAATAATATTTTAGTAGGACAATAATGCTTAAGTAATACAATCTTTCAGATTTGAAAGTTTTATTTGAAACATTGTATTTGAAGTAAAAAAATAATTACAATTAGTCACTATTTTACTTCAACCATCCCTACTGCTACAACAATAAAATGTGTGAGATTAGTACCATAGGAAGGTGATAAAGGATTTTATCACAATTTATTGGTTCTGGGCCTATGGATTTTTACAGATAATTATAAACTTTGTGTTGAGAAAGAAAAGTTGAAGACTCTCTAAAATATATTGGTATAAGTGGTCAAAATAAGCAATAGAAAATGTTAATGGTCTACGATGGCATAAATTAAAACCTATTTCAGTTACAATGCTTAAAGAAACATTAATAATTTTCTTTAATAAATTTATTTATTTAGTCTGTGTTGGATCCCTCTTGCTGCGCACGGCCTTTCTCTAGTTGTGGCGAGTGGGGGCTACTCTTCGTTGAGGTGCGCAGGCTTCTCACTGTGGTGGCTTCTCTTGTTGCGGAGCACGGGCTCTAAGCTCATGGGCTTCAGTAGTTGTGGCACGCAGGCTTAGTAGTTGTGGCTGTCAGGCTCTAGAGTACAGGCTCAGTAGTCGTGGTGCATAGGCTTAGTTGCTCCGCGGCACGTGGGATCTTCCAGAACCAGGGCTCGAACCTGTGTCCCCTGCACTGGCAGGCGGATTCCTAACCACTGCGCCACCAGGGAAACCCCAGTGAAGGTTTTTATAAAACTGATTCTTAGAAGTAGGATTAATCAGTTAATGAATCTGAGCATTTAAACTTTTGAGAAATATACACAATTTGTTCTCTGAAATGGTTGGGCCAGTTTATTCTCCTATCAATAGTAAATTATATTACCTGTCATCCTCATGCTCTCTGAAACACTAGATATCATTTATCTTTACATTTTGTCAATCTTGGTTAAAAACTGCCATGTCATCATTGTCAAGACTTGCATTTCTTTATTGAATTTGGGCCATTTTGGATTTCTAGTTTAGGAATTTTCCTAATTATATTCTTTGTTTTCTACAGTATCCTTTTGTACTTTTCAAATTCTAGGGGCTCCTTATGAAGTGTGGCTTTTTTTCTTCTGTATTTTACATAGGTTACAAATAATTTTTTTCAAATTTGTCACTTGTCCCTGATATATGCTTATGGAATCTTGGTAACTGTGGGATAATGCCTCTTAACCATATCCTTTAGTGCCAGTGTAATTTAACAGTGACATTTAAGATGTATTGTGAGTCATTTGCAGATATTATTAGAAAGCATAAGATTTGTGAACATATTAATTATTAAAAGATAACTAAGATCAGGTCATAGTTACTCATATAATGTTATGCTTTCCACTTGCTTCCATGTGTTTTCCTAGATACAGAGGATAAAGCAATAAAACAGACATACAGACACACACTGTCTTCACTTCACTGCCCTCAGAGGGTCGTTCTGATTGAAGAATCAAGAAAAATGATAGAAGGTAAGGGAATAAAGTTACTTAGAAAAACAAGCAAGCAAATAAAAAACTCTAAGGGAGATTATCCTCATTATAGTTGATTAATGGAGATTTAGCACACACAAAAAACTCATTAGGTGGTATAAAGCGATAACAAAAGACTACAGAAACTGACAAAATTTTTTTAGGAAGAAACTAATTGACATTTATGCCAGAAGGCAGAAAATTAATATTTGATTGTGCCCACCTGTATCATAAAAGAAATATATCTAAACACACAGTTTAGATATTTAAAATTGTATTTTATAAGTTTTAAGTGATCCTTTGCCACTAATTACCTATTTACTAATTAATTTTTATCATTTATTCTTTATAGTATTTCATGCATACAAAAATCTGGAATGAGGGCTTCCCTGGTGGCACAGTGGTTGAGAGTCCGCCTGCCGATGCAGGGGACACGGGTTCGTGCCCCGGTCCAGGAAGATCCCACATGCTGCAGAGCGGCTAGGCCCGTGAGCCCTGGCCACTGAGCCTGCGCTCCGCGATGGGAGAGGCCACAGCAGTGAGAGGCCCGCGTACCGAAGGAAAAAAAAAAAAAAGGTCACTGATGTTCTCAAAGTAGAAATCCAACACATAGAATGGAAAATAGTACCGAGGAAGGTAATACAAGGAAAAATATCCTGAAATAAGGGAGCATTGAACCTGCAGACTAAATAGGTACAATAAATAAAATAACAGAAACATTTACTGAACAGCTAGTATGTATATATATCCTAGTTAATTTTTTATTGACCTTCAAGAATAAAGAAATTTTACTCTTCTATAGGCAGAAAAAAAGTCACAAGGGAGAAAAAGTAGGCTACTTTCAACCTTCTCCACTGAAATACTATATGCTAAAAGACAATGAAATACTATCCAAAAAGTTCAAAAAGGACAGTATAATTTAGTAATTCTCTTTTATTTCCAACTATATTGTCATTTTGTCAAACAAAAAGGCAACAGGGAATATTCAAATCTTCTGCTTAAACGTGAACAAAAAAATCCTTCAGGAAATATTGCACTGTTTTTCTCAAAAAAAAATAAACTGCCCAATGCTGAAATTCAGCTAGGAGATAAATTAAAATAAATTGCTAAAAAATGGGGACACCATGGTAGAAGAGCTAGTGATAAGCTTTGGACTTACTTAAATATAACACTTAGACAAAATGGTAGGAAAATTATAGACATAGACTGGTATATGAATGCTGAATAAAGCAACAAAATTAGGAGGAAAGGTGAGAGAAAGAAACAAGGAGAGAAAAGGCGTTAATAATTGTGTCTTTCACAGGAAAGAATCAACTGACACTGTAAAAATGCAGTGTATAGTTTAAATTGATCATGTTAATAATTTGCATAATTTAAAAAAAATTTCTGAGCAATTTTTCCAAAGTTTATGTAATAAAAAGCATTTATGTAAAAGTTCAGCAATTTTTCAATTTTACTTCAAATTATTTTACTTCCATTAAAATCAGGTAAAAATTTACTTGATTTATTGTAGATTTATTTAAACTTTCTAATTTAAAGTACCCTCATTTAAAGCAACTGGCCACCGAATTTAAAAACACTAAGGTAAAAAAGGAACAAAAAGCATATCAACACTTCAATATTAACCTAAAAGATATTTTCACTAGTCACTATTCACTAGTTATCTGCTGAACGATAAATGTTTCTTTTTTGAGTACACGGCCACTAATTGAAGTTCAAAATTTTCCTTTCAGAATAATCATACCACAGCATATTTTCTACAATTTTCAATTTCATTTTCTTTAAAGAAGAGCAAGATGTTAACATTAAAAATGTTTGCAAAACAGTCTGATTGCAAATCTTTCCAGATTTTTTTCTTAAATCTTATCCATATGTTTTACAGTTGCCTCTCTCACACTAATTTTGCAAAAAAATTTAAAAACCTAAGTCCTTCAAAAGCATTCCATTTAGCTTCATAAATACAACTCACATTTTTCCAACTTCATGTTTCATCAGCTTATAAAGTATTTTGTCAAAATATTAAATTGAAATAACAAGTATAACCTGCATAAACAGGTTTAGGAACAAACCTATCTGACTCTTAACATACAGCTCAACTGATAGGAACCTAAATGTATGGTTGTACTAGAGAGGTGCTTACTGATGATGAGTATCTATTACCCCATAGACAGCCAGTTAAATGGATGTCTACGTAGAAAGCCTCCACTGTACCCCTTATGAAACATAAGGTAAAGTATGACCTCATTCTTACAAATTACTTCTTTGCTCTATTTTTTTATTATATATGTATATCCATCTAGTTAGTCATTCTTCTATATGCATATATATGCATAGAAAGAGGTTGGAAATTATATTCACTAAAAAAATATTAACAGTGTGAATATATTCAGTAATATATTTCATTACCTCATCTTTCCATAAGTACCTATCATTTTATTACCATATTTTGTTATCATATATTATGTTTCACTATATATATATATTACTAACATCATATTACTATTCATGGACTATGAAATTAAAAATAAGTAAACAAAAACACAAAGCAAAAGTGCAATGGAAAGAAAATCCTGACTGAATTTGCGATGCTGGGCAGCGCTTTTGGTTGTGTGATTAGCACAAATTGACCCCTTCCTCCTTCCGAAAGAACACTAAGACCTCTCCTTTCATGGAGCCCACGAGCTGCAGAGAAATACAGTCAGCAAATTCATTCCCCCAACCACAGTCAATATTAAGTGTGGACCTGTGACTTAGGCAATCCAATCAGGTCACATCACAGAACTTTTTCTTAATTAAAATACCGGACAGGAACATTCTTCCTCAGCCTTTCGATACATACAGGGAAACATATAGTCCTAGTTGCTAGTAAGGAACCATCCTTCAGCCATGGAAAGATCAATACAGGACAAAACTGGCACTGTGGGGAGAAATGTGGTCAATTTTAATGGCATTGACTTGATGAAGCTGCCAACCCTATGGCTTCCTGTACTTCTGGATTCCTTTTAGGTGAGCAAATGTCTTTTTGCGTGTGAAACTGTGTTCATAGGACACCTAAAACACCCTCATTGACACATTCATTAGCTGAGAGCATCGATCCTTCTAACTACCTAAATAACACACAATTATCAAATTTGTACTTGAGCATAATCACAAACTCCTCAGGCCATGGATCTTCAATCTTTGTGGATCTTCAAAACTGAATACCAAATCTGTGAAAATCAGAGGTTTACACTCATCAGACGTTTCCCTAACTTCAAACTAATTCAGTCAAATTGACTGTGAGTGTGGACTTAACCATTTTTAGGCAAACTAACGCTTGTTAGGAAAATGAATGAGAACAAGTTCAAGATTGACGACACTCCAGGATAATAATAAAAACTGAAACCCAAAGAGTGATTAGCAGTTAGCAATTAGTTGTGATTACCATCTAAATCAATCTCATTCTAAATGGGATTTTAAAAAAAACAGTGAATAAATAGAGGAGAGCCAACTTATTCATAGTAGTCTAACTTGGTTTTTAACTGTGCTCTTCTAAGGAGTGAATTCAAGTTTGCCGGACTGATTTTCATAGTAGTTCATGACTAAACCAGAGATGCCCCTCAGCCATTTTACTACTGCAAATTATTAGTATGGAAGTAAGTGAGCAAAACTGATTGTCTCAACATGAAAAATAGATATAAAAATAATCTAGAAAAACAACTATCTTTAAAGCTTGCTTATCTTCTTTAACAATGAAAGATTAAACATCTAAACAGGCTGTCCCTTAGGGAAAATGGAAAGTAGTCTCAGATTTTTATTCACTGCCCCTTGCCTCTTTGCCTGTGTTTCCTATAAAACTTCATGGTATCTTTCTCTCTGTTTCTTTAGTGTCTACTTGCTCGCTCCAACTTTTACTTTTTAGTCACAATGTAGCTAAAGTATAATTTTGTTTATGTCACAGCAAACTGAATGAAGCTTGGCATTCATTTATCTCTATGTGAATCAAATTTGTGTCTCTTCTTCCAGTGGTGACTTTACATTTAAAGCTATAGTTCTAATAATAGAAGGAAGATTTATTCCTTCTAATGAAGATTCAAATTATAAGTGAGTAGGTGGTAGTGAAAGCCCTCTTCCAGGGGACCAATAATGGTACCATGTGATTATAATAATGGTACCATGTGATTATAATCTAATTTATCTCTTATCTCAGTAGGTGAAAAGGTAGATAAAGTAAGGTAGCAAGTTAAATTACGTCTGTAAAAATTTAGTTTCTTAAAGTGGCTAGCATACCATAAATTATGGTATCCAAATATGACTCAAAATTTGAATGTTTCCTTATCTCTCAAACTGAATGTCAACTTTGTGGAATTGCTACGAGCTCTAAATGTGTTACTACAAGTAATATATCGGGCACAGTGTCTGATACAAAGAAGGTGCTCAAATTTCACTCTTTTATTTAAATTGAATATGTATTGAGCCACAAAGTCTGGGTTACATTTGCAAAATACATTTGTCTGAATTAGCTGGTTGGGTTGTCTTTGTATGCTAAGGACTCCTAAACAAACTCATTCTCTCTGCTATCCTTCAATTTCCTAATCTGGGTTAGATGCACACCCTATGTGCTATCTTAATAGCCTGTGCTTAACTCAGTCATCCATGTCCTCCTGATCTACCCCATTAAGTTTTGAATCCCTTGAGGGCTGAGATCCAGTTACCAGAGATCAATAATTTGGGGATTTGAGGAAAGAATAAACAAATTGAATCAATTTATTGCTAACTCCTAATTTAATTTGGTGTGAAATAAACAAAGCTGCATTAATACACTGTTGCTAAGAACCCATTATTTAAAAATATAAATAGTTAACGGAAAAAAAAAAAACAAACCTTTAAATGTAAGGAGTTCTGTTTAGCTGCCAGAGTTTTAGGCAAAACTCAGATGCCTGGAACTTTATCCCTTGTCCTGAGAAAATAATCTGATGATGATAATCTCAGGTGCTAGGAGATTAGCCACTATCTGTCCTGCCTATGTTGTGTCCCTACCATCAGTCTGTCTTCAGTATATCACAACAACATATAACTTTCATCAAATGCATACTGGAAGAATTTAAGAAATGAGAACACTACCAATATAGGAAATAGTTTTCACCTTTAAAAGGGGAGGCTTTTAAAATACGTTTGAGGTACATAGGGGCCCAGTTACTAAATTGTTTTGATCAGTAAACCCTTGTAGTACAAATACCTCTAGAAAAAGTTTTCATCTTTGCACCTGTGATATAATAGGAAATATATATTTGGTCTTTGTCTCCAGTTCTTAGCACAGTGCTCCTAAAACACTTGTACATTTATCAAGTGGTAAGGGTGAGAGGGCATATTTTATTATTTATAATAAACCCATTTCTGAGTTTATGCTAATGACGTGACCCTTGGTGGACTCAAATAGCTTCAGGATGGGGGCTGGTTGCTGGAAGAAACAACTATGTGATTACAGGGTTGGAACTTCCAACTCCACTAGCAGAACTCTGGTTTAATTAACTGCGTTTATGTAATGAAACCTCCATCAAAACCCAAACAAAGAGGTTTGAAGAGACTCTGGGTTGATGGACACATCTCCACATGCCAAGAGAGTGGTGTACTCCAAACTCCTCCTCTGTGGACCCTTCTAGACCTCATCCCATATACCTCTTCATCTGGCTGATTATTTATATCCTTTATAATCTCCTATATAATAATCCAGTGATAGTTCAGTAAAGTGTTTCCCTGAGTTCTATGATCCACTGTAGCAAGTAATCAAACCTCAGAGGGAGTCATGGGAACCTCAGATTTGTAGCCAAGCTGGACAGAAGTGTGCGTACCCTGGGGACCCTCTACTTGAAGTTGGCATCTGATGTGGAAGGACAGTCTTCTAGGACTGAGCCCTTAACTTGTGGGGTCTGGCTAACTCCGGGTAGTTAGTGTCAGAATTGCTTAGTGTGAGGAAAAACTCCACACATTTGGCGTCAGAAGTGTAAGTAGAGAAACAGTTTTTCCTTTTAGCCTCCGACTTCACCTTCATGTAAGCCATATCTAGATTCCTGAGTCCTGAGTTATTTCCCGATTTTAACCTTCCACTCATTTCACCATAGGCTGTGACTAAGCCTGCCACCAATCATGTGAGAAGCTCACACATGCTCCAGGTCAAGCTTGGCCATATTCTGCCTTGACCCTGCCCAAGTTCCCAGTTTTGCTCTCTTATCGTCTAAATCATCTTTGCCAAGCAGAGTCTGGACATTCAACTGTAGTTGAGGTAAAGCCAAGGCTGGGAGAAGACTGAGTTTGGGCCATAGAGAGTAGATTCCAGTGATGTTAGTTAAGGCAACTAATACTAGCTTCTATAAAGGACAAATCCTAAAATCTGAGTGACTTAAAACTTCAAATTTCAAAGTCACATTGCAATGCAATAGGGACCAGGGGTGGACTGTTTTTACCCATGGAAACAGTTCAGAGCCAGGTGCTTCCCCCAGGTCCTGGGATTTCTGTACATTTAGCCAGATAACAGGAAAAGAGGGCTAGGGATGCTTTCTGAGCCTTGCCTGGAAGAGGCACATTTCACTTGCACTCATATCACATTGACCAGATGTCAACTATATGGCCACACATTACCGTCAGGATGCTGGAAAACGCAGCTGAGCTTGTGCCCAGGAAGAGAAACGACAGAGTTATCAGTGAGCACTGACATAACCTGCCACCTGTGATATCTCAAGAAGTCAAGCAGATAATCCTCAGAAGGATCGATCTCAGGGGAACTTTGTAAAAGGATCCTCCCCAAGTTCATTTAATTTAGTGTGTATGTGCACGTGTGTATATCCTGGCTGTAATCTCTGTACAGTGGAATCAAACCAAAATTTAAACAATGAAATTATATTGTAAAAATACTACTCAGGAAGCCACGTGAACCCCTTTGTATAGCTAGTAACCCTCTTCCTAAAAAGTAATGGTCCCATAATTTACATTTGCCTTAAAACAGGAGTATTATGTAGTTTGATTTCTTAAAGGAGTCACACATTTGCTGTAATAATGCAAGGCTAATATGAGTCTGCATTGCTTTTTGAAAAGTATATTTCATGAGCCAGAACTGTTGAAACTTTGATGTCAGACAGTTCCATTAATACACCAACAATGGAGCTATGTTATTGGATATAGATATCCCCAAATTAATCATTCTATCATTTTACATCTCCATTGCCCAAGAATATCTTATCATTTACGTAAAGGTGTCAGTTGGTCCAGCTGTTGGAGACTAACTGTGAAGTGTTGGTTAGAACAGCCCAAGAAATGAATGGCTTAACAAATCCAAATGAGCCTGGTTGGCTTAGTTGTCCAGAACATGTAATTTGTGAGATAATTATTAAGACGTCAGTCATTGTTTAAATTGGAAAACCCTGTTGCAACACCACTAGGCGTATTGCCCTGACAAAGTAACAGGCAAATATTTTCAAGAACCAAAAAGGTACTCTTGGGGGAAGAATCTGAATACTTGGAAAATATTCTACATAGTTCAAGAAAAATAATTTACTCAAATCACAAAGTCTTATTGAAAAATAGTAAATGTTTGGTTTTACCATATGAAGAATGAAAGTATTATAAATATTTTATTATTTAATGTACTGATAAATGACCCAGCAAAAAAAGATATTCTATAAACAGATTGTTCATTATTTCTGGCTATGTACAACACATACTAAATTGTTGTGAATCAGATTTCGACACGGCATAGCATCTGAATTCAGAAACCATTTTCCTCTGGAATAACTTACTCAGTCATTCATCCTCCAAGAACATATAGTGAATGCAAAATATCTGGACTAAAAGAAAAAAGAAAAATATCCTTACCATCAAGGACCCTTCTATCTAGTGAAGAGAAATAAATGCAAAAAATAATGAGATTATGAGATGTCTATTAGAACAGAAGTCTAGGAGGACCTTCAAGATGGTGGAGGAGTAAGACGTGGGGATCACCTTCCTCCCCACAGATACATCAGAAATACATCTACATGTGGAACAACTCCTACAGAACACCTGCTGAACACTGGCAGAAGACCTCAGACTTTCCAAAAGGCAAGAAACACCCAACGTACCTGGGTAGGGCAAAAGAAAACACAGAGGCAAAAGAATAGGGACGGGACCTGCACCAGTGGGAGGGAGCTGTGAAGGAGGAAAGGAGGAAAGGTTTCCACACACTAGGAAGCCCCTCCGCGGGCGGAGACTGCAGGTGGCAGAGTGGGGGAGCTTTGGCACCACGGAGGAGAGCGCAGCAACAGGGGTGCGAAGGGCAAAGTGGGGAGATTCCCACACAGAGAGAGGATCGGTGCCGACCGGCACTCACCAGCCCGAGAGGCTTGTCTACTCACCCGCTGGGGTGGGCAGGACTGGGAGCTGAGGCTCGGGCTTCGGAGGTCGGATCCCAGGGAGAGGACTGGGGTAGGCGGCGTGAACACAGCCTGAAGGGGTTAGTGCACCACGGCTAGCCGGGAGGGAGAGTCCTGGGAAAAGTCTGGACCTGCCTAAGAGGCAAGAGACCATTGTTTTGGGGTGTGTGAGGACAGGGGATACAGAGCACCACCTAAACAAGCTCCAGAGACGGGCACAAGCCATGGCTATCAGCATGGACCCCAGAGACAAGTGTGGAATGCTAAGACTGCTGCTGTAGCCACCAAGAAGCCTGTGTGCGAGCACAGGTCACTCTCCACACCCCCCTTCCCGGGAGCCTGTGCAGCCCGCCACTGCCAGGGTCCCGGGATCCAGGGACAACTTCCCTGGGAGAACGCACGGCATGCCTCAGGCTGGTGCAACATCACGCCGGCCTCTGCCACTGCAGGCTCGCCCCGCACTCCGTGCCCCTCCCTCCCCTCGGCCTGAGTGAGCCAGAGCCCCCGAATCAGCTGCTCGTTTAACCCCATCCTGTCTGAGTGAAGAACAGATGCCCTCAGGTGACCTACATGCAGAGGCGGAGCCAAATCCAAAGCTGAACCCCTGGAGCTGTGAGAACAAAGAAGAGAAAGAGAAATTTCTCCCAGCAGCCTCAGGAGCAGTGGATTAAAGCTCCACAATCAACCTGATGTACCTGAATCTATGGAATACCTGAATAGACAACGAATCATCAAAAAGTGAGGCAGTGGACTGTGGGAGCAACTGTAGACTTGGGGTTTGCTTTTGTGCATCTAATTTGTTTCTGGTTTTATGTTTGTCTTAGTTTAGTATTTAGAGTTTATTATAATTGGTAGATTTATTTTTTGATTTGGTTGCTCTCTTCCTTTTGTTTTTATATATAAATATATATATATATATATTTCCTTTTTCTCTTTTTGTGAATGTGTATGTGTATGCTTCTTTGTGTGATTTTGTCTGTATAGCTTTGCTTTTACCATTTGTCCTAGGGTTCTGTCTGTCCTATATATTTTTTTAGTATAGTTTTTAGCACGTGTTATCATTTGTGGCTTTGTTTTGGTTGCTCTCTCTTACTTTCTGTTTTTTTAAAAATATTTTTTATTACTTTCTAATTATTTTTATTTTTAATAATTTATTTTTTATTTTAATTATTTTATTTATTTCTTTCTTTTTTTCTCCTTTTTCTTCTGAGCCATATGGCTGACAGGGTCTTGGTGCTCTGGCCAGGTGTCAGGCCTATGCCTCTGAGGTGGGAGAGCCAGTTCAGGACATTGGTCCACCAGAGACCTCCAGGCTCCACGTAATATCAAACAGCGAAAGCTCTCCTAGAGATCTCCATCTCAATGCTAAGACTCAGCTCCACTCAACGACCAGCAAGCTACAGTACAGAGCTGGACACCCTATGCCAAACAACTAGCAAGACAAGAACACAACCACACCCATTAGCAGAGAAGCTACCTAAAATCATAATAAAGTCACAGACACCCCAAAACACACGACCAGATGCTGTACTGCCCACCAGAAAGACAAGATCCAGCCTCATCCACCAGAACACAGGCACCAGTGCCCCCCCCCACCAGGAAGCCTACACAACCCCCTGAACCAACCTTAGCCACTACGGGCAGAAACCAAAAACAACAGGAACTACGAACCTGCAGCCTGCGAAAAGGAGACCCCAAACACAGTAAGTTAAGCAAAATGAGAAGACAGAGAAACACACAGCAGATGAAGGACCAAAGTAAAAACCCTCCAGACCAAAAAAATGAAGAGGAAATAGGCAGTATACCTGAAAAAGAATTCAGAGTAATGATGGTAAAGATGATCCAAAATCTTGGAAATAGAATGGAGAAAATACCAGAAACGTTTAACAAGGACGTAGAAGAACTAAAGAGCAAACAAACAATGATGAGCAACACAATAAATGAAATTAAAAATTCTCTAGAAGGAATCAATAGCAGAATAACTGAGGCAGAAGAACGGATAAGTGACCTGGAAGATAAAATACTGGAAATAACTACAGCAGAGAAGAATAAAGAAAAAAGAATTGAAAGACTTGAGGACAGTCTCAGAGACCTATGGGACAACATTAAACGCACCAACATTCAAATTATAGGGGTCCCAGATGAAGAAGAGAAAAAAAAAAAGGGACAGGGAAAATATCTGAAAAGATTATAGTTGAAAACTTCCCTAATATGGGAAAGGAAATGGTCAATCAAGTCCAGGAAGCACAGAGAGTCCCATACAGGATAAATCCAAGGAGAAACACACCAAGACACATATTAATCAAACTACCAAAACTTAAATACGAAGAAAAAATATTAAAAGCAGCAAGGGAAAAACAACAAATAATATAAGAGGGAATCCCCACAAGGTTAACAGCTGATCCTTCAGCAGAAATTCTGCAAGCCAGAAGGGAGTGGCAGCACATATTTAAAGTGATGAAAGGGAAAAACCTACAACCACAATTACTCTACCCAGCAAGGATCTCATTCAGATTCGACAGAGAAAGTAAAATCTTTACAGACAAGCAAAAGCTAAGAGAATTCAGCACCACCAAACCAGCTTTACCACAAATGCTAAAGGAACTTCGCTAGGCAGGAAGCACAAGAGAAGGAAAAGAGCTAAAATAACAAACCCAAAACAATAAAGAAAATGGTGTTAGGAACATACATATCAATAACCACCTTAAATGTAAATTGATTAAATGCTCCAACCAAAATGGATGCACAAACAAGACCAGTATATACGCTGTCTACAAGAGACCCACTTCAGACCTAGGGACACATAAAGACTGAAAGTGAGGGAATGAAAAAAGATATTCCATGCAAATGGAAATCAAAAGAAAGCTGGAGTAGCAATTCTCATATCAGACAAAATACACTTCAAAATAAAGACTATTACAAGAGGGAAAGAAGGACACTACATAATGATCAAGGGATGAATCCAAGAAGAAGATATAATAATTGTAAAAATTTATGCACCCAACAAAGGCACACCTCAATACATAAGGCAAATCCTAACAGCCATAAAAGGGGAAATCGACAGTAACACTATCATAGTAGGGGACGTTAACACCCCACTTTCACCAATGGACAGAGCATCCAACATGAAAATAAATAAGGAAACATAAGCTTTAAATGATACATTAAACAAGATGGAATTAATTGATATTTATAGGACATTCCATCCAAAACCTACATAATACATTTTCTTCTCAAGAGTTCATGGAACATTTTCCAGGATAGACCATATCTTGGGTCACAAATCAAGCCTGGCTAAATTTAAGAAACTTGAAATCATATCAAGTATCTTTTCTGACCACAACACTATGAGACTAGATATCAATTATAGGAAAAAATCTGTAAAAAATACAAACACATGGAGGTTAAACAATACACTACTAAATAACCAAAAGATCACTGAAGAAATCAAAGAGGAAATCAAACAATACCTAAAAACAAATGACAATGAAAACACAACGACCCAAAGCCTATGGGATGCAGCAAAAGCAGTTCTAATAGGGAAGTTTATAGCAATACAGTCTTACCTCAAGAAACAAGAAACATCTCAAATAAACAACTTAACCTTACAGCTAAAGCAATTAGAGAAAGAAGAACAAAAAACCCAAAGTTAGCAGAAGGAAAGAAATCATAAAGATCAGATCAGAAATAAATAAAAAAGAAATGGAGGAAACAATAGCAAAGACCAATAAAACTAAAAGCTGGTTCTTTGAGAAGATAAACAAAATTGATAAACCATTAGCCAGACTCATCAAGAAAAAAAGGGAGAAGACTCAAATCAATAGAATTAGAAATGAAAAAGGAGAAGTAACAACTGACACTGCAGAAATACAAAAGATCATGAGAGATTACTACAAGCAACTCTATGCCAATAAAATGGAAAACCTGGAAGAAATGGACAAATTCTTAGAAAAGCACAACCTTCTGAGACTGAACCAGGAAGAAATAGAAAATATAAACAGACCAATCACAAGCACTGAAATTGAAACTGTGATTAAAAGTCTTCCAACAAACAAAGCCCAGGACCAGATGGCTTCACAGGTGAATTCTATCAAACATTTAGAGAAGAGCTGACACCTATGCTTCTCAAACTCTTCCAAAATATAGCAGAGGGAGGAACACTCCCAAACACATTCCACGAGGCCACAACCACCCTGATATCAAAACCAGACAAAGATGTCACAAAGAAAGAAAACTACAGGCCAATATCACTGATCAACATAGATGCAAAAATCCTCAACAAAATACTAGGAAATAGAATCCAATAGCACATTAAAAGGATGATACACCATGATCAAGTGGTGTATATCCCAGGAATGCAAGGATTGTTCAATATATGCAAATCAATCAATGTGAAACCATATTAACGAATTGAAGGAGAAAAGCCATATGATCGTCTCAATAGATGCAGAAAAAGCTTCTGACAAAATTAAACACCCATTTATGATAAAAACCCCTCAGAAACTAGGCCTAGAGGGAACTTACCTCAACATAATAAAGGCCATATATGACAAACCCACAGCCAACATTGTTCTCAATGGTGAAAAACTGAAAGCATTTCCACTAAGATCAGGAACAAGACAAGGTTGTCCACTCTCACCACTATTATTCAACATAGTTTTGGAAGTTTTAGCCATAGCAATCGGAGAAGAAAAAGAAATTAAAGGAATCCAAATTGGAAAAGAAGAAGTAAAGCTGTCACTGTTTGCAGATGACATGATACTATACATAGAGAATCCTAAAGATGCTACCAGAAAAATACCAGAGGTAATCAATGAATTTGGTAAAGTAGCAGGATACAAAATTAATGCACAGAAATCTCTGGCATTCCTATACACTAATGATGAAAAATCTGAAAGAGAAATTAAGGAAACACACCCATTTACCATTTTAACAAAAACATTAAAATACCCAGGAATAAACCTTCCTAAGAAGGCAAAAGACCTATATGCAGAAAACTATAGGACACTGATGAAAGAAATTAAAGATGATACAAATAGATGGAGAGCTATACCATGTTCTTGGATTGGAAGGATCAACATTGTGAAAATGACTATACTACCCAAAGCAATCTACAGATTCAATGCAATCCCTATCAAACTACCAATGGCATTTTTCACAGAACCAGAACAAAATATTTCACAATTTGTATGGAAACACAAAAGACCCCAAATAGCCAAAGCAATCTTGAGAAAGAAAAACGGAGCTGGAGGAATCAGGCTCCTGGACTTCAGACTATACTACAAAGCTATAGTAATCAAGACAGTATTGTACTGGCACAAAAACAGAAATATAGATCAATGGAACAGGATACAAAGCCCAGAGATAAACCCATGCACATATGGTCACCTTATCTTTGATAAGGGAGGCAAGAATATACAACGGAGAAAAGACAGCCTCTTCAATAAGTGGTTCTGGGAAAAGTGGACACCTAAATGTAAAAGAGTGAAATTAGAACAGTCCCTAACACCATACACAAAAATAAACTCAAAATGGATTAAAGACCTAAATGTAAGGCCAGACACTATCAAACTCTTAGAGGAAAACATAGGCAGAACACTCTATGACATAAATCACAGCAAGATCCTTTTGGACCCACCTCCTAGAGAAATGGAAATAAAAACAAAAATAAACAAATGGGACCTAATGAAACTTAACAGCTTTTGCACAGCAAAGGAAACCATAAACAAGACGAAAAGACAACCGTCAGAATGGAAGAAAATGTTTGCAAGTGAAGCAACTGACAAAGGATTAATCTCCAAATTTTACAAGCAGCTCATGTAGCTCAGTATCAAAAAAACAACCCAATCCAAAAATGGGCAGAAGACCTAAATAGACATTTCTCCAAAGAAGATATACAGATTGCCAATAAACACATGAAAGAATGCTCAACATCACTAATCATTAGAGAAATGGCAATCAAAACTACAATGAGATATCACCTCACACTGGTCAGTATGGCCATCATCAAGAAAAATCTACAAAGGATAAATTCTAGAGAGGGTATGGAGAAAAGGGAACCTTCTTTCACTGTTGGTGGGAATGTAAATTGATAAAGCCACTATGGAGAACAGTATGGAGGTTCCTTAAAAAACTAAAAATAGAACTACCATACGACCCCGCAATCCCACTGCTGGGCACATACCCTGAGAAAACTATCATTCGAAAAGAGTCACGTACCACAATGTTCATTGCAGCTCTATTTACAATAGCCAGGACATGGAAGCAACCTAAGTGTCCATGGACAGATGAATGGATAAAGAAGATGTGGCACATATATACAATGGAATATTACTCAGCTATAAAAAGAAAGGAAATTCAGTTATTTGTAGTGAGGTGGATGGACCTAGAGTCTCTCATACAGAGTGAAGTAAGTCAGAAAGAGAGAAACGAATACCATATGCTAACACATATATATGGAATCTAAAAACAGAAAAATGTTTCTGAAGAACATAGGGGCAGAACAGGAATACTGATGCAGACATAGAGAATGGAGTTGAGGACATTTGGAGGGGGACGGGTAAGCTGGGACGAAGTGAGAGAGTGGCATGGACATATACACAGTACTAGATGTAAAATAGATAGCTAGTGGGAAGCAGCCACATAGCACAGGGAGATCAGCTCCGTGCTCTGTGATCACCCAGAGGGGTGGGATACTGAGGGTGGGAGGGAGGCGTGGAACTCAGCCGAAAGATGGCCATCTGTGAGCCAGGAAGAGGGCCCTCACTAGACACAGAATCTGCCGGCATCTAGATCTTGGACTTCTCAGCCTCCAGAACTAAGAGAAATAAATTTCTGTTATTTGTAAGCTATCCAATCTGCGGTATTCTGTTACAGCAGCCCAAACAGACTATCTGTCTGCAGATCTCACCTCTGAAAAGCCCTTCCCTGGTTCAGCTCTGCTAGGTCTCTGTTTTAAACCCTCCACTTCACAGTTCTCTCTAGGGTTCTGCTGGGTCCTCAGAATTTGAGCTTTAGGAAATCCCTCGTGACGAGACTGGTTAAAGTTGCCTCCTCTTTGCTTTTTTGGAAGTCTCAGGTCACTCCTGCAAACGCTGAAGCTCAGTCCAACTCCCGCTGAGGCAGCCATGATGAGAGCTGAGGGCAGCATTTACTCCAGGAGCTTTAATAACAGAGAATTTACATCGGCACAGAGCGTCAGCCTGGTTATGGAGAGAAGAGAATCCATCATGTGGTGTTTTAGTGCCCCATATAAATTTTACACCTCTGGTTGTACGTGTGTCATAAATTTTTTTCCCCCTCTTCTCGTATATTCTGTCTAATGACTGGATCACGGGGCTTTTTCTTTTTTCCTAAAATATCTTTCTTATTTTTTCTTCAAAACAGATGATAAATCTGGATTCTTTCAATGGCTTCTAAATTGTGATTTTAAAACTATTTACTAAAAGCATTTGGATATTATTTGTAATTTGAAAAAATTCTCATTTGATGTTTTAACTAAAAAAAGACTCATTTTCTTTTAAACTGAGATATTTTAGGAGTCTCAGGAATATTTCAACTCCAGTTTGTACATTGTTTGGAAATATGTTATTTTACTATTAAAAAGTTAACTAAGAAATGCACTATGCCCATTGCTTTTTAATAGGGAATGAATAAATAAAATCAGAGTTTTTAGTTGTCAGGATCAGTCAGACACAGTTTTAATGTGCTTCACACACAGCATCTACATTAATCTTCACAACTATCCATCATTAACCAGATTTCACAGGTTAAGGAAATAAGCACAGAGTGTTAATATGACTCTGGGCAAATCCTACATTTAGTGACGGGGCTGTGACTTGAGCCTAATTTTTCTGTTCTTGGGCCCACATACCCAAACACTGTATTTGTGGTGACTAGGCTGAACTACATTTTCCAGAATTCTCTTTCCTACATATTTTCAGTTTGCAGGGGCCGCCTGAGAAAGTTTGGTGGGAGGCTGGAGAGCAGGCGTCACCAAGCAGCACTGCTAAGGGTCACGCATGGTGTTGCCGACCGATTGGTTCACCCTGTTGGCGGAAGGAAGAGGCTGGGCCTACAACTGCTACCGATCAGGTCTTGGACCCTTTAATCAATAGAAATGGATTAACAGGGCATACCAGACATTCAGGCAAGGCTTTACTGGGACTGGTGCTGCAGTGGCGGGGGGGAGCGCAAACAAATCACAGGTTCCCTTGCTCCCTGAGGGGGTGGGAAGTAGTAAGCTGGTCCCTTATATGGGGTGAGCGTAGGGGCAGGTCCAGGGTTCAGGCCAGAGGGGTGGCTTGAGGGTCTGTCCACTCCCTTGGTGGTGCTGTGTGCAGGGGGCATGTGTAGAACCCTGCTTTTGCTCCTGGCTCCTTAGAAGCGGCAGTTGGATTTTTGGTCTTTTTGTGTCTTTTTCATAATTTTCCCTAACTGGGCATGCACGCAGTTATGTTTAGTCCCTTAGAGTTTCTCTGTATTCTGGTGCTCGCCAGGTGCAAGCATTGCAGCAAAGAGTCCCAGGCCCCAGTTCCTAGCCTGTCTCACAACTGCTCCACCCTCTCCTGAATCTTTCTTTAGCTTTTCCCCAACCCTGGGCCAGGTATGGGCTTAGGCTGTCATAAAGGACTCCAGCTTCTGTATGTAACATATATATGTATATGTATATCTATCCCATATGTTTATGTATATATACATCCCATATAGATTCCAAATATAGATTCCATATATATAACCTCTATATATCATATATATATATATAATATATGTGTGTATACGTGTGTATATATATATGTATATATAAAGATAAAATCTCTTCATGGTTCTGCTTCTCTGACTGAACACTGAGTGGTCCAACACTGCATTATAAATTTGATTCTGCTGAAATAATAAATGCTGTATGAACTTTTATTCATGTTCTAAAGTTGAATTCTTCCTAAAGAGACCACTGTTTTGAACCCAGGTCATTTTCTTTAGTCCTTTCTTTTAGAGGAAAAATAAATGAATGAATGAATGAAGTCATGAAAATCTTTGACATTTGAAACAGATATGTTTCGTTAATATCTGAAATGCTACTACTTTGTTATTTGAATAGATCATGGGCAAGACAAGTCCTTTCAATTTGGAAGAGTCACGTAAGTTATAGTCGCTCATTCTCCATTTTTCTTACAACCCCAATGAGAGGTAAAGAGTCAAAGCAAATCTTGTGTAGCCTTTCCCTCCTCTGTTTAACATCTGACCTCATGTGCTCCTGGACCCTTATCTTCAAGAGAACTACGTAATGAATGCTTGCTTCACCTCTGCAGTGGCAGAAATCTGTTGACTTTCCCTTCCTTTATTGTGTGGGTACCATGTAAACCCAGGAGTTGCCAGAGTGTTCTTCTTGAACAACACTGTACACTATCCCTTTACATATACTTACAGCAGAATCATTAGACCACAAACCAATCTAACCTGAAACAGTCTTAACCTACACAATAATCCTGACCATTCTTCCTTAATTTGAAAAGACAAATATGCTTTCCCCAAACATGCTTATATATTTTAAAATATATATAGTCTACTTAGGACTCAAAACATTATCCTGCTAATGTGCGAAAATGACTATAATCTGTGAAGCCACGTGCAAAGTCATGTTTGTTCCCGCAACCTGAAACACTCAGATGTGAGCTGAAGAGCAAATGAAAACATACACATCTCAGGCTCCCCAGACACTTATCATGTAGAATGCATAGCTTGATCTTTGTCTTATTAAATAAAATAATCCATACTGAAAATTTTAATATTTTCTATCAAGCAAGTTGAAAATGAAGCAAGCATATTTCTCCCTGGATTCTTTACATAATTGCTCTGACCCACACTCAGATTTACTGTCTCTACTATCAAAGCATATGAGTAACCTGATCTGTTTCTCAGCACTTGCACTACTCCATCCTGGTCCAAGTCACCATCTTTTCTTCACCTGAATTATTGCAGTAGCCTCCTAGTTTCTCCTTTGG
Organism: Phocoena phocoena; assembly: GCF_963924675.1. Classification (NCBI taxonomy): domain Eukaryota; kingdom Metazoa; phylum Chordata; class Mammalia; order Artiodactyla; family Phocoenidae; genus Phocoena; species Phocoena phocoena. The sequence goes on from NC_089225.1 coordinate 15,362,488, forward strand.
TCTGTATTAGAGAATACCTTTTAGAATGGAGTTACATTGTATCACTCCTCTGTTCAAAGTGGTTCATCGGTCTCTGATTATTTCACTTGGAGTCAAGGCCAAATGCTGGACCATGATTCACCTGTTTGTCTTGTGTCCTTTACTAGAAAATAAGCTCTAGGAGGGCAGGTATCTGTGTATTTTTTTGTGCACTCTTGTACCCTCAGAACTTAGATCAGTGTTTGACACACTGTAAGTGCTTAACAAACATGCAATGAATCCATGAATGAACTTTTAAGTTAAATGAGACTGACATCAGGCATAACAATTTGTATATTTCTAAAGACAGTAGCTGAGCAAGGATCCGAATGTTTGGTGAAGCACCAAGAAGAGTTCTGGCTCTAGCTGCTTTCCTCATTGTAAATGCAATTACGCCATGTTATGGAACTAGTACCACTTTCCTGGCGTGCAAGTCTACACATCTTTATTTAGAGAAGGATAGCACTTAAAGAAAGCCCTTCTTTGATATAAAACACTCTCTCTTTGAGTAGAAAGGTGATTCTACTAACAAAGGGCATGAATTTTGAATTGTGTTTCTTTTGCCAGATACTGAAATTGCATCCTTTCTTGTCAAGTTTATCTAGAGACTGATGGCATGATTTCACATTTGTTTAAAACTACAGTACCCTTATGACTATGGTAAAATGTTTGCTTCTACGTAAAGTAATCACGCTTAAAATGAACCTAAAATCTGGGTCTCAGTATTCCTAGGTGTCAAGTAACAGTTTCAAGAAAATCTTACTGTCCTCATATGTAAATATACACGAAGATAATCCATGGATTTTGTTTTAAAAAATACTGTGCTTAAGAATGTTTGTAAATGCTGAGGTTGTTACACTCAGAAATATATCTTGTGACATTTTTTTAAAAATTTAATTTAATTTCTTTTTTATACAGCAGGTTCTTATTACTTATCTATTTTATACATATTAGTGTATATATGTCAATCCCAATCTCCCAATTCATCCCACCCCCACCCCACTTTGCCCCCTTGGTATGACATTTTAATTCCTTCTATTATACAAATTTGTAAGAGATTGCTCAAAGGAACTTAACAAGACTCACAGTAATTATTCTCATCCATCTCACTGAAGATATATAAATCTTACGTTAAAGATTTTGTAAGTTATGGAAGTATATTGTCCCTATAAAGTACATTTAGCATAAGAAGGATTCAGATGAGGCTTTGGAATAATAATTGAGAGAACAAAGTGATTTAAATTAGGGCTTAGCAATAGTGCCCAGGAAATCATTCTTCAGGCCTTCCGCGCACCACGTTTACATCTCTTCCATAAGTAGATTATGCTAACAGGTGCCGAGAGATTCATATCTCCAGCAGGCTGAGGTTGGCTGTGGTTACTTTAAATTCTCTTTCTCTCACAGGGCAGACATCATAACCCAAAGCATTTTCATTATGATACACTTAACAAAGACACGGTGTGGCAGGTAGAGTGCCTATCAATAATATTTAGTGAGTATTCGTTCTGGACAAGCTTTGTAATATGGATTTGGAGCAGAAAGGCAAATAAAAGAAGTTGTGATCTTTCCTTTTAGACACTTGAACCAAAAATCACATGCTCCTTCCCCTTCTCCTAGTGACACACGAGGGAGAAAGCAATTCCCCATGCGGTCAAGTCTCACTAACTATAAATTATTCTTGAAACACATGCTAGATCCTAACTCCTTACCTCCACATGTTCTGAAGAAACTGTATATGCAAGAAACACAAATAAACCAATACAAAAACGTAAAAACAAATCAAGAAAAATCTACCTTGAGAATGGGATGTTTAAACTCTTCTCAGCATTATTTTCTCTGGCTGCATTTTTTTATTGATAAAATTGGGATAACAAGATTACTGATATTATGCATACATGTGAGGATGAAATGAGATAAAGTACAAAGATCATAACATACAATCAGCACTCAAAAAATAATAGTTACCAAGAGTAGGAAAAGTATTAGTGGCAACAGCAGCCCTTCTAAAAATAAGAGGCTTAGTAATCAATTCATGAGCTAGAATTGAGTATATTTTGTATGCCAGAGAGTGTACTACGTACTGGCAAAATGAAAATAAACTACACATTCCATACCCTTAATTATTTCTCAGGTTTCTGTGAAACACACACACACACACTCTAACACACAACATATACAAAGATACAAATACAGTGTGATATGTATTCTGATTACATTTCATAAGGTGTTGTAAGAGTACATAGAAGGTCATTGCTTGGCAGATGTCACATATTTTCTGGCATTTTGATGCTGTCTACTTAAATCTAGACAAAACTTTAATTAGAATTTATTCTTGTCATTTTTTAATAGGATATCAACCATTGCTACCCAACTTATTTGAGTTGCATGGCCAGCACATTGGTCAGCTACCACGTACAGAATCTTTCTCAAAGTCACCTGGTCTTCAACACATGTCCACTTGACAGAAGGTTACAATTCATATTGGTTATAGAACTGACATTCCATTACAATGAATGTCCCGTGTGTATGTAAAACAGTATTTTCTTAAAATGGGATTTCACTGGAGCAGAAACTCTATGGATATAACCCATCACCACTGTGCAGAGTATTATTTTGATTGCAACTGGTTTTTCAGTTAAATGGTCTTAAGGCTAGATGAAATGTGATTCCACCTGTATAACCTAAAAATGCAAAATCATATTTTAGATTTCTCATGGTCCAGTTATCTAGAATAAATGCATGATAAAATTGTTTACATTTTCTTAAATGAGTAAAATTAACAACTGTAAAAAATATTAACTTTGCAAAGAAAATTCCATTACCTTAGTTTTCTATCAGTTACACCCCCAGATAACTTGTCATATCCCATCCAACGAAAGTGTGTAAGAACAAAATACATTCTGCACATCCAGAGACACTGGTGGTATTTACTAAATGCGTATTCCTCTATCATCCATTGCAAACATTTTCTTCTGGAAATAGGCTTTTGTTAATGTGAGCCATAGTCACAACATCTTTGTTTTCAACTTCCTTCATTTTCAGAGTAAAAATTCATAAAACAATAATTACCTTGCCTTTTGGAAGGAGATGAAGTTTTATATATCTTCAGACAGTACTATCAGCAATTGATGATGAACATTTCTTAGTACCAGAGGCCTAATTTTTTTTCCTAATTAGAAATGGGGTACACATGCTACACAAAATGATGACCATGGCTTAAACTGGCCTGTATATATATAATATATTCCTCTTGCAACTCAACAATAAAAAGATAACTAATCTGATTTTAAAATGAGCAAAAGATCTGAATAGACATTTCTCCAAGGAAGATGTACAAATGGCCAATAAACATGTGAAAGGTATTTGATATCATTAATAATTAGGGAAATGCATATCAAAGCCAAAATGGCATACCACCACACACTCCTTAGAATAGTTCTACTACTAATAATAATAAAAGAAACAGAGAAGAATATGTGTTGATAAAAATGTGGAGAAAATGGAATCCTTATACATAATCAACAGGGACGTGTACAATGTAGCAGCCAGTCTGTAAAACAGTTTGACAATTCCTCAAAATGCTAAATTCAGAGTTACCATAAGACCCAGCAATTCTGCTCTTAGGTATAGACCCAAGAGAAATGAAACCATATGTCCAAACAAAACTTACACATAAATTTTACAGAAGCATTATTTATAAGAATCAAAAAGTGGAAACAACCCCAAATACCCATCAATTAATAAGTGAAAAAATAAAATGTGGTATATAGTAACAATGGAATATCATTTGGCAATAAACAGGAATGAAGTATTGGTACATGCTACACAAATGAACCTTGAAAACATCATGCTAATTGAAAAAAAACAGGCTTCCGGGAAGGTGGCGGAAGAGTAAGACGTGGAGATCACCTTCCTCCCCACATATACACCAGAAATACATCTACACGTGGAACAACTCCTACAGAACACCTACTGAATGCTGGGAAAGACCTCAGACCTCCCAAAAGGCAAGAAACCCCCCACGTACCTGGGTAGGGCAAAAGAAAAAAGAAAAAACAGACAAAAGAATAGGGAGGGGACCTGCACCAGTGGGAGGGAGCTGTGAAGTAGGAAAGGTTTCCACACACTAGGAAGCCCCTTCGCAGGGGGAGACTGCAGGTGGCAGAGGAGGAAAGCTTCGGAGCCGCAGAGAAGAGCACAGCAACAGGGGTGCGGAGGGCAAAGCGGAGAGATTCCCGCACAGAAGATCAGGGCCGACTGGCACTCACCAGCCCCAGAGGCTTGTCTGCTCACCCGCCGGGCAGGCGGGGCTGGGAGTTAAGGCTCGGGCTTCGGTCCGGAGCGCAGGGAGAGGACTGGGGTTGGCGGCGTGAACACAGCCTGCAGGGGTTTGTGCGCCACGACTGGCCGGGAGGGAGTCCGGGGAAAAGTTTGGACCTGCCGAAGAGGCAAGAGACGTTTTCTTCCCTCTTTGTTTCCTGGTGCGCGAGGAGAGGGGATTAAGAGCGCTGATTAAAGGAGCTCCAGAGACGGGCACGAGCCGCGGCTAACAGCGCGGACCCCAGAGATGGGCATGAAACGCTAAGGCTGCTGCTGCCACCACCAAGAAGCCTGTGTGCGAGCACAGGTCACTCTCCACAACCCCCCTTCCGGGTAGCCTGTGCATCCCGCCACTGCCAGGGTCCCGGAATCCAGGGACAACTTCCCCGGGAAAACGCACCGCGCGCCTCAGACTGGTGCAACGTCACGCCGACCTCTGCCGCCGCAGGCCCGCCCCGCACTCCGTAACACTCCCACCCCCCAGCCTGAGTGAGCCAGAATGCCCGAGACAGCTGCTCCTTTAACCCCATCCTGTCTGAGCGAAGAACAGATGCCCTCTGGCGACCTACACGGAGAGGCGGGGCCAAATCCAAAGCTGAGCTCCGGGAGCTGTGAGAACAAAGAAGAGACAGGGAAATCTCTCCCAGCAGCCTCAGAAGCAGCGGATTAAAGCTCCACAATCAACTTGATGTACCCTGCATCTGTGGAATACATGAATAGACAACGAATCATCCCAAATTAAGGAGGTGGACTTTGAGAGCAAGACTTATGATTTTTTCCCCTTTTTCTCTTTTTGTGAGTGTGTATGTGTATGCTTTTGTGTGAGATTTTGTCTGTATAGCTTTGTTTCCAATATTTGTCCTAGGGTTCTATCTGTCCATTTTTAAAAAAAAATTTTTTTCTTAATAATTTTTTTTTATTTTAATAACTTTATTTTACTTTATCTTCTTTCTTTCTTTCTTTCCTTCCTTCCCTCCTTTAGACAATGAATCATCCCAAATTGAGGAGGTGGACTTTGAGAGCAAGATTTATGATTTTTTCCCCTTTTCCTCTTTTTGTGAGTGTGTATGTGTATGCTTCTGTGTGAGATTTTGTCTGTATAGCTTTGCTTCCACCATTTGTCCTAGGGTTCTATCTGTCCGTTTTTTGTTTTGTTTTTTTTTCTCTTAATATTTTTTTATGTTAATAACTTTATTATATTTTATCTTACTTTATTTTATTTTACTTTATCTCCTTTCTTTTTTCCTTCCTTTCCCCCTTCCTTCCTTCCTCCCTCCCTCCCTCCTTTCTTCCTTTCTTTCTTTCTCTCTTTTTACTTCTACTAATTCTTTCTTTTTCTCCCTTTTATTCTGAGCCGTGTGGATGAAAGGCTCTTGGTGCAGTAGCCAGGAGTCAGTGCTGTGCCTCTGAGGAGGGAGAGCCAACTTCAGGACACTGGTCCACAAGAGACCTCCCAGCTCTACACAATATCAAACGGCGAAAATCTCCCAGAGATCTCCATCTCAACACCAGCACCCAGCTTCACTCAACGACCAGCAAGCTACAGTGCTGGACATCCTATGCCAAACAACTAGCAAGACAGGAACACAACTCCACCCATTAGCAGAGAGGCTGCCTAAAATCATAATAAGTCCACAGACACCCCGAAACACACCACCAGACATGGACCTGCCCACCAGAAAGACAAGATCCAGCCTCATCCACCAGAACACAGGCACTAGAGTCCCCTCCACCAGGAAGCCTACACAACCCACTGAACCAACCTTAGCCACTGGGGACAGACACCAAAAACAACGGGAACTATGAACCTGCAGCCTGCAAAAAGGAGACCCCAAACACAGTTAAATAAGCAAAATGAGAAGACAGAAAAACACACAGCAGATGAAGGAGCAAGATAAAAACCCACCAGACCTAACAAATGAAGAGGAAATAGGCAGTCTACCTGAAAAAGAATTCAGAATAATGATAGTAAAGATGATCCAAAATCTTGGAAATAGAATAGAGAAAATGCAAGAAACATTTAACAAGGACCTAGAAGAACTAAAGATGAAACAAACAACGATGAATAACACAATAAATGAAATTAAAAATACTCTAGATGGGATCAATAGCAGAATAACTGAGGCAGAAGAATGGATAAGTGACCTGGAAGATAAAATAGTAGAAATAACTACTGCAGAGCAGAATAAAGAAAAAAGAATGAAAATACTTGAGGACAGTCTCAGAGACCTCTGGGACAACAACAAATGCACCAACATTCAAATTATAGGGGTTCCAGAAGAAGAAGAGAAAAAGAAAGGGACTGAGAAAATATTTGAAGAGATTATAGTTGAAAATTTTCCTAATATGGGAAAGGAAATAGTTAATCGAGTCCAGGAAGCACAGAGAGTCCCATACAAGATAAATCCAAGGAGAAATACGCCAAGACACATATTAATCAAACTGTCAAAAATTAAATACAAAGAAAACATATTAAAAGCAGCAAGGGAAAAACAACAAATAACACACAAGGGAATCCCCATAAGGTTAACAGCTGATCTTTCAGCAGAAACTCTGCAAGCCAGAAGGGACTGGCAGGACATATTTCAAGTGATGAAGGAGAAAAACCTGCAACCAAGATTACTCTACAAAGCAAGGATCTCATTCAGATTGGATGGAGAAATTAAAACCTTTACAGACAAGGAAAAGCTGATAGAGTTCAGCACCACCAAACCAGCTCTATAGCAACTGCTAAAGGAACTTCTCTAAGCAAGAAACACAAGAGAAGGAAAAGACGTACAATATCGAACCCAAAACAATTAAGAAAATGGGAATAGGAATATACATATCGATAATTACCTTAAATGTAGATGGACTAAATGCTCCCACCGAAAGACACTGATTGGCTGAATAGATACAAAAATAAGACCCATATATTTGCTGTCTACAAGAGACCCACTTCAGACCCAGAGAAACATACAGACTGAAAGTGAGGGGATGGAAAAAGATATTTCATTCAAATGGAAATGAAAAGAAAGCTGGAGTAGCAATTCTCATATCACACAAAATAGACTTTAAAATAAAGACTATTACAAGAGACAAAGAAGGACACTACATAATGATCAAGGGATCGATCCAAGAAGAAGATATAACAATTGTAAATATTTATGCACCCAACATAGGAGCACTTCGATGCATAAGGCAAATACTAACAGCCATCAAAGGGGAAATCAACAGTAACACATTCATAGTAGGGGACGTTAACACCCCACTTTCACCAATGGACAGATCATCCAAAATGAAAATAAATAAGGAGACACAAGCTTTAAATGATACATTAAACAAGATGGACTTAATTGATATTTATAGGACATTCCATCCAAAAACAACAGAATACACATTTTTCTCAAGTGCTCATGGAACATTCTCCAGGATAGATCATATCTTGCGTCACAAATCAAGCCTTGGTAAATTTAAGAAAATTGTATCAAGTATTTTTTCCGACCACAACGCTATGAGACTAGATATCAGTTACAGGAAAAGATCTGTAAAAAATACAAACACATGAAAGCTAAACAATACACTACATAATAACCAAGTGATCACTGAAGAAATCAAAGAGGAAATAAAAAAATACCTAGAAACAAATGACAATGGAGACATGATGACCCAAAATCTATGGGATGCAGCAAAAGCAGTTCTAATAGGGAAGTTTATAGCAATAAAATCCTACCTCCAGAAACAGGAAACATCTCGAATAAACAACCTAACCTTGCACCTAAAGCAATTAGAGGAAGAAGAACAAAAAAAACCCAAAGTTAGCAGAAGGAAAGAAATCATAAAAATCAGATCAGAAATAAATGAAAAAGAAATGAAGGAAACGATAGCAAAGACCAATAAAACTAAAAGCTGGTTCTGTGAGAAGATAAACAAAATTGATAAACCATTAGCCAGACTCATCAAGAAAAAAAGGGAGAAGACTCAAATTAATAGAATTAGAAATGAAAAAGGAGAAGTAACAACTGACACTGCAGAAATACAAAAGATCATGAGAGATTACTACAAGCAACTCTATGCCAATAAAATGGAAAACCTGGAAGAAATGGACAAATTCTTAGAAATGCACAACCTTCTGAGACTGAACCAGGAAGAAATAGAAAATATGAACAGACCAATCACAAGCACTGAAATTGAGTCTGTGATTAAAAATCTTCCAACAAACAAAAGCCCAGGACCAGATGGCTTCACAGGCGAATTCTATCAAACATTTAGAGAGGAGTTAACACCTATGCTTCTCAAACTCTTCCAAAATATAGCAGAGGGAGGAACACTCCCAAACTCATTCTATGAGGCCAGCATCACCCTGATACCAATACCAGACAAGGATGTCACAAAGAAAGAAAACTACAGGCCAATATCACTGAAGAACATAGATGCAAAAATCCTCAACAGAATACTAACAAACAGAATCCAACAGCACATTAAACGGATCATACACCATGATCAAGTGGGGTGTATCCCAGGAATGCAAGGATTCTTCAATATACGCAAATCAATCAACATGATACACCATATTAACAAATTGAAGGAGAAAAACCATATGATCATCTCAATAGATGCAGAGAAAGCTTCTGACAAAATTCAACATCCATTTATGATAAAAACCCTGGAGAAAGTAGGCATAGAGGGAACTTTCCTCAACATAATAAAAGCCATATATGACAAACCCACAGCAAACATCATCCTCAATGGTGAAAAACTGAAAGCATTTCCGCTAAGATGAGGAACAAGACAAGGTTGCCCACTCTCACCACTATTATTCAACATAGTTTTGGAAGTTCTAACCACAGCAATCTGAGAAGAAAAAGAAATAAAAGGAATCCAAATCGAAAAAGAAGAAGTAAAGCTGTCACTGCTTGCAGATGACATGATACTATACATAGAGAATCCTAATGATGCTACCAGAAAACTACTAGACCTAATCAATGAATTTGGTAAAGTAGCAGGATACACAATTAATACACAGAAATCTCTGGCATTCTTATAAACTAATGATGAAAAATCTGAAAGTGAAATTAAGAAAACACTCCCATTTACCATTGCAACAAAAAGAATAAAATATCTGGGAATAAACCTACCTAAGGAGACAAAAGACCTGTAGGCAGAAAATTATAAGACACTGATGAAAGAAATTAAAGATGATACAAATAGACGGAGAGATATACCATGTTCTTGGATTGGAAGAATAAACATTGTGAAAATGACTCTGCTACCCAAAGCAATCTACAGATTCAATGCAATCCCTATCAAACTACCACTGGCATTTTTTACAGAACTAGAACAAAAAAATTCACAATTTGTATGGAAACACAAAAGACCCCGAATAGCCAAAGCAATCTTGAGAACGAAAAACGGAGCTGGAGGAATCAGGCTCCCTGACTTCAGACTATAACTACAAAGCTACAGTAATCAAGACAGTATGGTACTGGCACAAAAACAGAAATATAGATCAGTGGAACAGGATAGAAAGCCCAGAGATAAACCCATGCACATCTGGTCACCTTATCTTTGATAAACGAGGCAGGAATGTTCAGTGGAGACAGGACAGCCTCTTCAATAAGTGGTGCTGGGAAAGCTGGACAGGTACATGTAAAAGTATGACATTAGATCACTCCCTAACACCATACACAAAAATAAGCTCAAAATGGATTAATGACCTAAATGTAAGGCCAGAAAAAAATTTCAAACTCTTAGAGGAAAACATAGGCAGAACATTCTATGACATAAATCACAGCAAGATCCTTTTTGACCCACCTCCTAGAGAAATGGAAATAAAAACAAAAATAGACAAATGGGACCTAATGAAACTTCAAAGCTTTTGCACAGCAAAGGAAACCATAAACAAGACCAAAAGACCACCCTCAGAATGGGAGAAAATATTTGCAAATGAAGCAACTGACAAAGGATTAATCTCCAAAATTTATAAGCAGCTCATGCAGCTCAATAACAAAAAAACAAACAACCCCATCCAAAAATGGGCAGAAGACCTAAATAGACATTTCTCCAAAGAAGATATACAGATTGCCAACAAACACATGAAAGAATGCTCAACATCATTAATCATTAGAGAAATGCAAATCAAAACTACAATGAGATATCATCTCACACCAGTCAGAATGGCCATCATCAAAAAATCTACAAACAATAAATGCTGGAGAGGGTGTGGAGAAAAGGGAACCCTATTGCACTGCTGGTGGGAATGCAAATTGATACAGCCACTGTGGAGAACAGTATGGAGGTTCCTTAAAAAGCTACAAATGGAACTACCATATGACCCAGCAATCCCACTACTGGGCATATACCCTGAGAAAACCATAATTCAAAAAGAGTCATGTACCAAAATGTTCATTGCAGCTCTATTTACAAAAGCCCGGAAATGGAAACAATCTAATTGTCCATCATCGGATGAATGGATAAAGAAGATGTGGCGCATATATACAATGGAATATTACTCAGCCATAAAAAGGAAACAAAATTGAGCTATTTGTAATGAGGTGGATAGACCTAGAGTCTGTCATACAGAGTGAAGCAAGTCAAAAAGAGAAAGACAAATACCGTATGCTAACACATATATATGGAATTTAAGGGAAAAAAATGTCATGAAGAACCTAGGGGTAAGACAGGAATAAAGACACAGACCTACTAGAGAATGGACTTGAGGATATGGGGAGGGGTAAGGGTAAGGTGTGACAAAGCGAGAGAGAGGCATGGACATATATACACTACCAAAGGTAAGGTAGATAGCTAGTGGGAAGCAGCTGCATGGCACAGGGAGATCAGCTCAGTGACTGCCTGGAGGGGTGGGATAGGGAGGGTGGGAGGGAGGGAGACGCAAGAGGGAAGAGATATGGGAACATATGTATATGTATAACTGATTCACTTTGTTATAAAGCAGAAACTAACACACCATTGTAAAGCAATTATACTCCAATAAAGATGTAAAAAATAAAATAAAATAAATAAAATGCACTTTTTTTGGAAATTGAAAAAAAGAAACCAGATACAAAAGTCACATCTTGTGGGATTCCACTTATATGAATATCCAGAATAGACAAATCCATAATCCATAGAGGCAGGAAGTAGATTAGTGATTGTGAATATACTGAAAACCATTGGAATATACATTTTAAATGGGTGAATTGTATGGGATATCAATCATATGTATATAAAATTGTTAGAAAAATAACTACCTAACCAGCTAAATAAAAAGCAGACCAACCTGCTTGTAGAAGTCTTTGTGAGAGTCTCTTTCCCCATCTGAACATCAGTTGCTTCACCTCCAATACAGCTGGGAGGAAGAATAGGGTGGTCTAGCTCAGTGATTTACAATCTTTTCAAATTGTGCAATTTTTAAAAATCATTCCTTGTATGAAACTCAAATATATAAAGGCAATATTTTAAAACTAAAAATTAATTTCATAATGTCAAAGTCATTACAATTGTTCATTTTAAAACATTCAACTAAACAATGAGACTATTCCAATAACCTCAAAATTAAAAAGTTGTGAATCACAATTCAAAATTGAAAGTTACAATCATAACAGCATCATCATGAATTATTGTATTTTTACATTTTGGTTTGACTGAACAATTCCAAAAGCTCCTGCCCCATAAAAATAAATAGTTGCAAATGTTTTAAACAATTTGATTTGTAATTAGTGTACCTTTTCAATTAAATGATTCTAAAATTTGAAACTTTTGCTGCTTTTAATTTCCAAAAAAAATCACATTATTTATCATAAAAACAAAAGTATAATCAAAGTATACCAAAAAATAAACATTAAAACTTTCTGAAATATTATTAAGACAATCAATGTTTTGAATTTACTTGTTGAACAATTTATTAACTGTAATTACAGCACATGCAAAAAATTTGTGTCCAATCTTTACCTAGAATTCAATTAAAGATAACATGTTCATGCTATGAAAGGATATTTATCTTATAGTTTATGGGAGTAGACATGTGTAAGCCTTGATTCAGAATAATACCAAGTTGCAACCTTTCTAATTAAAAATTAGTACTAAACATGACACACACACATGGATGCACAAACATGCACACGGATGGGAGAGTAGGAAAAGCTTTATTCTGAAGTTCTCACACTCACAAAATAAAAAAGTCAAATTGGAGCAGAAGTTGTCATATTGATGGTGCCCAACATGTCAGAGATTGTCATACTGAGTGAAATAAGTCAGAGAGAGAAAGACAAATATCATATGATATCGCTTATATGTGGAATCTAATAAAAATGGTACAAATGAACTTATTTACCAAACAGAAATAGAGTTACAGATGTAGAAAACAAACTTATGGTTACCAAGGGGGAAAGGGGGTGGGGAGGGATAAATTGGGAAATTGGGATTGACGTGTACATACTACTATTTATAAAATAGATAACTAATAAGAACCTACTTTATAGCACAGGGAACTCTACTCAATACTTTGTAATAACCTATATGGGAATAGAATCTAAAAAAGAGTAGATATATGTACATGTATAACTGATTCACTTTGCTGTACAGCAGAAACTAACACAACATTGTAAATCAACTATTCTCCAATAAAAATTAATTTAAAAAATTCATTTGAAGTTGTGCCTTTACAAAACGACAATTTTAAGTATAATAAAAATAGATAGATTGTGTTAATATAACTTTAACTAAATGCTTTATGTAATTGCTACACTGTGCCTAAGAGTTCCATATTACTGACTTTGAAAACCACTGGCTTCCGTTATGCTGGTAAAATTTTATTGCAGTTCTAAAATTTTATTGTTTTATTAGCTTAAGCAAGATAGGAATGTTAAAGTTTGCATAAATTATTTAGCATTTTAATGTTATTTATAAAAGATTTTTGGATTATTGGGCCTGAAACATTCTCTCTCAATAACCTACAGAGACATAGGACAAGGTATCTACAAATAAAAAACCCCAGTATGCTCTATTCTGCCTCACATACTTGTAGTCTCTGTTTCATTTGCCAGAAGAGCTTTACCTCGTGCCCAGTTGTGATACCTTCTATCCTTTAAGTTTCAGTTTAGATGGCAAACACATCCTCAAAAGGCTTGACCAGAGAATCTAAAGAACTCCAGGCATGTCACAACTACTTGTTGGGCAAATAGTATGCACCTACACTTACGTCAGCAAAATCGTAGTTCCTTAAGGACAGAGTGTATGTCGTGTGTATTTCTTATCTTACCATCCCCTTTCCCATGCTGTACTCACACACGTGTCCATACACACCCAGACACCAAGAGCTTCTAGCATGGTGCTAATAACACAGTAGCCTTGGAGGTATATTTAGGACCAGATCAGACCCTTCCATTTGACACAGATATTTAAGAGATCCAGAGAGTTTCATACACTGATTTTAGAGGCAGGATATCTAAGACCGGAGGAAATAGAATATTTTCTAAATGACTTGTAATTGAGACTGGAACTCATTTCTGAAACCTTATGGCTATTGCATTAACACATCACATTGTCTTTAACATGCTCATGTTTTATCATGAAAACAATATAGAAATGGTGTATTCAGGTGTGTTTGCATAGGAATATATTGCTGGACATAAAAAAGGCTGTTTTGTGTATGAGTGTTTCTGGTGAATGTATTTCTATTATTTCTATATACATATGTGGGCTTATGTAATGTAATTTTTGTATGTGCACTTATATTTATAAATGTATGCATGGGAACTTTAGTATATACAATGTATATTGACTATTTACTTAGATTATTTTATAATCCCCCCAAAATATCTTCTATTGAGATGTTAGTATGCTAGTCTGGCAACTAATATGTTTATATCTCTAATCATAGTAAATGACTTATATTAGTTAATATTTAAGGAATACAGTTTTAATGTAATAGTTATTGCTAAGCCAAAACATGCATTTGATAAAATTTTATTGTCCTATATTTAATATCAGACAAATGTTAATTTACTTACAAAGTATTGAGACTTTAAATATCTGTTAGTGTAATTAGGGGAAAGAGAAGGTAGTATTCAAATTACTCAGGTATGCTTCCTACTCTCAGCAGGCAAACAGCACAGTAAAGGAGATGGTACGTGAAAAAGTCTAATAGGAGCCAAATGAGTTAAGAGCTCTAACAAATGTAAAGCAAATTAGTAAAACCAAACCTGTGATGTTAATTCCGGTTGGAAAGACCAGAGAAGACTTGATCAAGGAAGGAGATATCTGAGCTGGAATCGTACAAGACAATAAAATAAGAAATAAAATTCTTATTTTATTACTTAAAAAATTCTGTTCTCTCATTATTAAAAATCTTCATTTTCAGTCTAGCTTTGGGGTATTTTACAATATTTTGATTTACTTCTAATAATCTAGTGTAATTACTTATGGAATCACCCTGGGAAATAAACACAGAGTTGGTTGATTACAATCACTTTTTAAGCATATATAATTAGAAGTCAAAAAAGTGCAACTTATTTACTAAGCACAGAGGAAAATCAAAAGAAATCTGCAGGGATTGTTTTTGATCACTCAGTTACCATGTTCACATTCCTTCTAAACTTTCTGTACAAGAACAAAATACAGTAAATATACCAAATAGTATAAAGCAAATTATGAAAATAAAATATCTACCCAAATATGATTGAAGGTTTAGCTTACTTGAGCTAACCCTTTTAAAATATACAATCACCCCTTCCTGTGAGTGTTGTGACTAAATCTTACCTTGCTTTACGGTGTTGGGAACTTACAAAGGCCTGCTTTCTAATATGTACACTCAGTAAGGCTGAATAGCTCACTAATGTACTGTATTCCCTGATGAACCAACCAATTTAATAACTTTACCAATGCCAGCTTTTGAACAAAGCAGCCCCTCATTGACATTCCAGTGCAATAGCTAATAACAATTAGATTTCATTCTAGCATTGTATCTCGTTATTGTCACCCCAACAAGAGATGCTTTCCTTATAATCCATAGAATTGACATAAATGTAAATGTTACTCCAACCCACCAAATAAGTGGTCTATGGACTCTCATTACCAGAAATGAGCTCACATCTGTCTCATTGTCATATATTGTTTTTCCATGTCATTTATTTTCCAGCTTTGAAAAGACTCTAACATTTTTTTTTGAAACCCTATCATCGATTTGGCAAAATCTTTCAGGCTCTGGAAAAACGTATCTTTCTTTTGGTAATATTGTCCCTTTAGAAACTAAGCAAATAAATAGTGTGCTATATGCACATTGTTTGGATAGAAAACTCAGAGGTTTTCTAAATAGTACAGATGTTAGAATCTAAAAATTGCTCAAATAACTATATTCAGATCATCATTTCTCTGCTTACCTAAAACAGTCATCTTGGCAATTTGACATTAAAGACAAAAGGCTTTTAAGGATGTTGAAATAAATAATATCATTGAAATACATTGTTTGGTGTAGACAAGATAGGGTTGAATTTACCTTACATTAGCTATAGATAGCTAAGAAAAGTTACTTTAAATTCAAGTGGTTACCAAAGTAATTGAACAGCATATGGATATAAACATAGTGTTCAGTGGCTTTTTCAGGGTTTTCTTTACATTACATTAACCTTCAGATTTCTGAAGATGATGAACCAACATAGACTGCTGGCTTCCTACCCTGAAATCTACTCTAAAGGGAGAAGCCACGAGGGAGGGAATCTGATGGATCATGGACATTAACATTAAAACTATGAAAAGCCCTTTGGGGAGATTAAAGATGGTTGAATGTCAACATGGGAGAAACTATCCAGTTGTCCAGAGCTGAGGCTGGGGCAGAATTCTCACATTGTTTCCTCCCTCTCCCAGCTCACCATTGTACTTGGTGAATCAATGCCTCTGTCATCAGCACTGAAAGAGAGAAAGCAAGCAGAAACAAAAATGGTAGGACTAGCCCAAATCAAACCTGAGAATTTGGGGTAAGATATTAGAATGCAAACATATGGGCCCCAATAATTTGGGCCTTTGTGAATCAAAACCTCTGAGGGTGGTGTAAATAACTTATGTTTTAACAAGCCTACCAGGTACTTCTGACAAACACTCAAGTTTGAGAAACCCTAGAACCCACCTGGGGTGGGAAGGGTTAACAACAGCTACAGGTATACCAGGTATGTTTCCAGTAAAACTCTCTCTTTCCACAGAAAGAAAAGCAGTACTCGATGGAGTAGTCCAAAAAAAAAAAGTCCTGAGGGAAAAAGATTGTCAATGATGGGTGGTGGGGAAAACAATGAAAATGGTTCAGTTCACATTTTGATATTCCAGTCTCTCTGTCTTGAAGTGTTCAACTCTCTTCCTAAAGCCACCAGAAGCATTATAGATATGCTTATAGAGAAAAGGAGTAATATTAGAAATATAAAACAATTTTAAAGAAGAAAAATAAACAGAAACATTAAGTATGGAGAAAGAAGTAATGAAATTACAAAGTTAGTTGAAAGGCTAAGTAGCCAGATGGATTTAACTAAAGAACAAACTAGTGAGCAGAACAATGAAGTCCAAGAACTCTTCCAGAAGGCAGAGGTAAAGAAATAAAAATAATGAGAGAAAAGGTAAGGTAACAGATATGAAGGATATGAATAGAAATGTTAATATTTACTTAATAACATCTCAGGAGAGAAAAAATAAAGAGAGGAATATTTGAAGAGATAATGACCAAGTTTTTTATTTTTATTATTTTTTTAGGCCTAATACATCAGATTAAAGGGGTTCATAATACACTGTTAAAAACAAGACAAAAGACCCCAAAACAGAGTCACTTAGGCTCAGCCCCACATCACCAAGCCAAGAGTTAATTATAGTTTTGGCCTCTCCCAGAAATGGAATCTTAAACCAGTCAATCAGAAATCACTAGTGAGGTAATCTTCCTGACAGACCCCTGCCCATTCGTTCCTAAAGAAAAGTAACCGTGCCACAACGAATCTACTTTTTGCTAGCATAACTTCCTTGTTCTGCTCCCTTCTGCCTTTAAAATATTTCACCTTGTACAACTCCTCAGATCTCCCTTCTAACTGCTAGATGGGATGCTGCCCATGATTCGTTGAATAAAGCCAATAAGACCTTTAAAATTTACTGAGTTGAATTTTGTTCTTCTAACAATACTGAACCAAAAAGATGAGGAGTGGGGGGGAAGACTTGGAAACACACAAAATTAAATTTAATAATATCCAAAGTCAAAAGAAAATTCTAAGAGTTTCTTGAGGAAGAAAGCTTATAGCTACAAAGAAGTACATGTCAGGAAAAAGAAGACTTTGAACAAAAATATATGTCTATCAGAATTATGATTTTTTAAAAATAAAGAGGTTTTCTGAGTTACACAAGCTCAGAAACTTCAACTGATTAAATTCCTCTTTGAAAGAAATTTTAAAGAAATTACTGCAGTGAAAAGCAAAGAAACATGGGGAATAAGAAAAAGTAAATAACCTATGAAATTTTAATGTTAATCAAAGCAATGATGAAAAGAAGATATCCAGTAAAACTTGTTTGGGGATAAGGACGACAGGCAGAGGAAGGAGGATAAGTGGTAAAAATGCAAAAAACTTTCCTTATTTGGAGAAAAAAGGATGAAAGATAGATAGGTAATAGTTATACAGATATAGATAAATATGTTTGTAAACAAATAAGGAAAAATAAACATATGCGTGGGGCTATAAAAGTTGAGAGAATAAAGCAGGATAATAAAAACAGAACATATAAATTGAGATTGAGGAAAATTTGTTTTAATCAATATGAGGAAGATAAAAATGAAATAATACCACATAGAGAATATAATACTTAAAATAAGCTAACATAAATAAATATGAATATGCAGTTATTACAGAACTGAAATCCAAACTTGCAAATATAAAAATAATTTTATAAAAGATCCATTGAAATAATATCACCAAGAGATTCATTGATTGGAAAACAATGTATATCAGGTCAACATTATGGTAGATAATTTTAAGTTATCAACTTTTTATGAGGAAAACCAAAAAACTAGGAGTTGGTTCTTTGAAAAGAGAAAATTCACAAACATTTACCTAGCCTAATTAAGGAAAAAAGAGAAGGAACCCAAATAAACAAAATTATAAGTGAAAAAGGAGACATTACACAGAAATACTTTCCACAGGTTACCACAGAAATTCAGAGGATCATAAGATTATATGCCATCAAACTGGACAATCTAAAAGAAATGGAACACTTCTTAGAAACATACAACTTACCAAGACTGAATGAGGAAGAAATAGAAAACCTGAATAGGCCAATCACTAGTAAGGAGATTGAATCAGTAATCAGAAGTCTACCACTGAAGAAAAGCCCAGGGACAGATGGCTTCACTGGTGAATTTTACCAAACATTTAAAGAAGAATTAACACCAATCTTCTCAGACTCTCTAAAATATAAAGAGGAGAGAACACCCCCAAACTCATTTTATGAGGCTTGATTATCCTGATACCAAAGCCAGAAAAAAAAAAACTACTAGAAGAGAAATCTACAGGCCAATATCCCTTATGAATGCAAATGCAAAAAATCTCAATAAAATACTGCAAACCAAATCAGCAGCATGTAAAAAAGATCATACACCACGATCAAATGGGATTCACCCCTGAGATGCAAGAATGGTTCAACGTCCATCAATCAATCAATCAATGTGATATGTCACACTAATAGAATAAAAGAAAAGAATCATATGATCATCTCAATAGATGCAGAAAAAGCATTTAACAAAATTCCAATCCATTTATGATAAAAACTCTTAACAAATTAGGCATATAAAGAACATATCTCAACATAATAAAGGCCATATATGACAAGCCCAAAGGGTGTCCACTTTTACCATTTGTATTCAACATAGTACTAGAAATTCTAGCTGGAGGGATCACAAGAAAAGGAAATAATAGGTGTCAGAATTGAAAAGGAAGAAACAAAATGTCTCTGAAGATAATATATTTTTTATATATAGATAATCCTAAAGATTCAACAAAAAAACTGTTAGATCTAATCAATGAATTCAGTAGCTACAAGATACAAAATTAACATATAAACACAGTAGCTTTCTATACACTAACAACAAATTTTCTGAAAAAGAAATAAATTGATCTCATTTACAAAACCATCAAAAACAATAAAATTCTTAGAACAAAGTTAAATGAGGTAAAAGATCTTTCTGAAAACTACAACATGTTGATGAAAGAAATCAAAGACATAAATAAATAGAAAGGTATCTCATGTTCATGGATTGGAAGAATTAATATTGTTAGAATGTCAATACTATAAAAGGATATCCATAGATTCAATGCAAGCCTTATCAAGATTCCAATGGCATTTGTTTTTACAGAAGTGGGGAAAAAACCCTTAAAATTTACATAGAACCACAAAAGGCCCTGAATAGTCAAAGAAATCCTGAGAAAAAAGAACAAAACAAGAAGCATCAAGGTTCCCAATTTCAAGCTATACTATAAAGCTATAGTCATCAAAGCAGTATGGTACTGGCATTAAAAAAACAAAACAACAACAAAAAACAGACCAATGTAATGGAATTGACAGCACAGAAGTAATCCTAAGCATATACAGTCAACTAATATTTCACAAGGGAGCCAAGAATATTCAATGGATAAAAGTCAGTCTTTTCCATAAATGGTGCTGGGATAATTGGATATTCACATGTAAACGAATGAAACTGGACCCATTACACCACTCACAAAAATTATCTCAACATCAATTAAAGACTTAAATGTCAGACCTAATATCATGAAACTCCTATAAGAAAACATAGGAATAAGTCTTTTTGATATGGGTCTTGGTAATGAATTTTTAGGTATGACACCCAAAGCGCAATCAACAAAATAAAAAACAAACTGTAGGACTACATCAAACTAAAAAATTTCTGCACAACAAAAGAAACAATCAACAAAGTGAAAAAACCTATGAAATGGGAAAAAAAAATTTGCAAACAATTTATCTGATAAGGGGTTAATGTCTAAAATATGTAAAATCTCATACCATACAACTCAATAACAAAAAACAAATAACCCACTTGAAAAATGGGCAAAGGACCTGCATAGATATTTCTCCAAAGAAGATATACAAAAGGTCAACAGGTACATAGAAAGATGCTCAACATTGTTAGCCATTAGGGAAGTGCAAATTAAACCACAATATCACCTCACGTCTGTTAGGATGGTCACCATCAAAGAAACAGGATATAACACATGCTGGCATGCACGTGAAGAAGAGGGAACTCATATGCACTGCAGGTGGGATTGTAAATTGGTATAGTCACTATGGAAAAGAGTAAAGAGAATAAACAATTAAGAGACAATTACAAATAATTAAGAACAATTAAGAGAATAAAGCCTGACTTCTCATCATAAGAATTTTTTCCCTTTTAAAATTTATTTTCTTTTTATTGTAGCTGTATGAGAAGACAGATGTTAGCTGAAATGTATTGTGGTAATCATTTCACAATATATATAAATCAAACCATAATACTTTATGCTTTAAATTTATACAGTGATATATGTCAATTATTTCCCAATAACACTGGAAAAAATAAACTAAAAAAGGAAGAAGAATAATGAAAATATATGCAGATCCCTAAGTAGATATGGAAAATATAAAGCAGCAACTTATGAACTAAAAGAAGTAGAATTTTTTAAAAGTTCACTTCAATAGTTTGACAGTCTCAGAAAGTGATTAAAGAAACACAAAAATCACATCATGTAACATTTGAATATTTAGATGAAATGTACTGGCACAAGAAATAGAGAATCTAAATATTTTTAGATTTGTTGAAGAAATTTAATTCACATTTAAATGTCTTCCCAGTAAGAAAACTACAGACTCATAAGTCTTCCTTGGAGAATTCTTCTAAACATTTAAGGAAGAAATAATACCAATTCTACATAAACCTGACAAGCAAAAGGAAGAGTGTACACTTGCCAACACAGTTGATAGGGCCAGAGAAAGCCTAAAACAAATCCCTGATAAGACCCTTAAAAAAGTGAAAAGATGATCCCCTATATCTTGCTAATATAGATATAAACAAAATACCTAAACAAATATCAGCAAACCAAGTCCATCAGTATACAGAAAGGTTAATAAAACATGGATTTATTCTAGGAATTTAAAATTGGTTTAACACTCAAAAATCAATCAACGCAATTCACTCTGTTAACAAGATGAAGGAGACAACTGTATAAATGGGGGAAATTTTTTAATTCACCTAAGTTAATAGACCCTTGATTTGAAAACTGGATAAGCATATTACAAAAGTAGAAATCTAACAAAATGTTTAGTAGTTATTAAGTTTCCTTCAACATCAACATTTATTTGGCAGTGCTGATGTCTAAACAAGATGGTGTGTGTAAAGTGCCTGGTAAAAACCTGACTGCTGCTACAATGATAGTCACTATTATATTAAAATTTTCCAGTGGAAAGGGGAGCATCTGTAGTGCTGTCTTAAAGTTCAAGAAAGCTTCAGGTAATGAGATACTAAATGACTTCTGGTACCAAGTATTGTGCCCATATATTTCTCACAGCTGGGTAAGAAAAAAAAAAATTTAAGACTTAGTAAGGAAAGGAATGCTTAAAGTGTAGGCAAAAAATAGAGTGTGTAAACAGTAATTTAAAAATGAGATATAAATGTTTAACAAACAATCTCATGGGTCAAATTCAATGATATTTTATGAAATGCTCATGAGGTGGAATACCATTATTCTCCTCTCAAATTGGACAAGCTGTCCAAAGCTGGCAAAAGTTGAAGTGGAATTAGAATCCATATACACTACCATATACACATCATGATACTGGTGTGAAAATGAACAACATTATTAATATTATGGTGTTGAGAAATGTAATTATAAATTGCATTGCTAATAATACCAAAGAAAATAATCTTTTTCCTAAATTTATAAGCCCAGGGAAAGCAAAGCATCACCCTGTGTCCAAGACTGTTTTTAATGTACAAACACATAATACTCTGCTCAAAAAACTATTACACAAAAATTAATAAAAAAATTTTATCCTAAGATGCTTAGTATAGAACTATATCATGATAGTAAAGAATAAATAAATTATCGCATACTAACACAATGGAATATTGTATAGTCATAACATCTTATGTTGAAAGCAAAATAATAACATGGGAAAATATTTGTGCTATAAAGTTTTCTGTTATTGAAGTGAGAAAATTTTCCACATATTATAGTCTCAATAATTTTTCAAAACAATGAAAAGAAATACAGCAGCGTCTTAGTGATGGTTTTCTCTGGAGTGATGGCTGATTTTTAAAATATTTTCCAGAATGTCTATATTTTCGATTACATTCAGGATTTAAATTATATTCAGAAAAAAGAGAATGCAAGAACAATAGATGAAGCTACATAAGCTTCATAATTAATCAATTAATTTAGAAATGTTTGTGAAAAATAATGCTGGGATTGGGGCATAAGAGAGCAGTTTGTCCATGGCAGCAGGGCCTAAGGTATCTATAGAGGTGCATCGACTAGCAAAACAACAATTTTGAAAAATAATTAATCAGTTAAATCAAAAGACAGATTTGGCTCATTTCTCCTGGTCCCAGTTCTCCAACCGTCCTTCCCATATGGAACTGGCCAACTGAACTGGTCAAAATATTTAACAATGGTGTGGCAATACCATAAACTTTGATCTGACAAAATGTCCAGAAACAAGCTCACCTGAGCTACATTTCTCTATATTGACCCCATTTTGTCCCCAAAGCATTTTCGTATAGATGGTCCTAAAATTCTACCACGTCTCACATTTCTTAGGTCCCCCCAAAGAAGTTACCATAGGTGTCACAGAATGGACACATACCTGGTAACTAATGGCAGCTAGGGATGTGTCCTTTCAGGGAGCTAGAGATGTGTTTATCAACATTGAATGTATTACTTGGTATATATGGCAAGTGAATGACAGCATTTTGTCAATTGTTAAGAGTGTATTTTTATGACATTGGACTAATCTCAAAAATTTAGCATCTGCTATAAGACAATAGAGCAACTTTTAGGACCACTGAGCCGTGGTCTCTATATAAGACAAAGATCAAGAATTATCTGTAGGGGAGGGAGCAAGGCCGGCGAATGGCAGGACAACCAAGGTACGAGGGTGAGTGTGAAGAGAAGGAGGAGGAGCGCCGAGAAGGCCTGGGCTCCAGCAGCCCTCGGGGTGTGTGAGGTGCTATAAAAAGCTAATGGGTGAGACTTCCCTCGTGGCACAGTGAATAAGAATCCGCCTGCCAATGCAGAGGAACACAGGTTCGAGCCCTGGTCCGGGAAGATCCCACATGCCATGGAGCAACTAAGCCCGTGCGCCACAACTGCTGAGCCTGTGATCTAGAGCCTGTGAGCCACAACTACTGAAGCCCACACGCCTAGAGCCTGTGCTCCGCAACAAGAGAAGCCACTGCAATGAGAAGCCCGTGCATCACAATAAAGAGTAGCCCCCACTCACCACAACTATAGAAAGCCCCCGTGCAGCAACAAAGACCCAATGCAGCCAAAAATAATAAATAAATAAAATTTATATATAAAAAAAGAATTATCTGGAGAATCATGAAATGCTCTAGACATTTTAAATAACGTAATTCTTATGATTATGACTAGCGTATACCCTATACTGTAATACCTAGAAAACAATCTGTTCTCTAACTTGTAATAACCAAGGAATGACTAATTTCCTGGGACCATCTGGTTTACTTATGGAATAAAAAGCAATTGCTCACAGAGAAGCCACTGTGGGTAGCTGTTTGATGTTCAGATTTTAGAACCAAATGATATCCAATTGAGGCAAAGGAAAATAGGAACGCTGAGTCATTAAGGAAAATCTGAACCTTTCAGTTAATACCCTGGGAGTGGACAGTTCACAACAGGATTGCTGTCTAAGACACGTGCCGCCCATAGAGATTAGAGTAGTGTCTAGGTATTCTCTGATACCACAGGCATCATTCCATGCTTTTAAGCAAAGCAGCTCCAAGTTTACTTAAGAAAAAGGAACACATTCTTTGGATTCCCATTTAGCACCTTTACAATTAAACCTTTTTCAAGTGGTCTATAAAACAAGTTCCAAGAAAAAACTATTTAGTAATGTGATTTAGCATTGAGAATGTGTGGCCCTGCCGGGTATTACAGCTAGATTGTTGAGCTGACAATAGTCTCATTGTAAAATGCAAGCAATGGTCACATGAATAAGGATGTAAGAGTCTAGAGAATGTAATTAGTGACTAAGGAGATACATTTAAGGAAAAATTACAGCTTTTAATCATGTTAGGAGGCCAGAAACTAGAAGGCACAGGCAGAATAAAATGTGCGTGGCACAGAAGTAAACACAAGTCATAGTAACACACAATACTGTTAACATAATGGCTCTGCTGTCTTGGCAGTTCAGTTTATCATTTAATGCTATATTATCAAGGCCTGACATTTTAATTTCTTTTCTACCTAATTGATATTCCCTCAACACAAGGTAAGAACAAAGTTTCATACCTTGATCTGGGGTGTGCTATGCTGCTTATTGGCTGAACCAATGCAAACATGGAAGAATCTTATTAAAACGTCACTTTTTTGGAATGGTCCCTGGTGGAAATCGTGATATTTAGATATAAACTCACTGTCACAATACTAACTGCTCTAGCTCACAAAAATTTTCATTTCGGGCCAGTCTGTCCATGGCTGTCAAATCTTGTATTTTTCTCTCTCTCTGATCCCTAGAGCAGCGCACCCTGTTTGCTCTTATAATAAAACATGTGTCTGGCTTCTGATTACTGTATCAACTGGAACATTGCAAGATAGTCAGACAATCCAAAGAGTTGTGTGTCAAAGAGCAGTTTAAGGTTTTTGGTGGAAGAGAGCAATTCCTGAGAATTTCACAGTGTAATAGTTGCAGGCTTGATCCTGAAAGGACAATATTAGATTATTATTAATTATAATTATTATTAATACAATAATTTTGATTATTCATGTTTCTAGAAGGAAGGCATATCAGAAATAATTGTTTACACATATGTTATGAATGTTTATCCAACAGCCAGGGATTAAAATAAGCTTAAATGGATTGTCAGAACACATAAGCAAGGAGACCACTGGTGAGTCTTTTACTGTGGATGCCAACGAGAATATTTTGAATATCTATTCCATGACACACTCTGGATCCACATGCCTCAATTTGTGAAATAAGGCCTTACAAAAAATTTTGCTGTGAATTACATGTCGTATATAAAGTAAAATACTGATTTCACTAAGAATTATCTGGCGTAATGGCCTGAAGGTTTGTGTCTCCCTCCACATTCGCATGTTGAATCCCTAACCTCCAGTGTGGCTGTGTTTGGAGATGGAGCCTCCAAGGAAATAAAGTTAAATGAGATCATAATTTGGGGTCTTGATATTATAGGATTAGTGTCTTCCAGGAAAATATACCAGGGAGCTTGCTTATTCTGTCTCTCCATACACACTCACTGAGGAAAAACCATGTGAGGCCCAGTGAGAGGGTGCCTTTTATAAGGCAGGAAGAGAACGCTCACCAGAAACCAACCATTCTGGCACCCTGATCTTGGACTTCCATCTTCCAGAACTGTGACAAAATAAGTTGCTATTATTTTTAAGCCACCCAGTCTGCAGTATTTTGTTATGGCAGCTGGAGATGACTGATACATCTGGTATGAGCTGTAAAAAATTACTAAACCAGAAACCTCAATTAAATAGAGTTGGGAGACCAGAAGGGGGAGCGCTCACAAGCCACGCCCATCCCAGAGCCCAACAGGAAGAAGAAAGACTCCTCTTCTTTCCTGGCAACGACTCAACCAATGAAAAGGTATGGACTCTTTGTTTCCTCTAGCCCTCTCAAATTTCTTTTTCCAATGCCATGCAGAGACTTGCACGTGACTCACCATGGTTTCAGACCCTGAATTTCAATTCTCTGCTGATGTCGAATAAACGCTTTTTTTTTTTTTCTCCTGGAGAAATAACCGGCAGTCTGTTTGTTTTAGGTCAACCATTCCATAGATATAAAGTATTTTTTAAAGTTAACTGTTACCTCCTAAGTAGAGAAGGTGAAAAATGGCTGAAATCACAGAACTTATCCTAAATAAACAAAAGTTCCAAGGTGTTTAGTTACTGTGAATAGAAGAAAGTAGAATACTTTTCTTCAAAATTAAAAGGAGAATCTGAATTAGGTTAAATATTGTTGGATATGAGTTGAAACTTATTATAGATTTTATATATACTGGGTTCACCTTTCATTTTCTTTGTAAGTAGCATCTTAAATTTGCTGTAAACTGCTTAAATTTATTACAAAAGAGAAGTAAGGCAGAGTTTTTGCTTAATGGTACTCATATACGTTATGGAATTGAAATCAGGTAAACAGTGTGAAATGGGTGTAAGAATAAACTGACAGAGCAATTATGCAAAGTAGAAAATGGAGGAGAAACACAAGTGTAGAAAAATTTAGTATACGGTAAAGGTAGTACACAAATTAGAATAACTAAAATTATTTTTAAATTGCTACTGAGGGAAATGGATAATTATTTCTAGAAATGAACAAAGAGATTTCAAGTTAATTTACTGCAACATATTCAACAAGATTTGAAAGTTACACACACACATAAACACATCTATTTATGTATACACATGCATGGAAAATTATATTCCATGTATAAGCCACCAGATAATTAAAAAATAAATGAATAATAATTATCTGAACTTGGAGTAGGAAAGGCAAATATAATATCAAAGTCAAGAACCTCAAAAGAAATGACTGATAGCTTTGACTAAATAAAGTCTTATTTTTTAACCATAAAAAATTTTTTAAAGCTTAAGAGGGAAAAAAAGCATGATGAGAGTAAAAAAGGGAAGATAAACTTAATATTTACCATTATAAAGATCTCATACAAATTATTGAGTTAAAAAAATTATCCCCCCTCTTACAAAAAAATTTTTTTTAAAGTAGGGCAAAGTATAAGTAGGCAGTTCTCAAAAGGAATGACTAGGGGGAAAAAACTTTCAAAGTCACTATTCCTGAATCACGCAGATTATAACAACTAGGTACAAATTTTACCTAGAAAATAAGCCACTTAAATATGTTTATAAATAATTGTGTTAATTACAGCAATTCCAATTACAGGTAATTCCAAGAATTTTGATAAGTTGCTATTATATTTCTGAAGAGAAATTCAGAATCCTATGATCACCTTTTAACTCAGAAACCACTTCTAGTTACTTGGGAAATAACCACATGTTTTATTATGTGTTAGAGGAAGAGGTTATATCATATGGAAGAGGTAACTCTTCCAATACTGGAAGATTTTGTGTGTACAAATTTTCATATATAAAAACACTTATGGTGGCATAATTTATGATGGGAAAACATGGAAACAAAAGATTTCAGCTAAATAATTTCTTACACCCATTAGTGGGTGAGCATTCCTCAAAACTGTATTATAAAAATATAATAACATGTAAAGATATATACTTTATAACAGTAGAAAAAGGTATATTAAAAAATATGTAAGTATAAAACTAGCTACTAATACCCAATAGAACAAGATATCTATCTATCTATCTACCTATCAAATATAAGAGGAAACTGGCTAGGATGAATGTTGTTTTAATGTGTTACAATTTACTTTTCTATACTTTGCAGTATTTTCCAAGTTTCCCAAAATCAATGTTTATTACTTATATTATCAGGACTGAACTGCAATTTGTATTCTTTTGAGTCCTCTCCCCACATCCCCTATGGAGGAGATTTTATGCCAAACTCCCTGCTTTCACTGACTGTCTTAAATATTTTCAACCTTGGCTATCCATTAGGAACACTCAGAAAGCTTTTAGAAAATAGTTATGCCAGGGGAACTTCACTCTCAGAGATTCTGAAATGTTGATGTTTTTTAATAAACTCCCTAGATGTTTCCAATTCTAGCCCAGAGGTTACCAGATTTACTACTTCATAAGATTCACTGGAGGCTCTTGTCTGAAATATGGATCCCATGACAAAATATTTGGAAATGTTGAGATAGCTGGTCTACAGTTTGGACTTGAACACATGCACACACATACACACACTCTTAATTAGCTTGGATAATTATTTCTGATCGACAAAGTATTTGGGAATGACTAAATTTGCCTATTCCTTCAAAGTCAGGCACCAAATTGCAATCATAGTGCCTGTGAGGAATTATTCAACTTTAAGTGACACTACTGTGGAAAGACAATTCCATGGAGAAATAGCAAATTTATCTATAATTCCGATGAATTAAAATTGCAACCACTTACACATAACATGGTTCAATACAAATTCAATACTGCAGACATTTAAGTGCCTAATAGGCGCACTAAGTCCTAAAGAAATTTAAAGAGAGAGTGCTGGCTCTGGGCTGCCGTGAATGTAAGTGGCTTCAGTAAAAAAGGCAGGTGAAATGGACCTTAAATGATGGATAAGTGTGAGTTGAGCTTAAAAGCGACGATGGGAGCTTTCTTTTCAACAGGAGGGAAAGAATGAACAAAGAACAAGTCAAGTGGTATCTTGATCAGATAGTAGGGAGAGATATGAGTAGAACCATGGGCTGTAACCAGATGTAGAGGGACTAATATGAGAGACAGTGGGGCGTGAAGACTGGGGAGTGCATGACGTGGTTAAAAGGCTGTACCTTTATATACACTATTGATATTATGTATAAAATAGATAACTAATGAGGACCTACTGTACAGCACAGGGAACTCTACTCAGTGCTCTGTGGTGACCTAAATGGGAAGGAAATCCAAAAAAGAGGGGACATATGTATACGTATAGCTGATTCACTTTGCTGTACAGTAGAAACTAACACAACATTGTAAAGCAACTATACTCCAATAAAAAAAAAAATAGACTGTAGCTTAAAAAAAAAATCCCTTTGGGGACTTCCCTGATGGCGCAGTGGTTAAGAAGCCACCTGCCAATGCAGGGGACACGGGTTCGAGCCCTGGTCTGGGAAGATCTCACTTGCTGTAGATCAACTAAGTCCAGACGCCACAACTACTGAGCCTGCACTCTAGAGCCCGCGAGCCACAACTACTGAGCCCGTGCTCCGCAACAAGAGAAGCCACCGCAATGAGAAGCCCGTGCACCACAACGAAGAGTAGCCCCTGCTCGCCACAACTAGAGGAAGCCCACGCGCAGCAACGAAGACCCAACACAGCCGAAAATAAATAATGTATTAATTTTAAAAACCCCTATAAATTAAGTACCTGTGATAGATTTACCTCATTAGTTTATCTCCAAAATCTCTATCACTGATTGACCTTTCATTAAGAGCTCAATCTTCTCAATGAATATTATTATAATGATGATATGATAATTTTTCAATTGTTTAGGACTAATGAAAATTACATTAAATATTATGTTATAAGGGTTTGGAGAAAATATGTTTGCAATATGGAAATGACTGTCATCATATCGCTTACTATTCTAGCCCCGCTGTTTTACTAATCTCGCTTCCCTCACCACCCTGTGGGGTCTCACCTCTGCCACAGGAAGGCCGCCAGACCCCCTCCTATGTGTCATTTTATATAACTGGATCCAGCTCCAGCCTTGTGGTCCTGGAGGGCCACAAGTTGTGCTTTGTACTATAAACCCAACAAATATATTTTTTAAAGCAAGGCACTTCTATAAAGTGAATAAGAAAATAGTAGCTAACTCAATGTCTTTGTAGTGGACTCAAGGAAGACCCAGGACAGGGTAAGAAGTTTCACTGCCACGACATCTTAATGGTGGAGTTTGGAAAAATAATAGCAGTAGCAGGAAGAACTTCTAAGTTTCCTGTTTGCGAGGAAGAGCAGCTTGTTCAGGGAGGTAGGTGAGAGTAGCTTGACTTTACAAATTTCTCTTCTAGATCAGCAGTTCTCAAAGTATGTCCAGGACCTAACAGAATCAGCATGACCAGAGAATTATTAAAAATGCAAAGTCTTAGGCCCTTGTCTGGATCTACTGAATCAAAAACTCTGGGTTTAGGGCCCAGCAACCTGGGTAAACATCCCTCCAGGTAATTCTGGTGCAGAATCCAGTTTGCGATCCTCTATTCCAGGTGTTTGATATTCTTCTGGCTATTTTCTGTTGTAGAGCCCTCACCCTTTGATACCTTTTGTTGTTGCTATTGTTGTTTGATTGCCTTTACATTTCTCTACGTTCCACTTTGGCAAATTTAGGCAGTTCTCCATAATATTTGGTTGCATTATGTGCTTTTTCAGCAGTGAATGTTAAGCCTTGTTAGACTTTCTTGTGCCTGCCCAGTTATTCTGAATCCTGCGTTCAGCTCCTAATACAGTTTTAGAATCTCAATACCCTCCTCTAAACACTGCCTTGAACAGTTGTGCCCTTTGTCCCATCAGTGGAGCTGCCTATGTAGCTTATGCAACTTATATAGCTGCTGAAGTGTTGTCCAGGGGGGGAAAGGATGGTTCAGAGTGTGTCATACTGTGATACTGTAATTTATAAGAAGAAGTATATATTTGGTCTCTGTTCCCTTCCTGGCACATAGCTCCTAATAGCCCCAGGAATTTCCAAAGTGCAGAGAAGGATCAAGTTGTTCTTTGCTATGTTAATGAGGTGACTTTTGGAAAGCCCCTGGGTCACCTAAGGATGGGGGCTGGTTGCTAGTAGAACCAACCCCTTGGTTAGAGGGTTGGAACTTTTAGTCCCATCCCCAACCTCTTGGGAGGGGAGACGGGCTGGAGATTGAGATCAATCACCAATGGCCAAGACTTTAATCAGTCATGCCTAAGTGATGAAGCCTTCATAAAACCCAAAAGTACAGGGTTCAGAGAGCTTCTTGGTGAACACACGAAGTTGCTGGGAGAATAGTGATGGGAGAGGGTGTGGAAGCTCCCTGCCTGTTCTCACATGCTTTGCCCTGTGTATCTGCAGGGGACCAAAATTTTTCACCCCAATGTATCTCTTTGGCATGTGGATTATTTGGAGCAGGAAAACAATCAAGGACCAAAAGACTCAGGAAGCAACTTTGACCAAATCTTAGCTGCCAAAAAGAATGTAAAAAGAAGACCTATTTCGGGAAGGGAGCTAACACCATAGATACCTATAATATGAACTAGATATGGTAGACAGGGAGGAATCCAGCGAAGTCTTTATTAACTACACTTGGGGAACCACAAATGTTTTAATGAAATTTGCTTGACATTTTGGAGTTAAGTGTACTGCAGCCTAAACTAGCTTACCCTGACTGATTCTCAGGTCATCAGATTTAACAAATAAAATCACAAAATGCTCTGTTAAATTTGAATTTCAGACAGATAACGGATTGATTTTAGTGTCACTGTGCCCACATGCAATGTTTGGGGCATACTTAGAGTAAGACAATTATTTGTTATTTATCTGAAATTCAAATTGAACTGGGTTTCTAGTATTTATTTTATCGAATACCCCTAACTGATGCAGATATTACTTCCTTTTCATCACAGAAGACCCTGGCATGCAGCTTGGTTAAGTTACTACCCAAGGACACGGATTTCATAAAAGCTGCAGCAGATTTCTAACCTCATTCTATCTGATTATGGTCCCTATTTCTTCTATTCCAACCATACTTCCTTTCCTGCTACCCAACTGCCCAGTTCTGAGGGAGACACCCTCAGTTTCCAAGGCTGCTAATCTAGCATCACATGGCATGTTGCATTCATATATTCACACTTCAGCCTGGGATGCTACTTAGAAATTTATCTTCCCAATGCTGAAGAAGAAAATTATTACATGACTTGGTGTCACTTTAAGCTTCCACCCGTCTTTGCATCTAGACCCTGCTGCCTTTCAGACCTGACCTTAGTGATTAAGGGGTCACCTATCTCCATCAGGGGTGCGATTCCATATGAAGTCATCTGCCAGGGAGTCCATGCAGGAAATACATGGCTTACCTTTCTATCCCGCAGGAGGAAAGTACCTGTCACTTCTGCAAATTGTTCTTTTGTCATTGGACGGGGTAGCAGGCAGTTAACATTTGCCCGACGCTTGTTTCCAATCCCAAAATCCAAGGTGGGGCCACGTAAATGAGCTCAGCCCTGGAGGAGATCTCTCGCTCCAGGGGAGGGTTTTCCTGGGCTGCTCTGGCTTGTGAGGGATGTCAGCAGTTCTAGGGTTCTAGGATAGATCCTCTAACCCCCAAATAGTTTCCCTTCTTAACAGGTGACATTCTATTATTATCAATTCATTCTTTGACTTTAAGAATAGCTTGCAACAGTGAGAACCTTTTGGAAGGTTATCGGACCAAGTGTCAGAGGGTATGCCCCCATCAATAATACCACGTAAAAGACTTTCCTCAGACCCCCTCTTCTTGGTAGGAGAGTTCTTGGGCTGTGTAAAGGCACTTGGGAGGAAAGTGAGAAAGGAAGGGTCAAATTCAAGCATCACATCTGAGAAATTACACCTGAGCTTTCTGCCTCCAGAGGCTGAATTGGACATCTCTCCAGTCTGTGCATAAGTCTATCTACCATCCTAATTACCATGTTGCACTTGTCTATACAGTGGTCCGTCTTCCCATCAGGCCGTGCATTTTGAGAGTAGAAACTTGTTAATCTCTGTCCTCAGGACATCAACTGTGTGCTTAGTCTATGCTAGACATTCAGGACAGTTTGTCAGACTGTTTGTCTGCCTGAGTAGTCACCAAACACAGACCTGTTTGATTTTTCAGTGAGGCCTTAGATTGACCTGTGAATGCTTTCAGTGGCACATTTGAGGACAGCCTTCTCCCTTGAGAGAGCTTTAGTATTTGTGGCTGGGGTAAAATCTACCTCCCTACATACACACACACACACACACACACACACACACACACACACACACACACACACACACACACACACACACACACACTGAAGGGACATAGGGGTCTGGAGGAGGCAGTTTGTAGCCTCTCATTTCTCAAGTGGACCAGAGATGCCATCCAAAGTTGCCTTCGCAAGCTTGCCTGTTAAGAGTTGGTTTGAACCCCTGAGTGTTGGGTGCTATTGAAAGGGTTGTTCTCCAAGCAATTCTGTAGCTTTTTGGTCCACTTAGGTAATCAAACCCCATACAAAAACCGCAAGATGAGCAATTCCCACGCAGCTGCTGAGAAGAAAACAGATCTGACCTTTAAATCTGAACACATGCAGAAAACATCATCTTGATAAACAGAGCCTGATTGAAGAGGGAAACTTCCTCTCCTTCTGAAGAAGTGAATTAACTCTTTGTTCTCCTCTGCCTTTGACAGCTTGATAGTCAAGGTGTGGTCCTGAAGCAGCAGCATCGGCATCAGGTGTGGCTTATTAAAAATGAAGGCTTTCAAGCCCCTTCCCCCTACCTGCTAAATCAGAGCCTGAAATTTTAACAGGTGATCCTATATACATTAAAGTCTGAGAAGCACAGCTCTTCAGAACCAAACTGTTACCAAACCAAACTTAGGTCCGCTTGCTTGCAAGCGGTAAAGCTAATCTAATGATACTGGGTTGTGGTGAAGGGGAAGTGCAGTGTTTATTGTAGGGTACCATACAGGAGCGCAGGACAGCTAGTGCTCAAAAAGCCTGAACTCCCCGATGGGTTTCAGCAAAGTATTTCTAAAGGCCAGGTGAGGGAGGTGAGGTCTCAGGGTATGCGATCAGCTTATGTACAGTTCTCTGATTGGTTGATGGTGAGGTAACAGGGCGGTGTCACAGGGGTCAACATCATCAATCCTCGGGCTCCAGTTGGTTGGGGGTATGTGGTCATGATCATCAAGTAGTTATTTCTTCCATTTGGTGGGGATTTAGCATCTTAAAACAACTCAGGAAATGTGCATCAGATACTACTATCTAGGTACTTCAGAGAAGAGCTAAAGCAGAGGATAGGAGGGAGCGGTCTGTTCTGAAAAGGCCCCAGAGGGTCCTGCTCAGTTACAAAATGATTACAATTAATTTCACTCCCGCTGCTTTGTTTTTTGTTGCTTCTTGTTTGGTTACTCTGAGGGGTTGGAATGCATTTGGTCAATTGAGAATCCCATTCCAATGATAATAAGGGAAAGGCCCCACCCCCAATAATTGATGTCTCCTCCACCAGACTAACCTTATTTCTTTTTCCCAAACACACTATGCTCTCTAATGTCCCTGGGTTTTATCTTAAAATAGTCTTTGCTTGGTGAGACTCTTAGCTTTTATCTTCTAAGTTGCTGCTTCTCTCTTTTGCACTTACTTTTTTTTTCTCTCTTTTTTTTCAAGCAAAAATCCTTTTGCAAAGTGTGTGTGCCTCTCAACTGAACAGTGGGAAAGAGACTTCTGGTGAGCCCAGCTCTGCTAAGGGCTTGGGACTTGTTTTAGAGAAACATGCCAGTTCCAGCTAAAGGTCTGGGGAAGTCTACAGCATTTGCATTGTAAGCGAGGAGAGAAAAATGAAGCAAAGGAATTAGGATGGCAGTGATTTTCAACCAGGCTAATTAAAAATCAAATAGTGTTCTTAGATATGACACCAAAAGCACAGGTGATACTAGAAAAAATAGATCATTTGGACTGTACCCAAATTTTAAAAAATTGTGCTACAAACTGAACCACCAAGAAAGTGAAAGAAACAATCCAAAGAATGGAAGAATATGTTTACAAATCATATCGCCAATCAGCGACTTGTCTCCAGAAATTTTTCTAACTTAATAAAAAGACATATAATCAAAATTTTAAAAATGAGTAAAGGATTTGACTAGACATTTATTTCTCCAAAGAAGGTGACAATAGGGAGAATAAATACAGGAAAGGATACTAGGCATCACTTATTATTAGGGAAATACAAATCAAAACCACAAGTCCACTAGGATGGCCATAATCAAAAAGAAAGACAATAACAAGTTTTGATGAGGATGTTAAGGAAATGGAACCCTCATGCTTTGCTGGTGGTATTGCAAAATGGTGCAGCTGCTTTGGAAAACAGCAGTCTCTCCAAGTGTTAGGGTTAGGGTTACCGTATGACCCAATGATTCTGATCCTAAATATATACCTAAGAGAAATGAAAACATATGTTTGTATTAAACTTGGACATAAACGCTCAAAGGAACTTATTCATAATAGCCAAAAAGTAGAAACGACCCAAATGTCCACCACTGGGTGAATGGATAAACACAATGTGGTATGTCCATACAATAGGATGTTACTCAGCAATTTTTAAAAAATGAAGTACTGATACATGGTATGACATGGATGATGACATGGATGACCCACGAAAATATGCTGAATGAGAGAAGCCAATCACAGAAGATGACATATTGTATAATTCCATTTATATAAAGTGTCCAGAATAGACAAATCTATAGAGACAGACAGAGATTAGTGGTTACTTAGGATGCGAGAAGCGACTGCTACTGGATATGGGATTTCTCTTTAAGGCGCTGAAATATTATAAAATTGGTTGTAACAATCACACAATTCCATGAATACTTTAAAGACCACCGAAGTTTACACTGAAAATTAAAAAGGTTACCTTTTGCTATGTAATTTACATCTCAATAAAGCCGTTATTTAAAATAATTACATGGTAACTCAAATAACACATAACCTACACACAGTTCAGCTATTACGTCTAACACTTTGGAAAACGGATAAT
This sequence comes from Phocoena phocoena, assembly GCF_963924675.1. Classification (NCBI taxonomy): domain Eukaryota; kingdom Metazoa; phylum Chordata; class Mammalia; order Artiodactyla; family Phocoenidae; genus Phocoena; species Phocoena phocoena. Next base: position 15,398,425 of record NC_089225.1, read on the forward strand.
AACATCATCATAAAGAAATTAAATTTCAAAAATTCCTGGACTGTGTGGCTCAGACAAAAATAAAGATTAAATAAGGAAAAGACCACTGCATCATATATACCTGTCCCTTGGCTCATTTAGCCATTAATTCGTATGTACATTGAACGCATTTGTTACCGAGTCCAAGCTTGCTCTGCTCGCCGCACAACAGGTCAATAAATCGGAGATGAGGTGTTGAGGCAAGGAATATGACTTTACTTGGAAATCCGGCAGATTGAGAAGATGGCAGACTAAAGTCTCAAAATAACCATCTTATTGGAGTTTGGATGCCAGTTTCTTTCACAGCACAGAGAGGGGGAGGGGATGAGGAAGTAAAGTAAAAGGCCATACATTTTGCAAATATCCCCTGGAATGGCCAGCCTCGAGGAGGGGATGTGTTAATTTCTTCTTTCTTGCAGCCATCCACAGGTGGACAGGCTCCGGATGTTTCGCTGAACAAAGGCACTTTGGTTTAACCTTCAGGCAGAGAGGTAGGGTTCCCTGAGGCAGGCCATTATGTACAGACAGTGTGGTCTGAGTGAACAAAAGCAACGGGAAGCAAAGGTTAAAGTAAAAGAAACAGATCCAACATGTAGTCAGATTTGGTTCTTCCCTGTTACACGTTCAGTGAATGTGTACAAAATGTGGGGCATTGTGGTAGGCATCTGGGATACAGTATGATAGATATACATGATCCCTACGGTCCAGAGGTAAAGCCAAACTAATGGAAAATCATTCAACAAAGCCTGATAAATAAAAAGATGGAGAATAAAGCAAAGGTAGTCAACTCATTTTGCTCATATGACCCCTAAAAGAATTTTGATAAACTATGTACTCTCTATACATTTTCAAGTTGACATCTACATATTTTCACTGAGTTTAAATTAATACACCTGGAAAACTATTATAAGATAAAAATAGTATGAATAAATATAACCGGAATAAATATTTCATGACATAATTTGATAAAATAGATTTCGGCTATGTATTGACTTAAACCTATAATATCTGAAATATATTACGTAGAACTTTTAGCCATGTATTTTATACAGTGTACTTTGAAAAATGTGACAGTCCTTCAGTGGATTCCAACCACATTTCAAAGAATCAGCTTCACTAACTTCAGCTTCAGCTGTATGATTTACTTGCATTCCCAAACAGGCCAAAATACTTCTCTAATAGCAAGCTTCATCCCTCCCTCAAGGAAATATACAAGGGAAAAGACCGGAAATCCTATGAATTTATGTTGCCTAAATTAAATATTAAAATATACTTTCCTTGATCAGTATTTCAATTTCACTTTTGTTTGTTGCCCTGGTGAATTTTATAACCCAGGGAAGATTTTACAACATCACAGGAATATTTGGTATATGGGTGAAGAGTTTTATTTGTCTGTTTATTGTTTGTCTACTTTTAGTAATTAGGAGAAAAATATTGTGAATGCTGGTTTATTCTCAAGTTGATAAATTCTATAGCAAAGATCAAATCTGAAAGTTGAGGGTATGGAAATGAAGTTCCTTAAAACTACTGGTGCAAACACACCAATGAAAGGTCTTCCTATGTCACTATGGGTTCCTGCATTTCTGTGAGTACGCAAACTGCACTGTGAAGATCACTGTTCTATAGTAGACCAGAGAGCTTCTGTGCCCTGTGAAATTACCAAAAATAAAGCAGAGGTGTTAGAAAACGAGATGGAAGTGAGGGAAAAAAATATAAGTACGGTAGAGTTTGCATTTCTTGTAACCATGGATGATAGCATACATGAAGATGGGAGAAAGCAGAGCCAAAGTAGAATGCCATCAGATATGCTAGCCTCTTAGTACTTGTAAGAACAATGTGTCAGAGGTGTGTGAGAACATGAGAATTACAAATTGTTACTTTAGACCCTCTGCTCTAATTATCAGCCCACTATTTATTGTATCTTGTCAACATCCTTCAGTAGGAGCTGAAATTTGGTAAACAACAATATTTTCTACTCAAAGCAGGCTGTGCTCAGGGTGATGTGGTAGATTGTTCCCAAGATAGATGTTATGGATCCTCTCCAGTACCTCTGTAAGCAAGCCTTTCTGCCATTGAGAGAGATGGAGTCAATTCCTCAAATCCCTTGAATCTGGGCTGTTCTATGACTGTTTTGAATGATTAAATATTGTGAAATGAATACTGTGTAACTTCTGTGATTAGATCAGAAGAAACACTGTAGTCTCCCCCACCTCTCTTGGAACATGTGCTCTGAGAAAAGCTAGCTGCCATGAAGGAAGTCCCTATCCTGAGATTTCCAAGTTGTTAGGAAGCCCAGACTAAATACAGGAAAAGGCCATGTGGAGAGATGCCCATCTACCTCATCTCTTCTAGCCCTCTAAGATTCTGGTTACCAATTCCAATGTGTGGAGGTTTTCCTCTGTGCATTCAAGCAATTCTCTGATACCAGCTGGGTATCTTATGATTCAACTCAATCTTGACAGTCTCTGTCTGGAGGTAGCATCAGATCCCACAGGTTTAGGGCTCAGTCCTACAAGACTACCCTCCTCTCAACTTCAGATGCCAACTGCAAGCTCAGATTCTGACTGACTGGCTACAGCCTGGAGCTTCCAACACCTCCTTGGGTTGCATTAATTTACTACAGTAATCACAGAACTAAGAGAAACATTTTACTTCCTCCACTACTGGTTTATTATTGTGAAACGACAAAACTCAGGAAGAGCCATGTGGGAGAGATGCATAGGGTAAAGTATGGGGGAAAGGTGAGGGGCTTCCACGCTATCTGAGCACACCACTCTTCCCGAATCTCCACGTGTTCAGCAACCGAAGCTATCCAAATTCGGTCCTTCTGGATTTTTATGGAGGCTTCAGACATATGCATGTTTGATTAAATCATTGGCCACTGGTGATTGATTCAACCTTGAGCCCCTCTTTCCTCCTCAGAGGTAGGGGGTGGGGTGAGGTGGGGTAGGTTTCAGCCCTCTAATGATGTGGTTGGTTCTTCAGGCAACCAGCCCCCATCCTTAGGTGCTTTCCAAAAAACACATCATTAGCATAGCAAAAGACACCTTGATTGCTCTCCTCAGAGAATTCTAAGGGTTTTAGGAGCTCTTTGTCAGAAACAGGGACGAAGACCAAATGTATATTATTTCTTTACATCACAGTATCATACCACCCAGCCCAGGTACTGAAAATATGATGGAAGATGCCTTCAGATGACTCCAGCCCAAAAAAGATCTGACTGCAACCACACAAGGAATCAAACACTAACCACCAAGCTATGCCAGTGAACCAGCAGAATCCTAACAGATTCTAGTAGTTATTTAAAAGCAGTGAATTTTAGGGTGGTTTGTTTTGAAGCAGTCGTTAACCAAAACTGGTGATTTTTGCAAGATTTGGCTGTATCACCTCCTGTTCAGAAGAAAGTCTAATGGGTTGGGTCTCACATTATAGGAAGATTATAAATACAGTTGCAACTGGAATTACCAACATGCATTCAGTAAAGAGAAATCCATAAAATTAATTAGAATCATAGAATTACAGAACTATAGAGTTGATCAAGATGTTAGCTATTTTCTAATCTAGCAACTTCAAAGTCCGACTAGTTTGGGGGCTAGTCTGTGGAATTCTGTTTGTTTTTTCAGATCCCTTTGTTCACATTAAGCTGATGAAGTAGTCACTAAAGCGTTTCGCTTTGGGAAGCGTATCGTGCTTGTGAATAACTGAGGAATTTTGTCAGATAAGAGAGTGACTGTGTGATTTCAAATTCCCTTACAACTACAACATATTGTTATTTTCCCTAGCCATAGATGTGCATGTCCAACTACAAAATCTGACAACTTCTTTTTATGCCTTATAGGTATCTCACACTTAAATTGGCTAAAACAGAATTTTACTGTTTTGCCCACAACCTGTCCTGCTTAGTCTGGTCTCACCTCAATAAATAATGTCACTCTTCATTCGGTTACTTAAGTAAAACTTGGAATTACCTTTGACTCTTCCCTTTCCTTCCCCAACCCTCGTTTAATCATCAGAAATGTCGCTATTACTTCAAAAATATATTTCAAGTCCATCTACTTTTCCTTATCTCCACAAACCTAGTGCTAAATTTAAAAATAGCTCTATTTATTCATATTATCCTGAATGAAAACATGAGGTTTCCTGGAACACAGACAGATTAATTGTTATTTATTCATAGAAATAACTGCACTGTATCCCCTTTGCTCCAATTCTTGTAGACCTGGATGTCTACAGGATTTTTATGGTAAGTGAAGAATCCTGAATATATGAATCTGGACTGTTATAAAAGAGTGAGAAAGCTGCCTGATTCCACCCCTGTGAGCTGGAGAGAAACCTTTTGTTTCCTTTATAAACAAATTCAATAAGGGAAGGATCCTTGGTTCTTACTCCTCGGAATGCAAATATATACCAATAGGGGAAGATAAAACAAGCCTATCCAACCTTATAGCCTTGAGTTATCTCCATGGTCCCAGGGCCTCATCTGCCGCTCTTCTTACAAAGTTAAGTCACACCTCCGGGGAGGTAAATCTTTCTGGGTGGTCTATCACTATCTAATCAATCATAATTTAACTTCTAAAATTTGTTTTTTTTTCAAAGCCAGTTCCCGAGTGTTAGTAAAATTTGCTCAGAAACACCCAACTATGCAAAAATATAAAATATTTTTCCTATAGCCCCACACCTAATTGAAGTTCTCACCATCCCTTACTGAGGCTGTTCCCATAGCCTCCTGAGTCCCCTCTTGCTTGCTAACTTGCGTGCTAACTCCTGTCATCCATTCTCCAAAGAGATCAAGCTTGATTTATATAAATATTAATCTCACTGTCACTCACCTTCTACAGTGGCTCCCCACTGTAGTAGAATAAGTCCAACCTACTTCCTATGGCCCACAAAGCCCAACATGATCTAGCCTCTTCTCAGTTCCTTGACCACTAAGCTGACTCCCCATTGCCATTGGCATTGTCAGCCCTTCTGGGATTGCACTTTCAGGCTCTGACAGGGCTGGCTTCTTCTCTTCATTTGGACTTCAGGTTAATGGCACTGCCCTAGGGAGGACATTCCTGAGAATCCTATCCAAAGTAGCTGCTGACCATTCTCCTATTCTCCATCAAATACCCAGTCTATAAACTTCACAATGATGGTTCAGTTGTTCTATGTGTTATTTGCTTATTGTTTATTTTCTCCTCCATAATCCAGGAGGAGAGAGATCTTTTTTGACTTATTTAGTGTTTGATTCTTAGTGTTTAGCACCACACCTGGAAGAGAGTGGGTATTTCATACATTTCTACTGAAGAATAGAATAGGTGAATGAGTGGATTCATTGGGGCCATCCACAGAAAATCATTCAAAAATAGGTTGCATGTCCTCTTAGAAGTTATTACTCGTCACTTTGACACTGGGAGGACGTCCAAGACAATTTTTAAAAAGATAAATTCAAGTGAAGTAGTGAACATAAAAATATCAGAAAAATTTAACTCAAAAATGAGAATTTTCTTTCTTTTTCTTTTTTTTTTTTTGCAGTACGTGAGCCTCTCACTGCTGTGGCCTGAGACGGGAGCTGTGGCTCCCGTCGCGGAGCACAGGCTCTGGACGCGCAGGCTCAGCGGCCATGGCTCAGGGGCCCAGCCGCTCCATGTGGGATCCTCCCAGACCGGGGCACAAACCCGCGTCCCCTGCATTGGCAGGCGGACTCCCAACCACTGCGCCACCAGGGAAGTCTGAGAATTTTCTTTAAGTGGGGGACAAAGGAAAGTTTATGATTTCAAACTTTTATTTGTCATATATGTCTAATAAAAGCAGGTGCTTAGACTTATACCAGTCACTTGAAAGAATAGAGAACATGTTAAATATCTTCTTTGATTTATAAGAGCTTAATATCTACTGAATGAAGCGTATATACAGAAATGCAAAGTGCTTGTCTATAATTTGGATAGGAGCTACATCTGAATGTTAAAGAGCAAGAAAAAGCCATACACTTCTCAAAGCCCTACTTCCCTTCATGAAGGAAAGAAGTCAGAGGAAATGATTTTCTAGATTACATTAGAAAACAAAACAAAGTTGAATAATCTTATTAATGTTTAAGTCCTATATAGTATTAGATTATTTTTTAGCATGAACCATTATGTTTTAAAGGTTAAATATTTTTTTGTCAGGGTTTATTTATTTATTTATTTTAATTGAAGTGTACTTGATTTACAATGTTGTGTTAATTTCCATTTTAAAGGATAAATATTTAAAGTCTGTTTTTAGAGATTTCCTAGGCACAAAGTTTTTTAGGATTTCCAAATCAAAGTGTCATCTATCATTACCTACCTACCTATCATCTATCTATCATCTGTCATCTATCTATGTATCTATTATCTATCATTTACCTATCTATCTATCTATCTCTTCCTTATTTATCTATTCGATATCGATGTGTCATCTCTCTCTCTTTTCTTTTGTGTCCCATCATACCACACAGCACAGTTCTAAGCACAAAATAGACTAATAACTACAAATAGTCCAGTTAAAAAAAAAAAAAGAATGTAGTAGAAATATTATTAAGTTGGAAATGAGAAATTGTGTTTTAAGTTTGGATATGCCCCTGAAACACTGTGTCACCTTGAAGAAACGGCCTCATCATTCACGTTTATCAGATATAAAATGAGAAAGCTAAACTAAATGATTTCTGAGGTCTCTTCCAGGTTTAAAATTCTGCAAATAGGTAAAAGCATGCTAAAAGGCAAGGGTTCTATGAATACTTTCAACTTTTAAAGAAATTACCAATTTTCAAGGCAAGAAAATATGGTTCTTTGAAGCCTTAGTAATAGACAAAAGGATAAAAAGATGCGGAGATGCAAAGCAGATGTTCTCTGCTAAGAATAACAGCAAAATATTAATTCCAGAACAAAGGAAGGACAGTTTGCTTGAAGGCTTTTAGTAAATCTGAAGAGGTGCTGTGAGCAAAACAGAGCTTTGCACCATCCCAAATAAGCAACAAATAAAATTATATTGGGGCTTCCCTGGTGGTGCAGTGGTTGAGAGTCCTCCTGCCGAAGTAGGGGACAAGGGTTTGTGCCCCCGTCCGGGAGGATCCCACATGCCACGGAGCCACTGGGCCCGTGAGCCATGGCCACTGAGCCTGCGCGTCCGGAGCCTGTGCTCCGCAACGGGAGAGGCCACAACAGGGAGAGGCCCGCGTACGGCAAAAAAAAAAAAAAAAAAAAAAAAAAAAATTGTATTGAAAGTACCTCTGCCAAGAAAAATAACATGACTCAAGCCCACACTAAACCCTGAAATTTCAAGAGACATAGAAAAGATTTCAGGAAAACCTGGCAAAATAGATCATCCCATTTTCATACTAACAAACCATAGTTAATGTCTTACTTTCTCTAAGGTCAGTGGTCAATACTTCCTTAGGTTATGTCTAACTCCTGGTTATTATCTACAGACTATTATTCAATGAATTGTGCCACATTGGATCTTTAATTCTAAATACAATGGATTATTTATTTACCTGACCAACAGTTAGATTATCAAACTGCACTTAGCATTCTCACAGTCCCTAAATTGAAACATAAATGGCCAACACTAAGAACATCCTCTGCTTTCAGTTTTTAATTAATTACTTTTTTATTTAAAAAAACTTAACTTGCCATTTGTTTTGAAAGGATTATGTCCATCTTAGTTAAGCCTACTAGTACCTCTGAGGGCTTCCTTGACATTCTTCAATATAGGGCTTTATTTATTTAATTCTTTCTGAAAAATTCCCAGCCATTGTCTACCCTATTCTCTCTAGTCTATTCTTTTGGAATTCTGTTAAGATGTATATTAGATAGTCTCACTCTTTCCTCTGTGTCTTTTACTTTCCTATTCACATTTTCTTTTTTTTTCTCTGCTGAATTTTAGATATTTAAAAAAAAATCTACCCCTTGATTTCCTGTAGTAATTCCTTCTTCAGTTGTTTCTGGTTTACGATTAACCCATCTATTAGGATTCTAATAATTGTAATTGAGTGTTTTAAGATCTAGAAGTTCTATTTGGTTCTTTTCCAAATCTGCCTGTTAATAGATTTTTGTTGCTTCCCCTAGAGCTCGATTACCCATTAGATGCAGTAGGCACAGTGCCTAGGACTCATGACACTTTTAGAGAGCTACAAAAACAGTTTATTTTGAAATCAGAAGGAAAAAGAAGAAATTTTTAGGTTGAAGAAAATGTTTCGATATAAAATATTAATATATTGGTCTTTGTTCCAGCACAGTCATAAAATATAAATGTATATTTATGTTTATATATGTGTATGCCCACACACACACATACACAGAGGAAGGTGCTTACAAAGGCACAAGTAGAGTGCTTAGGATCCACCAAAATTATAACATTATTCTGGCTCCATCATACAGTGTTTTAATCCTTTAAGTATATATATATTATAGTCAATATTAGATGATTCCACTAAATTCTAGTACATGTAGTCTCTGCAGTCTGTGGTTCTGATCCTGTAGTTTGTTGTGTTTCCTGATCCTTGACCATGGTCTTAATTCCTCAGGTGTTGCCTGATGTGTGTGCGTGTATGTGTATAAATTTATGTTCTTTACAATGTTCTCTGTGTAAAATCATTTAGGCCTGTCTTGAAAGTGTTCCCCTACAAAAAGGATTTGCGTTTGCTCCTGCCAGATAACCTGTATACTGCCAATTCAGAACAACTTTAAACACAAATTATGTCTCAAAGTTGTTGTTTTTTTTTTTCTGAGACACAAAAATAATCTGAATTCTATTCCCAATTCAGTGACTGCTGGCTTAGAGTTAAGTCTTCTCAGAGGAAACTTCTTTTTCCTGCCTTTCTCAGGATCTAAACTGAGAAAGATATGTTATTTCTATAATTTTTTTCCAAATGGCATGATTTTTTTCCTAGGATTCTATCAATAGTATTTCTCTTGGGGGGAACTTGGGATTTTGTGGGTCTGAGATCTGACTTTTTGTCCTACTAGGTCTCAGGCTTTGTTAACCAATTTCCAAACCACCAGTTATTCAAAGATACTCAAGATCAAAGCTAGCTCTGTATTCCTGGTGTTTGAGGATTTTTCTGATTTTCCTTCCAGCTCAAGATTTATATCTTTTGCCTAGAGTTTTAGATAATCTGTACCATCAGGGGTCTTTCAGATAGACAACATTCTATCAGAAGTGTGGTAGGTACTATTACTTATCCATATATTAGTGATTAGAAAATTGAGGGTCAGAGAGATAAACCAAATTTTCTAAGTTCTTATAGCTAATGGTTCCTGAAACCAGATTTCCACAAAGGTCTGCTTTTCTCTAATATATTTCATTAAGGAAAAAGCTTTATACTAAGAAACTTTTTAAATTTAAAATATAAATTTGAAAATTTAGGTGGAATGGACCCATTCCTAGAAACATATAACTGTCCATAATAAAGAGTAGCAAACTATTAAAAACCATAACTATGTTATTTAAAAATCTTTTTTCAAAGAGAACTTCAGGCCGAAATAGCAGTACTAGAGAATTCTTTCAAAGATTTAAAAAATGAATAACACTGCACTCACAAATATCCTTCAAGAAACTGTTAAATAAAATATGACAAGAATCATTCAACCAAATTGTTAAATGTGGATACAAAATCCTAAGCAAAATATTACTACTTGATGAATTCCAACAATGTATGAAAAGAATAATACATCATGATTCATGAAGATTTATTCTAGAAATGCGAGGCTGATTTAGCAAAGGAATATGTAGCAAGATAATTCACTTTATTAATTGAATAAAGGACAAAATTTTTATGATCATCTCAATAGATGTAGAAAAACATTTGGTAAAAATTAATATTCTCTTCTGATTAAAGTAAAATAGAAAGAAATTTATTGATATTTATCTACCAAGGGAAAAAAAAACTTAAAGGAAGCATCATAGCTGAAAAAATGTTGAGTAGTAGCACAATAAAAGGGGAGGAGGGAATAGAGCTTTATAAGATTAAAATTTTTCTGTCTCATAGAATTAAGATGCTATGAAACTGAAGTAGATTCTGATATTAAGATGTATATTATAAGCCCTACGGCTACTACTAAGAAAGTAACTGAAAACATATTTTAAAATTATTAAAAGAATAAAAACGTTACACTGGAAAATATTTATTGACTAAAAAAGAAAGCAGTAAAGGAGGAAGAGAAGAACAAAAAGAGACAAACATATAGAAAAGTAAAAGAAAAATAGCAGGTGTAAATTCAATAATATTAATAACAGTGAATAGGAATTGATGAAATAATCCAATTAAAGTGGGAGATTACTAGGCTGAATTAAAAAATCAAAATGCTGGTATATGCTTTGTACAGGAGACACACTATAGATTCAAAGATCCAATTAGGTGGTAAAAACATAGGAAAAGATATATAATGCAAACAGCAACCATATGAAAGCTGGAGTGTCTAATACTAATTTCAGACAAAATTGAATTTAAAAAGAAAAATATTTCTAGGGGTATATATATATATATATATATATATATATATATAGTATGTATATATGTATAATTACACACCATGACCAAGTGGGACTTATCCCAGGGATGCAGTCAAAAATCAACTAATGTGGGCTTCCCTGGTGGCGCAGTGGTTGAGAGTCCACCTGCTGATGCAGGGGACGCGGGTTCGTGCCCTGGTCTGGGAGGATCCCACAGGCCGCGGAGCGGCTGGGCCCGTGAGCCATGGCCGCTGAGACTGCGCGTCCGGAGCCTGTGCTCCGCAACTGGAAAGGCCACAACAGTGAGAGGCCCGCGTATCGCAAAAAAAAAAAAAAAAAAAAATCAACTAATGTAATGCCACATTAATAAATTACAGGACAAAAACCACGTGATCATCTCAACAGACACAGAAGAAGAATCTGACAACATTCAACATCTTTTCCTAACAAACATAATTCATAAACTAGAAATAGATGAGAATCTACTCAACCTCCAAAAGTCATCTATGAAAAACCCTAGGTAATATATTATACTTAAATTGTGAAGGAGTGAATGCTTTTCCAATATCATCGAGAGTAAGACAAGGGTGTCCACTTTCACTACTGTTTTTCAACATTGTATTGAAGGATCTAATGAAAACAATATGGCAAGAAAACAAAATAAGAGACGTTCAAATAGGAAAGAAAGAAGTAAATTCTGTATTGCAGTTAACATAATCTTATAAATAGAAAATCCTGTTAAATCCACTAAAACCTATTAGAACTAATAAACACGTTTAACAAGCTTGCAGGATACAAGATCAATATGTCAATCAACCATATACCTATAGGCTAAGATAAATAATACAAAACAAAAATAAATACATTTAAAACAGCATCAAAAAGTAAAACAGGAATAAACAGAACCAAAGTAAAGATGTGTATTCTTCTACCAAAGAAGTAAAGATGTGATACTGCATGCAAAGTATCTGTATAGACATTCTTTCAACAAAGATATACAAATGGCTGGTAAGTATGTGAATATATGATCAAAATTATTAGTCATTAGGAAAGCATGTATTAAGACCATGATGACATACGATTTCACAATTTCTAGTATACGTAAAGTACAAAAGACAGAGAACAGCAAGTGTTGGTGATGATGCAGAAAAATTTGAACACAATAGAATATTGAAGGAAAAGCAAACTGGTGCAACCTCTTTGGAAAATAGTTTGGCAGTTCTTCAAAAATATAGAGCTCTTATATGACCCCCAAATTATGTTATGTACCTGAGAAAAATGAAAATCTCTACCCTTACCAATAACTTGTACACAAATATTCATAGCAATAAAATTCAAAATAGCCAGAATGGAATCAACCCAAATGCCTCCATGGATGAATGGATAAATAAATTTGGTCTATCCATAAAACTGAATATATTCAGCCATAAATGAAAGGAATGAAGTAGTTATATTTGCTACAAAATGGATGAACAATGAAAACATTATGCTAAGTGAAAAAGCCAATCACAGAATATGGAATATTGTATGATTTTATTTATAAGAAATGTCCAGAATAGGCAAATCTGTAGTGATAGAATTTAGATAAGTGGTTGCTTAGGGTGGGAGGGGAAATGACTGCTAATGTTTATGGAGTTTCTTTGGTGAATCCTAAAAATATTCTAAAATTAGGTTGTTTTAATGGTTTCTAAACTCTATGAATCTACTATAAAAGACCAAATTTTCCATGTTAAATGTGTGAATTATACGGTAGGTGAATTATACCTCAGTATAATTATTTTAAAAATATAGAGATTTTATACATGTTTTTGCAAAAAAAAAAGCAAACATCATACTTAATGAAATTTTGAAGTCTTGTATTAAAAAAAATATATCGCTATTTTTTTCAAAATTTTACAGGAGGCCTTTGTCAGAATGGTAAAGTCATAAAGAGAAATGAAAAAAAATGAAACCAGTTGCTGTTATAAGATGATGAAATTATTTGGGCATAAAATATAAAACAACCTTAGATAAACTGCTATAATTTAAGAGAGTTCGGTAAGGTTGCTGGATACAAAGTCAACAAAAAATTCCATTTCCATATTCTGGCAATAAACAAGAAATAAGATTTCACTACGTATACCATATACAATAAGATAAAGATATCATATATCTGGAAATAGAAACCCTTGGCTCTGCTGGGTGATCCCATTTCCAAGACACCAGGAGAAAGTCATCTGGTCTGTTGAAACTGAGGAGCCAGCCCTCATGATATCTGGATCAACTCGGGGTCATTTTCTGCTTGTCTTGAAGAATGCATACTTCCTAGCCAATACCTCTATCAGTTAGTCCTGTCACATCTAAGGAGTTTAACAGTTTTCCTTCATGTCCTCCCATCTCCATCCCCTTCCATTCAAAGGCAGTATTTCTGCTCATATAATCCCGAAAATTCTTTATTGACTGATAGTCTACCCACACCATTAATGTTCTCTTCAGAACATGCTTTCTCATTTTTTGCAATATAGATAGGCTGAGAATTTCTCAAATCTTGAAGTTCTGATTCCCTTCTGCTTAACAATTTCTCCTTCAATTAACCTCTCTTTTCTTGCACTTTATTATAAGCAGTCAGGAGAAGCCATACGGCTCCTTCAATACTCTGCTTAGAGATCTCGTCACCTAAATAGCCATTTTCATTGCCTGCAAGTTCTACCTTCCAGAAAACACTAGAACACAAACACAATGTATCCAAGTTCTTTGCCATTTTACAACGAAGATCACTTTTCCTCCAGTTTCCAATAACGTGTCCCTCATTTCCTTTTGAGATCTTATCAGAATGGATTTTAATGTCCGTATTTCTAGCATGCACGTCAGAACTCCTCCAGCTGCTACCCCTTACTCAGTTCCAAAGCCACTTCCACATTTTTAGGTATTTGTTACAGTAGCATCCCAATTCTGGTACCAAAATCTGTATTAGTCAGCTTAGGCTGCCATAACAAAAGTATCGTAGACTGGGTGGCTTAAACAACAGAAATTTATTCTTCACAGTTCTGGAGGATGGAGGGTCCAAGGTCAAGGTGCCAACAAGGTAGGTTTCATTCTGAAGCCTCTTCTCTGGGCTTGTATGTGGTCTTCTTCTCACAGTGCCCTCACATGACTTTTCCTCAGTGCATGTACGTGGAGGCAGAGATCTCTCTCTCCTTCTTAAAAGGTCACGATCTTATTGAATTAGGGCCTCGCTCTTATAACCTAATTTAACCCTAATAATCTAAAGACTATCTTCAAATATGGTTCCATTGGAGATTAAGGCTTCAACATAGGAATTCTGAGGAGACACCATTCAGTCTATAACGTATGTTCATTGATTAGATGGCTTAATATTATGAAGATCACAATTTTCTCCACAAACTCACGTAGAGATTTGATGCAGCACAATTTAAAACATAAGCATGCTTTTTATCTGGGAATACAGTGGAACTTAACAAGCTGATTCTGACATTTATAGGAAAATAAGAGGCCAATAATAGCAACGACTCTTAAAAAGAAGAACATGGGTGTTTCTCAACTTCGTATCAAGAGTTATTTTAAAGCAATTGTGATCAAGAAAGTGTGGTATTGGTTACAAGGATTGAAATGAGACAACTGAACAGTTATAAAGTCCAGAAACACATCATTTCATTGCAGACATTTGATTTATGACAAAGGTGGCATTGCAGAGCGGTGGCAATAGGACAGTCCTTTTCAATGAATGGCTTAGGAACAATTGGATATCCATCTGCAAAAATTAAATCTGACAACTACATCACATTGTATAAATAAATCAACTTCAAGTGTATTACAGTCCTAAATTTAAAAGGCGTTTTGCTACAAAGTTTCCAGATTGCCTAAGAGAATAACCTTTTTACTTTCAAGTTTGAAAAAGACATCTTCAACAGATCTCAAAAAGCAATAGCCATAAAAGAAAAGGTTGATAAATTATATAATAAATTAGGGATTTCTGTTGATCAAACGAAACATAGAAGAACGCAAAGATGAGACACAGAATGAGAAAAAGATATTTGCAACATATAAATGATCAAAAGACTGTATCCAGAATAGACATAGCACTGGTACAAATGTATGAAATATAAGCCACCAAGTTGAAAAAGAGCAAAAACTTGAATAGGTGCTTCCCAAATGAGGAATTCCAAATTGTTAATACATGTGAAAATGTGATCAATTTCATTAATAATCAGGCAAGTGATAATTAAAATCACAGTAAGATTACACAACACACTCACCAGACTGCCAAATTAAAAAGATTGATAATACCATGTGTTGGTAAGGAAGGGGAGCCATTGGAGTGCTCAGAACCGGTTGGTAGGAATGTAAATTACAGACTTCTGACCCAGCAATTCTATTTCTAGGTATACACCCAATAGACGGTGCACACATGGCCACAAGGAGACATGTACAAAATGTTAATGGCAACACAACTATAATAACTCCAAATTGAAACAACCCAAATATCCATCAAGAATAAAGCAGATATAAAAATTGTGACATCTGGGCTTCCCTGGTGGCGCAGTGGTGGAGAGTCCGCCTGCCGATGCAGGGAACACGGGTTCGTACCCTGGTCCGGGAAGATCCCACATGCCTAGGAGCGGCTGGGCCCGTGAGCCACGGCCGCTGAGCCTGCGCGTCCGGAGCCTGTGCTCCGCAACGGGAGAGGCCACAACAGTGAGAGGCCCGCGTACCGCAAAAAAAAAAGGCAAGAGAGTGGTTTCATCTAGGGCACAGGGAAGAATTTCCACTGGGGAAGTGCACATGGAGGGCTCTGAGGTGCTCTTGTATTTCTTGTTCTATGTAGTAATGGCGCAATAGCTTAATTAATAGCGAACTGTTAAGCTTTACATCAATGTTTAATGTATTTTTTTCTGGCTGTATATTTTATTTCCCAATAAAAAGCTTAAGATAAAAAAAATAGACTAAACTTGCTTTTAACCACTGTCTAGCTGACTCTAGAAAATAGATGACAATTAGCTGCAAAATGTATGCAGGCATAACAAGTATAATCATATGTAGAATTTCTATATTGATTAAACTACTATGTATAGCTTTCCTTGGGTAGCTATTTGTTCATGATGGTTTTGAAAAGAAAATCTATTCCTGAAAGAAAAAAAAAATCATGTAAACAGTTAATACACATTTTTACTGTGTCACACCTCTCTCCATTTAATAAATTAGATGAGATTCCCAACTACCAAAACTACATTAAGATTCTAGTCTGCAGCCAGAGGATTGATTTAGGAGAGACTTAGAGAATTAATGACTTGCAGTTGTTGTGCATATTAAATACAAGCTACTCTATTAGGGAAGAGATTGGGCAAATTCGTGCAGAGACATCAGCAAGAAAAGAAAACCCTGTCTTCAGAATGTCAATACCATGTATATGAAGAAAGCAGTTTGAGAGATGCATCTATGTGAAATCAACACATACCACTGAAAAGTAAAACCATCTGCCAACTAAATAGATGTATTATTCTCAAAAACATGATTTAACCAATTGTCCTATGTAAATAGTGTAGCTATCTCAGTGCTTTGAAAATATTGACTAAATTATTGTTAAATCTGGATTTAACGTTCACTTACATGGTCCCTACTTTTCCAAGCTCTATCCTATACTGTTTCATTCTTATAACTTTCATGATGGGAGTTTTACAGCAACTAAAAGAAAAATCAAAGAGTTTAAATAAATCGGCTAAAGTTACACAGCTAATAAATATTAGAAGTACACTTTGGACACAAGTGTCCTAACTCCTGCTTGAATAATTTTTCATTACTGTGTCTGTTACAGTAGGTGAATTCCTTTGGAAAACAACCTCGACACCTAAGTGGCTTAAAACAATAAATGTTCCTGTTTCATAATACAATCCAACATTTGGATGCCAGGTTAAGGAATGGGGACTGTATACTGCATAGTCATTATGGTATCCAGGCTTCCTCTAGCTCTTAGCTCTTCAATGCCAGTGAAATCTTCCACTGAATCCTTTGGCATCCGCCCAGGATACGAAGGATGAGAAAGAACACTGAGAGCTGTGTGAGAGAGTTTGACATTTTACATTTGGAAATGGTGTACAAGTCCCCTGTTCATATTCCATTGGCCAGAACACAGTCACATGGCTTCACCTGACTGCAGTAAGGCTGAGAAATAACATTCTTCCGTGTGAATGTGAAGAAGAGGGAGTGAGTTGATGAGTTTCTATTTATTACCACAGTGTCTTTCACTACCATAAATGGCCAGTCACATTTGCAAAAGTCTCCATTCATTGTGAATTTTGCATATGTTTGATATTTTAGCATTCACACATTATTTTCAAACAACTTGCTAAATATTCATAGCCCTCATTTTCAGGTCCTTTAGTAATAATGATAGTAGACGATACTTATGTGGCTGGTACTGCATACTAAGTACTTCCTCCATCCTTTACAATTATTAAATGGTTTTAACTTCTCAGCAACTATATGCAAAGTAGGAACCATTATCATCTTTTTTTTTTTGCGGTACGTGGGCCTCTCACTGTTGTGGCCTCTCCCGTTGCGGAGCACAGGCTCCAGACGCGCAGGCTCAGCGGCCATGGCTCACGGGCCCAGCCGCTCCGCGGCATGTGGGATCTTCCCGGACCGGGGCATGAACCCATGTGCCCTGCATGGGCAGGCGGACTCTCAACCGCTGCGCCACCAGGGAAGCCCCGGCGCGTTATTTTTATAGACAGAAAGACATCCTCAGCAGGAGGTACAACTTGCCAAGAAGGACTGGGGTATAAATCGTCATTTAACATATCATATGATATTGAAAGATATGTGCAGATTTCCTCTTGTCTAAATTGTCATTTTGACTCAGTGTCCCTCAATCACTCACAGCAAAAAGAGATTAACAGCCTATTTAATCATCCACCAGGAAAAAATACATTTAAAGGTGTCACAAAACGACTCTTCAGCGAGGTCACACAGTTTTCTTGCCGTGATTTGAAATTGTTTGCTAATGACTGATTATGCTTCTTTTTCATAAAAGCACTGCTGGTGGCTATGTCTTCATATGTGACCACAATTCAGACTAATGTTCCATCCTTGGTTTGTTCCCCACAGCCACATACTTGAAGACAACCCTTCTACATGGCTACCTACTCGTGGCATTTCTCGATGCAGTTAAGCTTGATTTTTAATAATAAGCCTTGCCATTTATCTGGTGTTTAACATTTTTAAGATACTTTAACACCTGTGTGCCACATCAAACTCATAATAGCCTTGAGACGTAGAGAAACAGAATTAGGTTTCTAATTGCAGATTAAGAACACGTTGCAAACAGCATTTGTCACCTAATTTGTGACAAGGCTTATTCTTCGACCCTATAGTGCCTGCTTTTTTCCTTGAGCTTCTACTTTAAAATGTCCTTGGAATATCTCCTGCTTGTGAAACTTACCTCTCTCTATGCTCAGCTTGTATCACCATTACACAGTTACTTGGACGCTTGGCATCTAACCACTCGTGACAGATATTCTTTCCACAGAATTAGTTGGGATCAGCATCCCTTTAGGCCTTGGAATTTGTCTAGGACTTATTTTTCCCCCTGCCTCTTTTAAAAATATTAGTTTTGATTTCACACAGTAGCCCCTTCCATCAGGATGTGATTTCCCAGAACTCCTGGCAGCTGAAAACGACTACCAGCTATAACTTGCCATGTTCTCTTGAGCAGGGTGACAACATTTGTCCATATTGTTCCCTGCCACAGTGCTCTACACATGGAATATACTCATTAAATAGGAGAAATTAAGGTATTGTTATTTCTAAGTTGATATTCATTGTCAATGCCTTACTTGGTTCCAAACTTGATTGAATTTGCCATTGAATTATTGCAACGTAGTAGGCATCCAATAAATGCTTCAAGAATGAATGGTGCTGATAAATATCCAAATGTTACCTGCGACTGGTTGCTCTAATGGCTCTAATTGTGGTTTATTTTTATAAAACTTTGAGAAGTTGGTTTGGAGATATTGAGGGCTGTTCTGCACCTGAACCAAATTCAATTTTTTTTCTCATTTGTGTGTGTTCCATCTTAAACTCTCTTCTTCCCAAGACTCCTCTCTACCTTCATGGTGTGTGTGTGTCGGGGGGGGGAAGCTTTACACTTTATTTCCTATCTCCATTTTCTCCTCAATATTGCTTCTTGTGCCTTTCATGATCAAATTGCCTTTTTCCAACTCTATCTGCTGTCCTGTAAAACATGTTTTCTCTTTGCCTTGTAGCACACAAAATCTTATAGAAAATGTGCTCCTGCCTCTAATCCATTTCACTACTTGCTAATGCGTAAGCTGACCTGAGATCACTTCTTCTAGCTTGTTGGGCAGCTCTGGAATATACAGGTACCTCTCTTAGCACATATCGTGCTAAATAACATTAAACCGTGTTTGTCTCTGATTTCTGGACTGTGAAATCATTGAGTGAGGAAGACGTGGTGTGTTCACGTGTATATCTGGACCTGATGGCAAAGGGAGTTAGCCCCTTATCACCAGCCCGATAAGCCCTGGTGAAATGGTATCTATAGTCCTCTCAGGATGAGCATGGGAAACTTGACCTTTGCAAATGAAGGCTGACTAAGAACATTTCAACAGACACCATAAAGATGTACCACAGAGAGTGTGTATTTCTCTTTTGCCAAATGCCTTTCAATTAAAATATTAGTCATTCTTGCTTTAGAATGCAAAACATGAATAAAAAGTGGAACAATTCTGACAATCAACTGTCGAATTTCCAGATGTCTGAAAGCAACGTTATGATGACTGCATTCATCCGTTATAATATGCAGATTTTGGACTTACATAGAGACAAGTTGAGAAAAACATTTTTTTTTCTAAAATAGTCATTTTCTTTGGGCTTTCCATAAAAACTCAAATGGTATGCAGGAAGATAAAAATAATAGCCCTATTCTGCCCTACAAATTTAACTGCTTGCAATGTTATATAGAAATTTAAAAAAGCTTTTTTTGTACATTCAAGCCCCAAGGTTGTATTATGAATAAAGAGGATGATTATGTTGTGGTCCTAGGTTCAAGTCACAGTTTCTATTATTAGTAACATATATGTAAAAATATGTGAACAGAATTAAAATTTACTTAGAGTCATGCAAATCCAGATCTGAAGATCACTTTTCGGATTGAACAGATTAGGGAATAATAGGATATGGGAAAATTTTCTAAATCTAGTGCTAGAAACAGTGTGACCAGGGGTGCAATAATTTACTAGGCCTGTCATAATACTACAGACTGGGGTCTTAAACAACAGAAATTAATTTTATCACAATTCTGGGGGCTGGAACTCTGAGATCAAGGTGTCAGCAAGATTGATTTCTTCTGAGGCCTCTCTCCTTGGCTTGTAGGTGGTCTTCCTTCTCTGGTAACTTCACATAATCTCCCCTCTATGTATGTTTGTGTCCTAATCTTCTTATAAGAACACCAATAATATTGGATTAGCATCTACCCTAATCACTTCATGTTATCTCTTTGAAGAAGCTGTCTCCAAATACATCACATTGTAAGGTACTGAGGCTTAAGTCGTCAACATAAGAATTTTGCAGGGGTGGGGGGACACAATTCAGCACTTAACAAGGAATATGAGATATCTCCAGAAGCAGATTTTCCCAAAATAGGGCTGATTGTACATCCTGTGTATAAGTGTAAATGTTCTGGGTAAAGTTATCTCTGGTGGACTTTCTCTTGATGACACCTCTATTATAAGAAGAAACTGAGAAGAGAAACATGGGGATCCTGTGTGAGTTTTAATGCAAAGATGAAAGATCTCCTTTTCAGTTTCTCAGTATATCATTACAGAAGGAAATGCTTTAATATAAAAAAGTAGCAATAATTTTCATAAGCAGGGAAATTGTCATTCTTTAAGTTCCATCTTGAGGACCTTAATCCAATCTTAAATCACTCTCAAAATGAACTTCATGTTCTAGCTACAAATTCTTTTCAACTTTAAATCCTTTGTGTTAACTAGAACTTCCTTAATCATCTTTTATTTTCTGTTAAACATAGTTACCAAATTTAGTAAAATTTTCTCTGATCTTAATCATTATACAGACCAAGGAACATTTTTGAGGCTTGTCACTTTGTGTCAACATCTCCATTAAATGTATCTTCTTTTATCTACTACAGTCTAATGACCTAGTTAGTGTTTTTAATGATGTATTCAAAGATACAGGGATTAATCAATTAACACATTTGATGGGTTCTACTCTGAGCTGGAAAACTGTGCTCAAAAGAAGAATTAGAGGATGCCACTCTGTTGAGCACTGGTATTGATGTCTTATAATACAGACATAACAATTGTGATACTCATCTTCTAGATGAGAGGCCTGGTCACGTGGTATAAGTGACACATGTAAAGTCAGGCCACTAGTATGTCACATGAGCTAATACTCAAACGCAAGTTTTCCCTGACACCAACACCTGTGCTTTCTAATACGCCATACTATATTTTTCTCCAAATGGTGAAATAGGGAAGACAATAGCCTTTCTGATAGTCCCCTGATCTGGATGCTGTGATCAGAAGATTCTCTGAAGTATATATAATTATCACCATTTTACAGATGAAAGATTTCTACTTTAGAGGAAGTGGGTAACCTACTACCCAGGATGGCACAAGTGCTGAAAGACAAAATATGAAACAAACTCCAAGACTTGTAGGGGTCTTCTCAGTATAAGACATTAATCACCAACTTTTCATATATTGCTTGTCCGTACATCCAGGGTGAGGCATCTAGGTACAGGACTGAAGAATTTGCATTGCACGGCAAAAGGGAGAAAAGCAGTCACTAGGAATCCCAGGGAGGACATTTTATACATGTAGACAAAATATATACATACAGACTTTTGATAATTTGTGTAAAAATAATTTTTAAAAATTTAAGTCAACAGCAGATGCTAACGCAGATATAATAGATACATCTAAGCCTATATCTTCAATCGATACATAGTTTTACAATCATTGTCAGGCAAAATTATTTCACCTTGTAGATCATAATTTTTAGAAAATAAACTGCTTATAGAGACAGACTCCATGAGAAAGTTAACTTATCTTGTAGGCACTATTATGGCATTTTCTATATCATTATATTAATAAAAAATATTTGATGTTCAATGACAACCTGAGATTCAAATTTTTACAGAATAAAGTATCAAGAGCTTGGAAAAACGTTTTGCTGCTAGGGTTATATTTGAAAAAAAAGGATGTCTAGGATCAATAGCTTTTTTACTAATGAAATGTGAAAAAAAGTTAAAATTGAAGATAGGTTAAAGAAGAAGAACAAATTGGTGGACTGACATGGTCTGACTTCAAGACTTACTAAAAGGCTACAGTGATCAAGAGTGTGTGGTACTGGAGAGAGAATAGACAAGTAGATCAATGGAACAGAAGCGAGAGCTCAGGAACAGACCTACATAAATACAGTCAATTGATATTTGACAAAAGAGCAAAGGCAACACAATGGAACAAAGACAGTCTCTTCAACCAGTGGTACTAGAACAACTGGGCATCCACATGCAAAAAAAGAGAAGAGTCTAGACACAGACCTTACACCCTTCATGAAAATGAACTCAAAATGGATCATAGACCTAAATATAAAACACAAACTACAAAACTGCTGGGAAATGACATAAAAGAAAACCTGGATGACATAAAAGAAAACCTAGATGACCTTGTCTTCTGTGTTGCATCTAAAAAGGGTGATGCCTTTTTAGATGCAACACAGAAGACATGATCCATGAAAGAAATAACTGATCAGTTGGACTTTAATTTATTAAAATTAAAAGTGTTCTGTGAAAGACAGTATAAGAGAATAAGACAAGCCACAGACTGGAAGAGAATATTTGTAAAAGACACATCTGGATACAGAATTGTTATCCAACATACACAAAAAACTCTTGAAACTCCGCAATAAGAAAACTAACAACCTGATTAAAAAATGGACCAAAGACCTTAAGAGACAAACATCTCACCAAAGAAAATATACAGATGGCAAATAAACATATGAAAAGATGTTCCACATCATAAGTTGTCAGAAAATGTAAATCAAAACTACAAGATACCACCATGCACTTATTAGAATGTCCAAAATTTGGAACACTGACATGAAACGCTGGTGAGGCTGTGGAACTCTCAGACATTGCTGATGGGAATGCAAAATGGTACAACCACTTTGGAAGACAGTTCGGTGGTTTCTCACAGAACTAAACATAGTCTTACCATACATTTCCCTTGATATTTACTTAAAGGAGTTGAAAACTTATGTCCTCAGAGAAACCTGCACATGGATGTTCATAGCAGCTTTATTCATAATTGCCAAGACTTAGAAAGAACTAAGATGTCCTTCAGTAGGTGAACAGATATATAAACAGTGGTGCGTCCAGACAATGGAATATTATTTAACCCTGAAAAGAAATGAGCTATCAAACCATACAAAGCCATGGAGGAAACTTAAATGCATATTACTAAGTGAAAGAAACCAATCTGGAAAGGCTACATACTGTATGATTTTAACTGTATGACCTTCTGGAAAAGGCAAAACTATGGAGACAATAAAAAGGCTAGCAGTGTCCAGGGGTGAGAGGGGAAAGGATGGATAGGTAGAGAACAGAGGACTTTTAGGGCTATGAAAATGTGCTGTGTGATTTAATAATAATGAATATATGTTATTGTATAGTTGTCTAAACCCATTGAATATACAACATCGACAGTGAACCCTAAGGTAAACTACGGACTTCGGGTGATTATGATGTGTTAATGTAGGTTCATCTTTGGTAAAAAATGTATTCTTCCGGTGAGTGATGTTGATAATGGGGTAGGCTACGCACATGCGGGGACAAGGGAGATATGGGAAATCTCTCTACCTCCCTCCCAGTTTCATTTTGTTGTAAACCTAAAACTTTTTTATTTTATTCATTCTATTTTATTTTATTTTATTTTATTTTAATGTCATGCCTCGCTGCACAGCTTACAGGATCTCACTTCCCTGACCAGGGATTGAACCCAGGCCATGACAGTGAAAGCCCAGAATCCTAACCACCAGGCCACCAGGGAACTCCCAAACTTCTTTTTAAAAGAGTCAAAAAATTGAAGGGAGGAGTCTGAATAGCCTTCAGAAGAGCCTCATAAACATAGTTACCCAAATATTAAGAATAATGCTCCAGAATATTTTCATATAAAATATAGTTTTTAAATAAATGTGCACATTCTTATAGAAAAATCATTAATCTCGCTGAGTGCTGTTTTTTGTCCACAAGCAAAAATCATTTCATTAAATGTATAAACTTAAAGAAATGTAAGTTTATAATGGCCAGGACATTGTCATGAATAACACTAAAGATAATAGCTCTAATTTATTGAGTACTGAGAATATGTTAAGAACTTTTTATACATTATTTCCTTTCATTCTTATTTCAAGGCTTTGAGATTGAAATTATCATCCTTATCTTTCACATGAGGAATTTGATGCTTAAAAATATTAAATAATTTGCTTGTGTGACACAGATAGCAAGTGAAAGAGCTTAGATTGCAACTAAGGAGTCAACTCCATATTCCACGTGCTAAACCACAACCTTCTACAGTGTCTCAAGATAGTCTAGAGCATCAGTGAGGAACATTATCAATTTATGAGCCCTGGGAAAAGAGTACAATGAAGGAACACTCAAGTTAAAAGGTCATGTTACAATGAGTGTGTACAATACCTCCTTCATATTTTAATACAGATAAAGATTTTCTAACAGCAAATCAGTTTCTTCTCACGCCCGTTAAATGTTAAAAATATGAGTGAAGGGGCCACCACAGGTAGAGAATATTTGTCTTGATCCCAGACTCCATCCCAGTCTAGCAGTAGCACTGTGTTGTCAACATTCTGTAGCTTTGCTCCTTCTATGAGCAATGGTCTTACAGTTCTAAAAGAAGAGTTAGCAGCAGTAGACTTTCTCTTCCACAAAATCTGTCCCACCTGTAAAGAAATTTTAAAACATTGACAGCAATCTCACGGTCCAGTCAAGGAGGCCACCATATACAGTAAACTAATTGAATCATGAATCAACCCCCTTCCATCACCTAGTGCAGTGTCCTACATGCAATAGCTCCTCAGTACATTCTTGTTCATCTGATTTGTAGGATTCCTTTAATATGCCAACAGGAAAAAGAGCCAAGTCAATTTACTAACTCATTTGTATTTTACAAGGTAATTAGAAAGATTAGAAAAAACCGAAATCAAGCTAGCATTGTAGATGGCTACCAGAAAAAGGGTCCCAATAATTCTAATTCCTTTTATTAGCAAATGTCATCCATGCAGAGGCTTGTAGAATATTTGGCTTTGTTTTACTTTTTGATTTTTACTCTCTAGATTATTTTTGGAATCCAAATGCCATGTGAAGAAGCCTAAACTATCTATTAGATATATGAGACATGGGGTTCCAATTGCTCCCATTATCCCAACCAAATGCTAAACATGTGAGTGAGGTCATCTGAGACCCCATCTTAAGCCCGGGTAAGATCAGGCTGGCTTTTGGAACATCCTAAGACATCATTTGATATTCAGCTGCTTTATAATCGCACGCTTAGCACTACAGATATGCATCTTTTTTTGTATTTTCCAGCAAAATACTGGTCTTAGGAATGCTTTATCATTGATCAAGTGAATAAGGATTGATTTTTTTTAATTAATTAATTTATTTTTGGCTGTGTGGGCTTCCTCTACTTGCGGCGAGCGGAGGCTACTCTTCTTTGCGGTGCACAGGCTTCTCTTATCGCGGAGCACGGGCTCTAGGTGCGGTGGCTTCAGTAGTTGTGGCTTGCGGGCTCTAGAGTGCAGGCTCAGCAGTTGTGGTGCACGGGCTTAGTTGCTCTGCGGCATGTGGGAACTTCCCGGACCAGGACTCGAACCCCTATCCCCTGCATTGGCAGGCGGATTCTTTTTTTTTTTTTTTTTTTGCGGTACGTGGGCCTCTCACTGTTGCGGCCTCTTCCGTTGCGGAGCACAGGCTCTGGACGCACAGGCTCAGCGGCCATGGCTCACAGTCCCAGCCGCTCCGCGGCATGTGGGATCTTCCCGGACCGGGGCACGAACCTGTGTCCCCTGCATCGGCAAGCGGACGCTCACCCACTGCGCCACCAGGGAAGCCCATAAGGGTGGATTTTACTAATGTATTGAAAGAAGCCAAGTAAAATGAGCCAGGTCATGGCCAAATTAACTGAAATGGGTGTTTAAACAATTAACAATGTGTTTATTCATATTTATTCCTAGTTCACTGAAAATGAAACTCTAGTTGCTCATGAAAGAGTGAAATACTTTTATGGTATGATAACCTACCGATTTGTATTGGAAATTATGAATGCTATGGGGGAAAACTGTATTTAATCAATCAACAAATGCTTTTTGAGTGCCTACCATCCTCTGTGTACTATGTGGGGTACTGTGAATGCAGCCTGTAAGAAATACAAATGCAAGCTTTTGTATGCTTGTCTATCTCTGTGTCACTTGACCCTTGGGAAGCAAAATCAGGCTCCTCTAACCCCAAAGTGTACCTGCTACTCATCTAGTCTTCAATCAGGGGTTGCACCTGGGATGTTAGGAAAAGTACACTTGACCAGAAGCCAATATAGTTGGTCTTAAATCCAAAGCTTTCAGTAAGTAAGTAATGGTATGATTCTGAATTTAGCATCTAATTGTTTTCTGTGCCTGCATTTATTTTTTTTTTACTTACAGTTTGGAAAGTAAGAACTTTCCTTCCTTGTCTCAAAAAGTACGTGAAAACTGAAATTTAGCATTTTAGAACTAAACAGCACAGATAAAAGTTTATTAACTGGAACAATAGCTATTTCATTTTTCTATACTTAACGAGAAGACTTGGATTGGTTCATTCTTACCTTTTAGCTTCATCCATCAGGAAAGTAAACTCTAGCAATTGTGTGGATTTGACACTCTTGAGTAAGTTTAATATATTCTCCTTTCTTCTACTTAGCTTTCTACTATAATTCATGTTTTCCTAATCTTGATTTTTAGATATGTTTCTTTTTATCATATTTTATTGTTTATTTCATTTCATTATGTGCATTATTTCTAAATGACTCCAAATTTTGTATGGAAAAAAGACAGCAAATACATTTTTAAAACAAGTATGTTATATAAACATGTACTTGTTGCAGGGGCAAGGATGGGCCACATGCCTGATACAACTTTTGGACACCATGACCTATTAAGGTGGTCAATCTTCGGATTTATATATACCAACTCAATTTATTTGCTCTCAGCATATATGTTTTAGACTATTAATATACTATGGAGGTACTCTGGTACCGCTCTGGAGTTTCCTTGTGGAAGGAATAGTCCCTGGACAACCTGTGATATAATATCCAATGACAGAAGTACTGGTTTCATAATCTCTATAATTTAATTTAGCCATAGTCTATGTCACTCAATTACTCCTTATCCCTTATTAAATTTGTCTCATTGGTTGAACCTATTAGTTCTTAGATGATTAGATAGATAAAATAGATAGCAAGATAGATAGATAGGTAGGTAGGTAGGTAGATAGATAGATAGATAGATAACCTGTCTGAATGTTTCAAAGCAGTTTCAATACAATTAATTAGAGCCCATGTACAAAAGGATCATGATTTTTGGAATCCAAATGCCATGTGAAGAAGCCTCAGCTTCCTTCTAGAAATCAGAAACAAGATTTCTACTAGATATAGGAGCCAATCAGCCCCAATTTCTCCCATTACTCCAGATATGTAGGTAAGGCAATTGCCCATCATCAATGGTACGAATGGACTACTCCTCTTTCTCCTCTATATTGAGGTTTCTGATTTATTTTTTAAATCAAAATAATTTTCTAGGCTGTATGTTTGTAAGTAGAGACACAGGAACCATCCACAAAATATACAGGTAATACCAGTTCCATTTCCAACACAGATGATCCACTGTGAAGTAATACTAAGGTGAATTAAGTAAATAAAACCTGTGTCAGAATTGCAGTCACACCAACATCACAAAGCTAAGCAAGAAGTGACCTTCAGAGGGCTATTACTATGCGCTTCTCCAACATCACAAAGATAAGCAAGAAGTGACCTTCAGAGGGCTATTACTATGCGCTTCTCCTTCAGTCTGATTCTTTGCCTAAATCTTCTTTGAGAAACCAGAGTTGCTAATTTTCTCATTTTTGTACACTTTTCAATATGAATGCCTGCAATTCTACAACATTTGCATCATACTTGATTTTGAAACTGATTTGTCCCTCTCATTCATATCTCTCATCTTTTCCTTTTACAAGTAAACCCTTTAATGTACTTGACTCATTTATTTTTTGAATAAGTTTGAAAAACTTAGCACATGTTGTATACCTTCTTGATATAGAATTGTATTTCGCAAAAATTCAGTCTTTGGAAAGTTCCTTAAATAATATTGCTCATTAATGACTGACTATAACACTTAAAATCCAAACAACAAATTGCACTGTAGGATTTTTTTCCCTTTTATTGAGAAACTCATGTATTTTTGAGACCATTATCATTAATCTTATCTGGCATGTTTGTGTGTGTGTGTGTGTGTGTGTGTGTGTGTGTGTATTTCCTGCAGTTAAAATTAAACTCTGCCCTCCTAGATAACACTTACAAAATTATATATGACAGTGCTGAGTGCTGAGGCAGCTCCTTGGCAAGCAGCAACCTGCATCGTTAATGACTATTTTTTTAAGCTGCTTTGAAGTCCTGAATATGAAAATAGAATAAAAATGTGATTACTGTCACTATAGTACTGCCAAATTTGTTAATGAGGCAATATTCTTTATTTTGTCTAGGGCCAAATTTGGCGGTTGTTTTGCAAACAGCACAAAGCACTGATTAACACGTAAGCTAAGCTCCTCAATTTTATGTTGTGGTTGTCTTTTATGCAGATTTATTCGACATTTTCCCCTTAGTGTTTGGGAGAAATCAAATTTCACAGCTCCAACTACTTCCGTTGTTCAGTACAGATCCTAAGAGTAGGTAAAATGGAGGTGAAAAAGCTCCTCAGGGAATAAGTATAATCTCTTATATGTCATAAAATACTTTATGTGATGGCATTTTTCATCTAAAGTGGGGTTGCTAAAATCCTGAAATCCTATTCTATACAATCATTTTCGTCTTTATTAGTGTTAAATTTTCTAAGTTACTGAGAATGGTCTCTTCTGCCTAATTCGAGATCCCAGCGTCCTAAAGCCAGCAGAGAAACACATAGGACAGCAAACCTCCTGCCAAAGACAGGATATGGTATCATATTCCAATAACCTTTTAAGAAAAATTATTTAAAAGGGCTCGAGTTATTTACCCTCTTAAATCGATTCTAAACTACATTTTCTGTTTTGTTTTGGTTTTTTCCTGTCAAATATTTCAGTCATCACAAAGACACCCTCCTACCCACCTACTCCCACGGAGGCTCTGAGTTACAACATTTGGAATTATGTTTGATTTCTTTTTTTCACTACAATTGCAGCTTTCCCATTTGCACTTTGAAATCTTTTGAGAATTATGCAAACTGGTTTTATTTTTAGTGAGAGGAAAGGTACGTTGCAAATATAAAGATACCAAGTTTTATTCTTTTCCACTCTTAATATTCCTTGGAGACTGCTGGTTAAATATTTTTAAGAGTTTAGATCAATTTGGTCAGATAGGTTTATAATGGAGTGCTAAAGGGAAAGGAGGAAATCTATGAGATGACGTCATAAGAACAGTAATAAGAGCAGACAGTTGATTGAGCAGAAAACTAGTGAAATAACAAAACCATTAGTCATTGCTAGACAGTAAATTCCTTGAGGGCAGGAACTCTACCTTATAAAACATTTAGCACACATGCCTTGCCTGTATGGTGGTTAAGTGGGCAATAAATATATCTTAACTTCACTTTAATGGTCAAAGAAGAAGTAGGGAAAGGGACAAATATAGGGGAAAAAAATGATAAAACAATTTACCTATACAGTCATCTACTATTTGAGTCATCTTTCAAACCCAAAGGATATAAATAATTCAGTACTCTAGACAAGAACATTATTAGCCAAACTGCCACTTACTCCTGGGCAAGAAAATCACACACCTTCCTGGTAAATCCTGTTCCTTCCACATGGAAATACCAGGCGTATATGATACAAACGCAGGACTAACTGACCAAGTATGTTTTGTCTTTATGGGAATGAGTATACAATGGATCTTTGGGCTTCTGTCTACAAATAGATGAGTTTACTTGTCTTAAGTGGATCCACTAATCAATCACTTTGAGTGACATTTTTCCCGCTTGGCAAATGTCTGCCTAAATCATTTGAAAATCATCTTGATGTTGTTTCCTATTCTGAAGTCTTTATTATTTATGAAAGACTTTTACTTTTTTTTCTTGTCCTTCAAGTTTCTTAACAGTGTCATCTTCATTTCATTTCCTCATCTGGGCACAAGCAGGGAGGGGGTGGGATATAAAGATAACCAGCAGCCTTCTCTTTCCAGATTATTCACTATTTCACTATTAAATATGGCCA
This sequence comes from Phocoena phocoena, assembly GCF_963924675.1. NCBI lineage: Eukaryota > Metazoa > Chordata > Mammalia > Artiodactyla > Phocoenidae > Phocoena > Phocoena phocoena. The sequence continues at coordinate 15,428,447 of NC_089225.1, forward strand.
AGTAGACACTGGTGTTGTAATGCTTTTCTCCTTAAATGTTCACCTTGGGTCAGAGATACACATGCACAAATAGAGATCAGGAGATCGTTAAGACAAAAATACTTGCAAACACATACAAAGGAGGAGGGAAAGGAACAGTCTGGTCATTGAAAGGCACGAAAGGAATGAATCTGATTCTGCCAAACATGTTAAGAGGAGTTAAACTATAGTAACTCTTAAATACATGGTAAGTAACGTACAAAGACAGAGATGACAGTACCAAAAGTCTGGGGTTTAAGGCAATTTTATAGCTAATCAGCTAATTAATCATAATTATAATGATAGTAATTCTGTTAATGATGACAAAGATGACAATGATGATAGTTTTCTGGGTCAGGCACAGATAATTCTACATATCCTAAATTGATCAATTTACTTTAAATGTTATAAAACTGTCTTTAGGTCAGTAAATTCATATCCTGATTTTATAGGTATGGAATGCAAGGCTCACGAAGGTTAAATGACTCACCCAAGGACACACAGGTGAAGGAGCCAGGATTCAAACTCAGTATGACTGCAAAGCTTCAGAAGCGCTGTTAAGTGGAGGGGCCTTGGCACCTCATATAAGCACAAAAAAAGAAAGTACAGGTGGGCTTCCCAAAACTTATCATTAGCTACATTAAGTTTTCTACTGTCTCTCTTCATCCAAGAACTTTGAATATCGAACCATGAAAAATGGTGAAAGAAAAAATAGATACAATACAGAAAAGATAAAATTTGGCTCTAATGTCATAAATAATTCAAGAAAATAGGTGGAAAGCATTAACAAGTGGGTACGGTAGGGAATACAGAAGGACAGTTTAACAACCAGTATGGAGAACAAGGAGGAGGTCCTTAAAAAACTAAACACAGAGCTCCCATATGATCCAGCAATCCCACTCCTGGGCATATACCCTGAGAAGACTATAATCCAAAAGATACATGCACCTCTATGTTCACTGCAGCACTATTTATAATAGCCAAGGCATGGAAGCAACCTGAATGAACAGCAATGGATGGATAAAGAAGATGTGGGTACATTTATACAATGGAGTATTACTCAGCAATAAAAAAGAATGAAATAATGCCATTTGCAGCAACATGGATGCAACGTGGATGCGACTAGAGATTATCATACTAGGTGAAGTAAGTCAGACAGAGAAAGACAAATATCATATGATATTACTCATATGTAGACTCTAATTTCTAAAAAATGATATAAATGAACTTATTTACAAAATAGAAACAGACTCAAAGATTTTGGAAACAAACTTATGGTTACCAAAGGAGAAACATGGGAGGGAGCTTGGTATTAACATATACACACTATAAAATAGATAACCAACAAGGATATACCGTATAGCAGAGGAAACTCCACTTAATATTCTGTAATAACGTATATGAGAAAAGAATCCGAAGAAGAATGGATATATGGATGTGTATAACTGCATCACTTTGTTGGACACCTGAAACTAACACAACATTGTAAATCAACTCTACTCTAATAAAATTTAAATAAATAAATAAATAATAAAATATTAAGCATCCAAAAAAAAAAGAAGAATGGTTTAAAATTGAGGCAAATTGAACACCCCTTTTCCCCATCTAAACGTGGAGGCTGGACCACACTTCTTGTGGATTTTTGCCATATGGGACTGAGAGGTCATATAACCTCATATTTCAAGAGAAAGCAGAAATCTGGATTACCCCATAAAATGTTAATATTTTAAAGCAATCAGCATAGCATCCTCAGAAGAGTGGACTCTAAAGCCAGTTTGCCCAGGTTTGAATCCCAGCTCTACTATTGCCTTGCTCTCTGTGCCTCAGTTTTCTCATTATTAAAAGAGGGGATAATAATAGAATAAAAAACTTTATCTCATAGGGTTATTATGAGTAGTAAGTGGGTTAATATTTGTAGAACATTTTAGAAAATGATGGACATATTAAGCACTATAAAATGATAGCTATGTAAAAGTAAGTCAATTCAAATTTAAAACACAGAATAGGGACATCACTGTATAAGCCAAACGAAGTATAATTATAAATTTCATTCAGGCTGCACGACACAAGTTTTGAACCCCTGATTTAAGGGAACATGATAGCTAACCTGACACTTCGGGGGGAAAAAAGTAATTTTATTTTGTGTTGTATCAGATGGGATAGAACTGAGATCAGTGAGTAGAAGTCAGAGTTTAGTTTGAGTCAGGATCAGAAGCTACTTTCTACCAACTGGATGTGGCTAACAGTAGAATGAACTGCCTAAAAAACTAGTGAGCTCTCAGAAACTGTAAGATAGATTATCTTTTGGATATAATAGAGAGAATTTCTGCAGTGGGTAAGGCTTGGGAAAAATGAACTCTAAACTGCTGTCCAGCTCTGAAGTCATGACTCTAATATGACACATATCCGAGAACCCTGGCAAATAGAAAGCACAGCAAATGGGGGCACTGCTGGCCCTATCAATAACCCACAGGCAGTAGTCAGTTACATCAATGACCAAGGAGGCAGAGGGGAGGGAGACTGCAACGCGGATAACCATAGGGGTTTGTGAGGACTCAACCAAGGTCCTTTATAGGGTTTTCAGACCCATCATACCAGCAGGATGCTGATAACAGAACAGAACCAGGTGTACAATCAGGTGAAGGGGGGGAGGAAAGTGAGATGACTGGAAGGGCAAACCGCCAAATAATGCCAACCACCTCCTTCTGTCCTTCTTTTCAGCCCCTACTTATATGATAGCTATGGCCCTGCAGCACCTTGAAGAGGCTGCTTGGCTTCTGACAATTATAAACCTTTTTTCTCTCAGCGGAAAAGCAGAAATTGATGGTGGGTGAGTGGAAGGTAGGTGGCAGTGATGGAGAATTGACAGAATGCCAGCAAGATGAACGGTCAACCACAATTTTGCCAAGGGCAAGCAGTACATCTTGTCTTCATTAAGGGTTGAAGGAATCTATTTGTATATAAACTCCCCTTCCCCTCCACAATACAGAAACTGGAGAACTGTACTGGAGATAAGGTTTTGTCTAATTTTCAGAGTTTACTTTAGCAAGGCCAGTCCTTTCCAAAATAGCCTTTCTTAATGATGTGGTCATTAAAAAGGAGATTTTTTTTTTTTTTTTTTTTTTTTTGCAGTACGTGGGCCTCTCACTGCTGTGGCCTCTCCCGTTGCGGAGCACAGGCTCCGGACGCTCAGGCTCAGCGGCCATGGCTCACGGGCCCAGCCGCTCCGCGGCATGTGGGATCTTCCCGGACCGGGGCACGAACCCGCGTCCCCTGCACCGGCAGGTGGACTCTCAACCACTGCGCCACCAGGGAAGCCCGAAAAGAAGATGATTTTTAAAGGTGATTAATTTGCTTTTACTCTGACATATCAGATATTTTAATGTGGGGTAATGTTCTTGGAGAGGGTTTCGCGAAGGTTCAGTTTTTTTGTTTTTTTAAATATTTATTTAGTTGCACTGGGTCTTAGTTGTGGCACGTGGGCTCCTTAGTTGCAGCATGCATGTGGGATCTAGTTCCCCAACCAGGGATCGAACCCAGGCCCCCTGCATTGAGAGTGCGGAGTCTTATTCACTGCACCACCAGGGAAGTCCCCAAAGGCTCAATTTTTAAAGAAGATTATGTATCAACCCTAGTGGAGTTTATAAAAAAATATATTACTAGAGAATATTTCCTATTATTTACCTATCATAGCATCTTCTTGATAATTTTGTAAATTTTCTTACTCTAAAACAATCCCTATAAGCTTTTTTTAATCATACTGGATTCTATAACTTGCAGAACTTTAAAGAATTAGCCCATGTTTAAAGATGAAGAGGTGAAAGCCAGAGAAGGAGCTGCTCCAAATGATAATGGCTAATAAGCGGCAAAACCTAGAATTTGATCCTAAATTTTCTGATTCTCAGTCAAGTATCCTTCTTTTGCCACAATAACAAAAATGCCTCTAATGACACAAACATTAGCTGAATTTCCAGTAGCGTATTCAGCATTAAATTTAGTGTTGGGGGCAGAATAGCTTCCTGTCCCTGAGCTTTGCCCAAACTTAAAGATGAAACAAGACAGCCTTCAGAGTAATTAATAAGACATATAAAGAGTGGCTATCGTGGCCTGTTGAATAGAAAGGGATTGTGGGACATGCTTGTGTTTAAATTTCAAAGCAGTGGGCTTCAAACAATTATGTAGTGGAAGAAGAGAGAAAAGAGGTATTATGACCTTTGAAGTTTTCGTATTTTCAACAGCTAGTAGTAACAGGTATTGTACTCGTATTCCACAGACATCCAACAACTATTTCTTGAGCTCTTGGTCTGTATCACGAACTCACTGTTCAATTCATTGAGGGGGTATGAAGAAAAACGACAACAAACAGATAGGTCTGTGTTCTTATGCAAGTGTATTTTAGTGGGGAAGGGAGATGGACAACTGCCACATAAATAATTAAGCAAGAGAAAAATAGTAGAGAAAAGAGTTGTGCAGAAAACACAAATGCAGTGTTATTATGGAGAGTGACTGGATAGCTACATTATTTTGGTGGTCAAGAAATCTCACTTTGAGAAAGTCATTTTTTTTTTTAATTTTTTTTGCCGTACGCGGGCCTCTCACTGTTGTGGCCTCTCCCATTGCGGAGCCCAGGCTCCGGACGCGCAGGCTCAGCGGCCATGGCTCACGAGCCCAGCCGTCCCGCGACACGCGGGATCCCCCCGGACCGGAGCACGAACCCGAGCCCCCCGCACCGGCAGGCGAACCCGCAACCACTGCGCCACCAGGGAAGCCCTCGAGAAAGTCATTTTAAAATTCTGGAACATAAGGAGTCAGCCACACAGAGATTAGTAGAGAACATTCTGGCATAGGCTCAGGCTGATACAAAAGTCCTGATGTATGGACAAGTTTGGCATGTTGAGAAGCCTAAAGAAAGCTGATAAGGTCGAGGGCAGTAGGTAAAATAAAAGTAGAGATACATGAAGGAGGAAAGGTAGCCAGGGAAAATATTTTGAAGGAGTTTTTGAGCCAGGTTAAGGAGTTTGGATTTTTACTAAAGATGTGTGTATGTGTGTGTCTGTGCTGTATGTGAGGAGAGGTGTGGGGCGGAGTGGTGGGTACTGAAGTGCTTTAAGCAGAAGAAAGACAAAGTAGTTTTAAAGATCACTGTGGCATGTAGAGGACGAAACGTGGGATGAAATTCTTGGGAGCCATGGAGGCTGGTTAAGTGGTCAGGCTGTAGACTAAGGAAGAGACAAGGGTGATTGGGTCTAGAGAGTGGTTTTCCCCCAGGAGACATTTGCATTGTCTGGAGACATTTTAAAAAATATTTTTATTTTATATAGGAGTCTAGTTGATTAACAACGTTGGGTTAGTTTCAGGTGTACAGCAAAGTGATCCAGTTATACATATACATGTATCTATTCTTTTTCGAGTTCTTTTCCCATTTAATTTATTACAGAATATTGAGCTGAGTTCCCTGTGCTATGTAGTAGGTCCTTGCTGGTTATCTACTTTATATATAGCAGTGTGTGCATGTCAATCCCAAACTCCCAATCTATCCCTTCTCCCCACCTTTCCCCACTGGTAACCATAAGTGTATTTCTTTTTTTTTTTTTAATGGGAAGGAGGACGCTGCTACTACCACCTACTGGGCAGAGGCCAAGGATACAGTCAACATCCTGCAAGGCACAGAACAACCACCACAAAAAGAATTATCCAGTGTTAACGAGGACAAGTTCATGGGCTTATGACCTGTGTAATCTCAGAGGTCCCCACCCACACTCAGAAGGAAGCCACACTAGATTTATTGCTCTGCTGTCGTTGTCTTGAAATTCTTAATAATTTTATCTTTGAACTTATGAATTGTGAGTGAAGTCTATTGAGACAATATAGTGTGCCTTTAAGTAGAGAAAATATGTGCAGTAATGTCCCGCATTCCTTGCTGGCCCATTGCCACATAGGGTTTGCCGTATCTGATGAGCACAGAGTTCTGGTGGCTCCATAATCTGTGAAGTTTCAGTGAGACTCAGAGTAGAAAATAACCATGTTACATCTACAATTGAATAAGCAGGGCCTGAAAGCCTCAAGTGACCACATTTTCCATTTCAGTTGTTTCTAATGCAGAAGGAAGGCGATTGCTTTCTAAGCAACATACGTGAACAAGGATCTTATAAGTCTATCCTTTCTTACTCCTGTTATTCCCCCATATTAGCCAACAACATGTTTGAAAATAATGATATTGAAGGATAGTGAAAGAAAAAGCACAGCCATCATTTCCTTTTTCTTTCTCTTCTTTCTTATTCAGAATGAATTTAAAATGTGCACATATGAAGAAGTAAAATAAAAGTAGTTCAGTTAGTTTTGTGCATTTCCACTGTTCTGGTAAGAACAAAATACATATGCATGCACAAGCTATGAAATACTAATTGCATAATTTTGGTGATTCTGTAGGTGATTTAAATGCTCTTATACTTGCCTTTAAAACGTGCATTATACAATATAAAGATGAATGGCAAAGTTTATGCTAATAATTTAACATTTTAATTTTTCATACTAGAAGGACATGAGATAGAAAATTAATACCATGGCAAGAAAAGAGAGACTGTAGAAGAAAGGAAGAAGCTTTATACTTTAGTATTTTTAATGTCACATTAGCCACACATATTTGACAAAGGACTCCACAGGTTCATTTTATACTGGGCCCTGCAAATTATGTAGCTGATCCTGGCTTCCAGTGTTAATAATTGGTCTAGAGGATGCCAGGGAAGATGGAGAAAAGTGAACAGACTCGAGATTTGTTCTGGAGGCAAAGTTAACTAGACTTTCCAATGGATTACTAAGAGTATTGCTCAAAGTTGAGGGACCAAGCATAGCTAGTTGGGGGCCTGAGTGACTGGTAAAGTAGGGGGGAAATCAGGTAATGACATATATCATCTCATTTAACCCTTACAACCGTGATATGAAATGTACATCATTTTTCACGTTTTATAAAAGAAGGATGAAACCGATTGTGAAAAATCTCAAAGCTAATAAAAGGCAGAGCCAAAGTTAAAACCCAAACTCCTTAGAGTTCAAAGAGGGCCTGTCCTACTGGCTACTCTGTTTCCCATAATAAAAGGAAAACTGCAGGCTGAATGAGGCTCACCTAGAAACCATGGAGCAGGTTGTGAACGGAAGCCTACTGAACAAAGTAAAGGACTTTATGACTTGTCTGCTCTGACCTGTGGACGTTTCTGCTCTACTAATGATGCCAATAATGAAAATCCCTTTCACTATGTCTTGTCAATTCATCTGTCTCCCAATATTGCATAATACCTTGGAAGATAGTTATAGAAATTGAGAAAGATGAGTGTATAAAACAGAAAGTATTTGCTGTACCTTTTCACTATATTGTATTCTGTATTTTATATCATTCACATTTGTCTTTATAAATTCCTTGTCAAATATTTGAAGTCATTTACTTCATCCGTAGTTTGCAAGAATACTGAGTATAGTATCAAAACCCTAAAAAAAAGACCAAGACATTCCAATCTATAAAAATTCAAGGTATATAAATATATTGGAACTTCTGAAACCTCGTTCTAAAATGTCATATTCTACTAGACATACGGTGATGTTGAAATTTACAGCTTTAAGGATGCTCTTGTCTATTTTCATTATATATATATATTTGAAAGTAATCGATATTCTAATTAAAGTATCTCTTTAAATTATACATGACTCCCTTCTACTAGCAATAATAAAATAGCATATGACATATAAATGTGTTTATGCCATGGATTTCAATAATTAAACTGTGCAATTATGAATGTTTCATTATTTAACTTATGCCAATTTTTTACCTGTTTCCACTTGCTTATTTAGATAACCAGAGCCTGAATTTTTCTCTGAATCAAGTTCTAGTAAGCTGAACTGCCTTACTCCTTTTCTTCTCAAATTTTGTTATTTCTCATCAAGCACACTGCTGAGAATTTGGGCTCAAATTATTAGTTTCTCAACAGAGCTTTCACTGTCTCAGGAGGCAAAGTAAGATTTATTCCAAGTCAGAGCCAAAATAAAGATATTCGTTTTAGTTCTGTAATAAGCTCAGGTCAGAAAAAAATCTAGCAACTTGCATTACGGCATTCGCTATGCTATGCAGTTATTTATGCATTTACGTGTCTGCTCCCCAAATTGGCGGTGGTATTTGTGAGTAGGACCTGTGCCTTACCTCTCTCACTACATCTCCTCTCTTTTATAATGAATGCCCTGCCCATTGGAGAGTCTCAATAAATGTCTGATACATCAATGAACACTGAAGAAAAACATCATATCACTGGCACGAATAACTCCCCAAACTTTGCTAATGACTTTTTCTGACTCAAAGTCATTGAGAATTAGTATGAATTAAAGGCAAACTACAAAATTCCCATTTATATCACAGAGCCACCCTAACGATACTCTCATGGAAGAATAAGAGTTAACACACTGATTGCAGGCTAATTGTGTCTCAATGTTTTGGTTCCTGTGGCTCGTGTTTTATAAAGAGGTGATGTTGGAGGCTGTTTGATCTGGCATATCTGAATAGCAAAGAAACCACCGGCCTCCTCGCTACTAGTACGAGGGAGAGGTTAGTAATAGATGTTCTGGAGTCAAAGTGTCCAAGATCAAAAGCCTGTTCCTGGGCTTCCCTGGTGGCGCAGTGGTTGAGAGTCTGCCTGCCGATGCAGGGGACACGGGTTTGTGCCCCGGTCCGGGAAGATCCCACATGCCACGGAGCGGCTGGGCCCGTGAGCCATGGCCGCTGAGCCTGAGCGTCCGGAGCCTGTGCTCCGCAAGGGGAGAGGCCACAACAGTGAGAGGCCCGTGTACCGCAAAAAAAAAAAAAAAAAGCCTGTTCCTCTCTTTATAAGCTGTATGGCACTGGACAAGCTGACATTACTAAGCCTCATTTCCTCACCTGTGAAATATAGGTACTAATAGAATATGTATCAGAGAGGTGTTGTGATTTCCAATAAGTGCTTAGTACAGTTCCAGACATATACTAAGAACTTAGTAAATGTTAGTTCTTCTTAGTTTAGTTATGATGGGCTAGCTTTTTTATCTTTTGGTGTTCAAAGTAAACCTGCTTCCTTTATTAGATATTCCTTGGGACTCTTCCACATACTTTAATCTCTCCTATTCCTGATGTATATAGCACATTTTGATTGGAAAAAATGGGGGCACTTCAGAGTTTCCACAACATCTCGAGTTTCTTTGTAATTGTTTCATCAATATTCTTTCCCTATTATAAGGGATGATGAATTTTTTTTTTCTCATGGGCCTAATGGCAGCAAATTCTCCAAAGAAGGGGAAGAGCCAGGTGGGGTGAGCTGATTATTTGACATAATCTAAATATGGAAAGCTAGAAGGTAAATACCAGCTTTCTTCTAGGGAGCATCAAAGACCATAACTAGGGAAGCCATATTTATCATCTTCCATAAGGCAGTATATGAAAGACAAATAAAAGCAGATGGGTGTGAAAGAGAAGAGAGAGAGAGAGAGAGAGAGAGAGAGAGAAAAGAAAGAAAGAAAGAGAAAGAAAGAAAGAAGGAAAGAAGGAAGGGAGGAAAGAAAGAAAGAAAGAAAGAAAGAAAGAAAGAAAGAAAGAAAGAAAGAAAGAAAGAAAGGAAGGAAGGAAGGAAGGAAGGAAGGAAGGAAGGAAAGAAAGAAAAGAAAAGGAGGGTGGATTTAACTGCCATTAGTTTTCTATCTGATCCTATGGGGATGCTGCCTCTGCCTTTGAGGGTTCACAATCATTTAATCAACAAGTTTGACAGCAAACCCTACCAAGCTACTAAGTTGTGCTAAAGGTCTCATTCCCACTCCCACCCTGCGCCCCCAGCTATATGTCCAAGGAAGTATCCTGATGGATGTCCTATGGTAAGAGAAAGGGTATTTAAAACAAGCATTTCATCTGAGATAAAAATGAACTTTGCATTAGTTCCATGAGTTAATAAAGATGTTTCATTATACCTAAGAACTATCTTTACCTGACCCTTGAAGTCCATTTTTAGCAAAAATGAAAATCCATCCTCTGTTGTGAGAATTATCAAAGTCTCATTTTTTTTTTTTTTTTGAGATTCTGTAACACTCACCCCCTAGGGAGACATCTCCACCTTTTAAAGTCTCATAAACTTTTTGTATATTTACTCCAGTCAAGAGTTTCCCTTCTACATTTCTACTTTCTGTAGCTTCTATTGCCCAAATAATAGAATTTTTCCCCCAAGTGAGATATTCATTAGCTAGATGGAGTAAAAACCTTAAACTACATATTCCCCCAACATTTGCATCCCTATATAGATCACTGTTGTGTACTGAAGTAATAAATAAAATTCATTGTATGGTTTTCTTCTGGTTCAAGTACATATTCAGTGTATTTCATGCATTATATTATTTACTTCTCACCCACTACAAAAAAATCTATGAGAGAGGTAATATTATTATAACCATTTTGCTAAAAAGTAAATCAAGACTTTGAGAAGTTTGCTGAAGATCAGAAATTTAATAAGACAGAATGAGATATTGAACCAAAGTTACCAATTATGTTATATTTCTATTTTAAAGGACAAAAACCATGTGTCCAGGGTGACAGTGTTCTTGGTTGAGAACCATGTGCAATATTAGAGGAAGAACCAGAAAGCTATACGTTTAAGTTAATATTTGTTTAGATTCTTACAAACATCAGGAATGAATTTCATTCTGACTGTCCTTATATAACTATGACTTTCTACCTGTCTTTTTCCTATGGTTAAAAACCTTGAAACGGCTGTGCACTTTCTTCAGGTGAGTTGGGAGAAGTTGTATAAGAACGCATTGCCTTTCTGCAGTTAGAAAAAACCCAGGGCTCACTCTCTGAAAGCAGTAGGTGAAGGGCCAAGAGAGTCAGGGCAGTCAACTTATTAGGTCTACAGAAGAAAGTTCTGGAAGTGAGAGGAGAGACTGGCCTGGGTGGTGATCTGGGGACCACCTGGGCCCTGCAAGTGTCCCCAAAAGTGAGGAACTAGCAGAAGTTCCCAGGGTTTCTATCTTTCCATCTTCCCTTACCTTCTCTTTCCCCAATTCCCACCACCCCTCTTCCCCATATATGAGTCAGTGTTATGGAGTGATTTGTGTCCTCTAAAAATTGATTTATTGAAGTCTTAACCCCCTCCCCCGGTACCTCAGAATGTGACTGTATTTAGAGATAAGTTCTGTAAAGAGGTAATTAAGTTAAAATAAAATCATTAGGATGGGCCCTAATCTAACGTGGCTTGTGTCGTTACAAGAAAGAGGAGTTTGGACACATACAGGTGTAGAGGGAAGAGCATTATGAAGACACAGCAAAATCTACAAATCAAGGAGAGAGGCGTTGGAAGAACCCAACCGTGCAGACACCTTGATCTTGGACTTTTATCCTCTAGAACTGTGAGAAAATAAATTTCTGTTTTTGAAGCTTCACAGTTTGTGGCACTTTTTTATGGCAGCCCTAGCAAACTAATACAATTGGTCACCCTCACTAGGCTTGGAACATCTCCAGGGAAAGGACAGTGGCTTTTATCTATCACTCACCAGACTACTAATGCAGGCTCTGGAAGGTGATCAGGACATACTTGTTGAATGAAAGAATGAAAGAAAGAATGAATGAATATCTATCATGGGTATTACTGCACCGTCCCCCACTGCTACCAACTAATGAACCCCACAGAAATCGCTAGTTATCAGCCCTGGAACGTGGTGAGTTTCCATTTATTCGCCTGTTCTTTCCCACTCTTCCTTCTTTCTTTCTTTTTTTTTTTTTCCTTTAGATACAAAAATAGGTTCCTATAGTGGCAAAGATGTGGTAAGAGTTGCCTATTGGAGACTGAGTTCATACTTGACTGCTTCTCTGCATATGATTATAGGGTCTTATGTGAAAAGCAACTTGGAAAAGTCCCAAGGAAACTGCAGAAATGTGATGAGCAATTCTGCTTCGGAGAGAAGAGAAAATGAGACTTTAGAGTAGGAGGTAGAACGGGAGACCAATTTACAGTAAAAACTGATGTCTACATATTGTCATGGTTAACTAAAACCAACTGTATGATAATAAGTTCCCTTATGGAGCGTTCATTCTGGTCCAGGTACTCTTCATGCTGTTTTATAGTTAATTCATTCAATTCTCACACCCTTAGAGAATTAAAATCATTATTCCTATTTTATACTCACAAGGATGGTACCTAAAATGACCAAGTCCAGACAGCTAGCAGGGAAAGAAGCCAGCATGAAACCCAAGCATTTGGTCTCCAGGGCCTGTATTCTGAACTGGTTCATCTCTACGGCACAGATGTTTGTTACAGATAGCCCTGCATATTAGTTAAGGAAAATATGTTTGGATTTTAAATTAAGTATGCATTTTATATACAGCATCTCATGCCCAATAAAAGCCTACATTCATTCCTTACTGTATATACTTATTTTATAAATAAAACAGTATTCCTCTTAAGCCATCGATTGACAATCCTTCTCAGATAAAATAAAACCAACACCTAAATTTAGTAAATGTAACACCAGCTTTCGTTCACTGAGTCTTCTCTATGGTGCAGACACTGAACTAAATTTTCTCACAAACTATCTCCTTTAACCCTCCTAGCCCTGTGAGGTAGGCATTAATATTTCCGCAGTTTCGCAAGTGAGGAAACAGAGACACTCAGACAGGTTAAGTTAACCAAATTCACACAGCTAAAAAGTGGCAGAGCCAGCGCTGGCTGATGCTAAAACTGATGATTATAAACACTGATCAAGATTCATTTAACAATTCTTTTCAGCTTACACCTATTTTTTTTTTTTTTTTTGCGGTACGCGGGCCTCCCACTGCTGTGGCCTCTCCCGTCGCGGAGCACAGGCTCCGGACGCGCAGGCTCAGCGGCCATGGCTCACGGGCCCAGCCGCTCTGCGGCATGTGGGATCTTCCCAGACCAGGGCACGAACCCGCGTCCCCTGCATCGGCAGGTGGACTCTCAACCACTGCGCCACCGGGGAAGCCCCTAGCTTACACCTATTTTAAAGATTGTCTTGAGTCCTAGATCAAGTGCCCCTGAAGTTCCTGTAAGATCCGCGTGTAGGTTTTTGGTTTTTTTTTTTCTAGGGGTTTCATCTTCCAGATCTACTTTGGATCCTAAGAACCACCATATCAACTTAATCTAATGAGAAGCTAGATGTTCTGTCATTTGTCTGCCCATATGAGCGTATGAGTCTTTGCCTTATTCCCTGTCTCTCGAAGTTGGCCTCATGACTCCTGTGTGATAAGCTGACCATTTCCAGCATTCCATCATGGACTAAATTGGAGGTGAAGGTGGTACAGTGGGGAAAATAAGATTGCCCTTGGGGCATTAAACTACAAATCAACACCTTATGGATGTTGTCAGAATCACCTTAAGATATAATGGTCCTTTTTTACAAAGACCTCTTAAAGTATAATGGTCCCAAGATTAGCAATATTTAACTGTGACCACATCAAAAGCTCTTTTTTTTTTTTTTAAATCAAGTGCCTATCAGAAAAATGGATTGGTTAATAATAGAACATGGGAGATAGAGTCAAATCCTGGCACTGTTCAAGCAGTGCCAGGGGGAAGGGAACCTAGTCAAAACTCAGCCTGTATGGTCTGAGTAGCAAGTAGTTCTTTAGGTATTTAAATGCATCAGGCTATAATATCTTGAGGCTCTTGAATATTCAAATCATAATGAATTCATCCTGTTTTAATGCTAAGCAAGTTTGGACCAAAAGTTGGCTTTAATGGACTGGGGGCCACAGGGAGAGAATACTGGCCAAGAGACCAGTTTCCTCTGAGAGTAATCTATGTAATTGCTGATGAATACCTGGCCATTTTTGTTTTGAATATCACGTTATTCAGCGTGTTAATTTGACTCAGTGTTTAGATCTAATCAACTCCAGGATATTCCCAACAAGACTGAGTTTCTGAGCCTGGGGAGCTGAGGGTCAGATGTGAAGCCTGAAAGAACTGTATTCAAGGGCTGGTGACCCCCTGACCTCATTTTCCTTTGGATTCCTTGAGCAGCAACACGCTATGTGCTCTTGGACTTCTTCAGAAGGGAAAAGAGCGATCTGTCAGGAGAGCCTTCCTTCACTTCGTGACACAGTATAGGCATAAAAATGCTTTCAGTTTTAGCAAGCTGTAGCCTGGCGCATAATGAGACATACAGCCATAAATAAAGACTCTCAAAGTTTGTGCAGGATCATATTAAGACAGATGCCAAAGCTCATAATTGCAATACGCTGCATATTACTGAAACTTTTCATAAAATCTAATGAGATTCTAACTTATAAGGAAGGAGGCATAAGGAAACTTGTAGCAACATAATTGGACGACATTTTCTGCCCTGAGGGCAAAAGAAGCTAAAAAGAATAACTGGTATTTGTGTTCTTAAAAAGAAGGGATTCGGAAAGATGTTTAAAATCCAATAAGCCCCGTTTTGATTGCATTATCTTTGGGAAACTAGAATGAAGGTTTTTGAACAAAGGGTTCCAGAAAGGGTAATTAAACAGTTCCCACCATGCAAATTGTATTGAATGAGATCATTCAAAAGGTGAGGATTTTCTGTGATGGAAATGAGAAGCAGGAAGGAGCTAAAGAGACTGTCTAACCCAGATTTCTAGCTGTATGCCTGAGCTCTCCCAAGAATCTCCTTGTTTTGAAGATGGCATCAAGACCTAGAAAAACAATTCACTTTGATTTCAGCCAGTAGTAAACAAAGATCTTGGAGAAAGCGAAGAAACTGAATGATTCCTGCATTTCATCTTCTGTACCTTGTTCCCTATTACAGAACACAAAATGCTTCATGGAAATGAATGACATGTCAGGTCAAGGAGGAAACAGTGACAACCTCCCCTAACCTACAGAGCTGCTCAAAGTGAATATTAACAAACCAGTAGAGAATAAGGCCGGCATATGTGGGTGTGATTATGTTTCAGCCATGAATGGGCCCATATACACTTAGGGGAGGCTCCGCTTTCTAACCACAGAGGTCAAGGGAAAGTCCTAGACTTGTAATGGTGCAGACTTTCTCCTTTCTTTAGGTCCTAGGCTACTAAATGCTGGGTGATCGATACACTGAAGAAGCCCCCTCTTCCATTTCTTGCATATCTGACTAAAGAACAGGCTTTCAATTTTGCTTTTCGTTGTGTGACCTTGGGCAAATTACTTAATGTCTCTAAATCTCAGCTCCCTTGACTATTAAATGGGGATAAAAGTATTTACTTCCTAGGGTCATTGTGAGAATTAAATAAGATTGAGTTTCTCAGGCTTTCAACACATTATCATTAATATTCCATAAAGCTCATATCTACTAATCACAATCTATTTAATCTTTCAACAGGCAACCTAAATACTGTAAATCACACAGTGCTTTTCTTAATATTACACTTTCCACATATAATTACTTCACATTGGGTGTATAGAACATAGGGGATTTTTCACATGTACATTAACATATTAGAAAAGAATATTAAAAAGTAAGTACCGAGCCCAGCTCAAGATCTCAGTAAATTGTTTTCTTTTTCTTTTCTCATTAGCTACCCTATGCCCCAAAGGGGAGTGAAAATCACGGATGAAATGAATGATTATTCTTCCTTTGTCATGATTTATAAGGGTGATTATAATTTGAATAAGCAAACTTAAACTTATGAATGAAAGAGGTTTTATTTATTAGAACTGGGCAGATGTCAAGACTGGCTTTACTCTGGTTAAGTTCTCCTGGTGGTTCAGAAAAGGCTTTCAGAATAATGAAGCAGAAATAAGTGTATCAGAAAGTTAATCTTCCTTCCTGTTTCCTCCCCATCTTGCCTAAGACAACACCCGGCCAAATGGAATTGCTATTTGGAATAGAACGTTTTCCAGCATCTTCTTTCTCACTTGAATATTAATATGAAGTGATTAATGAACTTGTTGCTCAACATGTTAAATTAAATAACAGTGAGGAGATTAAGAATGCCTTTCCCATTATTGAGTGCTGCATTTTAAGTCCTGATGTGTAAAGCAGACCATTAGTTTTCAGTCAGTCTTTGTAACAGATTTTTTTAATGAATTTATCTCACCTTTTCTGAAGGCAGGTCACAGAGCAAATATTTATTTCTTCATTCTACTTAAAGAATTGAAAGCTTGCTCCACCAGTAAATAATGCAGATCTCTGACCCTGTGGTTTTCACGTAACTGTCATTTTCAGACCAATTAGTATGGATAACTAAGATATTCAGGGCTTAATGCTTCACCCTACTTCTGAGACTCCTGCAGTACAACTGCATTCTCCCAGGTTGCATAAGGTCCTCCATATGAAAATATAATTTATAGTCACAGCACAACTTTAATAGCATCTGTCACTGTTTCCATAGTATCAGATATTCAGTAACTTTTGCTTACGATTAGAATAGATAGAAAAAGTTTCCCTCCCTACTCCACAAGTCCAGAGTTTGTCCTTTGCATATTTTTCCAGATGTTATTATTTCTTAGAATGACTTCTCACACTAGAAAAAAACCTTTCTCTTTTTTTATAGAAAAAGAATCCTCTCACATTACTTCTGAGGATGACCAGTAGCCTCCCAAGAGAAAACGGTGAGAGATGTTCTGTGAAGATTTGGGCAAGAATTTACCCATAGGACAGAGAATTTAGAGACCTGCTTGTCTTTTTCAGTTGACGTGTATAAGGGATTTAATAAAAAATAAGATGCATTAGGTGTGTTTGATGCTTCTCAATATATAGGAACAAAACGATGCATAAATAAGACTAATAAATAAGCTATCAGAATGTGTATGTGTGTGTATGAGAGAGACAGAGAGAGAGAGAGAGAAAGAAAGAGAATATGAGACGTTGGTAACCTCATTTCGAGACAATGAAAAATGCTTCTCCAAGGTAAACTAGGGCTTTTCAATGAATTTTAGTCATTCATTTATTTAACAAGTTACATGAGGTACACATCTTCGCAAAAAGGAATATTGCTGTAACTTCTACTTTGTCTACATTAATATGAGATATAAGGGGAACTAATTGTAGATGTCCTCTCATACCACTTGCCTAAGTAGTGCCTAAAGCCAAACCCCCAAGTCCCAGTGGTTAATAAAGAGGACTTTCATAATCACCTGGTAGATGGGTCCCTGTGAACTTGGACGCCCTAATGTATCTCTGAACTTAACTTGAGTGAATCTCTTTGAAACTGTTCTGAGAGTTCTTTCTAGTGTTAACATCTTTATCCCAGTCTTCAGAATTTTACATTTGAAGGGCTAAAAATAGAATACGATATGTCCACTTGGGTCCTAGGCTTGATTTCAGTCCTTTTACTCTAGGAGTCCTGTTGGATAAATGAAGATGTCCAGTGATTTTATGAGTTATCTGGACACTAGCAGTAGTTCATCCTTCACTTCTCTACCCTAACTACCCAAGCGAGTAATTTCTTAGAAATGACCTGCAGAGGAGAGGCAAGTCTGTTGTCCTGAACGTCCCCAGGGACCACCTCTCTTCCACTTTTAGCAATAAGCTGGACGAGCAGCTACAAGGCTCACCACTGATACTGCACAGATGTGCATGCCCTCGACAAACCGGAGGTCCAAACCCTGGATATTGGTCCTGCCAGCAAGGTGTTTCCCAGGCTAGGTGGCTGCTGTTCTTACACTGTTGGTTAACTGCATGCCCCCTGAATCCTCCCAAGTTCCCTATCAATAAGTAAAGTAGCACAGGAGTGGGCTTCCTCTCCGGGAGAGCAATCCATGGACCGTCTAGCCATGATAAATTCAAGCACACGTCTCAGTGGGCTGTTAAGAGCTTTTGGGACTGTGTGCAATCTCTCGATCGTCTTCCCTGTTTTGTTTACTAACTCACATTTTATGCCTGGACTGAGTTGCTAATGATGTCCCTACCTTAGTCTTTTTTTTTTTAAATTAATTAATTAATTAATTAATTAATTTTTGGCTGTGTTGGGTCTTCATTGCTGCACGCAGGCTTTCTCTAGTTGCGGTGAGCAGGGGCTACTCTTCGTTGCGGTGCGCGGGCTTCTCATTGCGGTGGCTTCGCTTGTTGCGGAGCACGGGCTCTAGGCGCGCGGGCTTCAGTAGTTGTGGTACAAGGGCTTAGTAGTTGTGGCACATGGGCTTAGTTGCTTTGCTGCATGTGGGATCTTCCTGGACCAGGGCTTAAACCTGTGTCCCCTGCAGTCGCAAGCGGATTCTTTACCACTGTGCCACCAGGGAAGTCCCCCTACCCTTAGTCTTGATGATTGTAGGGCTGGTTGGGGGAGGATGTGGTTCTTGGTCAACATCCTATTGGCCATGCTAGAACAGTGCCTGGATAAGTACTCAACAGTTGTTTATCTATTGTTGTGCTCACTGCAAATGTCACACTGATAAAGTAAATCTATACTATGAAAGAATGAGACATGTCGATTTTATTGGCTTCCATAGGAAAACGAAAGAGAGTTTGTATCTAACAGAATACCGCAAGCAACTGAATGGAAATCTCTATTGGACCTTCTGTTCTTCCTTTATGTTTCTCTGTTTGCATTAGCTCTTCCTTTCTTTTTAGTCTATTTTTCTAAAACAGTATTTTCAATATCCTCTATTGTCTTACCATTTTAGCTCTGTCCCCAAATTGTTTGTCCCCTGAACACAATAAAAGCCCTTCAATTAAATGAACTGACATTGCCTAGATGGCAGATGAGCAACCAGCTACACGAGGCAAACATGACGGAGGAATTCAGCCCCTGCCCCAAGCAGTTTATCAGATTTTATCAGTTAATCAGATTATTCATCCACATTTTCCCCTTATTCATGCACACCTTCCTGTGTGCAAAGGACAGGCACAGGGATAATGTTGGTATAGGAGGGAGGCTTGTACTGCTAGGAAAAATAAATATTTTCTCCTTTTAATTGTAAACCGATAAATGGAAATGCCAAAATGGTGTCCTCAACCGTGGTCATTGACTTCCAGTATCTAAAGTAATTGAACTTCAACTCAATTTTGTCCTGTCTCAAATCATACAGCAGTGTAGGCCACCCTGTCTGTATTTATCAGGGTTAATTCAGGGAAGCAGAATCTCCTATGAAATTATGAATTTATTTTAGTAATTAGATCTTATACAATTGTGGGAGGAGCTGGGGAGGTAAAAGTCCAAATAAGGGTGCAAAATCATTAACCAGCCTTAATTGTGTTGCACAAGTCAGTTGGGGCTTGCAGGAAAAATGCATGTACTCTTGGGATTGTGAAAGGTGCTGATAGAGAAATCTATGAGGAGTTTAGGTGCTTTGTGAGTTTTGCAGCCACGAGCCTGGCGTTGGAACTGAGATCAATGACTGTTGTTCAGCAGGGATGGTAACGGGGAAAAATAGCAGGGAGTGGGTGAGAGAAAAGGCAAGATAAACCGGAAACAATCAGCACCTCCCTTTCTGTCACAACCACTGACTAAAGGGGATCTTTAGAACTTGATGGCTGTTAAACTTCGCCTCCCCAACTTCATGTAACTTTACTTTCAATCAACTCTAACACTGGAAATAAAGAAAACCATACAGGAAAGGAAACTCCAGAATGTAGTTCCCAGCATAACCAAGACTACAACAGAACAATCCACCACACTCATGAGGAATCAGATTCTGGCTAACCTACCCCTTGCCATCGTTCGAGAAAGCTGGGTAAGTGGAGTTGGTAACCCTCAAGGTAAGGAATACCTGTTTCAAGGGAACACATGGCGCATTGCAAACATTTAGTTAACCCAGAAAATTGAGACTTTGAGATGCTCTTTAGATGCCTGTGTGAGTGCGTGTGTACACACACACACAGGCACATACACACACAGTCATTGATAAATCCACCTACCACAGATCCAACCACAGACTGTTCAGCACATATAACCTGTTTAATTCATATTTACTGAATGACTGAGGGAACACAACAAATCTATAAAAGTGTTTTAATTTTTTGGTCCTAAAATAAGCACTCTCAACGTATACTACCAAATGACTTAGCTTAAAGCAGCCAGTACAGCGAGAAATTTGCTTATTACAAAGAGTAAATATACTTCATGTATCACCACCTGATGTTTGCCAAATATCATTGCTTCTTCTACATGGTTCCTATTCAAATCATCTTCAGCCTACATTTCTCCCTTTCTGCTTTCCCAGCTGAATGGCTGCTTTATAGCTTTCACATTTATTTCTGATATATTTTTCTCATCTGTCTTTACCTCCCTTTCCCTTTTGCTTTTTTTTTGGTTTTCCTTTGTTTTCACTTTTCTGTCTGCAACTCATGTGGCTTATTTTTCCTTTTATCATTGCCCCCAAATCAGAGAACCATTTTAATTGGAATGTTTTGATTTCACAGGGGAGAAAAATCACAGTGCACCTGCCAAAAAGTTGTCAGCTCTGGTTCCCGAGTGTGAGATTTAGGTTTTTCCACTCTGCTAACATACACATTGCCAATATTGTATCACACTGTTCTAACACTGGGGAGAAAATAGCAAAATGCAATTCCATCATCTTATGGTGAAGAAAGAAATACTTTTTATCTTACATGAGCAGTGAGTTCTTAGTCCTTTTTTATTTTTTTTCCACTCGGACAGTTGTATGTGATAGCTTTCAGATGGAGTTGTATCCGCAGAGTTTTAAAAGTCTATTTTGTTTTGTCTTTGTTCTCTTGGATTTTGCGACCTATGTCTGGTGCTGCTGTCTGCAATGATGCTACATGGAGAAGAGAAATTTTGAAATGAGTAATGAAATTCAGATTTGACTCTCTATGCACTTGGAGGTATTTTTTATAGACTCAAAGGTCATTGGACCTGGAAAAATATATTAATCAAACCCTTGGTTTTTTACTACGTGCATGTAAAAATAGTTGCACGGATTGATTTTTTTTAAAAATTATCAGCTAGTTGTTTTGCTTTTGAGGGGAAGGTACAATCTCTGTCCTTTCAAGATATCTTACCTCCTAATAAAGGACACTCGTTTCTACATTTTTTTTTCCTACGCCTTATCTCTAAGTATCAAAGAGTAAATTTTGCAGTCTCTTCAAAACAAATTACAGCAATCTAGTTCAAACATCGTATTGAATAGATGATAAAAAGAATGACCACAGAAAGGCGGTCATTAAGAAACTTGCCCAGAGTTACTTAGCTATTTTGTGGAAGAGCCTACATTAGGAAAAATAAGAGCCGTACATATCAGACCCTGCTTAGTGAGGAGTATCAGACTTGCCGAAGTATGGGGTGAACAAAGCCACTGGCTCTAGAAGCTGAACAAGTCAACCTGCCAGCTTTTTCATTCAACGTTATCTGGCATGTTTCCATGGTTACTGTATTAAAATTGTTGCTAGCTTTAGTTCCAGAGTCAACTTGTTTAAACTTATTCACTGGGTATCTTTGACATGTAAGTGAAAAATAAATTAACACTCATTAAAATGAACTTGTATTTATTTACAGGCAAATCGAATTGGATTTTTCATAGTTGTTTGCTTTATTTAGAAAACATATTGGTACTTTTCAGTTAGTTGAGAACCATATTCTAAACTTTAGTAAGAAAAGACCTTCTGTTTGACGTAGTCTTTATGGTATGGACTACTGACTATGGACTATTGAGTATTATGAAATACTCAAGGTTGGGTATCCCCCCATCATGCGAGAGAGTGGTGGAATTGTGTCTTTGAGTTTTGTAGCATCTGCTCTTGCAGACTCTGTGTGACGTGTGGATGCGGGGAGTCTGGCCATGGAAAGTGTGTTGACGAGGGAGGGAAGGAGCCCGCCTCTGGCTCCAGCAGGGCTGTGATTCCCTGCAATGCCGGATCTAAGGAAGTAACATAGTTCAAGTCAGGGACACTCTTTGGACAAATATTTTGCCTCTGCAATAAAATATTTACACTCAAATCGTGCACTGGTAAGATGGATGTGGTCTGTTTTACAGTTTGAAAACATGGGCTTTTGATTCAGAGAGACCTGGGTTTAACCCCTAGCTCCTCATGTAGAAAATTTTAAATACAATGAATTAATAAGAAAAAACTAAGAAAAAAAAAAAGCTCTGCTTATATAAGCATAAGACATCTCAGGAAGAATGTATAAGTCAAATATTCGTTGCCTCTGGGGAGGAGAAGCTAGTGGCTCAGAGACAGGATCTAGAGGGATACTTTATATCAGATACCTTTTAATGCACTTTGAATTTTGAATCATGAGAATGCATTACCATAAATGAAGTAAAAACAATAGGGAAAAAAAAAGGTCAGCTAAAGTAAAAATAAAATAATAATACTCAGTAATTTTGTTACAAAATAATAAAGCCTATCTTCCCTATTTCATTGTATAGCCGAAGTTAAAATTTGAAATCTTCATTTGTAGTGCTGAATTTCAGCTTTTTAAATTAAAAAATAAAGTCCAAGATGTTAACAAAAAAATATGTGCCACTAAGGTCAAATACATGTGCTTATACAAAATATGTCTATACAAATTCTACAAAAAATTATATGAAATAACATTTTGAACAGAAAACTATGAATTATGAAAATAAAATCCTAGCTCTAGCATGAATCATCCTGTGGTCTTGGAAAAAGTATTTATTCTGTAATCTTCAATATTTCTATCTAACAATGAGTCTATAGTATTTATTTTATCGAGTTTTTATGAAGATACAAGTGACATAACATGTATAGCTTCTTCACTCTAGGTGGCTTGGCACATGGCAATACTCAGTAAGTCAGTGTAACTGGTAGTGTTGTTCTATTTAATATTATGATTCTATGTCAGAGCAGGAAAAGTGGCCAAGAGTCATGGTGATGGTCATGGAGTCATACAACCACATTTAACCTTAAATCAAAACCGACAGAAGTTGTGACTTGATCAACTCATGCAGTTAATTCCTGTGAGGGTTGACAAGGAAGCCAGGATTCTCAATGACCAACTCAAAAATTCTTTCTAATGAAGCAATCTGTTACTTATTGTAGTCTACACAGACCCTTACTGGTCAGAGTTTGGCCCAAGGACCACCAGCAAAAACATCACATAGCGCCCTTCTTAGAAATGCAGAAGCCCCAGCCTAGACCTACTGAATCAGAAGCTGCATTTTAACAACTTGAATCCCCAGATGATCCATGTGCATCAACATCTAAACTGTTTTAGAAGCCCTGGTATAGACTACCCTTGAAATTTTGGTAATTGATGCCAAAACAATAAATAAACGTCAGAAATTCAGTTCAAAATCAATAAGGTTATGTCAAAACAACTGACAGAGAAGTGAAAAATACCCCCAAATGACTTGTGAGGTAAACAGGCTAGTCAGGTGGATGGATGGATGAAAAGAGAGACAACAGTCATAGAGAGTCACAGCGAGACACGCACGCACACACACACACACACACACATATATGTGTGTTCTGCGAAAAAAAGTACTGCACTAGCTTTAGAAGACAGTTCCATTTCAAATCAAATATAATACATTATTGCTATTTTTAATTCAAATAACTATTTTGATTATTTCTTCTCTTGCATAATCTGTTGAAACAAACTGACTGGTTATTAGGATGTAAATTTGAACCCACTTTCAACTAAGTAAAATATGAAATCTATAAAAAATATGGTGTGGTCCTGTGTTTATTTACTAACTTACTAATTCACTAAATAATTCATTTCTCAATCAGTTATTATGACATTGTGTAAACACAAGTTGAATCTTCAGATGCTACTCTTGTTGAAATTTTGAACAAAGGATAGCCTTCTTAGATAGACTCTACGTGGGCACAAGAAAAGCCCAAGGAAGATTTCCAGGGCCTGGGATGGTTGTGTAGAGGCAAAGGAAGTAAACTCCAGAGCCAACAATCCAAAAAAGTGGGACAAGAAGTGGAAGTAAAACAACCCAGCAGACAAGCTGCCTAAGCATTCATCCAAAGAGGCTGGGCCAATAGATACAGGAAATCTTACATGCAAAACATTTCTAGAGAATGCGGGTCCCTGCTGGTTAGTAAGGTCAAGTGTGCAAGAGGCCAGCCGGCAGGTGAAGAGACAGACTCAAAACTTTCCTATTGGGGTGGAAAGATAGCTGCCTTCACAAAAAGCACTAACAAACAAACAAACAACAACCAGGGACATTTTTCTTTTCTAGACTAAGTAGGGAAAAGGATGCAATATTTTTTATACTGTGTAAATGGATCTTGTATCAAGCTAGAAGCCCTATTGGATGAACTAGAAACTAAATTCCACTGAACATCAGGCAATATAGAAAGAAAACTTGTAGGCTTTAGATTCCGATGGACGTAGGTTAGAATTCTGGTCCTGTCAATTTCTAGCTCTGGGAGATGCTAGATGGTTACATCCTCTCTCTAACCCTCAGTATCTTTACTTACAGAAAGGAATAATATGTATCTAGCAAAATTATTGTAAGAAGTAATTGCTATATTATATTTATTATAATAGATAGGCATATGGCACTCAAAAATAGTAGTCATTACTACTGTGACTACTATCTTTGTCCACTGAGTTTTACAGTTTGAGGTACAGGAAAGTGTACGAATTACAAGTGTAGAGATGGATTAGTTATTACACAGCAAATACATTCATATAACCACCACTTAGATAAAAATAGAATCAACTCTCCTTCACCCTCCATGCCAACACAGATGTCATCACAATTCTTATTTTTAATACCAGAGATTAATTTTGCATGTATTTGAAATTTCTACAAATGTAGAAATTTATGCAACTATGTCTTTTTTTTTTAATTTAGCTTCTTTCACAAAACCTTACACTTGTGAGGTTTATGCTATTGTATATAGCAGTGGTTCATTCACCTTCATCACTATATAGTATTTTATTTTAATGAATATTTATGCTGTTGATGAACATTTGAAATATTTCCAGTTTTTAGCTATTTACAAACAACGTTGCCCTGAAAATTTTCCTACTGGTTTTGGTGACATATTTATACAATTCTATTCTACGCAAACTTAGGAATGAAATTGCTGGTCAAGGGTATATGTGTATTTAATTTTAGGAAATGTTGCAAGACAATTTTTATAGAGATTTCTTCTCATTTACCCTCGTACCAACATATTATGAGAGTTCCTGTTTCTGAATCCTCAACAGCACTTGTTATTTTCAACTGTTTTAAGAAGTCAGCCATGTCTAGTGAGTATGTAATGATATCTTATGGTATTTTAATTTGTATTTTACTAATAACTAATAAAGTTGAGTTCCTTTTAATATATTTGTTTGCCATTTCAATATTTTCTTATGTAAACTGCCTGTTGAAGTATTCAAATCTCTTCCTATTTCTCTTCTTTCCTTTTTTTGCCTCTTTCTTGCTGTTTTATTAAAATTTGTATATATTCAGGATACAAACAATTTGCAATTGAAGGAAAATATTAACAGTTTGTTTTGTGCCATTTTCTCTAGCCTCAGGAATGCCTGAAAATGTGACCTTTGTCAAATGCTCTTTGCAACACTAATATTCAAGAAATTGTCTGGGGAGTATTTATGTCATATCTAAGATAACAGAGCATCCCATCCAGGACTATGTACTAAAATAAGCCACTAAAAAACTAGAAATGTCAAAAAAAAATAGAATTCATAAATTTCATAGACTTATGGGATTTGTAAATTTCCTCTTAGAAATTATTTGTATGGTCTAAAATGCTGATTTGGTGGTATAGGAGCCTCTATTTGTCTCCACTCAGCTTTGCACGTCATACGCACACTAGATAACAGGACCACCTTGGTCTGCATATGAAGGAAACACAAAAACATTTTGATTTTATACAATTTTAACATTATCACACAGTAAAGCAAGGTGTGATCATATATGGGCTATTGATAGTTAACCTTTTATTCCCCAGTTTTTTTGGTTTTTTTTTTCTTTGCAGTACGCGGGCCTCTCACTGTTGTGGCCTCTCCCGTTGCGGAGCACAGGCTCCGGACGCGCAGGCTCAGCAGCCATGGCTCACGGGCCCAGCCGCTCCGCAGCATGCGGGATCTTCCCGGACCGGGACACGAACCCGTGTCCCCTGCATCGGCAGGCGGACTCTGAACCACTGCGCCACCATGGAATCCCTCTTGTCTTTTTGATGATGGTATTTAAAAACTCCAAAGTCTGAGGTTTTAATAAATAAAACTTAATTCAAACTGTCACTAGGGGGTATATAGAAACAACTGTAAAATATAAATTTAAATTTGACTGTATGAATATGTATTAAGTGAATTTCCCTTTAAGATGTGCTTGTTCTCTTTATTGTATGTTTCTGTGTTTTAAGAATAAAGTTTGTGGAACGTTTCTAAGGGTACATTTTAATTTGGGTAACATATATTATACCAAAAAGATCTCTAAAATGTATGCCTGACTTATGTCAAATGGTGTTCTCAAAGAGGTTCTGCAGTGGAGATTGGTGTTATCACAATTTGCTATGCTTTTTTTTTTAGTCCCTCCCGACTTCTCTCTCTCTCTCTCCTTCCTTTCTTTCCTTCCTCTATTCCCAGTTTTCCCTTTTCCTCTCTTCCTCCTTCTTTTTCTTTTCCTCCCTGCCATTTTCTCTTCTTGACCAAATTTCAAATTGGATCTACCTGAAATAGAAAAGAAGTTTGTTGTATTGCAATATCAACAGATACTATTTATCTTCTCCCGCTTTGTGAAAAGTGAAAGAGAGATAGAAGCAGACCAGTGATTTCACACAATAATTTTTCTGCATTAAGACAAGGTTTATAAAAATGCTCACACACCTCACATTGTCAAATAATCAGAAATCCACTTCCAAACTTCTGCTCCCCAAATTAAATAAGGCCAGATACAAATGTTTTTCAAGGATAAATTAAAGAACATAAAAGAAATGAAGATGCCATATATCTGATACCTCTGTGGTAAGCCAGTAAATAATTCTACTTTTTGACTACTCAATATTAAAGAAACCCTCTCCTTGAAGTCTTTACAATTTCCATAATAAAGTAGAGGAGAAGCTTTTCTTTTTTGAGAACTTCTTCAAACCTTGTTTCTTTGCCACTCAAGGTCATATCTGCCCTCTGACTATGGCACTTGTTCCCCTGAGATTGTAAAGGCTTCCTGCAGCTTTTGAGCATCAATAGTCCCTCTCCCGAAGGTGCTTTATGTTTTTCAATCAGTACCCATTCAATCAGTGTGTGTGTGGGGGTGGGGGAGGTGGAAGATCTCTTTATCCATCTTTCTATGCAAAATGCTTAATGGCAATTGAGTTAAGGTGAAGATACACTCTAACATTTATTTTATATTGGATTATAATTAGTAGAGATCAATAGTGAAGGATAATAATAAATAAAAAGCTAAAGTTGTTGACAACTTACTTTGTGTCAAAACTGTTCTAAATGATTTGCAAAAATACCTCTTTGCAGATTCACAAAGCCCCAGGATTTGGTAACATCAGGGAGGAATCTAGATTCTAGTCTTGATTATGGCAGTTTCCATGTGTGAACCCACACAAGCCATGCTTTGGGCCTTAGTTTTCCAATAGGTATTGATTATCTATTACTCTGTAACTAATTAATGATCTCAAAATAAACCATTAATTCATAATAAATAATTATTTATCTCAAAATGTAGTAGCTGGAAACAACAATGTTTTATTATCTTGTAGAGTTCTTGGGGTCAGGAATCCAAGAGTGGCTTAGTTGGGGGGTCCTGGCTCAGGGTCTCTGATGAGGTCACAGGTGAGATATTGGCCAAGGCTGCAGACATCCGAAGGCTTGACCTGGGCTAAGGAATCATTGAGCTCCTTCACGTGGTGCTGGGAAGACTGCTTTGGTTTCCCACAAGCTGCTGGGGAGGCTCAGTTCCTGCCCATGTGAACTTCTCCAGGGAGCCCTTCATGACAAGGCAGTTGGCTTTGTACACAGAGAGTGATCCCAGGGAGAGTGAACGAGACAGAATCTGCCTTTGTACAACCGAGATTCCAAAATTGGCTTTATCATTTCTCACTAGCCTTTTCTATTCAAAGAAGCAAGTCACTAAGGGCAGCCCACACTTAAGTAGAGGGAAATCAGGCCCTTCTCTTGAGGGGTGACATATCAAAGAACTTGGTATATGGACATAGTTTTCACCTGTTTCACCATCTATAACAATTAATAGGGTGAGAGCCACGAGTTGAGTTCAGTGAGCTCTCAAAATCCCTGAATTTTTTTCAAAAATGGGTTTCAAGCCTTCTAAAAGCCAACTATGTTCCCCTTTTAGTGCTGAACGGGAATGGTGGTCCTGCAGATATTTATTGTATTGAAAGTCTTAGAGCCAGCCTCACTTATAAAAATTACTACTAGTATAGTAGTAATAGTATTTCACTGGCAGATTGATGAATTTTCACGTATGTTTACATCGATGTAACTACCACCTACATCAAGCTAGAGAACATTTCCAATTCCTAAGAAGACCCCTCATGCCCCTTACCAGACACCACTGAACTCCTAACGTAACCGCCATTCTGAACTTTATCACCATAGATCAGTTTTGCCTGTTTTTTAAACTTCATTTACATAGAATCATACCATGAACGTTTATTTATCTGACTTCTTTAGCTCAATATTCCTTACTCTGAAGTGTAGTGGACGGTTATCCTAAGTCCAGACAGAAGTCCATCTGCTCAAAATATAACCGGTACAAGTGTTTGGAATTCTTATCACAAAAAGTTATTTTCTAAGGGATTGGGTGTTACTTTAGCATGAAGGGTAGCATATTTGTGAGCTAAAGTAAACATCTGGATTGTTTTTTCAGATAGAGAACCTTTGCTTCTATCAGTTCATTACATAAATATCTACTGTGTTCTTCCAATGTGCCAGGCATTGCAAGACATGATTGGAAGAGAAACGTCAGTAGGCAAAGTTTGTAGTCAAAAGCAACTCCAGCCTACTGATTTAGAAATGACTGTAACTCACTGTTACAGGAGCTGTCATGGAAGGAAGCAGACCAAGAACAGCAGCTCTAGCTTTCTAGAAGGACCAGAAGGGTGATGTTGAACTACGATCTGGAGGCTCCCAATGAGTAACCAGGAGGAGTTCAACATGGAGACAACGAGTTATACTAAAAGAAAGAATGCAGTAGCTATAAAAATTTGCAGAAAACGATAGGCATAGGTTGTGTGAGAGATGGCAGGGGCGGAAGAATGACGATTGGAGAAAATGAGGCTGCAAGGGTGAGTCGTGTCCAGGTCATGAATCCCTGTGCGCACCATGGATATGAACTTACATTTTACCTAGTTGGCCATCTAGAGCCATGAAAAGGTTTAAAGAGAGGAAGTGGCAAGATCAGATTTGCATGAAAATAACTCCAGCAGCAGTTTAGATAATGAGTTAGAAAAAGGAGAAAATGGGAGCAATAGGGCCAGCAAGGAGGTAAATGATGACGAAAATGAGAGATAATGATGGCCTAGACTCTGGCCCCAGTAGTGGGCATAGAAAGGAGTAAAGGCACCTCAGAGACGTCCCTGAAGGTTACACAGTTAGCTGAAGGCAGCACTGACTAGGATCACGTGTCTTCCCTGAGAAAGGCTGCAGGCACAACTCTCATGTCTCATAGAAATTCTTTCCAGCCACTCCTGAGCCCTAAGAGTTCCCAGATGGCATTCCAGAGGTCCCCAATCTCCTGACACTGCATGTACAATTGTATTAGTTACAGGCATGTGCATTGTGGGGACAGGGATATACTTTTCCTGAGCTGAGGTGTATGACTTACATAGTTTAAAACCATTGCGTTAAAGGATTGTTACTGTAGGTTGAGTCCAAATATAGAATTATGTAAATATAGAATTAGAATTCTATATTTAGATTCTATAGAATCTAAGTATAATTAGATTCTATAGAATCTAAATATAGAATATAGAATTATGTAAATTACTGTGTAACTAAGCCCTATCGTTGTTTACCAAACGATTCGGACATTTTCTAATACCTAAATTGTATTTTGTTGCTATGGCAATAAACTGATAATATTAAGAAGAGGAATTTTACTTCTTTTTACTTAAACTCCTAAAATCTAGCACAGTGCCTGGCACATATTTGACGTTCAACGTCTTGTTGAGCACATGAAACTAGTAACCCCACATACAAACACCTCCTGTAGAGCGAGGATGTTAAGAATCACAGTATTGCAGTGAGGGTTAAGTTAAAGTAAACTATAGATTGAACACACTTCATGATACAGAATAAGTATTCGGTACATGGCAGCTGTTAATCATA
Source organism: Phocoena phocoena (assembly GCF_963924675.1). Classification (NCBI taxonomy): domain Eukaryota; kingdom Metazoa; phylum Chordata; class Mammalia; order Artiodactyla; family Phocoenidae; genus Phocoena; species Phocoena phocoena. Next base: position 15,458,628 of record NC_089225.1, read on the forward strand.
TTAGCCTTGCCTTCGAAAACACGCATAAACTCCTATCTAACAATATCTATAAGAAAATCATTAAACCTTGAACAAGGATCAGGGTAATAATTTTCCAAACATTGATTTTAAAAATGCTACAAATGACAGGAGCTAAAATTGCTGTCAGAAAGAAATGTTAGAAAGAAAAGTTTCTGATTACTTGTAATTAGTTTTTGATCTTCCCTTCACCAGCCTTTTCTCCTCTCTATAATAAAAAAATAATGAGGGAAAAATGAGTCCAGGTACTAAATCAAAATGAAGCAGTTATATAAAATTCTGTCTAGAGAATTCACTCACATCACATAAACATTTCTGATTCTAAGTGTTATAAATGGTATAAGTCCCTTTCCAACAAAGCATTCCAAACGAAACAGTTTCTGGAAGGTTTCCAAAGAAACTAAAAAAAACATATGGAAAAAATACACTAACAACATTGCTGCTTATGGAGCAGGAAAAAAAAAAATCCTTAAGAGTAAATGCAATAAACAGCAGTATAAAGTATCTGGTAGGTGAGCCTCCTGAAATTTTTGTTTCAGGGAAAGGGGGCCCTTCACAGTGTGTACCTCTTCTTCCTGAACCTCTGTGGTGTCTATTGAGAGAAAAAGACGCCCAATTCTCAAGTCTGGAAGCATAAACTGGGGAGAAATAGCTTGAGCATCTTCCACAAATTTCTTCCGCATCTCCGTCTTCTAACTCTAGTCTCCAGTATCTGTATTGAGACTCTTACCAGCATAAGATAAATGAATTATTACCAGGAACCATAAAATGCCTTTCCATTAAGGTATGATGATCATGATATTAAAAATGATTTGTGTCAAGCAGTGCCAACTTTTTTTTAAGAATAAGCAGTATGTTGTGAAATTCCCAATATTTTTTATTCATATTAAGGTATTAAGGGGTTCTGTTCCATAAAAAGAAAAGTCCTTTTAATGCATCTCTTATTTTTAGGAGAGTATCGATATAATTTTCTTCAAGAATGTTAGACTAAGGCCACTGACTCCCCAAAAAATGAAAGGTGCCTGGGACCAGAGCCAATAATAGTAAGAGAAAACTGGTGTGTTACCTAGATTATTTTGTTCACACTGTGATTACACAGACTATTGTTCCTGAACTACCTCTTGCCTATTGCTAGTAGGGAAAATATTTTTGTGTTTTGATATCCACTTTTCTGTGGAACATGGATCTCTTCTAAGAAGTGAGTTTAAGCAAAAGTGTTTATAAATCCTCTTGCCCCACCTCACGTACGTAAAACCTGACAGAAGACAGCAAACAGAACACAGACACAGACTGATTATTTCAGAGAAGCTGAGGTCCTGGGGCATCACTCAGCCACATGGAAATCAATCAGTAAAAGCTTGGTAGTCTGACTAAATGTATATGTGAAGAATCAGATTGAAGCCGGAAACAACCAGTTCAAGGCTAACTGGGCCACATGAATACTGGCGCCAACAGACTTTTCACTGGATCCGGTATCCTATAGCTACTATTTTAAAATGTCTTTGAGGTCATTCATTCGTAGGCACTTTTGCTCTAAAAACTTCCTGAACTTTAAATTCCTTTTCTCCTAAAACACAAACCTTCTCAATTCTCCTCAAACCAATAAATAAGACACAATAAGACTAGGCTTATGTCGTCATTGTGGCATGATAGTTACTGCAGCGAATTTTTCTTCAGCTTCACAGCAAGGTGATCCTCAATGAAGATCCTTGTGGTATCTATGTGACCCCATGTATTTGAATCTCAAATATTTGGAACATCAAATAACAATGTTCCTTTATTTATAGTCCTTGGGACATCATTTTTCCATTTTTCGCATCTTCTGATTCTTCCTTATTGTTACTTATTTCAAGAGGACTGTAATTTTTACTAGAACTCATTTTTGGCTGGAGTTGGTTTATTTATGCTTTGAGTACTGTGTGCCCTGGATTGTGAAAGTATCCCTGTAGAATAGTTTACACTTCCTTTGTTAGAACCTCAAGGGCTTCATGAATTAGATCCTATCGATATTGTATTCTTGGCTTTGACTAGTGCAGAGGAAATCTGACCTCATTTCCATGCACAGCACCAGACAGTGATTTCAGTTTCTCACTGGAAAATTTCTTCACAAACAACAGATGGATTGTAAGCTTCCCTGCCATCTTCTACTTGTTGGTCAAGTTCCTCTAGGTTCTGTTCTATGGACTTGGGCTATCCTTTGAAGATCCCAAATCTGTATAGCTCCCCACATCAGCTGGGTGCAAGGTCAGGTGTCTTGACCCCCTTTGGTTTTTTAACGTTCTAGATGTATAAGACTATTTCTCAGGTCTGACACTTTCCGCAGCATTAGTGAAGTTAACTACTTTGAGACTGACTTTATCACACCTACCAATTTCCCTCTCACTGTCTTTAAAATCTTCCAGATGCTGCTATTGTTGATGGTGGTATTATTATTATTATATTATTATGCATCAATGTTAGTGGATACAGGCAAGGTTGGTTTGCTCCTGTATCTGAACCATACATGGTTCAGTACTCCTTCCATAACTATGGCATTGGCCTACCATTTATCTTGTGCATTTTATCTAGTGAAACCAACACATTTACATAAAGGAGTGATTATTACAGCAAGGCCCGTTAGAATATAACTTTTATGCAGATGAACTTTTATCAAGACTATTAAAAATCACACAATGTAAACAAAGGAGGTAGTTGCTTATTTCACTTATGCAAAAGGCTGTCTCTGATTGCACTCACATAATATCTGTTTTCTACAGATGAATTGCTTCTTTGCTTATTCATTTATTAGGGAAGTCTTTCTGAAAATATTTATCCATAGACTCAATCCTGTTAGGCACTCTACAGGGATTGGAAGTACAGAGATAACTAAGAATGTGTCCCTCTTCTCAAGGGATTTACAGACTACATGGCTATAGATTCAGAGATCAAAGATAGTAGTTAGGACACAAGGAGGAAGGAGATGGACAGAACTCAAGAAAGTCAGACATCATCCCAGCACTGGGCAGAGTGGATTGGGGTCACCAGTGTTTGGAGATCGGGTATAGAGAAGTAGATAGTCCAGGTGTGCAATTATGAAGGAGTCTGTAGATAACAGAGCTGTTAGAAATTGGTACGCAAGGAGCAGAGTTTGAGGCCCAGGAAGACGCAAGGTCCTTAACGTAACGAGGGACCATACCATAAGGTCTGGAAAGCAAGCAACGGTAGCAGTGCTAAGGAAAAAAATTAGGCAGAAGGCTGTACGATCAGACTTTGTGTTTTAGAAAGAATTTTTGCCTCCTATGGCAATCAGACCCCAATATCTGACCCTATGAACACATGTTATAAGTTCCCTTCTTCATCTTGCCCCCCACTAAGCACAATTTGAAGACAACTTAGCCAGAAGTCACGAGGATGGTCAATGAAGACGTTTTTCTCCTTCACATTTTTATGGACAGCTCTGAAACTGCAGTCTACGGATGGAGAATGTGGTGCTTGATGAAATCAGGCAGTACTCATGAGGTCTCGACCAAAGTCAGGCTTGAGCTGGTGCAGAGATGGAGCCAGAAGACTAAAACTTTGGCCATCTTGAACTGTCATCTTAAAACGGAAAAATCAGAATCTGAGGGCGGAAAACAGTAAGACTGCACTTTATCAATTTGGTTCTAAATTGTGGAAAAGAAGGAAGGGACAGGGAGACAGTTAAGCTTCTTGCACATTATTCTGTTGTGGACTTTCAGATCTGTTTTTGCTTTTGAAAGATGATTTTTTGTTTCTTGAAGAAGTGTATTTCTGATACTTTGTAATCACGTAGATCCTCACAGCCTTCTCCTGGGGTACTTGTTGAGTAATTGATCGGCACATTTAAATTCATGAAGACAACTTGAATGTCATGGCCTGGTATTTTGATTTCTCAACATAATATGTCATAGGAATGAGACAGGTTCTTAGCCTTAATTCAAGGTAAACATATTAAGAATTTTTTTCAAAATAATGATTGATTTTATTAATTCACCATCACAGGCACATTATGCTGGATAATATATTATACTGAAATTAATAATAGAACATTGAGCTGTGTTGGCCCCTAGCTTGGTTATGTTAGCACTGTCTTTTCCCTACGTTTGTTCTCAGTGAGACCTAATATATAAAAATGTATTTGCATGGGAAAAAAATATCTGCAGTCAGTCAGAAGGAAAATGTGATGATAAAAAAAGCAGTTATCTCGTCAAGCCCCTCATGGTCTATTCTTTGAAGTCTCAGCCCGGGAAATAAACAGGTTCAGATGGAGTTTGACTCTTCTAACACCTTAAACTATTACACATTAGCCCTGCCACGAGAGAGAGTGAGAAACAAGAAAGGAAACATGCTTCCTGAAAAAGTGTCCATTTAGAAGTGATTGGCAATATTCCGATGGCTAGATTTTTCACACCTCTTGACAATCCAATGATATTTCTTCACACCTTTTGCAGGTGTCAACCTGCAAAGGTGCTGCAATTCACTTTTTGCGGTTCACATACCATCCAGCTGAATGAGGCAACACTCTGGGGGAACCCAGTGACACAGAATTTGCTGAGAAACAACTAAACTGCTGTTAAAACTTGCTTAGATCTCAGGTCTGTTCTTGGTGGCTCTGTCTGACTCACAGTGATGTTTCATATGCATTGGGTTGGATTAGTGATTCCAAAATGACCTCATTCTGGGAACTATAAGAATTCCAAGGAATCCTCAACTCCTCCTGATTTTTTCTTTTAAATTAATCAACTTTATTTTTAGAGCAGTTTTAATTTCACAGCAAAATTGAGTGGAAGGTACAGAGAGTTCCTATATACCTCCTGTTCCCATGTATGCACATTATTAAGTTGTTAGTCAGAGTTTATTAATCATTTAGTATCTGCTATCCTTGTTTTCCTAATTAGACTGTAGGTTTCCTGATTAGGAAGACGATGTGTGGCTCTTCTCAGCATCCCACATGTGGGAGGAACCTTATATGTTTTGGTTGACTGATCTAGATACCAAGTCTTATAGCACCTTGAGATGATGTCATATGTGGAGATGCCTTATCACATGAAGCTTGGTATGGTGGGAATGGCATGGACTTTGGAATCAGACATCCTTCCCCTTTAATTTATTAACTACTCAATTTACTCTTCAGAGTCTATTTTTGATTCTTGTAAAATAAGTAAAATATTGCTGTGTTGCATGAGGAGTGTTATAAGAGAACGGGTCTACTGAGAAAGCGTATGAGATACATCTAGTACAGACTTTGGTGAGCAACTTAGGCAACATTCTCTTCCTCCTTTACTCCCTCCAACCCCTGACTCTATTCAATATTAATTTTATACCAATTCTTTCCTGGAATTCATGTACTTTTATCTTGTTTAAGTATTCATTTTAAATATATAAATTGATAGCATGTATCACTGAAGCTAGGAGGAAAAAGGAAGGAAGATTGATAAAAGAGGATCATACAGAAAGTAGAAATAGGATCATTTGAGTTTCAGACAATGAGAAATGTTCTTGGGCACTGCCAAAGGCAGCTCTTAGGAGAATCATGGACACCTCAGTAGCTTTACTACATTTCAACTTGAAATGTACATGAATAGTGGAGCCTTTGAAATGATTATGTAAATATATGCAAAGCTAGCTGATCCTGCAGTCTCCAAAAGGTAATCTCTCAACCTTACCAGGGACCTTTTAATACCCCCATACCAGACTCAGATGTCAAAAATATCTCTGGTTTTCAGGTTATTGGTTTAATGGGAAAAGGGGGAGTGGGAAGGTCTGGCCTCTCACTTTGGCTCTTGTGTAACCTATTATCTAATCTTGGGCAAAGAGTTCAGCCCTCGACGAAGCTTCTTCTGTTGGGTATTAGTGGCCATGCTGCCTCTTTCAGAGTTGCTCCAAGAATCAAGGCTAGAACACACAAACACCGCACAAAGATTATTATGTACAGTATACCAGGGGCAGTGGGCAACAGCCTGCTGTAGGTTACAGGAACGTGCCCACTCTAGTGAGTGAAGGAAAGACAAAATAGAGAAGAAATAGTGGACAAAGGGGGAATAAAGGGGGATCAAAATAATACTTGCTCTAAGAAGTCCAAGAGGAATGATTTTAGAGAACACACAGCGTAAACCAATCCTGATTAGATCGCAGTAGCTGAACGGTATTGTTTACACCAAAGAAATATTTTACCCTGGGTTTTGATGAAAAGGAGATTGGGTAGTTTCATTGTGAAATTAGGTTTGCTTTTAATAACAATAAATTTATGAAATAGGCTACAAACATGTGTTGGGAAGCCAGACACTGTAATGGTGGCTGATTAAATACACTCAGCGACTTAACATTTGAGACAATCTCCCTAGGAAGGGAAAGGAATAATGTTTCAGGAAAGACACTGATGAGGGAGAAGGGATCGATGGGAACAGAATTATAAATGAGAAAGGAGGTTATATTACTTTGGAGCACTAGAAAAACTGAGATTACAATAGTTGAAAAATAAACACGGAAGAGCACAGATATGCTTGGAGCTTTTAAGATGTTAAAAAGGATAGTAAAGGTCAACACAGATAGGCTTTGCCGATGATAATGACAAACACTGAAATTTAAGGACACGTAAAAATCAGCAGTGGATAGAAAATGATTTTTTCTTGTTCAGGAAACCCCTGCATTCTCTGTCCACTGCTAAATTAACTTAATTTTGTTGAACAATCATAGCACAGGAAGGCAGGGAGTCAAAAACATTATGCATCATTGTGGAAAAAGGACAAGGATTCAAACCAGAATCAAGATAGCAATTTATAAAATATTCCTGAGGCTGTACATTTATTCTTCAGAGGACCAATGGTAGAAATATTGTAATATGTAGATTTGTTTAAAAGTCCTCTGAACTTTGTTCCTCTGACAAGGTTTTGTGTTGGTCTGGCCAAGAGTCATACAGGTGTTACCATCCTGGGATTACTTTAAAATTCACTTATCATCTTGAGGGGTACAGAACCATACAAGGGGCTGGTGGAAATTAAAAGCACAAATGTGGTGAGGGCATATTCATGGTGAAATTGAGATCGGTTTCATGGTGAAACTGAGTCCCTGTGGGGCTCCCAGGTACAAACACTTTCTGCGTCCCCCTTTTCTTATTTGTAGGAAATAAGCTTCTTTCAGCCTCCTTGACCTTCCCTGAGTTCCAAAAGGCAGAGTCAAACAGTTGCTAATCAGGGAAGGGAGGGGATGCAGAAACAAAGAAGGAGCAGTCAAGAAACAACAGTGCAGCCTTGGGGCGGGGTCCTGGTTCCTCCACAAGGAATATACAGAAAAATATCTTTGAGTTCTTCTGTAGGAACTAAGGTCCCCACCCAGGTGGAAGATGGTAATCAGGCTGAACACGAGATTCCTGGAGTGCCACCCTGTTACCTCACCACCAACCAATCAGAAGAAAGCCATACACCCTACAGCCCTCACCCCAAATTTTGCCTTTAAAAAAATTTCCCCCTGACAACCATCAGGGAGTTCAGGGTTTCTAAAGCATGAGTCACCCATCTCCTTGCCTGGCCCTGCAATAAATCTTTCTCCGCTCAAAACTCCAATGTTTTGGTATTGTTTGTCCTCACTGTGTTTCGGGTACAAGGACTTGTGTTAGGTGACAATGGCATGAGCCTCAAACAACTTTCTGTTCAAACTTTTGTTCCCACCTGCCCTGAGCATGGGCAGATTTTGTCAAATCTATCCTATTTCTGGGCACCTCGCTCTTTCAGGGCTCTGCTTTCTACCAGGGTCTCTCCTTTCCCTTGTTCTGGGCCTAGTCAGTTGTCGCTCTTTGCCTCAGGTTTTCAATTTATTTTCTGGGGATTTTCTTCAATTTCTAGCAGTTTAGAATTGTCTTTAAAGGGTATCTGTGATATTCTATTCAGCATTTCTAGTTATTTATTTATTTATTTTTTTTTTGCAGTACGCGGGCCATTCACTGTTGTGGCCTCTCGTGTTGCGGAGCACAGGCTCCGGACACACAGGCTCAGCGGCCATGGCTCACGGGCCCAGCCGCTCCACGGCATGTGGGATCTTCCCGGACCGGGGCACGAACCCATGTCCCCTGCATCGGCAGGCAGACTCTCAACCACTGCACCACCAGGGAAGCCCTCTAGTTATTTTTTTAAGCAGCCTTCCATATTGCTTGGAAACATCAGTTACTGAACTTCTATGAATCTTTCTGTAAATAAATAAAAAAGTAAAATTGATACTTTAACTCAATTATGTGGACTGATGGGCAGTGACAGAAAAATCCACAAATGTCATTGACCCAAATGTGTATCCTTAAGACAGGAAAAAAATGTGTTCTTGCATAGTCACTTGAGAGATTTTCTTGGGGAAGGGAAGACCTCTATCTACAGTATCCTTATCTCTTTGTAATGGTTTCAGGGCAAGTTACTCTACATCCTGACTGGTCTCTTTCTTCTTCTCCTTCAGGCTCAGTCACTCATCTCCTGGCCATCTAATTCATGATTGATTCAGAAACCCCGAAGGATAAGGCCATGAAGAGTTTCCTGCCAACATTCCTTCCATGGGCCCACAACAAACATCCAGGACATCATTGGTGGATATTATTAGTTCCATCCCATCTCGTCTACTCATTTGGTGCCTTCTGGGAAGGAAGACCAAAGAATCCTCACATGTAGATAAGATATAATTATTGCTAAAGCTAACCCAGTTTCTCATACTTCCATCCACTCCACTCCTCCCACAGAAGTCTGTGATACTCAATTCCCAATATCTTCTATCCACTCTGTTCTTTTTAAGGTGACAACATGTCCTAGTCTGCCTAAGAAAATCCAAGCTTTTGTTTGTGGTTCTGGCATAATCATTAAAGTGCCTCTTTCTAGTCTCAAAACTGAACTGGTGTGGAAAATAAATTATATGATCATTCTATCTCTAGTTCAGTTCATGTACGAAGCCTAAGGAAATTAGTTAACTGTTTTTTTCCTCACCATTGAGTCAGTCTTGGAGTGAAGTCATGCTCCTTTTACCTTGTGTGCTGAGCTTCTTTAATTCTCTCCACCTATTCAAGTCTCCTTTACTGCCTCAACTGATGCAGCACTGCAATTTCTAGGCTTCTTTGTAACCCCAACTTATGGCTTTCCATGTTTACAATCTGTGCTGGTTCAGTCCATAGGATTCAATTTTCACTTTGATTCTTAGTTCCTTGGTAGATCTGTTAACTGGTCTAACATTCTATTTTTTCTTCAGTCCTGGAAGTTGACTCTGAACCCCAGCTAGTAACTCTCTTCCCAGGAGACATGCCAACTCATAACTTGGCTTCCCATGAAAATACCAACTTAACCCATTCCTCGTCCCTGATTTTCACATTGAAACTCCATTTGAAATAAGTATCATTTGCGGAACCCAATCTTCTAGAGGCAATCATTGCCTAGATCATGTTCAAGTTGGTTTTGTCCAATGATGTCTGCCTCAGATCACAAGGTAATGTCCGAAACCAACCTCATTAGACTGCCTAGATTACGAAGTCTTACTTGGTATCAATTATTAGTATTACTGTTGTTGTCGTTGTTATCATTATTTTGGCTACCAGCCTTACATGATCAATGATCCAACTTGCCAAATTTAAGCCTGCCTGAATCTCAATCGTATTTAATCTGATAATACATCTACAAACCAATTTGAGGGGCAAAATGTCAGAAATTTAATTTAGTTACACAATGGTTTTGATTGTTTTTCCCTTCTTGGTATACAACTAGTTAATAGTTATCGTTTCATGATAAACATGATAAACATTACTTAAATTCAGTGTGGCTCAAAAAGCACAATATATATTCAAAACTTACTACTGAATCTCTACTGTGTGGTCCTGGGTTAGGCTCAGTGTGGATCAGAAATAAACATGGCACATACCTTATCCCCAGCAGCTCCCACTTTACTAGAATGCTTGTTTAGTTTAATATATTTTGCATATGGAAGGCTGATTCTGTATGGCCATGGAGCAGATGCAGATATGGCTCAGAGAAGTCCATCTGCCCAGGATTCTAGTCATAATTAAATGAGTCAATAGCAAGGCTTATGAAAAATCATGGTAAAACCACAAATTGTCAAAGAAGTTGTTTAATAGTGTGACAATAAAATGCCTTTCCCTTATGTTGATTAGTGGCGGAAAAACAACCACAGAGCATAAATACTCTGTGACTTCTGGCATCAAACACAGAGGATGCAAAACAACAGTCAACCTCCAGCTAAAGAAAGTGACACTGTTTTTGAATAAATCTATTAAATTAAATAAATAAATTAAATAAATTAAATGGAGGTTTTCTTTTCACATGTTTCCTTATTTTAAATAAGATGAAAAGGGAGTTGTTGTTTTTTTAATTTTTGGAGGATTTGAGTTTCTTTTAAAAGTTGAGATCTATTGAGTTAGCTGCAGAGGAGCATAGTGAAAAAAGCATGGGTCAGAACCAGAAAATCCTGGATTTAACTCCCAGTACTGTGATTCAAATTCTACAACCTGTTCAAGATAACTGGCTGAACATAATTTCTCTTGCCCTCTGTATGCACACCTCTCCTCTGAGCAATAGGTTTCTTTACTTTCCCCTTTTTATTGATTGTACTCCTCCCTTTCAAAAATTGTTCTTACTAATATTTTCTGTTGTGGAAAACCAAACCAAAGCAAACCAAGCAAAACAACTTCCCTTGATCCTGTCAATCCCTAATCACTCTTCAAGGGCCAGCTCACAGGGTAGGTATACCTTATGAACATTTTCAAAAGATTTCATTAAAACTGGTACTAGGGGACAACCTGGAAGAAATGGACAAATTCTTAGAAATGCACAACCTGCCAAGACTGAATCAGGAAGAAATAGAAAATATGAACAGACCAATCACAAGCACTGAAATTGAAACTGTGATTAAAAATCTTCCAACAAACAAAAGCCCAGGACCAGATGGCTTCACAGGTGAATTCTATCAAACGTTTAGAGAAGAGCTAACACCTATCCTTCTCCAACTCTTCCAAAATATAGCAGAGGGAGGAACACTCCCAAATTCCTTCTATGAGGCCACCATCACCTTGATACCAAAACCAGACAAGGATGTCACAAAGAAAGAAAACTACAGGCCAATAGCACTGATGAACATAGATGCAAAAATCCTCAACAAAATACTAGCAAACAGAATCCAACAGCACATTAAAAGGATCATACACCATGATCAAGTGGGGTTTATTCCAGGAATGCAAGGATTCTTCAATATACGCAAATCTATCAATGTGATAAACCATATTAACAAATTGAAGGAGAAAAACCATATGATCATCTCAATAGATGCAGAGAAAGCTTTCGACAAAATTCAACACCCATTTATGATAAAAACCCTCCAGAAAGTAGGCATAGAGGGAACTTTCCTCAACATAATAAAGGCCATATATGACAAGCCCACAGCAAATATAATCCTCAATGGTAAAAAACTGAAAGCATTTCCACTAAGATCAGGAACAAGACAAGGTTGCCCACTCTCACCACTCTTATTCAACATAGTTTTGGAAGTTTTAGCCACAGCAATCAGAGAAGAAAAGGAAATAAAAGGAATCCAAATCAGAAAAGAAGAAGTAAAGCTGTCACTGTTTGCAGATGACATGATACTATACATAGAGAATCCTAAAGATGCTACCAGAAAACTACTAGAGCTAATCAATGAATTTGGTAAAGTAGCAGGATACAAAATTAATGCACAGAAATCTCTGGCATTCCTATATACTAATGATGAAAAATCTGAAAGTGAAATCAAGAAAACACTCCCATTTACCATTGCAACAAAAAGAATAAAATATCTAGGAATAAACCTACCTAAGGAGACGAAAGACCTGTATGCAGAAAATTATAAGACACTGATGAAAGAAATTAAAGATGATACAAATAGATGGAGAGATATACCATGTTCTTGGATGGGAAGAATCAACATTGTGAAAATGACTCTACTACCCAAAGCAATCTACAGATTCAATGCAATCCCTATCAAACTACCACTGGCATTTTTCACAGAACTAGAACAAAAAATTTCGCAATTTGTATGGAGACACAAAAGACCCCGAATAGCCAAAGCAATCTTGAGAACGAAAAAAGGAGCTGGAGGAATCAGGCTCCCTGACTTCAGACTATACTACAAAGCAACAGAAATCAAGACAGTATGGTACTGGCACAAAAACAGAAAGATAGATCAGTGGAACAGGATAGAAAGCCCAGAGATAAACCCACGCACATATGGACACCTTATCTTTGATAAAGGAGGCAGGAATGTACAGTGGAGAAAGGACAGCCTCTTCAATAAATGGTGCTGGGAAAACTGGACAGCTACAGGTAAAAGTATGATATTAGATCACTCCCTAACACCATACACAAAAATAAGCTCAAAATGGATTAAAAACCTAAATGTAAGGCCAGAAACTATCAAACTCTTAGAGGAAAACATAGGAAGAACACTCTATGACATAAATCACAGCAAGATCCCTTTTGACCCACCTCCTAGAGAAATGGAAATAAAAACAAAAATAAACAAATGGGACCTAATGAAACTTCAAAGCTTTTGCACAACAAAGGAAACCATAATCAAGACCAAAAGACAACTCTCAGAATGGGAGAAAACATTCGCAAATGAAGCAACTGACAAAGGATTAATCTCCAAAATTTACAAGCAGCTCATGCAGCTCAATAACAAAAAAACAAACAACCCCATCCAAAAATGGGCAGAAGACCTAAACAGACATTTCTCCAAAGAAGATATACAGAATGCCAACAAACACATGAAAGAATGCTCAACATCATTAATCATTAGAGAAATGCAAATCAAAACTACAATGAGATATCATCTCACACCAGTCAGAATGGCCATCATCAAAAAATCTAGAAACAATAAATGCTGGAGAGGGTGTGGAGAAAAGGGACACTCTTGCACTGCTGGTGGGAATGTGAATTGGTACAGCCACTATGGAGAACAGTATGGAGGTTCCTTAAAAAAACTACAGATAGAATTACCATATGACTCAGCAATCCCACTACTGGGCATATACCCTGAGAAAACCAAAATTCAAAAAGAGTCATGTACCAAAATGTTCATTGCAGCTCTATTTACAATAGCCCGGAGATGGAAACAACCTAAGCGTCCATCATCGGATGAATGGATAAAGAAGATGTGGCACATATACACGATGGAATATTACTCAGCCTTAAAAAGAAATGAAATTGAGCTATTTGTAATGAGGTGGATAGACCTAGGGTCTGTCATACAGAGTGAAGTAAGTCAGAAAGAAAAAGACAAATACCGTATGCTAACACATATATATGGAATTTAAGGGAAAAAAATGTCATGAAGAACCTAGGGGTAAGACAGGAATAAAGATGCAGACCTACTGGAGAACGGACTTGAGGATATGGGGAGGGGGAAGGGTGAGTTTTGACAGGGCGAGAGAGAGTCATGGACATATACACACTAACAAACGTAGTAAGGTAGATAGCTGGGGGGAAGCAGCCGCAAGGCACAGGGATATTAGCTCGGGGCTTTGTGACAGCCTGGAGGGGTGGGATGGGGAGAGTGGGAGGGAGGGAGACGCAAGAGGGAAGACATATGGGAACATATGTATATGTATAACTGATTCACTTTGTTATAAAGCAGAAACTAACACACCATTGTAAAGCAATTATACCCCAATAAAGATGTTTAAAAAAAAAAAAACAACTGGTACTAGGTACTGACTTACTTACATTGCTTTGCTGATTAACAGACTTTGTGAATTCTTAAAAGGGATTTTCATAGAGAGGAGAGATATTACTTTTAATTCAGCTTTACATAAACTTGGAGAGAACTACCGCACCTCCAGAAATGCTGTGTAGAGCAGCAGATCTCTGTTGCAATTTTCATGCATAAAATTGCCCCTATTCTTGTTTTGATTGTGGATCCTGAGTATGCAATACTATCCAATAGTTTATTAAAGGTAATTCTTAAAATCCTATATCTTCTCTGAGCCTTCTTAGATTGATTAGAATTTTACATCTTTTCATGTTTCTGAAATATTTACCATAAATAGGGACTTTGAATCTTTTAAATTTCTCCCTTTTGTCACTATTCTGAAACTGATTTTCTCTCAGTCTAGGTACTTATAAAGAGCAGAGAACAAAAAGGAGTGGAAAGAGAAGGGACAACTTTGGAAACAAAATTGCAGAATGAAAGCAGAATAAAGCAGCTTGAAAAGAAAGTTAATATGTATGACAGTTGATAAACATCAGAATTTCCTTGGAAAACATAAAGGGAAAATCTTTGGTTAATTAACATAAATCACTAAGTTAGCAGAGTTCATATTCTTCACAGTACTATTCTCACTCTGAAAGGACAATAATTATTTTTCAAATGACTATAATAATTTTGTCCTAATAAGTTTTGTTGAAGATTGCTAATAAAATGGAATACACTGTACATGAGGGTAGCTGAAGTCACTTAAGTTGATATCACTTTCTGTGGTTTCTATTATAGACTTATGTGATTATCAATCTTAAAACTCTCTAAGGTCACAAGGAAGCTATTTTCCAACTTCAATCCATCTCTCTCACACCATATTTTAATAGGATGTACTTAATTGCCTTTTATCAAGATATCCCCCATGTGGCAACACAAACTATACAATTTTGCCATACCAGATATAAGTGCTAAGATAAGGTAAGCAACGATTAAATTGCAGTGAAATGAAGTAGTATCTCTGTTAATAAGAATGGTATTAATAGTATACTTGTCAAAAATCTTTTACTAGAGTTGAGATCATGTTGAATCATTAAAATATATATCATAATATTAGAAAATACAGAGTGTGGTTTTATATATAAAACCACTTGGTTAATTGTATAAAATATAGTTAAAATTAACAAATATATTCTCAAAGTATTTGTTAAAACATAAAACTATGTCTAAATAAAGAGACTTAAGGAAAGGCTAAGAATGTACCCGATAGGGAACAGTAAACTCAAGCCCAGAGAGATCAATGGTATGGAGAGGGGCGAAGCAATCTGCATGGATGTGGTATAACAGGCTCCAGGAAGCAGAAGAAATCTGCTGGGATCAGATGCTAGGATGCCCCATGGTCACCCCTGAAATATGCCCTTAAGATCTGCTAGACTGACAAAAGGCACAGTCTTGGGGAGCAATTGCAAGTACCTTTCAGCAAGTTAAAAAATCAGTCTTGTCTTAGGAATTAGGTGAAGTTCCAACGTCGCTGTAGAATCTTCTTGCAAATGCTATTGTCGATCACCAACTATCTGTATCTCCTCTTGCTTCCACTGAAGTTAGGATGCATGGGACTGGGTGCATGCCAATGGACTGGTGGAAGTGCTATGGCCACCTAAATGTCTGCCCCTTAAAAGTACCCATGTGGTCTTCAGCTCTCTCATTCCAAGGGTGGTGAGCTTAAGGGCACCCACTTCAGATGGCACAGCAACAAGGTAGAGAAGAGCCACTGGCTCACTCACATTGGACCTACTTGAGTACAAAAATAACCTTTAATTTGTTATGCCAGTGAGATTTTAGCATTTATTAGTTACCACAGCACAGCTTATTCTATTTGGGCTTCTATTCAGGCTAAACCATAAACTGACCCTAAGTGGGCTGCTATTGTATCCAAAACCGACAATAGGTGGCGCTGTTTTAGGATTTGAGCAGTGGGGGGATGAGAAAACATATCAGAGACTAGGAAAATAAGGACTACTGTAGGGTAAAATTGTGTCCTGCAACTTATGGTTACCAGGAAGGAAAGGTGAGGAGAAGGGATAGATTGGGAATTTGGGATTGACATGAACACACTGCTATATTTAAAATAAATAACCAACAAGGACCTACCGTAAAAATAAATAGAAATAAATTAAAAATTTAAAGAACAAGAAACAAAAAAACCAAATATTATTGGTGAAATTGATCCAGTGGGTTGCTGAATTACAATGTAGGGTTTTTTAAAATAGATTTTAATAAGTTATTTTATTTATGTTTTATTTTTGGCTGCGTTGGGTCTTCGTTGCTTCATGTAGGCTTTCTGTAGTTGTAGCGAGTGCACAGGCTTCTCATTGCGATGGCTTCTGTTACTGTGGAGCACGGGCTCTAGGCATGCGGGCTCAGTAGTTGTGGCTTGAAGCTCTCTAGAGCACAGGCTCTGTAATTGTGGCGCACGGGCTTAGCTGCTCTGTGGTATGTGAGATCTTCCCGGACCAGGGCTCAAACCGGTGTCTCCTGCATTGGCAGGCAGATTCTTAACCACTGCGCCACCAGGGAAGCCCTACAATGTAGGCTGAATTCACAACTTCATCAAATCTCTCAGGTAAAAGTAATCAATAAAATGTATTGAGATCATTAAAAAGAAATTGTCTCCTGCAATAACATGTGCGGTGGATCATGTGAGAAATAAATATTAATTGCCATTGAGGTTTATTGGTTTATTTTGCCACAGCATAGATTAGCCTCATTTGAGTAACACATAGCTACTTACCTGCTCTTCTGTTTTCCCCACTTGTTTTTCAAGATCTGCACTACTTTTGATGCAAGTAGAGACTTTCATGACACAGGTAGAGTTAAACTATTTAACATTCCAGGTTGAAGTACTCAAAATACTGAAATGCACTGATGGGTTTACCGATATTTTTTAGCTACTTGTTGTCTCCAGGTCTCTACTAACTGTTGTGGGAGATAAGATAAGAACCTTGCCCTCAAGAAAGACAACTGGAGAACTATAATGTAACTATAATTATGAATTAACTATAACGGAATGTACCATGTGTCACAAATAGACCCTGATGTGCTACGGAAGACAGAGGAGAAACGGATCATTTCTAGGTGGGAATTGAGGAAATTCTTTATTGGGGAAGGAGTATTTCGGGTGTGCTTCCATGGAATTGCAGAGGGTTGAAGGATAGTTAGGGGTGGGCTGGAAGGAGAGCGTTCCAGGTAAGAGCCAAGATGTCACCCCACAAGTATCGAAACCCACTAGTGACTGGTAACAGATCTGTTTCATTTTAATCATGCAAAAAGGATAAAGGACAAAAGGGGATAAAACTACTAGTCACTCAACCAATAGGATCTTCTCAGTTATCTGGATTTGAAGTAAAAGGATTTCTGGTTATATGCTTCATCAGACAATTGTGTACTAATTATGTGCATTCTCTATTTTTAATTTTTTACTTTTATAAATTGAAGTATAGTTGATTTACAATGTTGTGTTAATTATTGATGCACAGCAAAGTGATTCAGTTATACGTATAGCACAGGGAACTATATTCAATATCCTGTGATAAAACATAATAGAAAAGAATATATATATATACACACACACATATGTGTGTGTGTGTGTGTGTGTGTGTGTATATATATATGAAGAATAGATTCTCTATTTTTTTCTTCTCTCCCTCTGATGGGATTGTAACCTCTGATGGAACAGGACCACATTTTTTCTCCTAGAGTTTTTTTTTTTTTTATTGAAGTATAGTTGATTTACGATGTGTTAATTTCTGCTGTACAGCAAAGTGACTCAGTTATACATATATATATTCTTTTTCATATTCTTTTCTATTATGAGTTATCACAGGATATTGAATATAGTTCCCTGTGCTCTACAGTAGGACCTTGTTGTTCTCCTAGAGTTTACTAGCCTACTGGGGACTTGACAGGTATTTGTATTAGTCAGATTCACAAGGATTTTCACAAGTAGTTCTGGAGTTTACTTTTACTCTCGGTAAGTAAATCTGTTCTTACTCTCTCTTTGCTAAATATTACTGACTAAGAAACAAGATCTTGACCTCAACTGAGAACATGCTTGAATCATTCAACACTGACTAGATTAGATGGATTTACGGAGAAAGTGATCAGCCTGCCACTAGAAAAGCCAGAATGTTCTGGCAAGAACTAAGCAAGTAAGTAATAAAACAAATACATATTTATTTTGTCATTAATATGATTCAGTTAAAAACAAATGTGAAAAAATCAGTAAACATATGTATACATATATATTTGTATACACATCTATAATCTATCAATACATGTACATGTGTATGTATATATATTTTTGTTTGTTTGTTTGCTTTTGCGGTACGCGGGCCTCTCACTGTTGTGGCCTCTCCCGTCGCGGAGCACAGGCTCCGGACGTGCAGGTTCAGCGGCTCACGGGCCCAGCCGCTCTGCAGCATGTGGGATCCTCCCAGGCCGGGGCATGAACCCGTGTCCCCTGCATCGGCAGGCGGACTCTCAACCACTACGCCACCCGGGAAGCCCCCTATGTTTTTATATGTATACGTATATATCTCCCAGCAACAGTTCTGCAAACTCAATCATTGTGCTTTGACGGATTGGTTTGAGATCACTTATAATAAGGGAAAAATCAGTACCACATGACACACAAATTTCTTGCCTGTGGGCTTCCATAGGACAAAAGTGGATTTGTGATTCGGAGTATATCAATTCTTGTCCTTCTGTTGCTCTGTCTATAGATGCCATTTATTGGATATTTATTATGTGTCAGGCTTTGAGCTAAATGTGTTATATGCAGAAGCTCATTTCATGTAATCTTCACAGCAGCATAATGAGATAAGGAACACTGGAGACATTTGCTGATGTCAAAATGTCAGCTGAGGTTTAGAGAGCACCAGGGTGCAAACCTAGAGCTGCCTGACTCTGAAGAGCACAATAAAAGCAACCTAAGTTCAATACCCCAAATTATCATGTCACAGAATGTTCCTTGTTATTACACACTCTCCTGTATGTAAAAGAGTCAAGAAAAGATATTTCCAGATGCTTTCCCACTTATTGCTTAGAGTTAAAGCTAATCATTTCTAATAGGAACCTCATCCAACAATAGCTAACGTTATTTTTTGAGCTATTATGTATGGAAGAAAGAGAAATATGCTCACGGCTTTCAAGCTGCCCTTATTTTCTTTGTGGGGGAGGGTCTCATTGCTAAGTAAAAATATGTTGATATTCAAGAGAAAGAATGTAATGAGATAGAAGATATAAGGTAAAACCTGGAAAACAGTTAGATAATTTAATTGAAAAAAGTCAAAATTTTCAGGCCAAAATTTTTCTTCACTTGATTCATTTAAATAGTTAAAAAAGAAAACTTAGTTTGAGTGTATAAACACAACAGTTGCATCGTAGATTATCTCTTCTACAAAGGGTGTCTAACGTTTCTTTCAATGGACTTAGTAAATCATGTATCTAACCTAATATTACAAGATTTATAGAATAAAATTATATGACATGAATATGCCACAGAAAAATCCAACTAGAGGAATAGAATGCCAAGATTTTCATCAATAAGTCTAAGAAACAGTCTTCCTGTTTCTATAACTTTGAATATGTGAAATTTAGTTATTTTAGCCAAAGTGAAAGTGAAAATATCATATTTCCCAAGATTATAAATCATTGTGTGTATGACTGTGTATGCACGCATATATATGTATATACACACACAGTACATATTGAATGTTTTTAAGGCTACATTTTGTTTTCAAATGGCAATCACAGTTATCCAAAGTATAAAGATTTAGATCATTTGAAATTTCTTAGAAAATAGATATATGCTTAGGTAGTCTTAATTCATGTCACATTTTTTTTTTTTTGGCCAGAGATGTATAGACATAGCACCTCAGAACTCTTCCAGAGTACTCTCTGTTTATCCATTTATCTCTCCATACATACATTGGATTATAACATTAATTTCAAATATTTGCTTGAGTTCCTAGATATCTCTGTCTTAAGAAAAATAAGATTTCCTTTCATCTTAAGTTATATACGAGGGTACTTTGCAATTCTGACAAAAGATTTTATATCAATCTAAAATGGTATCACTAAGTTAAGGGTAAATGTATATTTAGGATTGTCTATCTAAAACCAAGTCTCTCTTGGGCAGACTCACAAAACAAAGGAAAAAAAAATAATGTTAGCTATTGTTGGATGAAGTTCCTACTATAAATGATTAGTTTTAACGCTAAGCAATAAGTGGGAAAGCATCTGGGAATATCTTTTCTAGCCTCTTCCTCCAGATACGTCGGTGATGCAATACCTTCTTAAAGTTTCACTCTGAGAAAGATCTATTCTGTTTAAGAACATGCCTTTACGTGACTTAATTTTAATTGTGAAATAAAAAGCTTTCAGAGTGTTCTCCCATGACCTGTTTTGAGTGTTTTATAACCTAAGACCAACTCAGCTCTGAAAAGTGAGAAAAAATGGGAAAAAAATCATCGAAAACAAATTTAAGCAAAAGATGCCACTCATTTAAATGGATCCAAATGAGGTCCTGAAATAATTTAAATCTTGAAGTGATAAGAATTTTTTAAGTATAATATATGTTTAGGAAAGGAGAGGGAAGGGGGACTAGGTCAGAAAGCATCAACAAGACAGTCTCATTTTTTACCTTGGTGAAAGTCACATGTATATTTAGGAATTTTTTTTTTTAAAGAAAGAGAAAGGGAAAAGCAAACCTTATCTGGACACATAACTAGTCTTTTCAAGAGTCTTCATGCTGGTAAACTATTTGAAGTATCAATGTGATATTTTAGAGAAATTGTACTCCTCTGCAACTTAATTTCCAATTCCATTAGGTAGAATTTTGATCTCTTCCTTTGATGAGCTTAAGGTTTTGCAAATTATGTGAAGACTATCTAACTCTTTACATCTTATGTCTTTTTTTTTTCCTCATGCTTTTTCTGCAAAACCAGCTTTTCCAAATGATCTTTCATTGCTAAAACACCTCAGACTGACAGTTTTGGCTAGAGACACTCAATACCTGTAATTAAAAGTTAGGTAACTCTTCTCTGTCACAAAAAATAAACATGTTTCTGTAAATGGGGTCATAATTATTTGCTTTCCAAAGGCCTATATGTCCAAGTTGGTCCTAGGTTATGAAACACTCAAAGCTGATTTTCAGTTTGGTTTATAAATGTGAAATACTGAACTGCTGGGTGTCTGACCAGTTTCTCATTCCAAAAATATATTACAAACATACAAATATATGAACCTGGTATAAAGAGAACTACTTTTAAATGTACATTCTATTGAAGAACTTTTAGTATAACAATTTGAGAAAGCAGAAACAATGGAGTGCTATAATTATAACATTCATACTTTTAATTTTCTCCATTTCTTCTACTACCACATAAAATATGCTTTCATTGTCATATTGTCTATTTTTTAATAAAACGTTTCTGAAGTCCTGGTAAAATATGGCAAAAAACGTCTTTGCACAGATGTCTAAATTTTCCACTGCAAGTTGAAAAATTAAACATTTCATTAAAAGTTCTGCACATCTCTTAACACAAAACAAGTGGCTTGAGCAATGTTTGTTACTGATATTTTTAATGATAAACTGACTATAAATGTAAAAGTTATTAATCCATTTGGTTAGTGCAATCTAAAGAGTTAACAATCAGTTGTCTATTTAACAAGTTGTCTGTGTTTGTTTCTATGTTAATACAGTTAACAATTCTCTTTTAGACCCAATAAAGAAGTCATGTATAAACTTTTCTCTATATGTGGCAGAGATATAGGAAAATATCCATTAGGATGAAGAAACTGACAAAGGATGAAAGTGGTTTTCAAAAATAAGAGGTGGTTATATCTGCCTCAATTTTAAAACGATCTTATTCAGCAATTGACAAGAATATACTATGGGCCCGACATTATGTGTACTGGCTGTAAGGAGGGCGGGGAAGGCACATTAATTTAAATAATTCAGTGCAGAAGTGATATATAAATAGAAAAAGGAAAGCTAAGAGGCTACGATATTTTCCAATGAGTGACGAAATAGAATGTGACATTTTACCTGAGTCCTGAGAGGTGAATAGGAATTTTCCAGATGAAAGAAGGAAACAAGGATGAATATTCTAGGGAGAAAGCATGACTAAATGGCACAGAGGTTAGAAATCACATGGAATATTTGGGAAAAGCAAAGCAGGTTGACTGAATCTCAGCATAAATGGGATAAATGAATGGGAAAGAGTGTAAGCTAGGTGATGGATAGCCACATTATGAGGGTTATAAATACCATATTAGAGAGTCTGGCATTATCTTCTGAGCAATAAAGGATGACTAACGGCTTAGAGCATGGGACATTATGCAGTCATATCAGCATTTATAAAGAAAATTCTGATAGGGTTGTGAAAATTAAACTGGAGGTGGGAGAGACCTGGTTGGGACAAGAGATCACAAAGGAGGCCCTTTCAGGAGACATCCCAGGAGAGGATGGCAGTGAAAGGCAGTGAAAGTGGCAATTAATAGGCCCAAACCAGCAGGAATAAGAAGATAATGGGTTTATTTCTGTTTGGTAAGTAAGTTCATTTGTATTTTTTTTTTTTTAGATTCCACGTATAAGATTCTGTATCCTATGATATTTGTCTTTCTCTGTGTGGCTTACTTCCCTTAATATGATAATCTCTAGGTCCAGCAGACATAGAAAACAAATTTATGGTTACCAAAAGGGAAAGTGGGGGGCAGGGGCTGGATAAATTAGGAGTTTGGGATTAATATACACATACTACTCTATATAAAACGGATAAGCAACAAGGACCTACTGTCTATATTGTATCACTATGTACATAATTATATCACTATAAGTTTCTATAAGTAATAAGGACAGAAAGAAGTGCTATTAAAAATAAATTATCGGGCTTCCCTGGTGGCGCAGTGGTTGAGAGTCCGCCTGCCGATGCAGGGGACACGGGTTCGTGCCCCGGTCCGGGAAGATCCCACATGCCGCGGAGCGGCTGGGCCCGTGAGCCATGGCCACCGAGCCTGCGCGTCTGGAGCCTGTGCTCCACAACGAAAGAGGCCACAACAGTGAGAGGCTCGCGTACCGCAAAAAAAATAAATAAGTTAATTAATTAATTAATTAATTAATTATCATTGGCTTCCCTGGTGGCGCAGTGGTTAAGAATCTGCCTGCCGATGCAGGGGACACGGGTTCAATCCCTGGTCCGGGAAGATCCCACATGCCGCGGAGCAACTAAGCCCATGCGCCACAACTACTGAGCCCCCGTGTGCCACAACTACTGAAGCCCAAACGCCTACAGCCCGTGCTCCGCAACAAAGAGAATAGCCCCCGCTCACCACAACTAGCGAAAGCCCGTGCGCAGCAACAAAGTCCTAATGCAGCCCAAATTAAATAAATAAATAATTTAAAAATAATAATAATAAAAATAAATTATGATTAACCTATGTGGAATTATACCATTGTATATAAAATTTATGTTCTGTTTCTCTTAAATCAAACTTTTCCATATAACTAGCCTTTGGAGAATATCTGACCGCTCTCAAAAACTGAAATTTGCCCTATGCTCATGTTTTCTCTCCTTTGTCTCCGAAAGAATTGTACATAGAGTTATGCCACATTTTTTCAGAAATAGGCACTGAAATGTCAAAGTAAATGGAAAAAGCAAATTTCATTTTGACTGTGACAAGAAAAAAATATAAATAAATAAATAAAGGTAGCTTTTTTCCTACAAAGTGAGAAAAACAAAGCCACTGTATGTGTGAGTAAAAGTCTGCTTTTTATTATTGTAAAATAAGAAAATGGTGACATGCAAGGTAAAATTCGTTTTTCATAACTGAAAGCACTATTGCCAGAGGAGGGAAGTAAATTTGCACGTTGCTCTTTGAAAGGCAGAAAGGTTCACTAGGAAATCAAAACGTTGAGTGTTTGAATCATCAGCTGTGCTTGTTCTGGGACCCTGCCCCCTCCCCAAGTAGGTATGTATCTTTTTACAAAACTCTTGATATGCTAAGAGCTTAATGGACTAACTCATACACGTTAAATTAACAATCAACAATTAAGTAGACAAAGTAAAAGTGATTTGAGGAGACTAAAATCCAGGTATAGTAAGCATATTTACTGGATGTAGACAATTATTAACCAGTTGATGGCCTTTATTTAGCCTTAATTAGATATGGAGCTGCAATTGTAGCTTCGTCCTCACTGACTAGGATCACCAAGCTAGTGCCCCGATTTCTTCCATACATCCATAGACCAATCAGTACCTACAACTGCTTTTCTCTTACATGGAGCTTTGATAATTGGAATATTACTGAATCGTGTTGCACAAAACATCTCCTGTCACCTGATTGGCGTTGATTATGGTTAGGATGTTTGAATTCCACAACAGTTAGGATACACACCTCTCCAGATTATCACATCCTGGTCATCTTTCTGTTCTCTGGCATCTTTTCATAGTTCCAATTTTGATGACTGAACACTTATTTTTATTTATCTTATAAGCTTTTGTTTAAATCAGTTCAATGAAGTTTGTACATTTAGATCCCAGTCAATTCAATTAAACTTGCTCATCATGTGAATCAAATGTGTTAAAATACATTTCTGGAAGGCATGCCATTTACCTAGCCTGTCCCTTCCAGGAACCATAATGCTAACCAGTTAGAGTTTACTTGAGTCAGATATGCATCCTATAAAAACATTTACCAAATTATATATGCAAAAGCCCTTATTCCTACAGGACAAATACTTGCTCTATTAAAAGTATGGGCACTCCTATGTATTTATTTCTACTGTATTTATTTCTACTGTAACATTTCACATGCCTGTTGAAGACTCTGAAACATCATTTATCAGCACCGTAACTAAATAAATTGTTTTTATTACATATTAGCCGAGACTAGTTCACTTTTTTTATGATCTGGGTTTACCTAATTTATTTTTCTGGGATGACTGTATCCATACTTGATCACACTGTTGCCATTTGGAGGGACTCAGTCTCTTGGCTGTAATTTCCCGAAGTTCGGACTTTAAACACTAAGTTGCAATTGCAGTTACTACGGCCTTTGCAACCTCTCTTCTTGATTACTGCATAAATTTCACTCTGTACCTTACATATGCTGCAGTAAGGCTAGCCAGCACATATTTAGCCATTAAAAATGTTGTTTTTCTATTTTTCAAGGCAGAGTTTTGATCTGCTTATTTCCAAAAGCTCTGAGTTTGTTTGAATGACTGCAGCAATTGGAAGGTGTTTATACCCCGGTGTTTTTTTGAGAAGAAAGAGTAACTTTTAATTTGAAGCCATAACAGCTTTAAAGATAAAAGAAACACATGATCATTTCGTTGCTACACTGTAAGTCATCTCCTTTTCTCACCAGTAGAAGTGACAGCAGTTTTACTACTTTTACCTTCTTATAGCCTCCATGGTTAAGGCTATGCAGAGTCACATGCAAACTGTTTGTACTTGTCACTACATAGTTCAAGGTCACTGAACTGAGTATTTCTTCAGACTCACCACCTACTTAAAGAAAGGCAAATCATATTAAACGGCATACATCTATTCATCTCAAAGTCCGAGTGTGTGTTTGGGTTGGTGGGAACATAAAATTCACAGACTGCTTCAATGAATATTTTAGGCAACAAATAATTGAGCATCCCTTTCATTTATGCCTAAGCTGATAGGAAAGTAATGCTTTAGAGAAGAAACAGGAGAGATATCTTCTCCGTGTTCAGGAAATACCCCATAACCCAAGAAAATCCTAGGACAGCTATATACAAAACTGAAATAATTACACTTGGTTGTGTGGTCACCCTGGGTCCCAGTTGGCCAATGACTCAGTCAGCCAGCACATGAAAGTAAAGGAAATAAAATCTGCAGGCATACAATTCATATCAGAGGCAAAGCAGGCTAAATGGATCCCTCTCAACTTTTATATCATCCCCTTCCTGGCTCCCAGTACTTCCTCTTTCACAGCATTTTCTGCCTGTGAGGAAGTCCCAGATATTAAATTAACTATTTTTCCAGATAAAAGACTTTGGAGGGAGAGACATAAAGTCGCTCGCAGGGGGCCTGCTGGGAAGACCCCTGATAGATTTTATGCCAACAGATGAGGTTACCAAAGCTCTCAGCAGAAAGTGTGCTTCTCTGAAGTTTCTGATAACTGCATTCTTCTTCATCGGTCTACCCTTGATTTGATGAAATCAAATTAAATCAATTAAAAACTTTTATACCTTCCACTGCATGAGTTAACTACACAGAGAAGATTCTCAGTGTACACTTGCTGAGTGAATCAAGCTAAAACCTACTCTCAGACCTATTTTCTGGAGGATGCCACTCCAGAAGGGTTACCAAGATTCTCTTTTGCTTATAATTGGAGCATGTCTCTCTTTATCTATGACAGAATCTCTATTAGAGAAGACATAGAGCTATCTTATAAGGCTATTTTCTCCTGGTCTTCTGAAATTTTATTTAAAAAAGCCTTTTTACATATTTCTCTGGCATTTATGAATGCTAAAAGTCAAGGTTCCTTACACAGTGATTCACTTTTTAACCTATTAATATATTTCCAGGATCTTCCCAGCAACGAATACTTTCCTAATATTCTTTTCTTTGGCTAGTATTCTAAGTAAGCTTCTTTCTAGTAATTAATTCTTAAAATTAAAAAATAAAAAACTAACATAAAACTCTAGTCTACCAAATGTCTGAAAAGACCAAAACTTACTGAATGCATCGACTCTGAAAGCTATCTGAAAATGTCACAGAGGCAGCTTTTGCCTAAACTTCAATCTGGGGAATCATGTATTTATTTCTTTGCCTTCCATAGAACTGAATCTAGGCTGGAGCCAATAAAGAACGCTCATTCCCACTGTCATTTTGAAATCTCATCTTCAGTTTGATGGGCTATCAATATTATGAGTCTTTCTCTCAATCTTTCAAAGGCACACAGCCCCTGATGCTATCTACGAATTCATCATCAGTTAATACGCTATTATCTCAGTAACTGAAGAGGAGTGTAGAATTAAAATCTCAGTAGCAAAATGAGGAAGGACAGTATTTCTTTCATTCTCGCTGTTAACACCTAGGTCATAAATGCACATTGATTTGAGTTCATCCTATGATCCCTAGTATCATTTTATCCCCTCAGCTTTCCACGTGGAGGCTGCCCTAGCTAAAACTCCACGGAGAGTTTTGATGTGTGGAAGTCAGGAAAAGAAATCAATTAAAAACTGCAGGCAGCTACTCTGTTTTGAAAGAAATAGAGAAAGGACTTCATCTTTGAGAAACATTATTCCTTTGTTTTGAAAAGCCATCTTGTTGTAACCATCCATGCCTCTCCCCCCACCCCCCAGACCGTTTTCCATCATTTCATGCTCTGAGTCACCAGAGGCTGACCTTTGCAAACGAGGTTTTTGTGATGGCTGATATCTGGTTGGATTCAGCTAATGGGAGGCCTTATCAGGAGAACAGAGGACAAGAGAGAGAATAGGGTATTTCTTCCTCCCTTGGGGTCATAGCGTCTCATTTTTGGAAGTGGTTGAGACTTCCGTAATTTTTCTTCTTACTAGGTACTCCCTCATTTACTATTCCAGTTTTTATTGCTCCAGTAACACTATTTTATTCTCTTATCCATTAAGATCTGGGCAGAGGGGTTAGTTAGGTATTAGCGCCCTCTCCCCGCCCCCCGTATTGCTCATCTCTGGATTCCTCATCATCCACTGTGTGTTCGCATAACCCTGAGTCGATACACTCTCCAGCCGTAATCTCCTTGGGGGCAGGGATTTGGGTCTTGTTAGCAGTCTTTCTCTACCAGCCGCAGAATACCTGACACCCTAATAGGTACCAAAAAGATACTGATGCTGAAAGTTCAGTCTAGAATATGAAAATATTTTAGGATAGTTACTTGTGTTTACAGCACACTAGGTATGTTTACAGCTTTCAAAACTTAAAGATGTGATACTGTGGAAAGTGCATAGACGTTGGTACCGTAGGTTCCTGGGATTATTGCTGCCTCTCCCTCTTACCTACCTTTGAGGTATTATGGCCAATTCTCTGATGCTCAATTTGTTTCATCTGATAATAGTACTATCTCATAAGTGACTTTTGAGAAAGTCAAAAATGAGAAAAATTATATAAAACATCCATCACTGTCTCTGGCACATTGAACTAAATCCTACTACTCTTGCTTCAGGACGAATGTATTTTCAAAATCTGGCTAGCCTTCCTCTTTCCCACAGAGTAATAGAGCTATTAAAAAAAAAAAAAAAAAAAGAACAGGCTCAAAATGGCCACTCAGTCAAAATTACCAAATGTTGAAAAGGTCAAAACGGTATAACATACCTTTATAATCATAGATTATTGAATGCATTAACATTCCAATCCCTCATTCTTAAAGAAAAGATTTTAATAAGGACCCAAGATTGCCACACATTCATCTTCTCCCATGACAACTGTTGTTCCTTTTCTGGGAAATGTATAAATGTAACCTCTGCTGGCACTGAACTTCAATTTGGATGCCACACTGGTTCTGATAACAAATGGATACCCAGGAGGAGAGCAATAGGAAACATGCCAGATGCTCACAAAAGAAAAAGGCTTTCAAATACGTTGTGGGTTAATTTCATCCAAACTGCCAGGTCTAGAAAATGATGTAATTGACATCCCTACTTAAGAATATTTGAGCTTTCACAAGGCTGGGCTGGGCTTTTTACACAGGTTTTAAACAAGCAATCAAGCATCTGCTTCCCAAATTAAAGAGCCAGAAGACTAACTGACGTGAGTCCATGATAACAATGTCAAATATTTCTTTGTAACTGTTGGACCATTTTCAACTCGATCAGTTTTATTTTTATTTTTCATGATATTTCCAGGGGTAACACAGACTCATAATCACAGTCTGTTAGAATTATAAAGGGCTTTAGGGACCTCTTAGCCCATTCTTCTCATTTTATAGATGAGAAAACTGAGGACCACAGAGGGTAAGTGGCCTAAGTTCACAGAGTTAGTGGCTAAGCCAGAATAATGCTGAAATCAACTTGAATAACAAATAGACCGCTATTGAAATTATTTCATACAGATTCCATTTTCTTCTAAATTTATCTTTAAGAAAGTGCTTAAAGCATCGATGATGAGGGAATCACACAAGAGGCTTGGATCACCTGAAGACAACTATAAAAATCAGGATGGGTAAACACTTTGGTAATTCAAGAGCTGTGTTCCCAAAATCTCCCAAGGAAAAGTCCAGCATTTCACTTCCTTCCCTCCAGCAGCCACTTGGACCAAGACTTTGCAAGAAGCTTAGGCAGCATTTCACTCAAATCAATTCAAAAAGCATCTAGTTATTTGGAGAAATCAAATTTACAATTTGATAGGAGTTCAAAATATAGTTTCTTGAAGAAATTTGGTGCAAAACATGCAAACCATTGTACTTTCATGTATTAAGGAATGGCACTGGCAAAATAATGGTCGTTGGTAAGGATGGATGCCAAGACATGGTAGAAAAGACTCATAGGATTAACATGGCGTTTGTCCTCTAGGCAAGCATATAACCTGTAAAAAGAGATGGATTGGCATCTAATCCCTATGCATTCCAGTAGATATGAAAGCAAAATGACCTTGTGTTAGAGATCACAGTCCTAAGAGGCTAGTTTCAAAGATCTGCGATATGACCTATAGTAGGAACTGGTTTTACAATTTTTGTTTTTGCAGAATAAAAAGACATTTCATTTTGCTTGCCAAGAGTCCAAAAATACAAACGACAAAAAAGGGAAATATCGCTTACAAGTGATTAACCTTCATGAACAGGAATATGTTAGATCCTTCTCTTTTCTGTTCTTGGCCATAATGAGGATTTGTTGTCCTGGTGATGGGGGATTTTACTCTCTGGTTTCTTCTTCCCAGGCAAAAGATTATACTTAGTTCTGGATGCTTTTTCCTCCAACGTCAGGGTAAAAAGATAGTTTCTAATCCCTCAAGACTCTGGTTGCCTTCATATGGATTGGCTTGTGTTGGATAAACCCTGCTGGTAATCCTGGAACTCTTCTGACCTAGTTCCTTAAGTATTAAAAATGCATACCCTAAAAGCATCTTTGATCTTTATTTTCTGTTGCATTCACATATTGTAGAGTAAATAAAATCAGAGAGTAAATGTGGATTTCCAAGATGCAACCCCTTGTCACCTGGCTTACCTACTATGCTAGTTATTTTTCATTTGTTTTCCTCAGCTCCCAAGGCAAGATCCATTTTCAGTCCTCCTTGGTGTCTGGGAAACCTGGCTTCCCTAGATCGCACATATCATTGGCTCTCTTACCCTGTGGCTTCCTGCTGGATTTGGCAGAGTGGAAGGAGAGAAATCTTGCTAATGTTCTTGCAGGAGCCATGTTTCTTTGTGGCTAGAGCTCCCATTGGCTGGCCTCTCCCCCAGGGCCCAGCTCTCACTGGACTCTGGCAATAGAATTTTCTTCTGTACTTTCTTCTGGCCAAAGGGTTGGAATGACTTCCAACTGTTGCTAGCCCCCGAATGCCTCATATCTCCCAGATAGTTTCCTCACCTTTGTCCTCATCTCTGTATAGAATACTGTCATAGCTTCTTTAACTTCTCTTTCCTTAAACCTTTTGTTTGAGCCCTTTGTTTCTTGCCAGGGCACTAACTGATACGCTGCTCTCACCATGTGTCTATTCTCTGTCTCCCACTTACTGTAATTACTCTTGACGGCAGAGAAGGCAAAGGCTGCCTCACTTTTGCTAGGTCCTCAGTATTCACTGCAAAGCCATGCAACTGGCATTTGACTGAGAAAGCTGATTGATAGCACAGGCAAGATAGTACACTGTCTTATTAAAAGCTGCCTTCAAAAGCTGTCATCAAAACCATTTCAACACACACAGGCTGCTAATGAGCTAGAATGACTCATGTCTTTGATTTGGACTGTGAGGTCCAATGCATTTATTTCATAGCCAGAGAGAAAACTAGTGATATTCACAGTTTATATTGTGCCCAGATAAAAACAATAAAAAAATTACTTTGTTTCACACAGGTCTGGCTTTTTAGACGTCTTGTGTGTGAAAAGGGTTATGTGGAGGGATTCATAATCTGCAGGGATCTCTGATCTTCTTGTGTCTCTGATGGTCCCCAAAGGATCTTGATTTCCTACCACTAAAATTTGGAAGTTTCCATCTGGAATTTCCTTCCTTTAGCTAAATTACTTATTCATGTGTGTAAAAAATATTTACTGGGCACCTCCCACTACCTTGTTCTAGTCTGTGCTCTAGGAACTGAGATGATGGTGGTATGGAAAATGGCCATGTACAATAAGTAAATAAACAAATGAATAACTTAGATAGTTTAAGATATAAATGCATATAGGTAAGGAAACAAAACAGGGCAATACAATCAAGAAATGGGGCAGAGAGACTTTCCACAGAGTGGCCAAGAAAGGCCTTACATCCCACTCAATCTGAGACCAAAATGACCAGAAAAAAGCCAGATCTGGAAAAGTCTAGGGCAAGGGTCAGCAGACTCTGGTGGCCTGTGCACCAATCCAGCTCATCCCCTGCTTTTGTAAATAAAGTAGTTTTATTGAAACAGAGAAGAGTTGTGCTCATTTGTTTATGTATGGCTGCTTTTCTGCTACAATGGCAGAGCTGAGTAGTTGTAACCGAGACCAGATGGCCCCTAAAGGTGAAAATATTTACTATATGACCTTCTACAGTAAAAGTTTGTTGAACTTTCATCTTGGGGAAGAACACTTCAAAGATAAAGAAGGGCTAGTTCAAAGGCTTTAAGACAGGAACCAGTTTGTGGGTCCATGAGACTGGATTGCAGTATGTGGGGTGAAGAGTAGATGGAAACCATGTCGGGGGTGTGCAGAGTCAAGGCCATAATAAGCAGACTGGATTTCATTTTACATGTGGGAAATGGAGACATTTTTAATTTTTATCTGAGAGTGAAGTGATCTATGTTTACTTTTGCAATGCCAGACACATTCTAGGAGATGTGTTTTTATGTATAGCTTTTTACCTTACTTCCTCCTAATACATATCTAGCTAGGTAAAATAATTGGTCTCATTTTAGAGGGGAGAAAAATAAAACTAAGAGAATTTAAGTGACTGGTCAGAGATCAAAATGCAAGTGGCTGAGCTGGGACCTGCCCAAATCCAAGAGGCTGGTGACTGCATGAGAAATGAGAGACATTTGATTTCCAAGCCTGTACACCTCAGTTGCTCTCATATATAATACTGATATAATTAGAGTAGTAGAAAGACAGTCTGTCCCCCTGAATGCATCTTCTGTGTGTTTAGTGATGCCTGAAATTCCACTATGAGAAGGTCAACCATTCGGCGGCTCTACCTAGGTTACAGAATAATTGTTCCCATTCACTTTGTCCATTTAGGTACTAACTTTTCTGAAGAGCAATGAAAGAAGTGCACTACATTCATATAAAAGTAAAGCATGAATAATTGCATTCCTCTCTCCCTCATCCACGATGCTACTTAAACACCTGCCAGGTCCCTCTGGATGTTCCTGTGTCCAAAGCTCCAGGCGGCAAAGCCTGTGTTGACTTCTCTGAGGCGTGGCCCTGCCTCTTCTTCAGCTGGAAATCAGTAGCCTCAACTGGAGGAGGGAAGGAAGGATGGAAGGAAGGAAAGGTGAGAAGCATGATAGCATTCTCACCTGGACCACTGTGGACAAACAAGGCAAGAGTAAGAAGAGAGGAAGGCCCTTGAGCATGTCCTTCTTGTTGCCACAAAGCCAGACCTCCATTAAGGAAGTCAACATCGTATGTAATGTGGGATGTGGTGAAGCTCAGGTCCCCCCGAGGCTGCTGGTGGTGATTCTCTAGAGTTGCTGTATCTAACAGAGTGGTCACTACCTACATGTGACTACTGAACACTTAAAACATACTAGTGCAACATGTTGAAATAATCATATTTTGGATATATCGGTTTAAATAAAATATGTCACTAAAATTAACTCCACCTGCTTAGTTTGATTTTTTAAAAAAATAGGTATTAGAACATTTTTAATCGCATATTACATATGTGGCATTGTACAGCGCTGCTCTAGAGGGAAAAAAGATAAAGTTGGAAATCCAGAGAGATGAAGAGAGAGGATATAACCAGAAGAAAGATTAAAAAATAAATCTTCACCCAATTTCCCCATAGGAATATAGAAAAGACTCCACACATCGATAATTCATTAATTCTTCTTTCCAAAGAGAATAATACGTCAACCCACTGATATCTGCCGAAAGCTCTCATCACTGAAAATAAACACCATCCAAACAAACCATGACTTGTCCTTAATTGGTATCAAATGATTCTGTTTTGCTCCCCACAAAACTCTCTAAGATCTTTACAAGCAATGACCATGCCTTGATATTTTTCTTCATCTATCACAGTGTCTACTAAAACAATGATACACAGAAGCACTCACAAAATATTGGGCATCTGATGAACCAAAATAAGAGAAGGAGTAGAGTTTTAGAATAGAAAGTTTTCGAGTTAATGGCCAGCTTGGTCTGTGCATGTGTGTGTGTGTGTATGTGTGTGTTTATGATGTGAGGCTCACAATATTTAGCAGGACGTTATTAAACATGATTACCTCCTTCCCAGCTATCGCTGCTAGGGAAATATTTAATAGTAATACGCAACGAGTGTCATGACAGCCTGACATGACATATTCCTGATGAAGATGCTGTGTTCAGTTTCCACTCCAAGCCAAGAGAAACCCTTTTCACCAAAAGAGGTTTCCTCGCCTCCCCACCTTAGAGCCTGATAGCAAAGAATAACATGACTCCTACAGGCATAATGTTTCTTTCAAAAACTCTGGTGACAACAGATGCTTGGATTAGCGACCTGGAGTGTTACAGCACCGTTCAGCCATGCCTTCCATAAAGACTTGAAACTAGAATAAAGCATAAGGGCTTTGAAGCAAAAAATGAAGAGCACAGACCATACAGTATAGCAGATACCAACCAGCAATTCTATAGCTATTTTCTCAGGTACAGTATTGTTGAAGAGGTGCCCAAGACTCAGAGCAGAACCCGACGTACGTAGAGACACTACTTACTGAGCACGTACTATGTATGGATCCAAGCACTTGGCAAATATTGTCTATAATTTAGGTATTTGTTTTCCCATTTTGCAGATTAGGCAAATGAAACTCTGAGAAACCAACTCATTAGAGTTGGTTTGCATCATATCTAGTTTGCATTTGGTTAGGATTTATAATCAAGTATGTCTATGACTAGTTTGCATAATTTAACCCTTTACATAGGTGCATGCTTTTCGTCATGATTCTTTGTAGTAAATTGTATATCATTCTCCTTCCAGGGTGTCCCTTCACTAATTATCAGTGCACCTTTTTGTTTGTCTTAAGAAGTCGACAAGTAAAGATCCTTTCAGGGATCACTGTGGTCAGTATCCAAACTATCTGAATAGTGATTATGACGCATGCGGTAGCAAGAACTCAGATGAGGAACCTGCTGTATAGACCTCAGTTTTCATGAGGCCCGCTTGTGCATGAGTAATACACTGTCTGCTGCATGTACAGAACTTCACACCAATGCTCAGGGGAGCCACGGTGCCCTAAAGAAACCAGAATAACGCAGGTGGCATTGTACCCTGGGGCACCAGCCAAGCATGCGCTGTATTGCATTGTTCTGTAAGCTGGAAATCTGGCCTATGTAACCCCCAAACCACAATTGTATGTGTGACAGTAGAGCTGTGAGTTTTCATTTCATTTTTGTGACAGTCACCCATTTTTCATCTTAGAATGTTTACAACAGTAAAAAAGTAAACAAAAAAACCCCTAACATTTGTGGAACTGGAAGTGGGGACAGAGGAGGTTGCAGGAATAGGGAACAAAGACATTGAGGCTGCATGGTTTTTTGAGCTATGACTCTTGAGAAAAATAATCATTTTTGAGAAAACCTGAAGATTTTAAAAGGCAGCAAATCAAGGTCTTGAAGTTTTCTAAGTTCAATTTCTCTTGGTGCTGACCCTTGGCTTCGGCAGATAACAATCATATAGAATATGTAGATCTAAATGGTTTTTCTGTAAAACATTTAAAGATTGAATGTAAGTGCTACATTTAGGCAAAAGAAACATCGTTTGATACCTTTCCCTTGCAGAGGCTTTGATTTACTTTTAAACAGGTCTGATTTCTGCTTGGAAACCTGTGGAGAAGAACCAAGGGCAAAGCTGGCTGGTTCCCGGAATAGTTCCCACAGAGGTTGGAAATGAAGAGCAGAGATGCTAGGCCTCTGGATGTCCTCTCTGACTGAGAGCTTTTGTTCTTGAAAACCTGGCCCGACAAAAATGGGGAATCTAGATCACTCATGTGAGTCCAGAAAAAAAAAAAAAAAGGATCTCTTTTACACTGTTGTGTAGAGAGCACATGGGTCAGACCTTATCTATCGCTTAAACTATAGTATTAATGAGATATTTTCCTCAGAAGGGAGAATGGGAAGTGAGCAGGAGGTAACTAGAAAGCTAAGGTTGGTGGGATAAGGGTGATGGGGTGAGAGGTGATGGTGGTGGAATAGGAATTGAAAGATATTGCCATGGCAGAGGTGATGATGGTGAAGGTGATGATGGTGGAGGTGATGGTGATGGAGGTGATGGTGGTGGAGGTGATGGTGGTGGAGGTGATGGTGGGGGAGGTGATGATGGGATAGTGAAGGTGATGATGGTGGAGGTGATGGTGGTGGAGGTGATGATGGGATGATGGAGGTGATGATGGTGGAGGTGGTGGAGGTGATGATGGTAGAGATGAGGGTGGTGGAGGTGATGGTGGTGGAGGTGATGATGGTCGAGATGAGGGTGGTGGAGGTGATGGTGGTGGAGGTGATGATGAGTGGTGGAGGTTATGATGGGATGGTGGAGGTGATGATGGTGGAGGTGATGGTGGTGGAGGTGAGGATGGGATGGTGAAGGTGATGGAGGTGATGGTGGTGGAGGTGATGATGGTGGAGGTGAGGGTGGTGGAGGTGATGGCGGTGGAGGTGATGATGGGATGGTGAAGGTGATGATGGTGGAGGTGAGGGTGGTAATGATGGAGGTGGTGGTGGCAGTAGTGTTGGTGGAAAGATGGTATGAAGCAAGAAAAATGTACACAAAGATGGGACAATAAGGGTTCTAAAAAAGCATTCAATTGTTCCCTAGTCGTTCTTTCCCTGAAATATCTCCTCCTTTGCCACATTAATTTAGGCTATTGGAAATGTTTTACTTCATTGACTAAACTGCATCATTTGTAGAATTTATGTTTCCCCACTGTGATCAGTTGAAATCAGAATATAAGATGTTGTTCTGTTGTTGTTACTGAGGAGGAGAGGCAGAGATGTCCCCTCAGCATCTTCTGTGCCATAAAACTCCATGATAGGATGCAGAGCACTGACTTGTTTTCCTCCTTGCTGGTCCTGCCTTAGAAGAAATCTCTGGAAAAAAATTCATCCAAAGGAGAAACCCAGGGATTTGAAAGACATAACAAGCAGGGACAATCATTTTGCCTGGAAAATATTACTTATTCTATTTTTAACATGATGCCCTTTCTGTTGTGCTTCTGTGTTATCAGAAAAGTCTTCTGGGGAAAACCTCTGGGCTAGTTTCATTGACAATAAAGATAAGATCAATTATTTGAATAAACTGCTGTGGCAAACTTGAAGAATGCTAGCTGGAGAGGCTCAGGAGGAAACCCGAGGTGAGGACCCTTCTCTGTGTCACACCATTATCTGTGTTTTTTTGCACACAGAGTTCCAAAGTGGGTATCAGCAGGGAATAAAGAAAATAACACCAACGCAACAGCATAAAACTAACAACTACTTGCACACACCAAGGGAATGCTGGATAAAGGAGAGTTGGAAATACTGATATTGCTGGAAAATATGACTTTCAACTTAGTCCTTAAAGGTTGAAAAGACTTGGGTTACTCAAGACTTGAGGAAGTGGCATTGAAATACCTTACATGACAATCTAAATTGGCGGATTGCAAACGTTGGTCCAAGGTCTACTTTAAAAACTGCTGATTCTTGGGCACCATCCTCACGATTTCTAATTCAAAATTGTAAACCAGGTGTGGGGCTTGGGAATCTTTGTTTCACTTTCAAACTCCTTCAGGAAGTTCTTGGGCAGCCCACCAGGATTCAGAAAGAGCTGATGTAGGTGTTTTGTCCACAATGACAAATGTCATTTGTCATCAGTAACTGTTACTCTAGCTAGAAGTCACTCTTCATGTTTATGATAATCAAGTAAACAAAAAGTAAAGACCAAAAGGAAGTAAAACAGGTGGCAAAAGATTTAAATCTGGATAATGAGAAATAAGGGCAATTATTTACCAAAGTATGAGAAGAGGGGATGCATCTTGATTTTAGGGGATGTTTCCAAGGTCAGCAAGTCTGAACTGTTGAAATCTCATCCGGGTAGAAATGTTTACTGACATTTTTAGAAATATGAGAGCTGTACCCCAAAGACATTGGAGCTGGGGTTAAAACTGAATTACATGTTTATAGGCCTTCGGAATCTTGGGGGAGGATCAAAGAGCAAGAATTCAGATACTTGAGGCAAAAAGAACAGGAAGCAGTGATTCTCCAAGGATGGCACCTAGACCAGTAGCACATGCATCACCTGGAACTTGTTAGACAAGCCGCACCTCCCTCGACCTACTGAGTAAACTCTGGGAACGGGCCCCAGCAATACACGTATTAAGAAGCCCCAGGCAACTAAAACTTGAGAATCACCTCCCTGAAAGAAGCACAGTCAGCTGAGATGTGACTGCCTTCAACTAAGATGACTGTTTTTATCCTTCTCCAGAGACGTGCAATTTCTTCATCCATAGCTTTCCAACTATCTCTGTTTCATAAGTTTTAAATTCCCATAATTAACTGACCCATTCATGAGATGGTCACAAAGAAGAGGACAATTTGCACCCAAATCTTTTTTAAAGTCTCCACTTACTGCAAAACAAAGAGCTGCTTGTTGTATTGAAAAGACAGTTTTTCTAGCATCTGCTACTTTTATCACAGTCTCAAAAATATTGGAGTCAAATTTCAGCATCTTTAATAGCCTACAGCAGATGCCTGAGCATTACCTATTAAAGGATAGGGGGAGAGACAATGGAAAGAAACTGAAGAGATGAAAAGAGAAAAATTGGTAATGATAACAGTCAAATGGGTTTTATTCTTTAAACTGCCTTTTTACACTCAGGAATGAACCTTGTGATTACTGTTCTCTCAGACCCCATGGTGGCCAACTCAAAGTTTCGAGACCCAATCTAGACTATGAGATTTCGTTCAATTTCAACATCCATTTTAGCCACATTTTTAAAATAATTAGTATTACCGAAATCTACTTGTCCCAAGCACTGTACTAGACATAAATAAATATATAAGAAGAATGTAAAACTCAACTCCAGTTTTCAAACGCCTAGGCAAATTTGCGCAATTATTTAAATAATTATAAAAAATAATGCATTAATTAAAAAACAGTCTTCTGGGACTTCCCTGGTGGCGCAGTGGTTAAGAATCCACCTGCCGATGAAGGGGACACAGGTTCAAGCCCTGGTCTGGGAAGATCCCTCATGCCGCAGAGCAACTAAGCCCACGCGCCACAACTACCAAGCCTGCGCTCTAGAGCCCGAGAGCCACAACTACTGAAGCCCGTGCACCTAGAGCCTGTGCTCCACAACAAGAGAAGCCACCGCAATGAGAAGCCTGCACACCGCAACGAAGAGTAGCCCCGCTTGCCGCAACTAGAGAAAGCCCGCGTGCAGCAACGAAGACCCAACACAGCCAAAAATATACACTTAAAACAAATAAATAAATAAAATAATGAGAAGTAAATCTAACACATGGCACATATTCTTTAAAACAAAACAAAACAAAAACAGTCTTCTGCATACTCAAGTCACTGTGGATTCTAATGGTAAGAAATTTTAAAAAATAAACAAATACATAAATAAAGATAATTTTATGTGATATGTAATCCCATGAAAACAGAATAGTGGGAGGAGAGAAACTAGGAATGGGGAGTGGGATGAAGTTTAGATTGGTGGTTAGACAAGTCTTCTCTGAGGAACAGACATTTAAACTAGGGGTTATGAGCTTTTCTGGCAGAGGAAACAGCAGGTGCAATGGTCCAACGTAAGGAATGAGTTTGTTTTGTTGTCAGACTACGAGGAAGGCCAGTGCAGGTGGATATTTATGGCAAGGTCCCATACTAGGTGATGAACTCACAGAAATGTGTAGAGAACAAGTCATATAGGCCCTTCTGGGCCATGGTAAAGCATCTAGTTTTTGTGTTGAGTGCTGTTGGAATCTCTGTAGGGTATCAAAACAGAAAGTATTACATTTTATTTTATTATTATTTTTTTAATTTATTTTTGGCTGCATTGGGTCTTTGTTGCTACACGCAGGCTTTCTCTAGTTGCGGCGACCAGGGGCTACTCTTCGTTGTGGTGTGCAGGCTTCTCATTGTGGTGGCTTCTCTTGTGGAGCACAGGCTTGAGGTTCGCAGGCTTCAGTAGTTGTGGCACACGGGCTCATTAGTTGTGGCATACGGGCTTAGTTGCTCTCCGGCATGTGGGATTTTCCTGGACTAGGGATCAAACCCATGTCCCCTGTGTTGGCAGGCGGATTCTTAACCACTGTGCCACCAGGGAAGTCCAAAAAGTGTCACATTTTAAAGAGACCACTCTATATTGGCAAGAGTGTCCCTACTTATATACTTGGGGCCAGTGTAAATTGCTGTGATCACTCTGATAAACACATTGACAGTATCTAATAAAGTTGAATATTGTGTACCCCAAGACCCAGAGATTCTACTCCTATGTATATTTCTTCTAGAAATACATGCTGACTTGTACCAGAATATACACCCAAGAATTTTTATAGGAGCATTGTTCATAATAGTCCAAAATGGAAACAACCCAAATATCTATTAAAAATAGAATACATAAATTATAGTATATTCATACAATGGAATACTATTGAATTAAAACATGGTCAGAAATTACTAGACATTTCTCCAGTCAAGAGGTGGGGTCCGTGTATCCTTCCTTTGACTCTAGCTTATGACAATTCTGACCAACAGAATTTAGTGGAAATGCCACATGTCTTCAGAGTCTAGGACATAAAACGGCATGCCTTTCTGCCTAGAGCTACTGGAACACTCACTGCTGGAGTCCTGAGTTGCCGTGTAAAAAACCTGCCTACACTGATGCCACCCTGCTGTAAGGAAGCCCAAGACACATTGAGAGGACACTCGGAGGCAATCTGACCTGCAGTATGAACTGAGTCATCTTGGCCCAGATGGCAGACACGTGAGTGAGGAAGCCTCCATCCACATGATCCCAGTCCCCAACATTATGTAGCAGAGAAGTCTCCAAGCTGTCTCTTCTATGAATTCCTGACCCACAGAACCTATGAGCATACTAAAAAAGCTGTTCATTTTATGTCACTTCGGTGTACCAGTGGGAGTGGTTTGTTACACAGTGATAGGGAACTGGAAAAACTATATCAACTTAAACCACAGATACACATAAGCCATATGCATAACTAGATCAAAAAAGCAGCTAGATATCAAAATAATACAAATTATATGACTCAGTTTATATAAAATTCAAAAAGAAGTTAGAAAATGTATATTATTTGAGGGTGCATATACAACAAAGCAAGGGAGTGATTACCTAAATTCATAATAAATATTACATTTAAGGGAGAGAAAAGTGGTTTTGATCAGGGATTAGGCCTGATGTTCCTGGGTCCAGATAATGTTCTATTTCTTTTCTTTTCTTTTCTTTTAACATCTTTATTGGAGTATAATTGCTTTACAATGGTGTGTTAGTTTCTGCTTTATAACAAAGTGTATCAGTTATACATATACATATGTTCCCGTATCTCTTCCCTCTTGCATCTCCCTTCCACCCTCCCTATTCCACCCCTCTAGGTGGTCACAAAGCACCGAGCTGATCTCCCTGTGCTATGCGGCTGCTTCCCACTAGCTATCTATTTTACCTTTGGTACTGTATATATGTCCATGCCACTCTCTCACTTCGTCCCAGCTTACCCTTCCCCCTCCCCGTGTCCTCAAGTCCATTGAATGTTCTATTTCTTAATCACATTGATAACTATATCTATTCACCTTACAATAATTAGCTAAATGCTGTGTTTATGCTTTATGCACTTTTCTGTATGTGCATTATATTACATAATAAAAAAAGAGTTAGAAATTATTCTGTCTTCTAGGTGAAAAATGACTCCAGTAAGTAAGTGGGGACGCAGGAAATAAGTTGCAAGGCTGCTTCTGTACTCCATGAGAAGTATACTAGTGGACTGGACTAGCTGTGCAGATGGTGAGAGGAAGCTGGCTTTGATAAATATATCAAATAAAATTTCCTGCTGGACTAGAAGGGACTAGGAGAGTACAAAAAAGGAAAGAGTCAAAAAGATGATAAGTTTTTGATTGAGTAATTGGTTAGATTGTGATGGTGTTAACTGAGATTATTATGTACTTTAGTATTATTGACCGGCATTTAGTTTTATCGTAACGTGCCTAGTATTTTTGATGCGTGCTTTTGGGATTAGTAAACATGTAAATTTAAAAGTCTAGTGACCACTTACTAAGCTTGTGAAGCAACAAATACCTTCAGGATAATTCATTAAAATTTAAGAGCAGGGCTTCCCTGGTG
Source organism: Phocoena phocoena (assembly GCF_963924675.1). Classification (NCBI taxonomy): domain Eukaryota; kingdom Metazoa; phylum Chordata; class Mammalia; order Artiodactyla; family Phocoenidae; genus Phocoena; species Phocoena phocoena. The sequence goes on from NC_089225.1 coordinate 15,500,073, forward strand.
GCGCAGTGGTTGAGAGTCCGCCTGCCGATGCAGGGGGCGCGGGTTCGTGCCCTGGTCTGGGAGGATCCCACATGCCGCGGAGCGGCTGGGCCCGTGACCCATGGCCGCTGGGCCTGCGCGTCCGGAGCCTGTGCTCCGCAACGGGAGAGGCCGCAACAGTGAGAGGCCCGCGTACCACACAAAAAAAAAAAAAAAAAAAAATTTAAGAGCAAATTCTTCTACTCAAACTTCCACTCATCATTTCCAGTTATTATGAAAAGAAGGTGATATAACTAAAATGAAAAAAAAAATCTCCGCAGCCTCTAGGGTATAATTCTACTTATTCTAATTTTTTTGAGAAGGCATTAAAATGGTCTAGAAAGAAAAGTATAGTTAGGCCTGAACCGAAAAATTATAAACTACACTTTACCATTAAATCACATAAACTTTCTGTGATTTAGTTTCATACTGTCAAATGGGCTTACTTTAATCGTAAATGTTTTTATGAGAATAAAGTCAGCTTTTAGAGTAGCTTGTAATGTGAACATCTTTCAGAAATCTGGCTGTGTTATACTCAGGTCTCCTAGCTGAGTCCAAATTAGATTAGTCCGTGAACCTAGAGTGTGGGGAAACTCTGAAGATGTCTTTTTGCCTTATTTGATTTCCTGAGATGGATGGGTGATTTTGTTTATTTCCTGCAGAAGGAGTGGTCTGCTGTAGAGATGCCTGGGCGGAGATTTGGAGAAGGAGGTGGAAATAGTGGTGAGCAATACAGGCAGCGGGCTTTCAATGGTCCTCACTCAGCCTGATTTTGAGCGCATTTGCAAATCGGTAGCGCTGTTCATCAAATACTTTCAGTTCTCCTTCTATCAGGCACATGGTAGGACTGCACTTCCTGGACCTCACCCCTCCCCCGAGCAGGATCATGAGACAGTTTTGGCCAATAAGTTGTAAGTGAAGTGACATGTGTCACTCTCTGACCAAGCATTTCATTCATTGTTCATTCAAAAGGGGCCAGCAGGATTTGAGATGGGGGATAATCATCCTACCTTAGTCTCTGAGTGCCCGCTATAAGCAGAGCCCCCTTCCTGACCTGCGATAGACATCTCGTGGGAGAAACAAAGAAACATAATGGTTTTAAGTCACTGAGATTCGGGAGTGGCCTAACATAGCCGTCTTGACTGATACATGAGAGAAGGGCTAGAGGAGGGACCACAGGAGTTTGTTCATGTTAGATTTTTTGTGTCTGAGCCAAGCGTCTGCTTCAGGAGACAGGTAATCAAGAATAGTCCAATTAAGCGGGGGGGGGGGGGGGGGGGGGGGAGCTACCCAAGCCTCAATCTCATTGCCCCAAAGTGCATACTACTGCATTGATAACCTTGAGAACCAGAGTGGTACTGAAGGATATTACTATGCCCAGAGGAGAAGGTAGCAAAATGCTTGGCACTTCAGAAGCAATGGCCTTGAGTTCTCATGAAATGCAGCAGAAGATGGAGAGATGGGGAATAAACTGACTGGAGATGGGCATATACCCAGAGAAAAACCATAATTCAAAAAGAAGACATGCACCCCAATATTCATTGCAGCACTATTTACAATAGCCAGCCATGCAAGCAACCTAAATACCCATCGACAGACGAATGGATGAAGAAGACGTGGTACACATATACAATGGAATATTACTCAGCCATAAAAAGGAACGAAACTGGGTCATTTGTAGAGATGTGGATGGACCTAGAGACTGTCATACAGAGTGAAGTGAGTCAGAGAGGGAAAAACAAATATCATATATTAACGTATATATGTGGAATCTAGAAAAATGGTACAGATGAACCTGTTTGCAAGGCAGAAATAGAGACACAGGCGTAGAGAACAAAGGTGTGGACACCAAAGGGGGGAAAGTGGTGGTGGTGGTGGTGGTATGAATTGGGAGATTGGGATTGACATGTATACACTAATATGTATAAAATAGATAACTAATAAGAACCTGCTGTATAAAAAAATAAATTAATTAAATTAAACAACTGACTGGAGATATTCTTTTAACTTGCAATAACTTTATTTTTTTTAATTTTTACTTTACGTTGGAGTATAGTTGATTAACAATATTGTGTTAGTTTCAGGTGTACAGCAGAGTGATTCAGTTTTACATATACATGTATCTATTCTTTTTCAAATTCTTTTCCCGTTTAGGTTATTACAGAGTATTGAGCAGAGTTCCCTGTGCCATACAGTAGGCCCTTGTTTGTTATCTATTTTAAATATAGATAATCCCAAACTCCCAATCTATCCCTCCTCCCCCCTGGTAACCAGAGGTTAATTCTTTATGTCTGTGAGTCTGTTTCTGTTTTGTAAATAAGTTCATTTTATCACTTTTGTTTTTAGATTCCTCACACAGGCGATATCATATGATATTTGTCTTTCTCTGTCTGACTTACTCTCTTGGTGACTCCTGGAAAATCTGGGAGAAATGTTAAAATTCCTCAAATGTTAAGAGCTGTCATACTATGAACATTTATATTCATGTGAGCACATTTGAACCCAATGATAGGTGATGCTCAGAAAAATTGGATTACGGTTTTATAATTTGCCTTTGTTAGAATTATGGACTCACTTAAAATGAAAGAACTAAGAGTCAAATACTCATCATTATGTCCTTGGTGAGAACACAGCTGTTTAATGTGCAAGGAAGAATATATAGAAACTAAAAATGAGACAACCCCAAGGTCTTTTCATTTCACTTATTTCCTTTCAGAGCCCATTGATATACAAGCCAGGAGGAGTCACTTTTATTACTGACCCATGACATTCCGTAGCCCTGAAACCCAGGCTTGGCTATTCCATTCTGGATGTTACATTTCTAAATGTTCTGTGGATTATTCCAGATCGTGAAGAGAGCAGGTAATAGTTAGGATACAATGCTACTAATGAGGTGACATTTATACGTTTTATTTTTAATACAAGAGGCTAATTATCTACTGAGTAGTAACATCTCTGATCTCCCAGAATGCAAGGCTATATTTAGTTGTACCAGACGATGGGGAAGAAAAAGCTGTTTTGGGATGTAATCAAACTGCATTTAAATATTTTAAAAGTTTCGATAACTTCAGCCCTTATTACCTATATTTACACTTGCCCTCTCCTTTTAAATTATGCACAACTGTGAAAACACCCTTCCTAGAACCTCATGCCCGATTATATTCTCAGTTTATGTATTTAAGATATTGGTTACTCGATAATTTATATTCTTTCACTTCTTGTTGAACTTACATAAAATATTGGTCTTCACCAGGCTGACACCTTAAATGAGAAGTGAGTAATCCTGGCCTGATTATTGAGCTTATTTATTCTCCTACTTGTAACACCATATTAATACCTAGCATTAAGGAAATTGAGTTAACAGCAGACACCTGGAGACATTTCCACAAAAATCTCTTTCACACAGCAAAGTAGAAATTTGGAAACTGGTGAACTGGATCCACATGAACAAGTATCTCCACTTTGAATATGTCAGTTTTTGGTCCTTAAGCAAGTAACATCATGTACATGGATCTAAGCATCTGGACAAGAAAGAAAAAAAAAAGAATAGAACCAAGATCTATACACTTGATTCACATGATGCAGAATAATTGGTAGGATTTGGCAATTCTTCTTTGCCACCACAGTGCAAATAACCCAGTCCTGTGCTGTCAGTTTCCTTCATTCAATTGAAGAGAAAGTTTATGAAATGAGGAGGAAATAACATTTAAATGCCTAATGTAATCCAAGTGCTACCTTCAGTCCTTTATATGTATCACCTTACTTAAAACTCACAATGAACCCCAATGATGCGGACACTCTCTCTCCCACTTCATACATTAACAAAATGAAACACAGAGGTTACTTGCAAATTGACACAAATAGTGGTGTAGAGTTAGTCTCCAAACAGCAAGTAAGATGCTTTCAAGTTTTGTCTTTCTCCTTACATCCCAGCGACGCCCCATAAGGAAGGAAGTGTTGGGGTCCCAAAATGATGGCCTGCAATGCCCACTCTTTTAGGGTCAGTTGTGCCCCCTAGTGTCACTTATTATTTGCTTGTTTTCTTTATCTTCTGTATCCATCGTAAGGCCTTTTCAGGAAAAGGATGTAATTTAAAAATCCCCATTTTCTTCCTCATGCCCTAATCAAGTACTAAAATTCCCCTGAGGTATTTTTCAATGGTAGTCACTAGGAAAATGGAGGGTCAGCAAAATGTTGCACCAAAGTGGTAGCTTCTGGATCACATAGGGTCTGGGTTCAAATTCTAATGGTTTCTCCAGCCTGGGCTTAAAGTTACTTACTTTTCCAAGCCTCAGTTATTGCATGTATAAAACTGGAAATGGCAACACATACCTCTCAGAATCATAAGGATAAAATGTGATCATACAGGCAAAACGTCTATTCTCTCTAGAAGAACAAAAACTATTAGTTCCATTCTCTCATATGTGACATGATAAAATAGACACAATGGGTCTTAGACACTGTATGTATTTTCATGAGCTTGTCAGAATGTCTTGCTTATAAGATCCTTTTGCTCTTATCTCCTTGTTTTCTTATTATTTTCCATCATAATTTTAATATTCCTTGGGTGTGATGTGTATATTCAGAATGTTAATTGAATAAGTGTACAGAACTAGTGTTCTGGTGAAATAGAGCACATTCTTTTGGATCTGTAAAAACTAATTTACATATTTCTCATGTTAATTAAATTTTCTTTTCTGCATATCATTCCTAGCTGATTAACCTTTACTAGTATGATATCTTTATTATTAATGACTATCTTTAAGCCCAGTTTAAAATCTATATTATGAATATTTCCCTTGAAATCAATCACAAGTTCAAGGTTTTGGTTTTGCCCCTTTGCTTCAATAATTTCATTTTTCATTGATACATAAATTACTTTTATTTTATTTTTTTAATTGAAGTATAGTTGATGTATAATATTATATAAATTACAGGTGTACAATATAGTGATTCACAATTTTTAGAGGTTATACTCCATTTATAGTTATTATAAAATATTTGCTATATTCCCTGTGCTGTACAATATATCCTTGTACCTTATTTTATAATTCATTTAATAGTTTAGAGCCACATGTCATGTGGTTTGAATCTTACAGTCACATCGTCTTCCCATTGCGCTGACAAGGAGTAAACAACTAAAATACCTACACCTCATTTTCTCCTAAACGTAGTGAAGGGAAGTGTATCAAATTGAGCCGAGCAAAATAACAGAGGTTGGTACGTTCCTCATATTCAAGGTTTTGCTTTGCCTTTTCAAAATGCAATACTGTCATCTACCCCATTCAAAGTATATTAAATACAGAATGATTCAAATAGTGCCAGCTGCCAATTTAAATTTCAAACGGAAACCTGCCCATTTGCTGACTCTTCATTCACTCCTTCTCTTTCACCACTTTTTTTTTTCTACTTCTTTTTCCAATTTATTTTAAAGCTACTTGATAGGTATTTCTCATGGGAGAGCCTGCTCTAAGTGAGTAGTGCCTTTGAGTCAAAAACTACTTCCATATTTTTCCCTGTGTAATAGCAATATTTTCTAGTTACCTGCCATTGCTTACAAAGCCCAGATTACGTTAAAAAATGAATACCCCATTCTCTAAGTGAATTGCTCAGAAAGGCGGAAATGCCTTTTCTCTTATTTTTTCCAGTCTAAGATTAAGAACTTCATAAAATAACTGAGACTTGGAAGAAAACATATATGATCCATGCAGGTGGGCTTGGCATGGAGTTACTAGGAACTGTGTCTTTACTCCCTCTGTGTAGGTCTTGTCTAAATACTGTGGTCTGCTGTTACCTGAGGAGGTCAGAATAGACTTCCAGTTTCTGAGTAGTTGAGGTATGATCCAGTGAAGGAGGTGTTTTCACTGCAAATTCTATTTTCCACTAGGATTTGAAGGGCGGCACGTACAGCTGTGTCATAACCCTGAGAAGAAACTGTGAGACGGGCTGGGACCTGGGGCCTTGCACCCCTTGCTGAAATGCTTGCACCTGGACAAATGTCTCCTCCAGCAACAGAATACAAAGAAATTATACGGGACTAAAGATAACTGTGTGCATGCACAAGTGGGGCAAATTATGGACAAAGAGATAAAAAGACCAAAAAAATCCAACTGCCACTTCTGAAGAGCTAGAAGCAAAAACAGGGTGTTGGGAGAAAAAGCAGGGTACTGAGCATGGCTCCTGTACACCACACCACCAAAGGGGTGGGCAGACCACCTAAGCCCCCTCCGGCCTGACCACTGGACACACCCCTGCCCTCACCCCATATAAGGAACCGGCTTTCCCCACCCTGGGGAGCAAACAAGGGAACCTGTTACTTGTTTTCACTCCCACCCCCCTGCAGCAGTAGGTGCCCCCATAAAGCCTTGCCTGAATTTCTTGTCTGGCCTCTAATCAATTTCTATTGACTGGGAAAGGCCAAGAACCCTGGTTGGTAACGGTTGGCCTTAGTTACAATGAAATGAAACTTAGAGGAGAGAGATGGCCCATCCTTTAAGTGAACTCTAAACTTGAACTCTCCATCTCCCTCTGGTATTTATCCTTCAATATAAACTTAAAAAGTAATTCAAGTATAACATATAGATAGAAAAGTGAACAAATCCTAATTTTGTCCTACTAGACGAATTTTCAGAAAGTGAGGATACTTGTCCATGTAGAGCAAGCAACAGGAAATTTCCACAATGCTGGCGGTCTCCTCATGCCCATTTCTGGTCACTGTCACCCTCCTCAAGGGCTAATAGCCATCCTGACTTCCAACACCTCTATGTAGCTTTGCTTGTTCTTGACCTTGCTGTAAATGTAATCATACAGTATGCAGTCAGTGCCTGAGACCCCTCATTCTCAATATGAGAAAAAAGGAGAATAAAAGAACTGACTTTTTTGTCACCACTTTTCCTTCTCCTCCTCCTCCTCTTTCTTTTCCTACTTCAATAAAACTTTTTATTTTGGAATAAATTTAGATTTACAAAAAAACTGTAAAAATTGTACAGATTTCCTGTATAACACTCACCAAGATCTCCTAATGCTAACATTTTCCATACATTTGTCAAAACTAAGAATCCAACATTGCCATTACTTTAACTAAACCTCAGATTTCATTCATATTTCACTAGCTTTCCACTAATGACTTTTTCCCCCTGCTTTAGGATCCCATCCAGAATACCACGGTGCATTTAGTCATCATGTCTCTTGAGATTCCACTGGTCTATGACAATTTCTTAGTCTTGCCTTGCTTTTCAAGTCTTTGGCACATTGAAGAATATTGGTCAGGTATTTTGCAGTTTGTCGATTTGGGTTTGTCGGGTGTTTTTCTTGTGATTCGACTTAGGTCATGGGTTTGTGGAGGAAGCATATCACAAAGGTGAACTGCTCTTTCCTCCCCATCTTATCAGGGAGTACACGAGACCAACATGACTTATACTGGTGATGCTGACCTTGATCACTTTGGCTACAGTAGTAGCTACCTGGTTTTTCCCCTCCCTTTCTTCTACATTCTTCGGATGTGCGTCACTAATCCAGGCCCCACCAAGGAGGATTGAGGAGGCTTGGGAATTACATTCCAATTTTTGGAGGGGACACTACCTATGTTGTTGTTTGGAATCCTCCTGTAAGGGTGATTTATCACTTTCTTCCCATCTGTTTACTTATTAACATTTGTTTATAGCAGTACGAACTCATGTCTATTTACTTTATACTTTGGATTGTAATCTAGTGCAATGTCATTAATTTTGTTGCTCAAATGGTCTTTGGGAGCCAGTTCAGGTTGGTTCCTGTGTCCCTTTAACATGTGACCATCCTTCTTTACATATTTATTTATGTATGTATTTATTGACTGCTCCCTTACTTTCTGGCACAGGTAGTCTTTTAAATATTCCAATATTATCTGGGAATGCTGACACTCATTTTAAAAATAGAATTGAAGCTCAGAATAGTTCAGTAACTTGCCCAAGATCACCAGGATGTAAATAATAGAACTAATATTTAAACCCAGAAACCCTGATGCCCAAGGTCCTACGTTCTTGGCAATACCAGGTCCCATGTAAGAAGAACGTCACTAGACATCAGCTAGTGGACTCAGAAACAGCTCTCTGGCCTTGGAGGCTCTGGGAAAAGAATGGGGGCTGCTGTGTCCCTGGTGGTACATTAATTATGAAAGTTCAAATTAATTAAGGAACTGGGAAAGCTCCAGGTTTCTGTTGCTAGTTCGGGGTTCTTGGTGGCATGTTGGGGTCACAGCAAACTAATATTAACTTGCTTATTGTTTCTCATTTTCTTTTATGGTTTTAGGTATCTGGATTGTTTAGTTATGTATCTCTTCAAATAGGGTTCTATGATCAAACCACCTAAAGCCTTTGCCTATTTCTACCACCACTATAGCTACTAGTCAAGAGATGTGTTATTAACTTTCAGAAGGTGACCTCCCAGAGACTCTGGTCCATCATTTACACATTCAAATAGGTATTGCTTTTAGCTGGCCAAACATTCCACCTCAAGTCAGCTTGGTCAAACTGCTGGATTATAACTAGTCATAAGGAAGTTTATCACTTATACACAGCAAACAGATACTTATGTCTATGACAGTCAAAGTACTGTTCCTAAATTCAGGGGGCAAATTGCTCATACTGGGTTATGTGTATAAAATGTCCACAGTGGGCATATAATGGTACACTTGTGTTGGGGCCCAGGGTAGGTCACCCCAAAATGTGCTTCAATGGCATATTGACTATTCTGGTTTGAATTAAAGTTACTTAAGAAAGATCCAGTGCAAGAAGTACACTTTGATCCTCCTCTCTGTCTCCCTGAAAGCAGGAAATAAATCTCTCATGAGAAAAGTACACTCCCTGCATCTGGATGTAGAAGAACACCTTTATCACCAGAGATAGAGCCAAGAAACCTATGTAAATAAACCTTGATATTTCTTTAATTTACTACCCTAAGCCCAAACTCTATTCAGATTCCTCACTAACTAAGCACCCAAAGCCTACTTTTCTTTGTCCTGTCAGTTCCTCCCAGATTTATTGTTCCTTTGTCTAAAAAGTATAAAAAGCTGTCTGCTTTGGCCATCTCTTAGGTCCCATTTCTATGAGACCTCTGTGCTCAGGAATTAAAATTTGTTTCTTTTTCTCTTGTTAGTCTGTCCTGTGTCAGTTTTATTATGAGTCCAGCCACAAGAACTCAAGAAGGGTAAAGAGGAAATTTTCCACTCCGCGACACTTGCAAATTTAGGACAGTGAACTTTCCTTAAATTAACACAGGGACAAAGGAATTCTATCGCATTTAGACCACAATTCTTTATCCTACTCAGAAATCTGGAGAAAGGTTTCCTGTCCAAGAGGAGAAAACTCTATATTCTAACAATTGTGAATTCAATTTTTATTAAATCCATGAACACTGAAACAATTTTTGAAAAAAAATTTTCAAATCAGGACCAGGCAAGTAAAAGATACATAATTGAATGGTATACACAACACTCTGAGAGTACCATAGGAATAAAAATATGAATGGGTAGTCTACACGACTCCAGATTATTAACAGTGATATATGTCTCAAGCAACGTACTTAGGACTTGAACTACCATTCTTTAATTAATTCATTTCATCATTCTGGGGCCAAATAATGTTTAATGACGCCAATAAAAGGTAATTAAAAACTGTAATTTTGACTTAGAACTGAGAATGTGTTTATAAATGTAGCCCAGGAAAGTGTTGATTGATTTATATGTCCTATTCTGAAATACATAGAACCGAGAATGTGTTTATAAATGTAGCCCAGGAAAGTGTTGATTGATTTATATATCCTATTCTGAAATACACTCCCCTCATTTCTCACCCAATGACATGGAATTACTGGAAAAAGGGAGGTGGTACTTGAAATCAGAGTCTTTTGTTTGGGGATTGATTACTGTAGTAGAGAAACAGATTATCTAGGTATTGATGAAGCCACACTTTACCCATTAATTTGGGTACAGAACTTGTCCAAGTTATTTTGACAAGTGACTGAAAGTCTAAATTTCCTCCCCAGACCTTCACTTCCCAACTGCCCCTGCCATTCACTGCTATCTTTTGGCTTCTCGGCCTAAAATTATTTTTGGATCAGGGGGGATATAAACAAGAAACTACAATGGAACAAAACACCTTCCCTTTCTCTGAACCTTTGAATTGTATGAAATCTGTGTGAGAGTGTCTGTACTTATGAACTTTGCCTCAGCTTTCTTTTCCCAAGTATCTGTGGCTCTCCTCCATGGCCATGTGATTCAAGTGACAAGTTCTCTGAGCCTTGTGCATTGTTACAGATACATGGATTGGTGGTGGCTCAGGGACTTGACCAAGAGCCACAGCTAGACAAAGACTGGGATTACCAGTCCTGAGAACTCAGAGTCCCAGGGGAAAATGCCATCCTTTCGTCACAGTTCTTTTGGGAAAATCCACAAGTAAAATATAATGTGAATGTGCTGTGGCTGTGAGGTTAAATGCAGCTTGAAGGCAGAAGGTTTTAGTGCATTGGAAATATTAAAAAATGTAAGCTCAGAGGTAATGGTTTTAGTGCACTGGAAATAGTTTAAAACTTATTAAATGTTTCTGAAACACACTTTGTCTGTAGGACACCAGACTGAGCAAACTTAGGAGAAAAAAAAAAAAAAAAGAAAAAGTATATTGTGTTTGCTCTTGACTTACTAGAGAGATGAAACACACCCACATGAAGAACTGGAGAATGATTATAAAACAATCTAGAAAAAATTACATGGTTTGGTCAACATGAGTTGGCCTCAAAGGGATGGAGAATAAGGGAATTTGCATGAAGTAGTATTTTAGGAATCTTTTTTTTAACCTGACTGCTAACTTGATTGCAATGATGATGGCCAAAGTAGACATTTAGAACTCAAATACTCAATGTGTAGGACATCCCAGCATTTTGCTAAGGCAACGTATGACATCTTTTAGTTTTTGCTAGGGCATTTTCTCTTTTGAACACTGCGGTCACCCCAGTAGCCAGAATTGAATCTGGCTTAGAGTAGGCAATTGATTAACATCTGTTCTCTAAGTGATTATTTAAAAAACACAATAATATAGTTGCATTGGGGGTCAACGTCGTGCTAAAAGAACTCACGTGACTCTAGTCATACTTCAGCTGTGATGTATCACAGTGAACGGATGCAAAGCAAAATCAACAAAGGGAAAAGACACATATATTGGAGCCTGGAGGAAATCAGGTGCAAGCTTCTGAGAGTCCACTCCTATTGGAATCACATAGAACATGCTTAATTTTCCAGCAATGAGTTATGACATCATGTGTAAAATGTTATCTACCAGGAAATCTTATTAGAGACCCAGGTCCTGGGGTTTTTATTGGATGCTGGTCACATAGACACCCTCTACCTACCATCCCCCCAAATTCCAGACACCCAGAAGGAAAGCATGTGCTCAACATAAACCATATTTTTTGCATAAACCATCTAAATACAGTGAACCATTCTTACCAGGGAATAACCGTCTCAAAATCCATGTTCCCAGATGCTGGCCAAGGGCCATCCTTGCAAACAGACCTACAAGCAGCAGACACAGGCCTGCTATGTTAACTCTTTTCTGTACAATCATTTAACCTATTTCCCTTGGGGAACATCTGATTTTGTGTATAGATGACAACTCTACAGAAAAATGTGGTGGTTTCCTAATTAATCTGACTATGTGTAACTTTTCACTGTGGGTACACTTCAGAGCAGTCTTATTTACAGGTCATCTCACCATCTCCATCATTACCCACGACAAACCCTTTGTTAGTTGCTAATATACTTCAAGCTCATATGGTGCTCTGTGCGTTGTAATCTCCTACTGAAGCAACATCCTAAAGATTTGATTGGCTTATTTATTCACAATTTCATAATCATCGCTCTTCTTTCATAGTATATAATGAAAACAAAGTATAAACTGAGACTAGATCTCAAGTACCAATAAATGCAAGGTTGGCTAAAGTACCAGGGAAATAGCCTGTGTCAATTTAAAATTGTCCATTTATTTCACCGACACTTCAATCTCACAAAGAAATGAACAGAGGCAGGATGAATGCGAGACATGATTGGGTACCATGCCAGTTGAAAGTGAAAAATATGAATTCAATGCTACAGTACTTAGATAATCAGAGTTTAGAATTTTATCAGAACTGTTTTCTAACTTGCTAAATAATAGTTATAATACTAAACACTTTTGCATTTTACTGTAAATATTCCTGACATCTGGGTATATTCGAAATGTTGTAGCAAGTTTCTAGTGTTTTCCTCCACTTGACTACTCACTGCCTTTTTTTATTCCCCGTTGACCATGTTCATTGGTCATTAACCTAAACTGTAACGCCCATTCAGTAATCTACAGTCATCGACTTCTCCTCAGTGAAGACACAGTGGGCATGTACAAAAGACTTGAGGACCTGGGGTATTTTCTGGCATGAGATATTGAAATAGGTACTGTAGTTTTCAAACTCCACCCCCCCTTCCCCCAAGTGAAAATCTACTATCAAACAATCTCTCACTTGGAAGTCCAAGTAAAAAGTGAAAAATCAGAGAAGGCAAAGAGTAAAAAACGGGGACGCCCAACGCTGTACTTCTTTCCTCTCTTTATTTTCCTCTCTCAGCATCTCCTAAGTGATAATGTCAGCCTTCTGGAAAATAATCTGAGCACTACTACTCTTTTTGGGGTCTAGCATTCGTTCGTTTGTTAATATGCAAAGATGGTAACTTGGTCATGGTCACAGAGCTACTTCAGTGGACGAACCAGATTATGCTTGCCCTGACTCCAAAACAGAGTATGACAATACTGGACTTTACTGTTTCTGAGGTGATTTGGAGAACTCCAGTTTCCCCATTTAGAGATGCAGTAAAGGAGTCCCAGAGAGGTTGTATTACACAGATAAGACTCCTTTGCTATCTAGTGTGACCTCACACTTAAGTTTAGGTTGCTTTACTCCCAGGACATGAATTGGCTACTGTATCAATGCAGTTTTCACGCCTCTTCATGTTACTCTTTATTCTTCTCAAATATATTTTTTCTCCCCTCCTTCCCCCGACCCCTTATATTCTATACTCATGCTTATGTCTTTTGTCTGTAAATTTCAATCACCAGCATCGTTATGTGAGAATCAGCAGGTCCCTCGCGCAGGATAAATTAATACTCATAACGATGAAAGGAGAAAAGGGGCCTCCTCTTAGCTATACTCTTGTCTGATAAATATGTGACAGTAAATCATCTAATTAAACAAGCATAACATGAAAATTGGATGCTTGTTTCTATACATCTTTGAAGAAGTAACCATTTTTTCCTTTCTGCGCTATTTATTGTCTCTTCAATTTGCAAAAGCTGAGTAATCAGGGATTCCACACCATGGCTTTAATTGCAAGCATATCCACTAAGTGCTGATGTGGGATGTTCTGTGGCTGAGCTCTTTAAAAGTGACAACTTTTTCTTTTCTTCTCATTCTTTCCTTTTTAGTAATTAAGGTGGCCTATAGAATCAAACCACACCCTTGTCGGCTCAGTATCGCTTTCCAATATGTATAGTTGCGTTTAATAGTCCTAACCTCGAATCTCCAGCCACTTGTGTATTAAACAATACACTTATTTATCCGGGAGACTGAAATCGGGTGGTTTCTTTTCCCAGGGTCTCTCTCACTTTCCATATCTCACCTACCATCGGGTTCTGCAATCTTCTCACACTGAGATACCTATGCATGCCCTGGGGATCTTGTTAGAGTGAAGATTCTGAATCAGCAGGTCTGGGGCATGTCCAGAGATTCTGCATTTGTCACAAGCTTCTAGGTGATGCCACGCTGCTGATCCAGGGATCTCACTTTGAGGAGCAAGGTTCTCGGCAATTCTAGAATTGGTCTTCCCCCCTCCATCCTCGGTTATTGTCTTGACTATGTCAGAGGAACTGAGGACTTTCATCTGTGGATGAGTTCATGAGACTAAATCCCAACATGCAAATGTTTTCTCGTTTTGCTCAGTAAAAATTGACCATATGCCTCCTTGTCCTTTTTCCCTTTAAACCTTGTAAAGCTCTAGTCAGGCAAAAATGTATTCCTCTGTTACTCCAGTTAGAGAGTGTAGACTTCCAAGCCCTTACTTTTGGGTAGAGAATCATGAATGCTTATGGGTTTCTCAGATAAACTGTTCTCAAATATTTGTATCTGATGGCTCTTAACCCAGAGAGATATTCTGATGTCTTAAACTGGTAAAAATTCTGTTTCCAGAAAATCTCTGAGGGACTTTTAGACAAGAGCTTGTTGAAATCTGTATTATCAGCTGATCGATTTTTAGAGACCCTCAAATCGCACACAGCTAATTTTCCAAACATATAATGGTGAATTCCCTCTGACCCTCACAGTTTATCTTGCTGTCCCATGGCACCAACTTAGTCCACTTTCTTATCCTTAGGGATGACCCTGCCTGGAAATACTGCGCTAATGGAAAAAAGTGTATGGATCCATGGCAGCCTGTGGAGAGATACCATTAAAAAATGATTAAAGAGTCAGGGTGGTAAAATAAATGTTACTGAAAAATGCTCAACTCTTTTGATTAGTATGTCAAGGAAATGCAAATGAAAAGATTTTTTTTTTTTTGTCTCTACCAATAAGAGTTCCAATAAAAGAATAATACTCAGTATTGCTGAGGATATGAGCAACATAATATATTGTTGATGTTTAAACAAGTTTAAGGATAATTTGGAAATATAGATTCGATGCATTAGAAATGTGCATGTTCTTTTCCATGCCCACCAGTTAAACTACGGAGAGTTTATCCTAAAGAAATGTGCAAATATCATTTATGTACATATATTTAGATAAACAGGGATGTGTATGAATGGCATTTCTCAAGGTGCTAAACACTTAGAAGTAAATAAAATATTTTGCAATATGGAAATTGTTACATTATTATGTTGAATTATACTGATATAATCGGTGTTTGATCATCAATGACCTAAAAAGAGTCATTATAATTTAATAATAATATAGTACATATAAGTAATAGAATACTAGCATGCCATTAAAATGTACTTATATGTGTATATATGCACGTAGAAAACATATACGGAAGACTTTCAACCAAATGCTAATAGCACTTATATCTGAGTGTTGAGATTATTTTTACTTTTTTCTTTTCTGTATTTTATAATTTTTCTCGCAATGAACATGGGCAAATGTGTAATTTCAAAATAAATAAAGAGGCCAGTGTTGAGATAACAAATTAGCAAATTTTTTTTTTTTTTTTTTTTTTGCATTAACAATTTGAAGCTCATTTCCGTTAACCCAAACTTCAGGGTACTTCGGAGTATTTTCTGCAGCTGGTGATGTGATAATATGTGTTATTAGAAAAAGTAATTTCCAGTTATTGTATTGGAATTCAGTAATTACTTTTTCAATAAAGAAAGTGAAAACTATTAAAAGCAAAAATGTGAAATAAATTAGCTTTACATCCTACACTCAATTAAACTATCATAGCAAGAAGGTAATGAATTAAGATAATTTGAGGATAGGAATAAGGCTTTACAAAGCAGAGACTTAACACTCTGCTAAAATCCATTAGAATACTCCAAAATAAGATCACAGCAAAGCAGGTGGCCCACAAGATAGTTCAGAGCAATTGCAGTCTGCATACTGAATAGGTAAAGAGAGAATCTTCAACCTCAGAAGTCTTAGAGGCTCGTGTACAGAGTAGCTCAAGCAGGCAAAGGGTGGTGTGGTGACAGTGGCCCAAAGCGTAAAGCTCAGTTTTCCACTAGCTTCACTACTTTGGAGTAGCGGCCCTGATCAGCAGGCATGTGTCTTCCCAAGGATTTCCATATCCTATTTGAGCAGCCAATGATATATAAGCATTTATTACAAGGGGGTGCACAAAAGTAGGAAACTCTTGCCACTTCCCTGCTAAAACTCTCCCATGGCATCCCACTGCATTTGAAATAAAAAATAAGATTCCTTACTGGGATCTACAAAGCTCTAGAGGCTCCAGGTATGCCTGTCTCTCCAATGTCACTCTCCATCATACACACTGGCTTTCTCTCTGTTTCTAGAACAGGCCATATTCATTCCTGCCCCCATGCATTTATGCTGGCTGTTCCCTCTACCAGGAATATTCTTTCTCCTGTTCTTTGCAGGGCTAGGTCTTTGTCAACTTGGGCTCATATGTCACCTCCTCAGAGCTCCCCAGTCGCTAGCCAAACAAAAATAACCCTTTATTCTCCCGTAGTCATTTTCTATCATATCACTTTTTTTTTTAATGTCTAGTTTACCTCACGGTACATATCACCATCTGACACTCCTTTTCATCTGTGAACCACACGGGAGAGTAGGATGTATCCCCAGTTCCTAGAACTATGCCTGGCCTGTAGATGCTCCAATATACTGTTGAATAAATGTCCTGGCCACCAAGGGAGAGGTCTGGATTGTTTCATTTGTGTGGTTAGAAGCGTTGAGGGGAGTAGCTGTGAAAAGATGGACAGCCCATGCATCTCAGCTTTCTGCAGAGCTCCAGCCAGATTTGGCCCATGTGGCTTTCTTGACCAAAATACCACCCTTCTGTTTGGTTCTTCTAATTTTTTTTTTGGTTTCACTTTGATATGAACTAAATTACCAGTAACCAGATGGGTGCTCAACATGGGTTTAGATCACTTTTAATATAAACATCTGAAGGTTCTGGAATGAACCCCTAAAGAGACATTTCTCTGCCTGGGAATCATTATATTTTTTTTACATTTTTTCCATGATTTTTTAAAAATAAAAATTTACTTTTTTTTTTTTTTCATTTTCTAAACATGATGATACACTTTAATTCTTTTCTACACTTTAATTCTTTTCTACACACACCCTGGCCCAATTTGAACCCGCTTCACCATCTGGGCAGACACCTTCCTTCTGCTTCTCCCTCCTTCACCTTGAGAATCACTAAAGCAGAGTAATCTTTCTCCAACTATTATCCTCTTACCCTTGAGGGTGCATATATGTATTTTCAGGAGTCCTTGAAAATGTGCTTCCTTTTAAAGGTGTCTGAAGCACCAAACACAAGTTTGAGAATCAAGGTAAAAAATTAAATGAAGGAGGACTTTTATAAAATAGTAATATCTCTAGGAAAACAGAAGTTCCATCAGTCATTCATATTATAGTGATGGAACTTGGCTTATTTTCCCCCTAGGTGGGACTAGCTGTTCTGTGAGAATGGAAGCTTTGCTAGAAAAGGAAGAGAAGAGTAATTTCAGATCATGAAGCTACCACTCTTGCTCTCCAAAGAAGACTTCCCGGGCACAGGGCATTAGTATTAAAAAAGAAGGAAAGAGGCAGGTGAAATGAAAGTGGAGCTTTGTGTGCCGAGACAAACCATCGTTTTAAATCCTGGCCTGGAGTTCAGGAAAAGAAAATGAAATTACCTTCACCCACCTTTTTATTGCTTGCCTAAATCTGGAATTTAGACCTAAATTCCCCATAGTGATTTATTTAATTTCTTTATAGTTTAAAGCAACTCTTATAGGTTAACATGGAAAAACTAGACCCCAAACCTAATGGTATTAATAAAGCAAAATGCATTCTGTATTTAAAATCCAGTCTAGGAATCCTTTAGCTCCACAGACAGTAATCTCCCAAGAGCGGCACTCCATTGTATCCATTGCTAAACTTCCCAGGCCCTATAAATTACCTCTAGGGTAAATTCCCAGGGGACACGTTTGAGTACAAGTGTTGGGAACTGGGGACACAAATGCTCCCAAGTTGGGACCTGTGTTTTAGGTTTTCCAGTTTAAGGAGCTGTTCATGTCGGTGCAATTCATGGGGCTCCAAGGTGGTATCTCACGATCATGCTTCTCAGTGACTCTCCCCTCCCCCTGCACAGATGAGACCCTTTCCATGCCAGAAAACAGAGGGTCATGTATGGTGTCAGTCTTCCAGTAGGAGACAGTAGGACTTAGGACAGAGCTGCCAGCAACAACTTACGTGACAACGGGTAGAAGGATGCCTATAAGAGTGAGAGATGGCAACTTGGTAACAGAAACTTCAGGGGAAAGCAACAAACAAAACATACCCTATTTCCTTCACCTCTGCCAAATGAACAGCATGCTCTCTGTTTTTATGAACTTTCTAATACCCACAGGTCTCAAAAACACAACAGGGTGAGGGAGGAGGCATGGGTATAGAGTTCAATTGTGTATTTCCTTCAATCATTCAGTGACCAGGAAGGAGCCTAACCCTACTTTCCCTAGAGGATCACCAGCTGCAAGGTGTTTGGATGCAAGGAAAATAAATGAAGCAAAAATACAACATCCAGGTGGAAAAAACTCGAAAAAAGTTTAGTAAGTTTCCCCCTGCCACCTGCAAAAAAAACCTTACTGGCTTTTTCAGCTTCTTATGCATATTGTAAAGGCAGAGAAGAATAATGTGAGTATCTTCCTTTAACAGCTCAGCCTAATTTGGCATGCCATTATAGTTTCTGGCTCAGTTAGCAAATGACTGGAAACACTGCTTTCTGCAATTTTCCCCACAATATGGCAGTTCTATAAGTTGTTCAATTGATGTATTTGAAACCAATCCAAGATGGGAGTGACTATTATTCTTAATTTTTATGATGAGGGAGGTTTTATTACCAGCGAGTTCCTGTGTGGAACTACCTGATTGACCATCTACATACTGTGATTATGGATTTGGGGAAAGAAAGATCTGACCGATTTCAGGAATGAAGATGCCCAGAATTCTACTATTAGAGATTAGCTCCTTTGGATCAACACTGCACCCTCTGGGATACTAATTTTCCATCTGACTATGCTTGAGCAGTCTGTAATAAGCAAACACTGCTGAAATCTTCACATGAAGAGGGTCAGGAGTATCTCAAAGTCACTGGAGGGGAGGGAGAAGGGAAGGCAGCTTTAAGAAGAAAATTTTTAAAAACTGGATTATGTTCTGAAGATAGTTAAGACAAGTGGTGGTGTTCTTTAAAAACAGGGTGACCTTGAGTATATTACATAAGCTCTTTGCTCCCTGATGATTCTTATCTGTAAAGTGAGTGATAGAAGAGGGAGTTGAAAAGGATAGGAAAGCAAGCCTAACTAGTGCTATATTACCAGGCTGGCTGTCACTACAGGAGCTTCTTGTTCCCAGTGTGCCTTCTGAGAACCCTTGTCTAATACATCTCAGAGTTTCCACATCAGCTCCAGACCACTGCTGGTCAAAGGTGATCTCACAGGCATCAACTCTCTTGCTCTGGGGTTGGGCAAGTACAAGGGCAAGGTGCTGTCAGTTTGCACTTGAAAGTGACTGATAGAAGTTGTCAACGACAAATTGGCACTTGCCATTGGCACTCGCCATCTACCTCTACGAGGATTAAATCACGTGCTGCTGCAGCTGCTGACTTTCAGCACCTCCTGAAAGGAGTTCAGGGTGGAGAGCAGAAACGGGGCACTCTGTGCTCTGGGAAAAACTGGAAGAACAGGCCTTCAGATAGTTAGATACTTTCAGGAGAGGATTTTATGAGCCCAATTCTTGTATCTCCTCATATCTAGAAAAGCACTACAATCCTTCATGGTGACGACGGCCCCTCGTGACTAGAAGAAACCTTCTGCAAAAAAATATGTGCTCGATTGCATGTACTCCACCTTCACCAGAAGCACATATATACTGACCTTGCCCCCTGCCTCTTTGGAGCGATTTCTCAGAGCTGTCTGAAATGCTGTCTCCCAGGCTATAGTCCTCATTTTGCCCCAAATAAAACTTGACTCACAACTCTCATGTTGCACATTTTTTTCTAACTCGACCAAGTCTTCCCACAACTGGTCACTACAGCAGTGACTGGGGTAAGAGGGGGCTTGGGGAGTATTCTAAATGTCACAAAGGAAATGCCAAATGCACATATTTAATGTTTATGTGTTTAGTTATTTAATAACTGTTTCCTGTCTCTATAAAAGTAATTTCCATGAAAACAGGCAAATTATTTTGACTTATTCACGACACCTGTTCTCAGTCAATATTTGTTGAATTAATGAAAGAGCAAAAAGAGCTGCCTTTCTATTTTAACGATGAATTTTTGGTGGGTGTGTTTTAGTTCTGAAGTGCTTGTTGTTTTGACTGTTGTTCTGGTGTGCTTTATAATTGTTTTTTAAATTACTTCTCTTAAACACCTTCCCTTTTTTAATTAACTGTGTTTTTACCATTTTTTGCTTAGATTCAATTTTTTACTTTCAAGAACTGAGTTAAGGGTCTTTTCAAATCTTGGTTATTTTTAGATGCTTTCATTTAGATTTTATGTTATATCATTAAATTTCCTTAAATTCTTACTAAACCCGCTTTCAATTTTAACGATTTTGCTCATAGATCCTTTTTGTTTCCAATCTGTACTTTAGTTTTCCTTGTAATGGAAATAGTTTATGTTTTTGGATTAGCATATTTTATCGATGTTGTCACATTCGATCACTATCTAGAGACTGACTGGTAGAAATGATAGGGAGAGAACTCAACTCCTTCCTTCTTTTTGAGACCAGAAAGCTGAGGAGTGTTTTCAAACTGAGGTCCACTGGTCCTCACTCTGTGTTCTTTCCACTCCACTGTGTAGAGTGCATTGTGCGAAATCACTGAAACGAGCTCATTTAAAGTCACTGAAATTATTCTCAAGAAATGCTGGGGTATAGTAGAACATTTATTTTACGGAGGCCGTTAACATAAAATGTTACTATAGTCACTACCCACTTAATTAAACTTACTTTTGCATAATCTATTTACCATGGCTCTGAAGGATCTAAATCTGGAAATGTGACAGTAAAATGAAAAGAGAAGTTAAACGGGTCTTGATGACAACTACAGTCAACTGGCCATTTGGTTTCCATGTTCCATCAGAGCATTCAGTATAACTTTTATTTTTCTCCCTCACTCAAATGGATTCCTTCAGATTCTATGAACCCAATATTCTAATTCTAGGGAATTTTCTCTCCCTGACTTTTTTTGCAAGAGCCAAATAAAAATATAAACCAAATGTAGATACATATATTTAACGGTATACACACAGACACACACCTTGACCTTCATCTCTCCTCATCTGCAAAATGAAAAGAAAAAAGAGAATACAAGTCATGCTCATAATTAGTATGAAGACTCCATGGGGAGTGTAGAACACAGGCACACACACATATAAACACACACGTGGGCTTCCCTGATGGCGCAGTGGTTGACAGTCCGCCTGCTGATGCAGGGGACATGGGTTCGTGCCCCGGTCCGGGAGGATCCCACATGCCGTGGAGCGCCTGGGCCCGTGAGCCATGGCCGCTGAGCCTGCGCGTCCGGAGCCTGTGCTCCGCAACGGGAGAGGCCACAACAGTGAGAGGCCCGCGTACCGCAAAAAAATTTAAAAAAAAAAAAAATAAAACACACACGCAATTGTAATTTAGGAGGCTGAGGCTCAGCTTCACGAGCTGACTTTGAAGAACTGACTGACTTCGGGTCACTTTATTTCATTTCCTCAATTATATCAGGGTAATGCTTGTTTTGGGCTACTTTAGAGGAATATTCTAAGGATAAAATAGGGTGATGTGTCTGTGAAAGGGATTTAAAGAATACAAAGTATCATATAAAATGTAATGTGCCCTGTAAAAATAATATATATACACACATATATATATTCTTATTAAGAAAGTGACATGTGGGGATTATGGAAGAGGCAGGTGAGGAGAGACAAACGTGGATGGCCTTCCCTGGACGTTCATTCTCTTCTCGATGTCAGTAGATTTCAGTAGATTTCTCAGATTGCCTAACTTTGCCAATCTCAGATAACTCAATGGACGATCCGGCAGATGTCAGAGGCTGACCCCATGAGACTTGACCCTTTTTTAAAAGATCAATTTCTCTATCAAGATGCTTCCATCATTATATATTTACCTAGCTATGCCCTGCTTCCCTGTTTCTACATATGTAGACTATCACAGTGACGGGGTTTTCTACCCAGGTGCTTTTCCTAGCATGTCAAGCTCTGCTGGCTCCAGCATATCTCTTAATGGAAAAACGATATAAACTTTTATATCATCTTATATTTTATATCATTTTATAACATTTCAGTATCATCTGCACTGAAATTGCTATCGATGAATCTTTTTATATGTCTGCACCATGCGTCACAAAGAGTGGGTTATACCTGCACCCCTTTGCAAACAAAGAAATGAATAAATGCATAAATTAATATTAAGCTTATGAGTCCTGAAATCCATGGATAATAACTTACTGACATTTTTTAACAGCATTTTGAATTCATCTGGAAATATACAAGTATTTGGAGATTCACAGCTAAAAGCAACTCGCCTCTGTGAGCTTTCCTAATCATCTATGTAGCAAATTGATAACCGTGAGGTGACAAGGAGATTTAGAAAAACCAGAATGTTTTGACTCTAAACTGTATGTGTAGAGAGATTTCACTGGTTTAATCGGATTTTCTTGGCATCATAGTGCCCTCTCTGAAAAATGCTGTTTTGTGTTTATTCATTTATGTTTTTTCATTTTATTCAGCTATTTTGTGTTAACTACAAATATGTAACACATTGTAAGAATCTAAGAACTGAAATGTTCTTGACTTAAAGAGTGTCTCATATCCATCATAAACGTGTGCAAAATTCTCATTCATAATAGTTCAAAATAGGAATTTATTAAAACAATTTAGGTGGTCTACTAATTTAAACTGTCCTCCTCTTATGTCGGTAAGTTTACCAATCAGTTCTGTAAACACATTCAAGACATCTTTTGTGAATACAATTTAACAAAAAAATTAATAACTATAATACCCTTCAAAAGCATCTTTCTTGAGGAGTGTAGAATCTAAATAAATACATTCATAATGTAATGGTGTGTTAAGGTGACAGTAGTTGAACGCTGAAAATTCAATAGCATTTAATAATAACTGGCTAAGTTTTGTTTTAATATATGAACACATTGTCTTTTAGTATATCTTAAATCCAAAATCTCTCCTGTAACCTAAAGCATTAAAACAGTGGTTCAAACTTCCGAAATTACATTGGTACTTAGGTTGGTGCTTACTTTGGCTAATTATTAGTCTTTTGATTTTCCAAGGAACATACAGTTCACACATAATGTTATCCTCATGAGAAAACATTTTTGGAATTCTTGATAACTATGGTGTGAATGGTTAAATCCCACCTGATGAAATAACAATACTGGCTTAATTCCAGAGGCCTATCAGATGATTCAGTGCACTTCTGGGCATCCCTAATGCCAGAATATGGTAAGGGAGGAATTATCTCAGGTCAGGGCATGTCATGAATAGGCCATGGAATCAAATGAAATGTAAGGTCAAGTTAGGCTTATGCTGGGATATAAAGAGTCAATTGAAATCAGATTGAACAGTGTCAAACTTAGCAGTATGTTTATAAGGATTCAGTCATGAATTAAAGTTTTATAAGGTATGAAAGCAATAGGTCCTCTAGAAAAACTGGGAGCCCTCTGGTGCCCTAGATATGATATAACTAACGAGAAGCTGTTGAGAACCTTGGATAGCTCCCAGGGAGAGCGCTCTTACTTTGTTAACATTCAAAGTCATACTGGGACATCTACATCTATGTTTATATCTATACATAGAGAGCGGTCCTCAGAAGGATCTGGTTGCCTAAATAATTTTTCTTGTGAGTACTTAGCTTAATCTTTATGAAACAAAGATTTCCACATTCACATGAAGAATATCTAGTCTTCACTTTCACATTCAGGAGAAAAAGCCAAGTCTTGTCTAGAAGTTCCACAGGGATATATACTAATTAGAAGATCACCATCCTGGTTACAATAGAAGAACTCTGGATTCTGCAATACTGGATGTCTCAAGCCCTGAGGTACCAACTCCACTGGACCAAAGAAAGAGACCAGGCATATGCATGGATTCCAAGACAGCTGCTGTCTGCCATTGAATTAAGCAAGGTGCTGCTAATTTTTACAGTAACATGTCCAAGAAAGGGGAGGATAGATTATACATTATTTTTATAAGTACTTTAAGTGAATGTGATGCTATTACACTGTGTACTGTCTTTTATTCAATTAAACTCAGGATTGGTTTTAATATGCTAGAACCCTGAGGCAGAGGCTGACAAGACTCAATTCTCATTTTGTCTTTCACCTGAGCAAACAGGTAAAGTGTATGTTCCACTCTCCTTTGGGATTAAGCGCTGACATGTGACCAAGTTTGGAGAAATGGAATTTGCATGAAAGTGGAATATACCTCCTCCAGGCCTGGCTCATGCAGTCTTCTGTGCTGTCTTTCATGAGTTCTCTTCTTTTTTAGCCTCCCAGTTTGATTAATGTAGGTTCAGAGGGACACCCCAAGACTCTAAGGCTTAATAAAGCCATCAGATAGAATAAGCCTGGAGGGCTTCCCTGGTGGCGCAGTGGTTGAGAGTCCGCCTGCCGATGCAGGGGACGCCCGTTCGTGCCCCAGTCCGGGAAGCTCCCACATGCTGCAGGAGCAGCTAGGCCCGTGAGCCATGGCCACTGAGCCTGCACGTCTGGAGCCTGTGCTCTGCAACGGGAGAGGCCACAACAGTGAGAGGCCCGCGAACCAACCCTCCCCAAAAAAAGAATAACCCTGGAACCGTAAATAACTGTGTAGAGGAGAAGCAACGTTCCTCTCTAGTCATCATAAATTCACTATAACATGAATAGGAAATAAACCTTTATTGCATTAAGCCACTGAAACTTGGGGTTGTTATAGATTTATCCACCGCAATCAGTGTTGTATAACTGGATACTTTTGAAAATGATTTATCTGATCAAATCACATTATATGAAAGTGAAGGTCCCAACCAGGACTGATGACACTTGCATTTTAATAAGCTGAACTTCTTGAATATAGCACATTGAATATAATATAATACACCTTGATGTTTTGTTTTTGAATAAAATATAATACGCTTTAATGTTTTGCGTTTTGAAATCCCCTGTGATCTTCTGAACGGACCCAAGAATAAGTCTACAGTTGCAAACACAGCCCCTAAATATTAAATACGATGATCATGGCTCTGATGACGATGTCTGATGGTGCTAATGACGATATTAACAATAGCTTATTGAATTTATCATCCTTACAAGTAATGCATTTACTTAACTCACCTTACTCTCAAACATATTCAGGATGAAAACTATTATTCCTACCTAAGAGTTATTGCAACTGAAACCCAGAAAATGTTAATAATAAAAGACAGAAAAAATTCAAATTCAGATCTTCAGATTATTGACCCTAAAGTCCATGCTTTACCATTACCCTACAATTTTTTCTTTTTTTTTTTGCGGTACGTGGGCCTCTCACTGTTGTGGCCTCTCCCGTTGCGGAGCACAGGCTCCGGACGTACAGGCTTAGCGGCCATGGCTCACGGACCCAGCCGCTCCGCGGCATGTGGGATCTTCCCGGACCGGGGCACGAACCCGCGTCCCCTGCATCGGCAGGCGGACTCTCAACCACTGCACCACCCACTGCCCTACAATTTTTTAGGCAGGACCTGTTACCAAATTGTGGGTGTGCCCAAGTCTACTTAAAGGGCAAGGAGCTCTGTGTGTATGTCACTTGACAGAAGTTACCATAAAACCTGTTGGTACTGCAAATAAAGCAGTTTTGTTTAATGACATCATTGCCATATAGCCAGGACATTATACTGCATTTAAAAGATGTAAAGTTGTCATTTAAATATTTACTGCTTTTGGCCTCATATTCATTACTGATTAGTAGCTAGCTTTGAAATTAGTAGCTTAAACACTGCTCTACATTTATTTTTCAAGCTCTGTCATAAATAATCTCAGAACAAGGCATTCAGTATTTCTAAAATGGCTACTTCTCCCCAGTCAATAGCATCTGGTTAAACTCCTTTCTTTACTCGTTGTCGATGACCTTAACAAGTAGCTTAATAATAGGGACTGAAATGGGCTAATTGCTAACTTTCCAAAACTTTTCTGGAAGAAATATAATTTAGTAGGAAGTATATATCCAAATGCAATACTCAAAAAAAAAAAAAGCATCTGGAGGACTGCTATAGACTGTATGCTTGTGTCCCTTACCTGCACATCTAATCCCCAATGTGATGGTATGTGGAGGTTGGGCCTTTGGGAGTTGATTAGGTTATGAAGGTGTAGTCCTCATGAATGGGACTGGCAGCCTAATACAATAGAACCCAGAGAGCTCTCTCCCACCTTCTTCCACGTGAGGACACGGTGAAAAGATGGCCACTTATGAACCAGGAAGTGGGCCCTCACCAGACACCAAATCCACCAGCACTTTGATCTTGCTAGAACTGTGAGAAATAAATATTTGTTGTTTAAGTCACTCAGTCTATGATATTTTTGTTATACAGCCTGAAAAGACTAAGACAGAAATTGGTACCAAGAAGTGGAACACGGCTGTAACAAATATCTAAAAATGTGGAAGCAGCTCTGGAATGGCGTAACAGATAGAGGCTGGAGGTCTTTTGAAGTGTAGCCAGAAAAAGCCTGTATTGCTGTGAATGGATCTTGCAAGGTGATTGTGGTGAGAGCTCAGAAAGAAAAAAGGAGAACTGTAAAGAAAGTTTTTGTCTTCTTAGAGAATACTTACATAGTCATGAACAGAATACTGGTAGAAATATGCATGGTAAAGGCCAGTCTGATAAGGTCTCAGACAGAAATGAAGAACATCTTATTGGAAAGTGGAGAAAAGACAATCCTTGTTATAAAGTAGCAAAGAACTAGGCTGAGCTGTGTTTGTGTTCTAGTGTTTTCAGAAGGTAGAATCTTCAAGGGATGAAATTAGATATTTAGCTGAAGAGATTACTGAAGAAAATCTTGTAATAGTGGCTTGGCTCCTCTGACTGTACTAAAATGTTGGAGAGAGATGATTAATGATGGAACTGTTAAGCAAAACGGAAGCAGAACTTAGAGATTTGCATAATTCTCAGCCTTTTGATGTGGCAAAAAGTGAGAACACTAAGGATGTGGCCAGGAGACCATCAGATAAGGAGATTATTATGCATAAACCATCTCAATGGAGATCAGGCGCTGTTCTTCAAGACAACAGAAGAGGGACCCTAAAGGAAATTCTGAGATCATCAGGGTGGCCACACATCACAGCCAGAGTGCACAGGGTTCCAGGGGCATGTCTGCCTACACCTGTGTTTCAAATGACAGGGCTGCCCGAAGCGGCAGGGCTGTAACATCAGTCTAGGAAAGTCAAAAGTACAGGATACCAGCCCAGACAGAGAGCCAAGCCCTAGGGGGACATCACTGTGCACCCAGTGGGCCTGGAATTCAGAGCATCAAGTCAGAGACGATTATTCTGGAGCATCAGGTTAAATTTTGTTTGTCCTCTTGGGTTTTGGACATATTTAGAACCCATTGCCCCTTTCTTCTTTCCTATGTCTACCTTTTGGAATGGGAATGTCTATCCTATGCCTCTCCCTCTAAGGTATTTTAGAAGCACATAACTTGTGTGGTTTCAGAAGTTCACAGCTAGAGAAGAATTTGCCTCGGGATGAAGTGTAGCTTGAGTTTCACCCATATCTGATTTAGATGATGCTTAGAGGAGACTTTGAGCTTAGACTTTAAAGTTGACGCTGGAACAAGTTAAGACTTTGGGGCTATTAGGTTGGAGTGATATATTTTGCATGTGCCAAGAATATGAATTTTTAGGAACCAGGACTAGAACACTGTAGGCTGAATGTTTTGTCTCCCCACCACCACCTCCCCTTCCCCAAAGTCATCTACAGAAACCTAATCCTCAATGTGATAGCATTTGGAGGTTGGGCTTTGGGGAGGTGATTAGGAAGTGAGGGTGGAGCCCTCATGAATGGGATTAGCAAGCACCCTTATAAAGAGACCTCAGGAAGCGCTCTCACTCCACCTGCCGTTAGAGGACACAGTGAGAAGACAGCTGTCTGTGAACGAGGAAGAAGTGGGCTCTCACCAGACAAGGAATCTACTGGCACCTCGATCTTGGACTTCCAGGCACCAGAACTATGAAATAAATGCTGTTTAAGCCACCTGGCCTATGTCATTTTAATTATAGCAGACTGAACAGCTAAGACAGAAATCTCTGCAGAGATCTCTGTTTCTAATGACCATGATTTGTAGGGTGCAAAACACCCTACAAAAAAGTCCTACGGGCCTTCCCTGGTGGCGCAGTGGTTGAGAGTCCGCCTGCCGATGCAGGGGACGCAGGATCGTGCCCCGGTCCGGGAAGAGCCCACATGCCGCAGAGCAGCTGGGCCCGTGAGCCATGGCCGCTGAGCCTGCGTGTCCGGAGCCTGTGCTCCGCAATGGGAGAGGCCACAACAGTGAGAGGCCCGCGTACCGCAAAAAAAAAAAAAAAAAAAAAAGGTGAAGCCAGAAAACAGAGGACATTCACATTTCCAACAATTAGAATCGCAGCCCGCTTTGTTAAATCTTTTGAATTACAGTCAAGAAGCATATCATTAGTTCAACACAAGTCATAAATATTGGGGACCTCCAGTATATCAGGCACTGTTCTAGGCTCTGGCAACAAAAACAATAAAAGGCAACCCTAGATCTCAAGGAACTACCACTTTGGGTGACAGAGAGAAGCATCTATGTAAATAAAGTTACATTATTGGTAATAAATGCACAGAGGCATGTGGAAATTATCCTGAAGGAAATAAAATTCGCTGTGGTTGGACGCACAATGCAGGAGAGAACGGGCATGAGAGGAGAGGGCATAAGGAATGTCTTCTCGGAGGAGTTGACGAATGAGATGAGTTTTAAAGATATGATGGGAAACACACTGATTTTAGTTATAGCTGTAGATATAGATAAAGAGGTAGACAAAGTTTTAGAGAAAAAATTAGCTGTAGATATATCTTAGTTGTCATGGACTGTATCTAACTGAGTGAACAACTAGACAACAGTTTGAAAGAGCACAAAAAGTCCTCCGTGATCTGATGCCTGGCTACCTCTCCTTTTTTTTTTTTTTTTTTTTTGCCATACTTAGGCGTCTCAATTTTGTGGCCTCTCCCGTTGCAGAGCACAGGCTCCAGACGCGCAGGCTCAGTGGCCATGGCTCACGGGCCCAGCCGCTCCGCGGCATGTGGGATCTTCCCAGACCGGGGCACGAACCCGCGTCCCCTGCATCGGCAGGCGGACTCTCAACCACAGCTCCACCAGGGAAGCCCCCTCTCCTTTTTTTGGCAGCTCTTTCTGTTGCACCCTGGGTAAACAAACACTCCATGCAGGTCACACATCCTTGCCTTTGAGCACACTACTCCCTCTGCTTGAATGATCTTTGCTGCTTATGCAGAAGGCAAAAAAAACCCCACACTCATCCTTAAGGTTGCAGATCTTCAAAGACGACTTCTCTGACCTTCCTCCCTGCAATAACTGATCATTCCTTCCCTTGTGGTGGCTCTGTTTCTAGTACATACTTTCATTACAGCAATCGTTACCCAACATTATATAACTTTCTTAAACTGAATGCCTATCTTCCTTAGTGCCTTGAGAGCTGGCACTGGATCTGAATAACACTGCCAGTGGTGTGATGGAGTTGGCACGTATAAGCTCAGGAGAACTGACTGTTACATATACAAGAATTTTGTGAGCCATTTATTAAATCTTCGTCAGCTTGAAATCATCTATGGTGGGAGTATGTATACCTCAGAAACTGGCTAACGCTACAGAACAGAACCCTTTTCTTTTCAGAGCTTCAGTTTACAAGCAATCAATAACTGTATTTCCTGGGTCTTACTCATTATGATACAAAGGAAAATGTTCAAAAATGTTTGTTGAATAATTAAATTATATTAGACCAAGTTTTAAAGTAACACATTCAAGTTTCAATGATTTAAATTAAATAAAGTTAGTG
Source organism: Phocoena phocoena (assembly GCF_963924675.1). NCBI lineage: Eukaryota > Metazoa > Chordata > Mammalia > Artiodactyla > Phocoenidae > Phocoena > Phocoena phocoena. The sequence continues at coordinate 15,529,918 of NC_089225.1, forward strand.
CAAAATATAAGAATGATGAGTAGTTGAGAGGCAGGTGAGTAGAGAAACCTCTCTGGGCACGGTGAGTTCTGAAAAAGGAATTTAAGTTCTCAGAGAGGAAATAGAGTGATAATTATAGGAGACATTGTGGTAGCCAAAAAGACTCTTTAAGGATCAGATTTCACATAATTTTTTAAAAGATAGGTATAATATTTCCTACCACAAAATTTTGTGAAGATAACATATTATATATAAAATGTTGTATAAACTTTATAGTATATAACTATAGTTGCTATTATTGGATTAAAAACAATTGATACAGGTCACATAAAATATGTTAAGATGTTCTTTCCTTCAGAAGCAAAGGGGACACACTCTCTGGGATTGGGTAAATTGTACTGTTTCTAATGACCATATTCTCATCTATTTTTTGAAATACTTCCTAATGTTAAAAAAAAATAGATCATATTCAAGCCCTATAATTCTATGCCATAGGCAGTACTGTCCTGTGCTAGAAATGGCTGCCTCTGGTCCTGCTCCAGCGATCCCTAAGACTATTTATTTATTTATTGCGGTACGCGGGCCTCTCACTGTTGTGGCCTCTCCCGTTGCGGAGCACAGGCTCCGGACGAGCAGGCTCAGCGGCCATGGCTCACAGGCCCAGCCGCTCCGCGGCATGTGGGATCCTCCCGGACCGGGGCACGAACCCGTGTCCCCTGCATCGGCAGGCGGACTCTCAACCACTGAGCCACCAGGGAAGCCCTCTGGCTTCACCTTTCTAATAACAGATGCTATATACTAAAAGGGAATGTGTTTTAAGAGTTCATATTAAACTTATTTAGAGAATGAAGACTTATTAAACCCTTTCAGCCTGCTAGAACTTTCCCTCAGGCTGAAACCCACCCAGTTTAAGCTCAGCTCAAGTATTGTTGCAGGGAGGCTGATACAAAGAAGGAAGGATATACATGATGCCCAAAAGTGGGATAGAACTTCTGATCCTTGAATTTTTGTGTTTAGCTTTAGGACATTTTTAAACTGGGCACCAACATAGGTCTACCTCCGCCAGCTACAGAAACCAGAAATTTCCTTTTAAAATTAGTGAATTTCAAGGCTGGAAAATGATTTTGGGTATCTACATTGGCACATCTCAACTTGAGCAATACTGAGGCAGATACTCCTAGTATATGCCAGTTACTACTGATCATTCTCTGGACATGTTGTGGCCTTTAACTGCTCCATGTATAACATTGGGACTATAATAATATATATATTATAGAGTTAATTTGAGGACTAAACCAGATGATGTATATATAGTGCCTGCCCTCTAGTCATATCTCTATCTGTGCTCTTATTATTGTATCTTATGCAGTCAGGGGTAAGGATCAGGGCCCAGACTGATTGGGTTCAAATTCCATCTCTCTGGGCTTCCCTGGCGGCTCAGTGGGTGGGAGTCTGCCTGCCGATGCAGGGGGACACGGGTTCGTGCCCCGGTGCGGGAAGATCCCACATGCCGCGGAGCGGCTGGGCCGATGAGCCACAGCTGCTGAGCCTGCGCGTCCGGAGCCCGTGCTCCGCAACGGGAGAGGCCGCAACAGTGAGAGGCCCGCATACCGCAAAAAAAAAAAAAAATTCCATCTCTCCTACTTACTGGTTGAGTCACTTTAATTAAGTCACTTCACCTATCTGGGCTTCAGATTTCTCATCCCTGAAATGGGAATAATAGTAATAACTGTCATAAAGGATTGCAGACAGAATTAAATTAAATGCTATGAAGAGTTTGATACAGGATCTGGACCATAATTAACTGGAGATGAATTTAAGAGATAGGTTAGCATTACATCAAAGAAGTAATTGAATTTCAAGCTTCAGGAAAAGAAGTTAACCTCTGTAGGGCTTCCACAATATTTTAAACATTCTCCAATGTTACTGATTATTACTGTTGCTGATTCACTACCAGCCCACTGCTGAACATCTCAATGAACTTAGCATGTATCATTATTTACAATCATGATAAACAGTCATTTTTTGCTTCACAGCTCTTCTCTAAACTTCAAAACTACGTTCAGCATTTTATAAGAGTTTCTTCAATCTTCTTGTAAAAAAGTCAAGCTGGTATTAGTGTACAAATTTGTTTTCCTTAAAATAAAATTATCTGATTATTACAGAGTCTCCCAAAACCTCCTGCCTCTTTATTCAATTTCTTTCTCTAATAAGCAAGCACGCCTTGAGATTATTTTATCTCTTTTTTTGCCATCAGAGGTCCAAATATGTTGCTCTTTAACAAACATGGTAATAAAAGCAAAGCCTCAAGGTCCCACTTACTGTTATGTAAAGGTTGGTTATAGAATGCAGTGCATGAAGAACACTTGCTTGCCTAGAAACTATTCAGGCTCACATAAGTGTCAATTTCACCATACCTGTCTCTTGATCATTATAAAGTATGAGCTTCTTGAGGGCAGAAATTCTATTTAATCATCCTTAAGGATCCCTAGCTCCTGGCACAGAATATGACCCACAGTGGGTGTGTTGATTGAATAAGTATAAATAAATAGAAATACTTGATGCTTCTTAGTCATTGAGTTACTGATGTTCAATTTTCTATTTGACTTTTCTTTTGATGCACTGGCGGATGACTATTTAAAGAACAAGCAGTAAAAAATTGGGATCGTATCCATATGAATCACTCCATGAGTTATTTGTATATGGATTTCAGTACATCTTATATCCAGGATTTTGTAGTCGTTTTCAAGGGACCTTGGTAAGTTCAAATTCTTGAAATCAGAGCTCGAGTCTGCATTGCTTCTTTATGGAAATGCAAAGGCCTTAGAAATGTTCTAAGAATGCAAATGCTTGCTTTGGTTTCCAATTATACTTCGCAAGACAAAGAACATTAATTTAAGGCCATTATGGTTAGCTCCTTCAGGGACAGGGTGTGGAAAGAACTAATGCTCATCGATCCTGCATTAAGTGTGAAACCCATTACATATGATCATTAAAAAAAAAATCAGGCTTGTTGAGTTATAACTTACACAAAGTAAAAGACCATGATGAGGTTTGACAAGTGTGTATAGCTGTGTATCCACCATGACAACTGAGATAGACAACAAATAGGTCACCGCCAGATTTTGCTTGTCCCCTTTCTAGTCAACCTCCCATCTGCCCTGCTAGTCATTGGCAATCATCCATCTGATCTGTGGCTAAGGTTTTGCCTTTCCAGGAATGTCACATTCCTGAAGAAATTATACAGTATGTAGCCTTTTGTCTGGCTTCTTTCAGCATATATCCTAATTTAATTATTACTAGAATCCTATGAGGTATGTGTTGTTAGTCCCATTTTATAGATAAGAAAATGGAGGCTTAGAGAGTTTAAGCAACTTACCCAGGTATTGATCCCATACCTAAAGTTCTGATACTTTTGGTCAATCAAGATCCATTATTTAGGTATTTGCTCACATTCAGTTTATGCTGGCATTTTGGAACGTAAATGGGAAGGTCATTGGATCCACCTGGTTCTAGCATCTTAGCATCTAGCCTAACAGGTGCTTAAAAATTATGAGGGGGCAATTCCCTGGTGGTTCACCGGTTAGGACTTGGTGCTTTCACTGCAGGTGCCCGGGTTTGATTCATGACCGGGGAACTAAGATTCCCACAAGCTGTGTGGCACAGCCAAAAAAAATTTTTTAATTAAAAAAGAAAATGATGAGGAAAGCAGTTAATGATTAGCCACCTTGAGATGTTCCTAAAGCTCTGGTCCACCCTGCCTCTTAAAATGAGATTGAGTCAGTACAATAATGCTTGCTTTAACTGAAAATAAGGTGGAAAACTCAAGAAACACACACAGAGAGGGGTAAAATTAATCTACATAGTGCAGTATTTACAGAGAAACCACCCGTACTGTCTCTCAGAAACCTCTAATTATGTCAATGAGGATGACATAATTGTTTACCAGCAGGGTACATGAACTCCTCTGTCTGATAAAAGCCTAAGTGAAATATATAGATATAGATATAGATGGATATAGATATAGATATAGATAGATGTGTATATATATAAAGAAAACATAATAAATGAGACAAAGATCTGGGGTAACATACTATAAATTTTTGTATGTTCCTCTTCTCTAAAAGATGATTCCACATCCCAGCAAAGAAACGTCGCGTAATCCTGATATAATGTGAGAATTAGGGAGAAAAAAAATTCTACCAGGAGAAATCGTTTATACCCTAGGATGAAGAGTTTTCTTCAATAGTTAATCTACTCAATAACTATCATTGAGCCTTCTATAGTGGCCCGAGGATGAGGGTATCATAAGAAGTAATCTGCTTCCTTGGAAATACCACAAGTATTTCTTACGTGCTTGCTGTATGCTTAGGCCATGGGACTTATATATTTTTTAAAAGTTAGAAATGTTTAATATTTTATTAGCCTTAAATCAGATTAAGATTATGCATGTCTATGGACATATGCAATTCTTGGAAATATTCTAAGGATTAAAAATCACATGCTCTCATTTCCAGTTCAACTCAGGTCAAGTGGCATTAAACAAGTGGGTTTCTTTTCCCCTGTGCTAGGAAGCCGTCTCCTTTCCTTTACTGACGTATGGATGCTACCACTAAAGATAAAAGGAGATCCTTTCAGAAAAAAAAAAAAAATTTTTTTAATCCAAGGTATTATCTTCACAAAATCTATTGCATTCTGTGAAGAAGCAGCCATATACTGACTTTGTCTTTCTTAAGTCATTTATTCTTATGAGGATGAACTCTCTGGCGACCCTGGCTGCTGAATCAGGAAGCAGACAATGAACCCGACAGACAAGGCAATGAAGGGTATTCAGGAAGCTCAGTCCAGGTGAGGAAGGACTTACTTCTGAGGAGGGACTGATGCCTACCTGAGCACGGCATGGATCAGCCACTCTGCACACCCCTGCAGTTGGACTAATGTCCTGCACAACCTAAGTCTTCACTGCAACAAGTTCAGGATGTAACAAATTGTCACCTTCCTCTTGGTTAACATCTAAGACAACCGGAGCCAGTTCTCTGACAAAAGTTCAAGAATTCAATTTTCTTCAGTTATTGCTGCTCACGGATTTTTTTCTCAACATATTCTAAATGAATTAGCTCTGAAGAGTGACACTTACCAGCCATAATCACAACATCGTGGGTGTTTAGAAGACTACATAAATTAAACATAACATCGATGTCCAAAGTTCTCTAATATAACTGACACTAAAACATTTTCCCCTTTGCAGTCATTTTTTTTTCATTTGATTTTATAACTATTTCTTGCTAAATCCTATCAAGGAGACAATGCTGAGACAGAACTTTTTTTTTCAGATCTTTTGAATATGTGAGTAGTTCCTGGAAACCCTGATTATTCCTTGTAGAAAAATGATCTACAGGTGGAAGAAAAACAGCAAAATTTCTATAAACATGACCCAGGTTATAAAAGAAATTCAGAGCAGAAGAATAGCATTGCTATTCAAGGCCAAAGTTAAACTCTACCTAAGCAATTTTCCTATCTTTTATAGTCTGTGGACTCTCTCCCTCTCTCAGTTACACAGACTTGCAAGTACTATGTCTTTCTTTGGTGTTTACTTGCTATTTAAATATAAAACTCCTTTACGTGAAATTACTAAATTAAGGGGAAAGCATGTTTTGGTTTTTAAATATACAGCTATTTTTCTTTTGCAAAAGTTGGGGTCAATCCATACTCTTACCAACATTGTGTAAATGTTGTGTCTCATACCTCTCATCTGTCCATGAATCATTACCCCTAGCATGTATGTACATTCCTATCATAATTCAAAATATAATGTCACCCCTAAAAATAAAACTGTCATACAATAATATTGTTGGGATTTTTTTCCTTCCATAATCTAAATCCCCCCTTTCTCTACTATGGGAGAACCTCCTAGGAGTGGAGATCCCCCTCAACTAAAACCACTGTACCTGAGTCACTCAGGCTCCTTTCCTCTCTTCCCTCTCACTCACTTCTCCCCAGGGAAGGAGGAATGCTTTCCAGAGGATATGCTGACATTGGTGGAAGGAACCTGGCTTGAGCGTTTTGATATTTTTGCACTCTGCCTTTTAGAACCGGGTTGCTAACAAAGACAGGTCACTGAGCTCTAAGCATGGCGGTAGGCTTCCATCCTCTCGGGGAGGACTGTAGTTTTCCAGCATCCCCTACCATTGAGATCCGGTGGTTGCTTTGGTCGAATTTAGGGGTAGAGTGAGCTAACTCCTTACACTGAAGATCTAAAGTCTTATTTCCCAACCAACTCGTCAGAAAAGCACCAGCATTTTAATCTCAATCTGTCTCTCTTTTCCAGTCTCTTGATTGAATGTAAAGTTAGAAGATCAAGAGAAGTTTGTAAGTTTCCTTAACCCTCTGTGTGCACGTGTGTGTATGCAATGCAGATGCATACATTTGCGTATGAGGAAACATGTTCTTTTACATAGGTATTTATATTTCTATTGGTAATTATCCAAATAAATTATACTCTAGTAATGAGAACACATTTGAGCTACTGAAAATTATTAGTGACATAAAATTTGACCTATGTTCTGTTCACAGGATCCTACTAGTAATACTAATTTTCTCTGACTGCGAAAGCATCAAAACAAAGTTTAGCGACTTGTGCCCACCATGCTTCTTCATACATAATACCTCCTTTTCATCTTGAGCCTTAAAACAACTTTATGAAGGGATGAGCAATGAAATTAATTTCCCTGTTTAAAAGATAAGGCTTTTGGGGAACACTGCTACACTGTTGGTGGGAATGTAAGTTGGTGAAGTCACTGTGGAAAACAGTATGGAGGTTCCTCAGAAAACTAAAAATAGAATTACCATACAATCCAGCAATCCCACTCTTGTGCATATATCCAGACCAAACTGTAATTCAAAAAGATACATGTACCCCTGTGTTCATAGCAGCACTATTCACAATAGCCAAGACGTGGAAACAACCTAAATGTCCATCAACAGATGAATGGATAAAGAAGATGTGGTACATATATACAGTGGAATATTCCTCAGCCATAAAAAAGAATGAAATAATGCCATCTGCAGCAACATGGACGCAACTAGAGATGATCATACTAAATGAAGCAAGTGAGAAAGAGAAAGACAAATACCATATGGTATCACTTATATGTGGAATCTAAAATATGGCACAAATGAACCTAACTATGAAACAGAAACAGAATCATGGACATGGAGAACAGACTGGTGGTTGCCAAGGGAGAGAGAATTGGGGGAAGGATGGACTGGGAGGTAGGGGTTAGCAGATGTAAGCTTTTATATATAGAATGCATAAATAGCAAGGTCCTACTGTATAGCACAGAGAACCGTATTCAATATGTTATGACAAACTATAATGAAAAAGAATATATATTTTAAAAGAATGTGTATATATAAATATATGTATGTATAACTGAATCACTTTGCTGTAGAGCAGTGTTTAACACAACACTGTAAATCAACTATACTTCAATTTAAAAAATATAAATAAAAATGAGGCTTTTAAAATATCATTCTACCACTGGTGTGCTAGGACTCTGGCCCTTGGAGAGAGAGAGAGAGCATTTTTGTATTTCTTGGTGTAAATATTTCCACCAGAGCTGATTTCAAACTGCTGACAGTTTAACAATCAGCCAATCATTTTCTGCCGCGAAAATGTAACAAGCAGCCCCCACCCCGCTGCAAAACAGCCACTAATCCAAACCAAGTCTTTCTGATTCTGTCTCCTGGATTTTATTTGGCCGCACCTCTTTACCTCTTCACATGGTCCCCTCTTTCATTTAATCTACTCTAATTTAAGCCTTCAAATTAGATTTCCTAATTCTGTCCTCTAGATTTTCCTCTCTCAATCCACCCTCTATGTGGTGGGCAGAGAGATGCTTCTAATACGTCACTCTGATGTGGTCTTGCTCTTAACGCATTAAATTCTCACCAGAAATGTATGAGAAATCCAGTTCTCTGCATCCTTGCAAGCATTTGGTGTTATCGCTATTTTTTTATTTTAGCTGATCTAATAGGTGTGTAGTGATCATAGAGTTTTTAATTTCAGTGATGATGATTTCTAAGAATTCTCTTTGGGTCTTTTCCAAATCTGTTTAATTCTTTACAATAATGTCTTATTCCATGTTCATTTTTGTGTTCAGCTTTTATTCTTTAACTATTTCATATGTATTATTTTATATTCTATATTATTCAGTTTAGTTCTTGGAAATCTAGATATGTTTGTTATTTCTGAAGACTCTCAGTTGTGGTGGTTTATACCTTATATGCTTATTACTTTGCTTTATGTTGTAAGTTCAGATTTGGCTGAATTTAATCTGTATGACTCCTGAGAGCCAAAAATGGAGATTTCTTCCAGATAGAATTTGGACCACTCGTGATTACAACCAGAGGGCACTGACCTGGGATCACATGAGCCCTCTTCAAGGGTCAGAACCAAAGGCAGCTGCCTCAGTTTCACCTGCAGCATTTTAACTGAGACCCCCACGTTAGTTTCCCAATCTCAGCACTTATAGCATAAATACCCCAAAGTAAACTGGGATTTCTAAATTTCTTGACATCATTATTTTTTAAAGTTTTAGCTAATTATTGTTAATGTGGGTGTGTTTACGCTACTGGAAAATTCCCTTTTTGTCTTGAAATTTTAGAAATTCAGTAAAATATATGTTTGTTATAATTGGTCTAAGATTCTTTTCAGCTCTAGTAGGAGGATCTTTCAAAAGAATATGGCCTTGACTCCATCTCTCATATTTTTTTTTGGTTGCCCCTTACTAGTGCTTTGCATATAACAATGAATGAACAAAAGAATGAATAAGTTAATAACAAATGTAGCTAAATGACTCAATTCATAACCTCTTGGGAGTATATCAGGATCACATTCAAATAGCTTTTTCTTAGAAAAGTTCCCTTCAAAAAATTGAGGCTATGATGTTTTTAATATCGAAGTTCTATACATACTCACCAACACATATATCTATACTATTTCACCATAACAGTAAAATCTTTATATGGTAAAAATAGATTAAAACTGTAAAGTATAATTTTTAAAAGCTGACGATGCTCAGAGGTTAGCTTACCTGTGAAACAATAAAAACGAAGAGAAAAAGCTGAAAATGTGCCATGTTACAGGGCACTAAGCTTCTGAATATAGAGTTGTCGATTCCTGATTGAAATGACTGACCCAATATAGACAAATAATTTGAAACCATGTTCATTCCAAAGCTAGAATCGTACCTCTGCAGTCTAGACAGGGTATTTGTTATATTACAAAAGCCTAACCCCTCGGGTTCACAGAAGATAGCATTTTTTCTTTCAATATTCTGGGTACACTCATTCAGTATAATAAGGTCTGTTCTTCTGTAGAATTATATACATAAATCGAAAACTTAAAGTATTTCATTGATAGGTTTCAGATAGGAAAACTTTCCTACTCAGTCTAATTGGTGATTTATTTAACTATTGTTTCCTTTCTTAATACATCAAAATGGTATTCATATGTGGCAATAATAGACTTTAAGGCAAAATAAATACTATAAATTCATCTTTTTTGTATTTCTTTTGGTAATAGTGAAGCACTAGTGGCCTCCATGGGGACAAATATCATTAATTAAATAAACCTTTACATCATAAACAGAAATGTCAGGACTTCCAACTTACTGATCTTATACACAGGATTTGAGTGACAAATCTAAGCAATGGTATAGACTCGGTTCTATAAAAGTCTGAAAGAATTCTAATTCCTCTCTAGGTACAAACTTTAAGTTTCTTAATTGTATGCTTGAATCTTAATGCCAGTAAAGTTCAGATCAAAACTGTGTTCTATTTTCCCTCAGAATAACTCGACTAGAAAGAAATCCGAACGTAATAGAACCATGATAAAAAAAAAAACAACAGCAATTTAAGAGGCTGGCAGTTGCAAGGAAATGAAAAACACAGTGAGATATGTCAAGCACAGTGGTATAAATAATATGAAAATATGCAGTTTTCAGATTAAATGAACTATCCTTCCCGTTTTTGATGTTGACTGCAACATCATTTAGTAACACAGTTTGAGGCATCCAAGTGACTGTTTAAGCAGTATTTACCAAGAGGAATTGCATAAAGAAGGAAGGCTTTGATCCTCACAAAACAGTTTTTAGTATCTGATGTGCTCTGTGGAGTGTTCTAGATTTAAAAAAAAAAAAAAAAAAAGTCTTTCTGCAAAAGAGGTCTGTGGAGATGATATAAAGGAAAGATTACACTGGACTCAAATTGCAGCCAGGATCCAAGGTCTTAGCAGAGAAAGTGACAGTGACGAGACCACCTGAAAGAATAATCTACAAGAGAAGGAGAATGAAGGAAGGAGTTTCCAGGGCCGCCATACTCCAACCTGGCTGAAATTCACTAGTTTGCCTAAGGCTGGAGTTCACGTATGCCAAATACTTAAGCACCTGCTACCCATTTTCTCTTTCCCATTCCCATTGCCACTGGGATATGAGGCATTATACATGTGCCACTGAAACACAATCCTTTCTTTGGTTTTCAGGATCCTTTGTTAACACCACCAAATTTCTCCTGACTGGAACTTATTATCATATATAATTGATCATGCAGTCTTCTTACATTAGTTTTTTTTTTTTTAATCTTTGTAAAGTATAAAAGTATGATCTTTACTTCTAGAAACATGATTTAAATACGGAGAAAAAACTAAATTAGATCAGGATGTAGAAACCAGTACATCCAGAAAAGAATTCAACTAACTTTAGAATTTATTTTATCAGAAGTGCATACTTTGACCTGTGAATTCTGAATTGGCCGTTCAGTTAACCAGTGTTAGAGCCCCCTGAAAGCCAAAAGAGAAAAAAAAAAGAGTGATACCTTACTGCCTGACTTCTTCTTCACCCTCACGATGAAATCCAAGTCCCTTAGCATCACACAAAAGACCTTTCATGATTTTGCCTCTTCCCGATCTCCACATTCATTTCTCAATCTGTCCTCATGTGTTTTCAACACTCCAGTCAGATCGGCCCGCAGTATCACCAAAAGCACCAGCCCTTTCAGAGCCTGATGCCCTTGAACTTACCACTACATCTTCCTATACTCTCTGTTCTCTGATTTTTTTTTTACCTGGAAAGTTTCTCCTAATCCAGAAAGGTTCACATCAGAACTCAGCCCCTTCATATACCCCATATCTGGGTGAAGTGCCTTTCTCCCTATCTCCCAATAGCACACATATATTGTTTTCATAACCCTTACCAAACAGTGTTTTACTAACTATTTTACTCATCTGTTTCCTTCTCTAGATTTTGGAAAAGTCTATGTCTCACATCTCGGCATCTCCAGTATAGATCAGACCACTGGACAGCAGAGATGCTCAATCAAGGAATACGTTTCACAGAGTTCTTCTGCTATTCTACCCAGGTCAGAAATAAGCTCTTGCGCCTGGTACCATTTTTATTCAGACAAGGCTGATTTAAGGCTTGTTAAGGTTAACACTCCGGTTAAGGCTCCACTCAGAATGCTATGTTACGGATCTATTCTGCTGCTGCCTCATAGCATCTAATTGTTAGATTTGTCTGTCTGGTTACTGGCAGCCTGCTGGGTGTTAGGAGGGTAATGCACAGCTATTTTAAGAACTACTTATTGAGTCAGTCCTGAAAGTTTTGTTTATCATTTTCTTTATTCTGCTTCCTTTTATATTCCTTGGGATCACTCAAAAGCATTTAAAGCCATCTTCCCATCTAGTTTTCCAATGTGTATTTCCAGCTGAGTACTTTTTTGTTACTTGGTAGTTCCTCTTGCAGAATTCTCAGACGGGCTTTGAGAAGAGTTCACATCACATTACTTCTGCCTCTTAGTCGTTTACACCATTATACTGAGGAATGCAACAGGATGAGGAGAAAGTTAAATTTTCTTTTAGAGGTTGGCTAGTACTGCATAGCAATTAGAGTAAGCCGGAGAAAAGATGCAGCAGCAGAAACATGCAGGTGGAGTCTTGATCTAATGTTTAGAGGCTTCTCCAGAGCTGCTGTTTAAGAGGAGAAAATCTCTGTTATGAAGTTATCCTTACTTCAAGAGTGTGCCAAGCCATGTAATTAAGGCTAGGAAGGTGGTTGATACGAGAAAGGCAGATAAAAGCAGTGACAGAGGAGGCGTAGCATCTGCCTCAAGAATTCTGTTTGTGCTTGGAAAGGGGAGAATCAACCTTCCAGGAAGACAGAGAAAGTAGCAGGTAGCACTGTGCTGTTTCTGGGTCTGACACCAGCTCTGCTAACTGCCTTTCTGCCACTGTGGGGCTGCATCCCATGCCAACGTGAGAGAGAGGAAAACCAGTCCAATTAGGTAAAATAGACTTCTTAGAACCCTTTTCTTTGAGTTCTGAATTCCGAGGACGGGGACTGTCAAGTGGTAAAGCAGTTCCTAAGCAGCAGCCTGGTGGGAAACCGCTAGGTGGTCTTCCAGACGTCCACAGACTTGGCGAGTAAGGAAACAATCAGCTCAAATGGATTAGACAGTTTAGTATCCACATAACAGCAGGCACACGATCTCCATGCTTTCCTTAGCTCCCCTGGCCTCTGAGGTCCCATGGGGTGATGGATAGATGGAGGGCCCAGGAATCTGTGTCACATCTGAGGAACACCAAGCTTAGGAAATCCCGTCTTTAAGAAGGCTGTTGGCAAACCCATCTATCTCCCCTACAGGGAGAGGCATTATCTTTATTACCCAGGAATACAAGCGAATCTCTCCAGGGAGTGGAGGGAAGCATTTCTACTTTACTATCCTGGGATGTCTCCTTATACAAACATTATTCAATTTACATTCTTAAATTCCTAAAATGCTTTTGCTCGGAAGACTGTCTAAGAACATGAGCGATTCAGGGAAAACTGTCTCCCACCAGGTCTGTAATATGTAGTATTTGCCAAATCCACTTAAATCGGTAAAACTATCCATCCTCCTCCTCTTTTGGTTTTGGTTTTGGTTTCTTTTGCCCAATTAATGCTCCTTAGAATGCCCTTTGTTATACATTGGTGGAGGACTGGAAAAAAAAGGCTTGGAATCAGATATGTTTGCTCAAAACACAACTTAAAGACACACTAGTTAAATGATCTTCAGCAAGTTTCTTAGGTCATATGAGCCTCAATGTTTTCAGCTGCAACATGGGGAAAATAACCAAAAAAGGGGGAAATATTGTGACAACTTTCTTATGCATGTGAATACCCAATTAAGTCAAAGTAGCCAACAAGAATTTAGTTCCTCTGCTCTACTTCTTAAAATAAACTGTCCCCAAAATATCTTCATTTCATCAGTTTTATGTATTTGTTCATTTTCAGAGTTCCTCACACGTTTTCCAAATACATCCAGTAGGAAACAAGGTAGTAGTCAATCTCTATGAAGTCAGAAGTTGGGTTGTGTTCTTTTGTCCTTTTTAATACAAATTTCACTCATTTTAATGATATGAAATTTCTCTCCAGAATGAAATTAAAAATACAGTTCTGGCAAATCATGTCATTATCCCAAGTTAAACAGCTACACGTGTTTACTTGTGCTGTCAGTGTATCTCTCACATCAGGTTTCCCAGAAGCAGGGCCTGAGGAAGAGGGACTTGTGTAAGTGGGGGAGAACCCAGAAGAAAACCTGTTAGGAACCGAGGAAACTGGAATACTGCCAGATTAGAAACTCAACGAACACCTGCTCCCACAGGAAACTCTGGAGCGTGCATAGCATCACAGCTTTATCTCACCTCAAGGCAAGGGAGCTGGCCTCTTGTATGTATCATTTAGACATTGGCTGCAGGTTACATTCAGAGGGAAGGCGCCCTTGCCCAGGCATTTCCCTACATGCTGAGGACCATTCTTAGGGGAAGGATGCATTGCAGATGCTCACAGCTGTGGTGGTGGACACAAACACCCAGTAAAGCGGATCTGACTGAGCCAACAATAGCATCTCCTGCATGGGGAGACCAGCTAGAGAGATTTGGATAGCAGCAGAGTTTATGGAAGAGATATCAATACATAGCTCAGGTTAGGGGTGTGGTGGTGCAGATGGTGAGAAGTGGGTGGGTGCATGATTTTTAAAAAATGAATGTTGAAGCTAAGATATATCAAGTGCCTCTCTGTTGGTGTCCTTTCTTTGTATTTGGTTCCAAATATTGTTTCTCCTTTTCAAAATCTTCCATCTGTTTCCATTTCCATAAATCTCCTAGTTGCTAACTATTTTGCCTGGCACTTTGACTTTGCATTTTGTCCTGACCCTCCAATTCTTGACGATTTCCCAGGTGCTAATTTCCCAGCCTTTATATTTTTATTATTATTATTATTTTCTTTGCGGTACGCGGGCCTCTCACTGCTGCGGCCTCTCCCGTTGCGGAGCACAGGCTCCGGACGCGCAGGCTCAGCGGCCATGGCTCACGGGCCCAGCCGCTCCGTGGCATGTGGGATCCTCCCGGACAGGGGCTCGAACCCGCGTCCCCTGCATCGGCAGGCGGACTCTCAACCACTGCGCCACCAGGGAAACCCCTTCCCAGCCTTTTGAGATCTCATTTTGCCCTCTCGACCTCCACTAATTTCCCTGGCCTCTGACCTACTGCTACGTTAACACTTACAACTCTGTGCTCTGCTTTTCTGGTCCAAACTACTTGCCTCGTCCTCACAACCTTCTCGTCGTGAAGTAGGACAGGCAGAGCCACTTTCACGCTAGGGCTCAAATAACTTTGTAGAAAATCTTGCTCCTAACCCTAGTGGCACTCAGAGATAGCAGGAAGAAAAGAGAAAACTAAAGAGTTTTCTATGTGTGTTTTTTTTCAAAATTTACATACAACTAGTCTGGGACTATTTAGTGCCGAGACAAAGAAATATACTGAGTTTTACTGTCTGAGGATAAGAATGCTTTATAGCCTAGTTACCACAATATCAACTGTGCTCTTTTGAATGCTATCAACGCCATCAGGAATATCTAAAGAATGTCACTGTGTCCTGTTTAATCAGACTACAAACAGTTTGACCACAACCAAAATGGTTAATATACAGATGTTTTGGTACTTCATATGGAAAGCATCAATTATCTGGAAATTTCACACTTCTGGGCAACTTCCTCTTTCTCCTAAATATGATCAATATGTGCACTTACTGTAATAAAAGTAGATGAAGTAGAGCACTTGGAAAGTAGTCTTTTCGATAACTTCAAAATGAACCCAATTTGTCTCAACAGTCCTGGTGAAAATCCTTTGAAAATGCATTAGTCCATTCTTGTCCTGCACATGGGGTCTTTGAAAATAATCGACTTTTTGTTTTATAACTCAAAATCTTACTGGACCACAAGGTTATCTGAACATCAGTTTTCACTTAACTAGAATACAGATATGAAAGAAAGTCATAGCAGTTGCTTTGAATGTTTTTTGATTTTTAAAAAAATTTCATGATGACACTTTATTTTTCTATCCTTGATGTCATTTTCTGAAAGTGCAGACAATGTACAGTTAGTTGAGGTTCCTGCTATGTTCCAGTGTGATTAATCAAGGTTTTGCTATAAAATAATCCATTTTCATGCATAGAGACATCTCTAATTTAGCCTTATTTTTTTTACAGGGTTGGAGGGAAAATGTGAGCCCATACATTTATCTGAAATACAATTAGAATAATGGAAACATCTATATATGCTTAGCATTAAAGACTGTAAAATGGACAATTAAGAGCTATCCCAGATTAATACTATTAAAATGTCATGAGTGGGCTTCCCTGGTGGCGCAGTGGTTGAGAGTCCACCTGCCGATGCAGGGGACACGGGTTCGTGCCCCAGTCCGGGAAGATCCCATGTGCCGCGGAGCGGCTGGGCCCGTGAGCCATGGCCGCTGAGCCTGCGCGTCCGGAGCCTGTGCTCCGCAGCGGGAGAGGCCACAGCAGTGAGCGGCCCGCGTACCGCAAAAAAAAAATGTCACGAGTAATATAGGCCTGGCCATCTGATTTATCATTCATCATTACTATATAACTTACTCAGAGGCTATGTAATGAGGAGGGAAGCTAAATTAACACAGCTATGGATTCTTATGTAGAGGAGAAACAAAGCTCTCAGATTAGACTGCTTCTCAGTCAGGATTTCAACTGTCTCATATGTGATTTATCAGAATGGTAGCTTGGGGTTCTGTTCAGCATAGGCTATGTCAATAGCAGCTACAGAAGTGTGAATGGCCAGTCTTGAAGGTCACGATGCTATGAAGAAATTGTTTGGTAGAAAGTGTACAGGGTTGAACTGGTTGCACACATCCAACTGGTAACTGCTTTACCTGATTTTTTCAGGCAAAAGTTCTGGGAATTATTATATATGTAGTTGTGTGAAATGGCAAAACTCTGGATCTAAAACTAATCAGTTGAAATAACTCCTTTTGAAGTACACATTCAGAGAACCATGGGAATTCTTGAATCAGGCAACACTGAGAGTTGTATTTAACACAGTAGGGCACCCAAACCTTTGAGGCCAGCTTGTTAGGTTTTATTCTATGAGAACCTGGGGACTCTAAGCACAGGGTCCACACAGAACTGTACTTAGGTTGTGTGTGGCCTGGATAGTGCATGGGGGCTGTCACGGGTTGTCATGTATTGACCACCCATGTTTCAACCAAAGTTAACTCCGCTTGTATCTATGCCAGTGGTTCTGAGCACACTCAGCAACACCTGGATAAGCTTGTACAATCAGAACGCTGTGTCCCAGCCCCAAATTTGCTGATTCAGTAGATCTGGGGTGGGTTGGGAGAATCTGCCTATCTGACAAGCTCCAAGATGCTGTGGATCTGGGGACCACACTTTGAAAGCCACCCGATTCTATTGTATATCTTGGGTCACCTAATAAGAATCTATTTGAAGAAAGCATTCTAAATCTAAAAAGATCAAGCTATAAGTTAAAAATGTTGGAAACACTCATATTAGTAAAGTCTCTCTAGCATGCCTATTTTCCCTTTTTATACCCTTTCTCTGAAGTCCCTAGTACTTGAACACTTCTGGCTGTCAAAGACATGCAGGTGTGCAAACTAGTTTATTCAGTCTTATTTACTTGTGTTCATCTTCCCTCCTATCCCCCCTCCTTCCCTCCTCCATGTAGTCACAACTTAATATACTGTAGACACCAGGCTAGGAGCTATGCATTTTAATAAGACTAAGCCCTTGAGAAGTTTGCAATTTGAAATGTAAACTCAGCACCTGATGACCAGCATGAGAGGTACTTCAACAGAGCTTCCCTCATACTGTTTGCCAAGGAATAATTAATTTTTCCTAGGAGTATGAATAAATGTTTCATTTGAGAGATAATATTTGAAGTGATTCTTAAAGAATGAGTGAATTTTCTTCTAGTCAGGAAGAAAAATGGTGTTTCAGGTGAGGAAAATGACTTCAAGAGAATATGCTTAGAAATTTCTGAACGTCTGACAGAGCTGGAAGGAGGTAAGGAAAATAGAGCTTGTTGGAGACCTTGTGTTATCGCCATATTGACATAGTAGGTTGTCACTTTAGGAAGACAGAAGCCCTGTGAGGGCTGGGATGGTGATTCATAATCTTTTTTTTTTTTTTTTTTTTTTTTTTTTGCGGTTCGCGGGCCTCTCACTGTTGTGGCCTCTCCCGTTGCGGAGCACAGGCTCCGGATGCGCAGGCTCAGCGGCCATGGCTCACGGGCCCAGCCGCTCCATGGCATGTGGGATCTTCCCGGACCAGGCCACGAACCCGTGTCCCCTGCATCGGTAGGCGGACTCTCAACCACTGCGCCACCAGGGAAGCCCCATAATCTTTCTTAAATGTGTTCCCAATAGCCAGGCTCTTCCCTGGCCCAACCCCATAGAAATTCAGATTTATTTGTCTGTGGTGGAGCTTAGCCCCAGGGCTTTGATGAAGCTCCCCAGGTTACTCTAACATGCAGCCACTATGAAATCCCTCTTGATTGTGAACTATTTTATAAGCACTCATATTGGGTGACACATATGGAGAGCTGAACTGAGTTTGTTGTCCAGTATTCTTACTAGGTGTAAACACCTTTTGTCTATTGAAATGCATGTGCTTCTCCCCTTCGACTCCAACTGTTGCCAACCAAACCACCTTGGATCATGACTGTGATCCCCCAGAGTCTCCAAGGCCCTACTCATGGATGAGTGCCTGCTTAATTATATAGACACCTTCCTTTGCCTTTTTCTGAACCAACGTACCTTCGTAATGTGTATGTAATGCCTCTCTTAGATCATAAATCTTCTTCCTACCAAATGTTTTTTTTTTTCCCCTTTCTTCCTTGCATCCTCACAACCTATCTTAACTCCTGCCACATGGGAAATACTCAATAAATATTAACTTCAATCAATGCTAAAAGGGAGAAAAAGGGCACACAAAAGACATAAAGAATACAGTTGGAAAATGAAAGGAAGAATATTGAATGCGTGTTTGGGACATGTATTTCTTCAGAGCCTTGAACATCCTGCGTTCTTCCTTGCCTTGTCACCCTCTGCCACGCAGCTCCCCTTTGTCTGACCACTGGCTCCACTGGCTCTCCAGATTTTGAGAATTGCCCTGACATTCAAATCAATCGAGCCATTATACATAAATGGCAGAGAAATGACTGCTACTTGTGCTCTTGGTGCTGGCAACCTGAACGGGCAATGGATATAAAAGACTCGAGCTGGAGACCTGTTAAGTCTGGTCATTGGCTCAGGACTGGAACTGGCTGTGAGCTGAACAAATGATCACCCATCCAAGTCTGGCCACCTGTCTCACTGGTCCTTAAACCTCTGTGCTAAGCCTCTGCCCAGGTCCTTCTCCATCCCTAAAATGTCCTTCCCCTCTCCTGCTATTAACAACCTGTCTCTCCTCCTGGAGCCAAACAAACCCATGATACTCCAATGGAACCACTACGGGGCAGCTCTAGATCCTTCCCCATTCTATACTCTAAACCATATATATTTTTTAAAATCTTGAACTGAGAAACTACTATGCGCTAAGTGTTCCATTAATCATTTCATGTATTACTTCCTGTAGTCCTCATAATAATTTTTTAGTCCATCTATACATTGCCTTATACTGTATTTAACATTTTCGATCTTTTCCTCAAGATTTTTAAAAAATCTTTTCCTCAAGATTACAAGTTCTTCAAGATCAAGTACAATACAAAATATTTCATTGTGTTAAGTCACAAGGCTAAGAGATGAAAAAGGAAGGAAGAGAAGGAAAATTGTTTCAAAGAGAGTCCCTATAAGATATAAAGTGATATCTTATGTCTCATGATCATCTTTGAAGATTTGATTTATTTTCTCCATCACGTACATGTAAAACTGAGGCTCAGAGAGGTTACCTAACTAGCCTAAGGTAGGATAGAATTGGAACTCAATTTAATCATTTAATTAGTTGCTCACGGTAGAGGGAATGTTAGCCTGGTATTTGAGGTGAGAGTGTGTTGGTAAGCTTAAGACTTACTGTCTTTTTAGTGGGGCTACCAATTAATTGCCCACTTCTGTTTCCAGAGGAAGGATAGCCATTAGCTCATCATTCCTGGTTCCTTTCTATTTCTTCATTTCCTGCTTTCTTTGGGAGTGAAGACTGATTTACCTGATAGATGGCACTTAGCTGGCTTACCTCTGACCTTCTCTCCTCTCCTTTTCTTCAGGAGCTAGCTGCCTGCAGGGAACCTGCATTCCACTCTGCTTCTCCACACGACCAGTTATCCAGGGCAGGTCCCCATCAGGGGATGCTTGTGGAGTGTAACACTGCCTGTGAATGGGTGCACACATCTGTCTAATTCTGGGGCTCAGCCTTAAGAAAGCCATAGTTGACTTACCCCTATGTCATATCCTCCAATATCAGCTTCATCAGCAAAAGTAACAGTCTAGCTTCCTCCCCTGTCTTTTCTTAATTCGTGGACAATGTAAGCAAGTAAAACAGGGTGTCCTTTAATTTGATCCCTTAAAACAGTGGTTCTCCAAGTGTGGTCAGAGCCCAGCAGCTTTAGTAACATCTGGGAACTTTGTAGAGACACAAGCTCTCGGTCCCCACGTCAAACCAACAATCTGTGCTTTAACAGCCATCCAAGGGATTCTGATGCCTGCAAAAGATGAGAGGACAGGACCCTTGAGTCCTGTCTCTTTAAGCTCTGTGATGGTAGGTAACAAAGCGATGTTCTTTACTATGCACCTGCAGGCGGGTACAAGTGGGCGTAGGATGATTGTAGAGTTGGCACCGATGGCACAGACTGAGAGATGATGGTAGCTAGAGACATGCCATCTATCAGTATTTTCATTCAGGCTCTGAGCAGAGTGGTTGCATGATTGTATTTTGCTTCGTTTTGTTTTCGTTTTCTTCCTTATTGCTATAGCATTTCACTGTCTAAAAGGTTGAGAGGCCTTCTTTTCCTTTCTGCATTACAGATGGCTGAGCAGTAAGAAGATCATTACCTTTCCATCGGCAACCCTGAAAATGCTAAAAGAGGAGGGACCAGCACACGTTCTGGGAAAGGGGCGGCGACCCATCCTTCAGTCACAGCTGAGTTCAGCTGCGAGCAGTATAGGTTAAGGCTGTTGTTCTCAACATGTGGATCCCAGACATCAGGATCATTTGGGAACCCCTTAAAAAATGCAAATTCCCAGCCTTGCCCCAGACTGCTGAATCACAAACTCTGGAGGTAGGATCCAGCAGCCTGAGTTTTAACAAACCTGTCAGGTAGTTCGGATGCAAACTCATATTTGAGAACCATTGCTGGGGCCTCGCTACTCCTGGCATGGTTTGACACCACAGTACAGGCGTCACCTGGGAGCTTGTTAGAAATTCAGATCTCAGGCCCCATGCCAGACCTCCTGACCTATCCACAGCCTGCATTTTAACAAAACCCCTAGGTGATTGGAAAGCTCATGAAAGTTTTAGAAGCAGCGGTGTAGAATCAAGGATGCAAATGCCAAATCATGGAACAGGAGAAGCAAACAGGATTTTAATGAGGTTTTCAGCCTAAGCTGCAAACACTGAAGTTACAAGCTGAGGAGTGAGGCGGGAATAAAGCTGGGAGCCTAGGGTGCCTGTTTCTATCTAGTCGCTCTCACTACCTCCTGCTGGCTCATCGGTCACCCCTGTCGTGTTAGTCACTTGTTTGGGTCTAGACCACTGCCTGGGACTTACTGAATCTCCATCCACTGCATGAACCTTCACTAGCCACTTTTTTTAGATCTGCATTGAATTTTCAACGAAGCTTCTTTTGGAATTCTGCTCACAGCAGGGCAGGCCTCCCAAGATGTCCACAGAAGGTCATCTCTCAGCCCAAACAGGTAGCAGCCTAGGATCAATAAGGACCAATTCAACACTGAGCATTTAAACGTGTGGCTGGAGTGTGGATAAGTAGTTGCAGAAACTGGAAAAAGGTCAGGTAGCAAGTACCAGCTTTATAACTAGCAAAAGTGCTTGCTCACATGTGGCATTTCACAGAACCCGCAGGCTGTGTTTGATTAGTTATTAAAATTATGGTCGGCCAGTAGGGAGAATCATGATAATTGGTATAGGTCCTAGACAATCAAAAGTGTCTCCCCCAGTGGGACGAAACCTATTAAAATTCCTTATTTAAATCTCTTGGCCATTTCCACATTCTGCTCACATGCAAAATGACTTGTCCCCATCTTGGTCTCCAAGGAAGAAAGCAAACATCCTCCATTGTTCTTTGTTTGGTGCTAATTAACGTTTCCAGGAGGACTGACTTAGATGTAGCTCTGCAGACCCCCAAAGCAATCATTCCATTCAACTTCCAGATCGTAGCTTTATCTCATTAAAGACTTAGCTTTTAATATGCAGAATGCTGAGATTATTTCAACTGGTGTTTCCAAAACTTGTAATCACACACACAAATAATCCTCAGCCTTAGGGCACCAGTGCTGAGGGGAGAAAATGCTTTTGTGAAGGGAGAATCCCTTATTTTTAGTCTTAGCCTGTGCTTTGGAATAATGCGCCTTCTATTCCTGAAAGACAACCAGCCACCAAAGACTAATTTGGTGGAATTGGTGAACTGGCATTGACCCTAATGGCTCTGAAACCTGGTGGCACATTGGAATCACCTGGGAAGGTGTTGAAACCATTAATGCCTGCCTGTCCTTCCAAAATACCGATTCATCTGGTCTGAGGTGGAGCCTAGTCATCTTTTTTTTTAGACAGCTTCCCAAATTCTGGTGTCATTGTGTAGATTATTTTCCTCTTCTCCATTCAGCCTCCCCCAAGCTTTGCTTTCATTACATCTGCGTCTTAGACTACCTGACTTCTGATCTTTCTCCCATTACTTTCATTACAAACTTCCTTTGCTGCTCTACCCACCCAATTTCTTTCAAACACTTTAAGCTAAAACGAAAAAAAAAAAAAAAAGCATATTTGATACAAAACACGGAAAAGCATAAAGGAAAAAAACCTGAAAAATAACAAATTACCCTACCCCCGAAGGATAATTATTGAGAACAATTTTATGTATGTGTCTCTCTATATATGTTTCCTTTACTAAAATTTGTCATACTAAATATATTTCTTTGTACCTTATTTTTTTCCCTAGCACAACAGTATGTATTCATGCCAAATAATGATTTTACCACAAGCATGTTGAACGACTGAAGGTGTGCCATCCTTGTATGCACGATGATTTAGTATACTAATTCCTTGTTCTTTGGTGTTGATGTATCTTTAATATGTTTGCTTACAAAAACAGTGCTGGGACTAGTGTCTTTATTTATACATCAATGCAATCTTGTACATCTTGCATTTCTTCACCACAAGTAAAGGGTCAGTGGTCATGAGGCAGAGAAGACACTGGTAGAAACAAATACAACAGTCCATTTTTTCTGGAAGCTGAGTCTTCAAAAGGACATGGTTTGAATGCCAAGGTCTTCTGCTCAGATTGGAAAATTCCCATTGTCCTAACTGGAGAATTTTAGATGTCCAAGGTGCCTATTTCTCACAAGACCCACCAAGTGAAAAGCATTTTGCAAGCAGTTTCCGTCTCTTTATAGCTGTGCTTCCCAAACTATCCTGGTGAAGGGCCAGCTTTTTGCTTGTTTCATTTTGTTTTACATCCAATTTTTCATGGATATATACTTCTGTAAAATAGTATAAAAATGCATTTCTAGAAAAATGAAATAAAAATGGCATACAAAATACAAGGACCATTTTTTTTTAATTACTAGATTCAAGAGTCATAAAATTTCTTTGACAAATTGCCGTAAATATTCTAAGAGCTTACTCTTAATCTCTGCACTCAATTTCATAGCAGGCCAGTAACTAACAGCTTAGTGCACTGATGGACCCTAACTTGAGTGGCACTGGTTGAAAGGAAATTCTCCAGGAGATGCATTAGCCAAACAAGATAATCCAGTGTTTGAGTGGGGGAAAAAGGTTTCCCTAGCAAAGCTGTGATGGAAGTACAAAGTCAAAGTAAGTATTTTGAGTAACAGTGGAAAATCCAAGCGAGACATAGTAGTCATGAACGACACTAAAAACATACAAGGCTGGGAAGTTCACGATCTGCAGTTGCAGTGATCCAGAGAAGAGAGCACAGACTCTGCCCAAGTATGCATGCAAACTCATAGAGCATTCCACATTTTTCCAAAAATGTTCTATGTCTTGACCTAGCAATGATTTTACGGATTTTCACCTTAGAATCATTTCTTAAAATGTACTCATAAGTTTTATGTAGTTCTGTCCATATATCCTATAATTTAAAAATGCTACACAGAGACTTGCCTGGTAGCGTAGTGGTTAAGAATCTGCCTGCCAATGCAGGGGACACAGGTTCGATTTCTGGTCTGGGAAGATCCCACATGCGGCAGAGCAACTAAGCCCACATGCCACTACTACTGAGCCTGTGCTCTAGAGCCCACGAGGCACAATTACTGAGCCAGTGTGCCACAACTACTGAGCCCACGTGCCACAACTACTGAAGCCCGCACACCTAGAGCCTGTGCGCCACAACCAGAGAAACCCTGTGCGCAGCAACGAAGACCCAACACAGCCAAAAATAAATAAATAAATTAATTAATTTAAAAAAATGCTACGCGTACACCTACATGCTAATGCTTGCTATGAGGCTGTAAATGACAAGTACGTCTATATCCACATAATTGAATGCAGCTAAGTGATGCAAAATGCACATTGTAGGTGACTGGTACATTCAAATTCAAAAAGTATAGTATTTGCGTCTAAAATTCCTTTCAACAGCCCTTAAATAAAGGATCTCATACTTATCACCTTTACAAAGGATAAAGGACTGATAAAAACAAAGACAGACCAAAGACACATTCTTAGTTGTGAAGGACATAGTTTATTATTCTTTTTTTTTTTTTTTTTGGTGGTATGCGGGTCTCTCACTGTTGTGGCCTCTCCCGTTGTGGAGCACAGGCTCCGGACGTGCAGGCTCAGCGGCCATGGCTCGCGGGCCCAGCCGCTCCGCGGCATGTGGGATCTTCCTGGACCGGGGCACGAACCCGTGTCCCCTGCATCGGCAGGCGGACTCCCAACCACTGTGCCACCAGGGAAGCCCCAGTTTATTATTCTTAAAGGGAAGTTGTCAGGTAAGATGCATCCTAAAGGAATAATGCTGGGTGTGTGTGACTAACATCTAAACGCCAGGGAGTGGGAATGGGAAAGTGTGTTCTTACGACCCTCCCACCATCCCTCATATTTATATCTCAGTTGCTTAATGAGAGAAAGATGGAACACCCCTTCACTGAACCTTCACCCTGTGATGGCATAACAAATCATTCAAAACTATTTACTACTTATTTTTTACACTTTTTAATTGAAGTACAATTGACCTACAACACTTTGGTAGTCCCAGATGCACAGCATAGTGGTTTGATATCTCTATACATTACAGAATGGTCAGCAGGATAAGTCTAATTACCCTCTGTCACCATACAAAGATATTACAATATTATTGAGTATATTCCCCATGCTGTAATTTCATCTCAGTGACTCATTTATTTCGTACCTCTTAATTTCCCTCATCTATTTCACTCATCCCTGAGCAGCCACCTGTTCGTCCACTGTATCCAGAGTCTGTTTCTGTTTTGTTACGTTTGTTCACTCGTTTTGATTTTTAGAGTCCACATATAAGTGAAATCAGATGGAATTTGTCTTTTTTTGTCTGATTTATTTTATTTATCATCATACCCTCTAGGTCCATCCATGTTGCCTCATAGTAAGACTTCAATCTTTTTCATGGCCAAGTAATATGCCATTATATATGTATACCACATCTTCTTTATCCATCCATCTATCAATGGACACTTAGGTTGCTTCCGTATCTTGGCAATTTTAAATAATGCTGCCATGAATATAGGGGTTCATATATCTTTTCAAGTTACTGTTTTTATTTTCTTTGGAAAAATACCCAGAAGTGGAATTGCTGGATCATATGGCCTCATAACTAACTATATGATATTTAGAGTGTATTCTCACTAAGAATATATACATGTATGTATATAAACACATATAGATTGTGATTAGCCTAGGAAGTCTCTTTTATGTTTCAACTTGAGTTTCAGGAACAATGTTTCATTGGTGAGTTCAGCCTGGCTTTTCTGATTTTTACCCATTTTATGTTTAAATGATGAGGGGGCATGAAGCAGCTGGAGAAAGATAAGGGCACCTTTTTTTTTTAATGACCCTCATACACGTTCCCATTTTTATTTTGTCATTGGAAAACTCCTAGAGCAGTTTGCTTTGCTTCCTTGTTCAAAGTTCTGAACAGAAATGTCTCTCCTGGCTCCTCTGGGGTTTGCTCTTCAAATACAGAAAAGGAGTGTAGAAGCTCTGGACACTTTCTTTAGCATCATTCTCACACCCGTCCTACACAGCTTTCTGGAAGCCTTTGCCTTCTCTGCACTCAGACCAGGCTCCAGAGACATCAAATTTGGTCTCACAGGCTTCTCTCTCCTGAGGAGAGATTGTTCATGGCTACATTCTGTAGTTATGGGCAGATCATTTATCCATTTGGGGCTTTAGTTCCCTCAGTTCTTTGACTAATTTTTAAATTCTCTTTTAAAATTGTTAAATATATATGTATGTATATATATATAGATAGATAGATAGATGTATGTATATATATATAGATAGATAGATAGATGTATGTATATATATGTATATCGATTTTTCTGCCCTAGGAGTAGAGGAAGGAAGGAAAAGAAGAAAGACTGATAACAGGATCAGAGCAAAAGAATGAGTGAATTAAATGTACTTGGCTCAGCAGAAATAGAACCCAGTGGATAAAGCCAAAGAGGACTCTGCTCTTTGAACCCCTGGGACATCTATTGAGCTGTGTGTCACTACGGTTATTTTTATTGACATTTCACAAGACATTTGAGCAAAGGATCAGAACGAGAGAAAACAGAATGAGAGGAGGGAAAGAGAAAAGAAATAGACACTGGGGAAGAGAGACGGTCAGTTTTCTTTGGTCAATTTCCTGCTGGTGAGAAATAAAGGGAGAGACATAAAGAAAAGGAAAGATAAAGGGAGATTGCAGAGGGAGACCGCATAGAAGTCGTCAAAGAACTGACAGCCAGCACATTGTCAGGGGCTCCCCACCCGGCTAGCCACCAGTGAGAAGTCCACAGTGCTTCTAAACCAAGGATTGCAAACCAATTGCTTTGAGAGACCAATGGGTAATATAAATAAGTGAAGCTGGCTCAGCATGAGACAAGAAGGAGTGATAGAAACTGTGTGAACAGAAAAGCATATTTCCCACGTGAAGAGATGAGATACTACCAACCGGCTGCAGGTATCACCTGAACAGCCAGGTCAGCAAGCCCAGTGTTACCACATCTTCTGATAGTTCAAGAAAAACCCCATATCAGAATACTGATTTTCAAAACATTATTTAGTTTCTGTGGACACTTGTCTTTGTCACTAACTGTAAAGGAAAAGGGAAAGCAGGACAGAAAAATGGAAATGAATCCTCACATTAATTCTCCTTCCATAGAGTCAATATTGGCTTCTGTTGTTTTCATTTGTTTTTCAGATACGGACAATTGCTTATGGAGATTTAAAAATTCCTAAAGGGCAGTCACCATGCCATACATTTCTTTATGTTCTATATGCACTCACCTACACAGACTACAGTTCAGGTCTGATTAAAACATTCTGTGATTGAATTAAAATAATTTGGTCATGCGTTCCTTTTCTTTTCCTCTCCCTAGTAGAACAAAACCAAATCCATTACTGCATAGTTTTATGTGGCAGCCTTTGGTCAAGAAAGTAGAAAATACTGGTATGAATCAGATGTATCCTTCCTCCATGTTTTTCTTTTAAAAATGCAGATTCCCAAGCCTCTAATTCAAGTCTTTGAAATTTCAGAAACTGTTTCCAATACACCCCAAAAAGGAATAGCAAGGTGAGCTAATTCCATTTCTGAAATTTACCTCAATACCAGACATTCTCGATCAGGGGGTCAGCAAATGTATTCTGTAAAGGTCCAGAGAGTGACTGTTTTAGGTTTTGGAGCCGTATGATTGAGTTGCTCAACTCTGCCCTTGTAGCACAAAAGCAACTAGAGACAAAATGATGAGACTGTTCCATAATAACTGTACAGAAACAGGCAGCCACAGTTTGTCCATCCTTCCCCTACATGAAAAATCCTCTTCTTTCTTTTGGCCGCCCATGTGGCTTGCGGGATCTTAGTTCCCCGACCAGGGATTGAACCCCAGACCCTCGGCAGTGAAGAAAGCCTGGAGTCCTAACCACTGGACGGCCAGGGAATTCCCAAGAAACATCTTTTCTTAGCTTGCATTCTCTGGATAACTGCTTCTATTTCAAATTTATTTTCCAGTGTAGACAGTTCTCTTTAACATTTTCTCCTACTTCCTGCTCAGAACTGCCCCTTCCTGTTCGTCGCGTGCCAATCTTAGGACAGGCCATTCCCACTGCTGGCTCAATTACAATTCAGTCTTCACTGATTTTGTCTCTTTTGATTGTTGAAAATAGAGACCGATTGTTGAAAATAGCTTCTCTATTTTCAAAATTGGGTCTCTATTTCTGTCACCTCCCATGCCTCCAATAGACTCTACTTATACTAACATGTTTTTGCAAGTGAAGCTATCAACTTGTCACTCTGTTCAAACATCTTCTTTGACTCTCTGTTGCCTACAGAAATGTTCAGACTCGGAAGCAAGCATGACGGTCATCGGACCTCTCCAACTTATGTGCATATCCAATTGTCAATCTCTGTGTATCCTACGCTCAGTCAACCCGTAATCTGTACACTGTTCTGTGCTTTGATTGAGCCAGTCCATCTATGGACCCTAACTCTGGTTAAATGTCAGTTTGCTTCAAGACCAGTTCAAATGCTACAAGCTCCAGGAAGCATCCTAGGTTCCCCTTGGCCAGAGGTAGCCTTTCCTCCATCTGTAGTCTAAAACTTGGTGTCTTGCGTAGACTATTTATTACCTTCAGCCTTAAACTACCTGAGGACAAGATCAAAATTCTATCACCACCACCACCAAGACCTAGACCAGCAATCCTACTCACAGGAGACATTATCAAAAGCTAATATTTATCAAGCACCTTCTATATGGTACGATAAAACTTCATGTTTTACACATAAGTATTAAATCATTTAATCCTTACAACCACATTTTTACAGATGAGCAAACCAAAATGACTGTATAGTATTTATTTTATAGAGGAGTAAGCAGACACCTTGCAGGGCTGACACCCAAACCCACCAGGAAAGCCTGGGAGCCTGAACTCTTAGCTTCTGCACTGGACCATCTCTCAGTACACTTTTACAGGATTTACATTTTGCAGAATTTGGAATGTATCTTGGTTCTTTTCACTTACAGAGGTTGTAATAATTGCATCTACGCTTTACTGACATCTCCTTGGTCAGAATTATGATGTTTTTGATATTGAGTGCCTTTGTTCAGAAACAAAACCCCCAGAAATAGAATTATTGCTGAAAACTACCATGTATTCTACTTGATTATTACTAAAATCGTTATTTTTCCCCCAATATTTAAAAATCCCCCCTTGCCTGTTTTTACCCCTATTCTTAACAAGTAAAATTAACATTTTCCGTTTTCATCCAATCGTCAGGTTTAGATACGAAAAACAAAAACTTTTAAATATTAAAGCAAATTTCACTCTTCTGTGGTCCTCTCCTGTTCATCTATAAACTCGTAGCATGGTGCTGCTCTTTTCCTGAAGAGGGGTAGGGAATCACTAGTAAGTATCCTAAGAAGCCATCGGAGATATAAACATGGGTTGGATTTTACGATGTTTCTCAAATCAAATACGCTGAGGTTTCTGGCAATAGGAACTCATCTGTATTTGACGCATCCTGCTTTGGTACAGACACCACAAGAGCAAGCTTCAAAGTAAACTCCACTGGAAGAATCAGCGCGCTTACCTTGATCTGTGTGTCACTGGACTGAGTAAGTCGGGTTTCAGATATTTTTTCAAGCGCCCAAAGAATCTTACCCTTTGGTGGTGGCTAGATCTCTCTTTTCCTTCCTTACCCTTTGGCCATGGCTGCTTATACCTCAGATTCTCCTTTTATACTCCAGTATGTACATAGAGGGGTCCAGAATTAATAATGGGTGAGAAGAGGATGCTGACCAGGAGTGTATCCGTTTCCTAAGGCTGCTGTAACAAAGGAGTACAGACTGAGTGGCTTAAAACAACAGAAATTTATTCTCACACGATTCTGGAGGAGAAATGTCCAAAAACAAGGTTCTGCGGGGCAATGCTCTTTCTCAAGCCTCTAGGGGAGGGTCATTCCTTGTCTCTTCCTCTTCCTGGTGGCCTGGTTGTCCTTGGCTTATGGCAGCATAACTCCCATCTCTGCCTCTGTCTTCACATGACCATCTTCTCCCTGTGTGTCTCTGTCTTCACCTGGTGTTCTCCTCTTGTCATAAGAACATGAATCATGGTTTTTTTTGTGTTTGTTTGTTTGTTTTGCGGTACGCGGGCCTCTCATTGCTGTGGCCTCTCCCGTTGCGGAGCACAGGCTCCGGACGCGCAGGCTCAGCGGCCATGGCTCACGGGCCCAGCCGCCCCGCGGCATGTGGGATCTTCCCGGACCAGGGCACAAACCCGTGTCCCCTGCATCGGCAGGCGGACTCTCAACCACTGCGCCACCAGGGAAGCCCCATGAGTCATGTTTGATTCAGGTATACCCTAATCAAGTTGGGCTTGATTGCATCTTCAAAGACTCTATTTCCCAATAAGGTCTCATTAACAGGTATTGGGGATTGTGATTTCAACATACTTTTTACATTTGTGGGTGGTGGCACAATTCAACATATAACAAAGGTTTAGATACCTCTCCCTGCTTTGTTCCTGCTCCCATAGGCCAAGGTGACGAACAGAGGCTGGACTGTCCTTCAGGAATTTTGAGGAAGAGACCCTAGTCATCACTACTCCTTTCCCCTTGACACTCTCTCTTATAGCCTTCAACTCCAGTGGTGCTCTGCACCTCTATTTCTCTCCTGGCCTTTGCCACTGCCCAGAAATCACCTTGGACTGCAAGAATAATTATGGAAAGGGACTCAGATTATCCTTTTTCCTTCTGATAGCTCAATGCTCCTCTATTGTGCTAGGATCAGGTAAAAAATGCTGGGAAGTATTGGTAGACAGAGGAGTACAGGCTTTATGATCTTGGAAAATTGGATTCCTATGCAAATCCTCTATTCATAAGCTCAATAATTCTTCCCTATTTGAGCTTCAGGTTCTTTACAACAGAAAAATAAAGATGAGATCACATTACAGAATTATGGTAATGATAAAAAAAAGTCACAGTATACAAAGCACTTGGTATCCAGATATCCCTTAGCAACTTAACTTTTTAATTTGAAACTGAGTAATTTTTTTGAAAAATGTGAAACTCTGAACATTTTTTTTAATTTGAATTATGCAAGATGATCAGATTCTATGGTGTCATGAAGTCTTATGCAGGACTACCATGTCAGGAAGGAAATGAACTTTATGTTTAAACAACTGACCTTAGACCAGACTTTTGGAAAACAACCCGACTGCTCCTTGGATAAAGGTTCAAATTAATTTATGGCAAGCCTATTACCATAGTCTGTCTCTGCCTGCAATATCATGCCTTCAAAAATATGCTGTATTTCCCTTAAATCTATCATTTAGCTTATTTGGTTGTAGGCAATAGAAATGTATTCTAGCTTAAGAGTGAAAAATAAATTTACTGGAAGGAAGAGCGTAGCCCACAGAATCAGAGGATTTGTTGAACAACAAGATCATAGAAAGGATAGGAACACGGTATCACTGAATATTTAGGCAGCAAGAAGCGTTGTACAACCAAGCCCTCATGATGGTTAAATAACCTGGTACCATTTTGGCTCAAGACACATATTTTGAGAAGAGAGAGTCTGATTGAGCTAGCCCCTCCCATCCCTTATCCAAGGAATGCAGGACCTTAGTTTGACAGTCTCAATAGGACTGCATGAATTGGAGAAGTGCTCCCAAACTAAGTGTTTTCACTAGGGGAACGTAAATGAATGCCTGGCAGGTAAAAGGGCAGATGTCTACTATGTTGTCATTTTAAGAACGGAGATTTACCTTGACTTTCAATTGTCATTCATACAATTAATCATTTGTATCAATTGAATGAATGATGGCTTCCCTTGTTCCTAAGAGGACTTAGGGATTGGTGGAAAAGGGAGTGAAAGGGATGTTAGGAAAGAAGATGTTTAGATTTATACCTAAGGGATGTTTAGATTTACACCTAAATCTGTCAAAGAACTTCTCCTCTGAAAATCCCTTTATTTTGATTAGTGTACATTTTCCTAACATACAAAAAACCTTTTGTAGCGTGGCAACCATTTATCAGATGCCAACCAAGGATTAAGTTACTTTGATGTTTTAATCCCGCTGACAAACTGAGACCCTGAAACCTCAAACGAGGAAAACAGGGAAACTAAACAGGGGGTGAGTTTCAGAGGAGACTGTATTTCTAAGGACAGGAGAAATGTAGGAGATCTCTGTCTTGCGTTGGGATAGGTGACAGCTTCGGAGGTGAGCTCCTGGGTTTCCACATGACACCCTGAGCATCTCACACATGTGGAAGGAAGACCAGACTCAGAGGAGAAGAGAAAAAAGAATAGTGGAGAGATTCTGGGCAATTATCACAAGCACTAATGACTCTGCCTGCCTCCCCATCAGAGGCCACGGATGTGTGCTTCATGGATATAGTATCCACAAAAGGGCCAGGTGTTGCTGTGCAGTTACCTGTCCTTTTCCTTATCCATCTAAGTCCATCTCAAATGTTCTACCCCACAGTTTTGCTCTCTTCATTTCTCAGATAAGGAAACAGAGGTTCAGGAAAATGAACTCATCCCTCTGTCCATACAGATAAGCAGCTCTTGATTGAACAGTGATTCTAACACAAATCATCTAGCTCAAGTTCCCCTTTTAACCCTGTGCTGTGTAACCATACTCTTCCCAGCCTTTATTTTTTTCCACTAAGGGTAGAATAAACAGTTTGTCCCTTATTAAATCATTTAAGCAATCAGCTGAGAAGCTATGTGTTCTGGGGGTGTACCATAGCAGTGAGAGGTAGAGCAGCAGGTAAGGAGCTTCCCAGCCTTCTTACAACCATCCAGGTAGGCAGCCTTCTCATACATGAGCAAAGGTCTTTAGCTATGATTGCTGTTTGAATTCTTACTATGTGCCATGCACTTTGTTGAGTGCTTTTACATATTTTATCTCAGTCTATTCCCACAACATCTTTGTCAGGTAAATAAAGCAATCTGTGTCCTACAGCTAAGGACATAGGCTTAAGTGTTTTGCCCAAGGTCACACAGCTAGTCCTTGACAGGGCTGAGAGCAGAACCCATGTCACTTGGTTCCTAGTCTCATGCCTTTAGCACTGCCCCATGCTGTCCTTTGGGGCTTCAGTAATTGCAAGTCACCATGTGAGTTTCTTGGAAGACCGTCTTCTGAAATACGAACACACTGATCTCCTGAGATGGGAATAAGGATGACACCTATTGATTCTATCTCTCCACTGTTCCTCTTTGAAGTCTTACAGATTTCCTTTTCCATCAAGTTTTGTTTACAAATAGGGCTCAGGAAAGGCTGGAGGGATGTTTGTCAGGCAGATTTCTCTCTACTGCAGAAATGTTAGTCTTTTCACAGACCACTGCATCCTTCCTTAAAAAATCGTAGTAAACTAAAAGATGTGTTCTGGGACCAGACTGATGGAGGAGACATCTGTACACATTCTTAAATCAGACCCAAGTTCAAATCACAGCTCGAGTCCCTCCACCTAGGTCAGGTGAGGACAAGACCTTACTGAAATTTCCCTGTCCATGGAGACTTGTCTGACTAAATGCCCATGAGTTGAGTTAGATGAGCAGGAAACAACTAACATCTAGCATATCATAAGCACCTATCCTAGTCACCACTACGAGCAGAAAATAATACACTTTTGGTTTCTTTTTTCAGTTTGCAACAGTTCCTAAAGACCATAACCATTTCTTTTCTACTATTTCCAGTTTATTGCACATTCCTTGCTTTTGCTAATCACTGTAGATGGAAACAATTATGAAAGGTATGTTCACACAGGCTTCCATGTTCTTTGTAATACTTAACAACTGTGCACTTCGCAAGAGCTCAGCGAACACTTAATGATGGGAAGGCTGACTCACTAGAGAGGCATCTAGTCTGAGTTCTTGCTAAATATAACCCTGAAAATTCTGTAAGAGTGTCTCAAGGCCAGACTCTTTCTAAACCATGACATGAATCTAGGTGATCAGAAACACAGGCAAACCATTAAAATGTTTAGGCTTTATTTTCTCAATTTGCACCATGTATCACATTAGCCAAAAGCAAGAGGAAAACTGGATGATCTCTGCAAATCATTTAAGTCCCCACTTCTGTCCAGCTAAAATAAGGGGGAGAGTAAGCTTGACTCAAATTATCGCCTTGGCTGGTTTTGGAAATTTCATTATCCCAATAATTAACTGCAAAGTCCTCTGGCGTTGTAGACTTTCTCTTTCATGAAATCAAACATTCGATTTCATTTCCTCTTTCTTAATAGTACCCAATTAATTGGCACCATTAAAATATATTCAACTGACTATTTGACTTTTGCCTGGATGTTTTGTCCTGTATAATGTTCATTCATTCATTCACTCATTCATTCATTCATCCAGTCATCAGGTGTTTACTGAAGAGTGAAAATAAGTGAGGTACCAGTCTAGGCAGTGGAGACACTGGAAAATATAACTGTTTTCGCACTTGTGATATTCAAAATTTGGCCGAACACACAGATAGACTTATATCATAATATTATGTAATTGGGAGGAGGCATAAGCATGCTTGTAGTAGGAAGAGGAAACCAGGGGAAAGAGGTGTGTGATATTGCTTAGAGAGGAGATAGTTGAAAATGCAAAATCCTACAGGAAGTAGAAAACGGTGGAGTTCTGGGAATAGGTGAAGGAAATTTGGGAAGGACCTGAGATATTTCTTCCCACACTGTAGGGGAGAAATAAGTATATGGGTAGAACTAGAAAGGTTTTGGGAGGTAGCTATATATGTAGGAGTAAACCTTGAGAAAATCCCCTCTTAAAGTCCTAAGGGCCCCTAATAAACTCTCTAGTTAACGCTCTAGTCATCTATCTTATAAAAACTAATTAACAGGGCTTCCTTGGTGGCACAGTGGTTGAGAGTCCGCCTGCCGATGCAGTGGATACGGGTTCATGCCCCGGTCCGGGAAGATCCCACATGCCGCGGAGCGGCTGGGCCCGTGAGCCATGGCCGCTGAGCCTGTGCGTCCGGAGCCTGTGCTCCGCAACGGGAGAGGCCACGACAGTGAGAGGCCCCCGTACCGCAAAAAAAAAAAAAACAACTAATTAACAAACTGTAACTTGTGAGTCATATTTGTGTGCTCCTTTCTCAGAAATTCAGATTTTATATTTGGCAACTCAAATGCCTAGAGAGTTCCCCTTGGAAGGTCTCATGAAAGATTATGAAAGAACCAGGATATCTCCCCCTTTGTTGGTGATGCCAACTTATAAGTAAAATCCTCTGTAACCCTCACGAAAAGCTGATTTGCTTGAATGTTAATAATAATAATAAAACCTCATAAGCAGAGGGACTGAACCAATGATCATCGGTATGTGTTTTACGTCTTAGAATATAGAAGGAAGAAACAGTGAAAACTGTCTGAAAGATTTTTACATTATCTGGAGTCTTGAACATTTTGGACCCTTGCTTATTCTAAGGATTCCAAAATAGGGCTAGCCCGGTGGAAAAAAATTCACCCCTGCCTTTTGCAAGCACCGAAAACTCTCTGGTCTCCAGGCTTGGAAATGTGATCAAACTGGATGTCATTATTGTAACAGTTCTATATTTTTTTCTGGGCTCTTTTTCTTTTGGTGGTGTTGTTTTTGAATAGCAATAAACACAAATGCGATGATAAACTTTTATGGACTGAATTGTGTCTTTTCAAAATCTGTATGTGGAAACCCTAACCTCTAGTGCCTCGGATTGTGACTCTATTTGGAGACTGGGCCTTTGAGGGGGTAATTAAGTTAAAATGAGCCAATCTGACTGATGTCCTTGGAAGAAGAGGAAGGGATACCAGGGATGGGAATGCACAGAGAAAAAGCCATGTGAGGACAAAGGGAGAAGACAGCCATCTACAGGCCAAGGAGAGAAGCCACAGAAGAAACCAGACCTGCTGACACTGACGGTGGACTTCCATCCTCCAGAAACGTGAGAACATAAATTTCTGTTGTTTAAGCCACACAGTCTATGGTATCTTGTTATGATGTTATGACAGCTCTAGCGAAGTAATGCGTGTGCCATGCCACAAAGATCAGGACTTCTATATGCTCCAACTAATAGCAAGAATTGAGAGGGACGTGCGGACACAGGGCGGGAAGGGGAGGGTGAGACGAATTGGGAGATTAGGATTGACATATATACATTACCCTGCATAAAATAGATAGCTAGGGGGAACATGCTATACAGCACAGGAAGCTCAGCTTGGGGCTCTGTGACGATGTAGATGGATGGGAAGGTGGAGGGGAGGGTTGGGAGGGAGGTCCAAGAAGAAGGGGTTATAGGCATACATATAGCTGATTCACGTCATTGTACAGCAGAAACTAACACAACATTGTAAAGCAATTATACTCCAATAAAAATAAAATAAATATTTTCAAAGACCTTCTTAGACATTTTCCTGTGATAATCCTTCCTGCACCTGAGAAGAAATTGGCTAAATAAACTAATATTCCTAAAGTGTGGTACCACAAGGCTTTGTCCACTTTATCCATTTATTTAATAATTCATATAAGTTCTGTCTATGAACAGAAGTGGAAGCACACAGATCTTTCTCTGGAATGATGATTTGGCTACTCCGTAGCAATTCTATGTGAAAAGAACAAAAGCTAGCCTTTCTGGCCCTAAAGGAGAAAATACAAGTTGTTACCAGATGTCATTACTATCAATTACCTAAAATATAAAGGAGAGGTTCAGACAGCCTCCTGCGATTTCTGGTGAAAGGAGTGACCACATCATATCTGCAAGGCTCTACCATGGATGTACTTTATTTCCTCTCCCTATCGGTCCCTCCTGAGGATGGAAGTCTTATCAGCTCAGACCTTTGAAACAAAAGAACAAAACTGCTCTAGCAAAAGCATGAGAAACCATGGCTGGAAACAGATGCTATTATTTGATATTACTATGAGTAAGACATAAAGAGATCTTCTTCTTCACTGACTTCTGTCTCTTCTTATTATGTTCTAAATGTTCAGATAAAGAACCAGTTAATTCATTTGAACCTGGCAAACAGAAGGACATTATTACTAATCTTAGCCAAAGATCCAGCACTAAGTAGGAACTGTGGGCAGCCACTGAGGTGGAGGAGAGATGGAAGAGCACAGTGTCCACAGAGGAGTGGAGAAGGTTTGAGATGGTTGTCATGAAGCAAAAGAGATGGGGCCAGAAAACAAGTGAAAAGATTGCCAAACTGAAGAGGGTCCAAGTGAAGTTGGGAGCAAAATCTGTAGTGACTCTGAGGCAACCTTAAGACTTCCCCACCACCTACCTTTAAGCAGTCACCAAGACTTGCCCTTTCTACTGTCTTAATAGCTCTCCAGTGTGTGGCCTTCTCTGCTTTCCAACTGCCACTAACTAGTTCAGGCCATCTTCTCCTCTAGGGTGGAGGCAGTGGTCCAGCAGGTAAGAGCCCAAACTGAGTTCATATCCTGATTGGAACACTTACCAGCTGTGTGACCTTGGGCAAGTTACTTCAACTTCCTAACAGTAATTTTTCTTATCTATGCAGTTAGGATACTACTAGTATAACCTACCTTATAGCATTATTATAAAGATTAAATAGAATTGATGAAAAATTCTTGGCAGATAAACTTATTATTCTTATCATATAGGACTGTACCGAAAAAGAAATGAAACAAGAATAATTCAGACATTCTTCCTTCAAGCTTTGCCTCTTTTCAATCCATAGTATATCCTGTAGCCAGAATGAACTTTCTAAAATACAGGTTATACTGAGCCACTCTTCTACTTAAAACCATTAACTGGCTCACCATCAACATAAATAATGAATTCTTGATAATGTAAACAAAATCCTTCTTGACCTGGCTCCAGCTTAAGTCTCTAACACGATCTTTCCCATTCCATTCTCCCCTAGTCTCTCTACTTTGTGCAGGAGCCATATTAATCCATTTGGTTCATCATATTTTTTGTGTTCTTCCTTCCTTTTGAAATTTAACAACCGCCACTGACTTTGCTGCAAACCCTTCTCCTTCCGTCTCTCATTCCCTTAGCCTGAGACTCGGTGTAGAGACTACTTCCTTGAGGGAGCCTTCCCTGACCTCAGTATGAAGGTCAGCTGTCCCTCTAAGGCGCCATAGCCCACTCCCTTCCCCCTCATTGCATGTCCCACACTGCTGACTTGTGGTCGCCTGTTACACTGACTGCTGCTTTCTCTGTTGGAATGTAAACTTCAGGAGGTCTAGGACCAAGCACTCTGGCATTCCAAGGTTCTGGCACGTAGGAACACTCAACCATGATATCTATTATTAGGAAGAGTAGCACTACAGTGCTGTTAATCAGTGACAAAAAAGACAAAGGATCGGGGAATTCCCTGGAGGTCCAATCGTTAGGACTCCGAGCTTTCACTCCTGAGGGCACGGGTTCAATCCCTGGTGAGGGATCTAAGATCCCGAAAGCCAAGTGGCATGGCAAAAAAAACAAAACAAACAAAAAAAACCCACGAAAGATGAAAAGACAAATACTGTAGGATTTCACTTAAATGTGGAATCTAAAAACAAACAAACAAAATAAAACAAAAACAAAGTCATAGCTACAGAGGTCAGACTAGTGGTTACCAGAGGGGAAGGGAGTTTGGGTGGGGGGGGCGGGCGAGTGAAACACGTGAAGGAGCCCATCTGTACGGTGATGGATGCTTACCAGACGTGTGGTGGTGATCCCTTTGTACACAGATGTCAAATTATGACATAGTACACCTGAAACTTACATAATAAAACACATACATAAATAAAAAGACAAAGGTATGCTTGGAAACTTGATCGTCCTTACCTAAATCCGAAGAAATGGTATTAAGGTACCTCAAAAAATAAATGATATTACGATGCCTCAAAAAAGAAAGTGTCGACTGTGGGGGGAAGTGGAGGATAGAACATGGAAAAACCAGTCAGAGAAGCGGAATACATTCTGCTCAGAGGTAATAATGCTGTGACTCGAAAACTCAATTAGCAGGTCTGTCTCACAGTCTACCTTCACAGTGGAGATGGGAGCATTAGGATGCTAAACTCCGCAGCTAATTTTTTATGATTGGATATTATGTTCACCAAGCACATTTCTAATTTTAATTTAACTCTCCCTGGCATTCTCCAAGAAGACTAGGTACGTACATGCGGTCACTTAACAGACTCTCTGGCTGGCTCTTTACTTCTGCTGCATACAGCAAACTGGAAAAAAAGAAAAAAATCGGCATGGTAGGTGATATTGATGTGAACTTCTTGTGGGTTTGGTTAAAAAGAGACTGTGCCTCAGGGATATTAGCTCGGTGCTTTGTGACAGCCTGGAGGGGTGGGATGGGGAGAGTGGGAGGGAGGGAGACGCAAGAGGGAGGACATATGGGAACATATGTATATGTATAACTTATTCACTTTGTTATAGAGCAGAAACTAACACACCATTGTAAAGCAATTGTACCCCAATAAAGATGTTAAAAAAAAAAAAAAAAAGAGAGAGACTGTGCCTGAGGGACTGATCAAGTCTGGATGCCATGCCAAAATGCACTTCATGGATCTGTGAAGTTAAAATGGAGCCTTGGACATTTGTGGCCACAGCAGAGGACTGTCCCTCCTTGCGGCCCCCTGAGGTGGCCAGCCACCGTTTTGGGTGTTTTGTCTGTGGTCTTGCTTTCTGTGGTTGGGTTATTTTACCTAATGGAATAATGGTCCCATTACCTGCCATCTACTGTAAAACCACGCAATTAATTAATAAAACAGAAATGAATTTTTCCGAAATAGATTTTAGTCGATCCCCATTAAAAAAGCAAAATTACTTCTTCCCAGAGTCTCTATGCTTTTTAAGTGTAATTGACTTTTCACCTCCAGCTTTTTTTTTTTTTTTTGGACCATCAGCTTGCATTATACTTTTATTATGCATTTGTTCTCTCTGAGAACAATTAAAAAATCATTTTCAAAATTTTCTTTCTCATTGTATTGAGGAATAAGTTGTAAGCATTTCTGATAGAGAAAATTACTTTAAACATAGTTATTTTTTCTGAAGATTTCCATGCTATTGGAAAGTAGGCAGAAATTCAAAAGATGTAAGGGAAAAACCTCATATCTTCCTACATTTCTCACTGACTGTTCCAGTCCATTTTTAGGGGGTTGCTTTCTTTCAGGTTATCTTTTTAGGCCCACCCTTATTATTCAAGCTTATTTATGGTTAGAGCTATACATAAGAACACATAATTGGTAAATCCTACAGCAAGGTATTGTTTGAGGACTTGCTCCACATTTTGAAATATGACTGATAACAGCAGTCTCAACACCAACACCTTCAGTTCTCAAAGTTGAGTGTACACCAGAATCACCTAGAAGGCTTAGAAAACCCGGATTTCTGGACCCTAAGCCTAGAACTTCTGATCAGTTGGTCTGAGGCAGGGCTGGAAAATTAGCATTTCTTACAAATTACCAGGTGATTTTGATGCTGCAGATCTGGGGACCATACTTTGGGCTTTTATTTTTTTATGTCTAATGGAAAGAAATTTAGCCAAAGGCCCAAAACTGTCCAGAGCCTCCTTCTACGTTCTGTTAAGCTTCTGGCTCCACTGCATCCTTGGAGGTGAAAGCTATCCAAAACTGGGTCACTATTTCAAACCCCAAAATGTGCTTGGAGGTTTTAGGGGTGCATTTTACCAATAATTATTTCATTTTTAGCAATAAACTTCTAGCTGCTGCTTATAAACTACAATATGGCTCATTCTCTCTGCAGGTTTCCTTGGAGCTGTCATCTAAGTCTATTCAGTAAGCAGTGCTGCCACCTTCTGATTTTCAATTGAAAACATATATTAAAAAGTTTTGCTCTTTGAATGTATTCAAATACTCAACAAATATTTATTTTAACATTCTCTGCTTCATGAATTCTTTTTCTCCCTTGGGTTTCTTATTTCAAATGCCTCTTATTGTTTCTCGTTAGCACATTTCTATGCAAAATGTATTTTGTAATTATAGCCACTCAGGATTTTGTAAACTCTATCCCAGCGAAACTTCCCTCCCTTTATGGGTATGGAGTCATGTGTCAAAAATACTGAACTTACAAAATTTCTTGTAAGTGAGTTGGTTTCCAAAGACTATTTCAAAAAAGACTTCCAAACTCCAGTGTATAAAGTCTTTTTGTGAAACTCATTTTAAAAAATCCCTTGGTTGTAGCGATTCATAGCCAACTAACAGAGATTTTGCCTCAAAACGCCTCCCCCCGTATCTGATATTTTATAAAACCCAACTACATTGAATAAAAACTGGGAGTGTATTTTCCTTCAGATGGAGTAATAAACTATCACAGCTTGTTGGAAGTAAAGAGAACCTGATCTGATCGAATGCCATGATTTTACCACATAGAGAAAGGTCATAATGCTAATTCAAGGTCATGCATACTTAGAAATAGAGCGTCTTCAAACACAGTTCACTTCTCTGGACAGACCTGGGTGACAGGATTCCAAAGGCCATCTCTGAAACATTTTCTTTGTCCAAGAGAATGGGGCACGATAACTGCCCAAGCCTGGGTCATACACCCACACTTGTGACCAAGGGTCAAGATGTCTAACGAAGTGGGGGGAAAGTCACGCTTTAGAAACAACAGAGGCCCAGGATAAAGTAGCTCTCCTGAGTTCACACAACTAGAAAAAGGTATTGGTGGGGCTCAGACCAGGTTTTGACTCCAAAGCCCTGGAGCTTTCAAAGTTCTTCCACTGCCCTGGCTTCGGAGCATAGGTAGAGCGTAAACGCATGTTCTTGAGGGAAAAGTGATGATGCAGCACTGAATCTGCATCACCTGCATCTTCTCACGACTCTTCCAGTGTGATCAGGGCACCCTGATCTTCCCCCCTGCTAGCCTCCCACCTCTGCACTCCGCCCCATTGGTTCACTGTTAGCCAGTAAGTCTATCAAGAGTCCATTGATAGTGTATATATGTCCATGCCTCTCTCTCTCTCTCCCTCTCTCTCTCTCTCTCTCTCTCTCTCTCTCTCTATCTCTCTCTCTCTCTCTCTCTCTCTCTCTCTCTCTCTCTCTCTCTCTCTCTCTCTCGCTTTGTCACAGCTCACCCCTCCCCCTCCCCATATCCTCAGAAGCAGCCTCATAGCACAGGGAGATCAGCTGGGTGCTTTGTGACCGCCTGGAGGGGAGGGAGGGAGACGCAAGAGGGAAGAGATAGGGGGACATATGTATATGTATAACTGATTCACTTTGTTATAAAGCAGAAACTGACACACCATTGTAAAGCAATTGTACCCCAATAAAGATGTAAAAAATAAAAATAAAAGCTAAAAAAAAAAAAGAGTCCATTGAGAGCTAAGCCTGTTCCACTTTCAAGAAGAGGGTGGAGAAGAGGGAAAGAAGACTGAGGATGAAAGAGTGACTCCTATTGTATAACTGTCACTTCTCTATTAGCACAAACTAGCTCTTTTGGTGATGGGCAAACAAAACTCTATGTCTCAGTTTCACCATCTGAAACTGGATGTTAGACTTTCCTCAGAGGATTGATGTGACGATTAAATGAGGTTTGTATCTTTTCAGATTAGGGTTTTTGTTTTCTTTGGATATATATGCCCAAGAGTGGAATTGCTGGATCATATGATAATTCTATTTCTAGTTTTTTGAGGAACCCTCCATACTGTTTTCTGTAGTGGCTGCATCAATTTACAGTCTCACCAAGAGTGTACAAAGGTTCCCATTTCTCTACACGCTCGTCAACATTTATTATTTGTCAGCTTCTTGATGATAGCCATTCTGATAGGTGTAAGTATTTCATTGTGACTTTGATTTGCATTTCTTTGATGAATGGATAAGATGTGTACACGTACACACATATACAATGGGATATTACACAGCCATAAAAGAGTATGAAATTTTGACGTTTGCAGCAACCTGGAGAAACCTAGAAGGCAGTATGCTTAGTGAAGTAAGTCAGACAGAGAAAGACAAATACCATATGTTGTCACTTATATGTGGAATTGTTATAAAACGAATGAGTATAACAAGACAGAAAAAGACTCACAGAGAGAGACCAAACTCGTGGTGACCAGTGGTATGG
Source organism: Phocoena phocoena (assembly GCF_963924675.1). Lineage (NCBI taxonomy): Eukaryota > Metazoa > Chordata > Mammalia > Artiodactyla > Phocoenidae > Phocoena > Phocoena phocoena. The sequence goes on from NC_089225.1 coordinate 15,572,706, forward strand.
CGGGATGGGGTGGGGGTTGGGGAATAGGGGTAAGGGATTAAGAGGCACAAACTACTATGCATAAAATAAATAAGCTATAAAGATATATTGTACAGCAAAGGGAATATAGCCAATATTTTATTATAACTTTAAAGGGAATATAATCTATAAAAATATTGAATTACTATGTGGCGTACCTGAAACTAATATAATATTGTAAATCAACTATACTTCAATAAAACAAAGAAAGTACACCTGAAAAATGTGAAACACCAAAAGAATTAAAAATAAAAAAACACAGGTGAGGTTTTTACTGGAAGTGCTGACCACAATGATAGACAATAAATAGCAGTTCTCACTGCAATTATTTTTACTAACATGAACACCTCAAAAAAGGTGTTCCCAGCCTGACAGATCCTACCTGTAGTACCATCTTACAACTACCTCTGCCCCCTATCTGCAGGAGTACCGTACTACAGAAACCCTGAATAATTTGGACTAAAGAAGCTGATTGAATTTGTGCAGCTATCAGGAAACAATATGTTGGTTTTCCTAGGGGTGAATATTTGATTGAAATCTTCCATTAGGAAAAACACCTTAAAAAATGCCCTGTGTCCATTTGCAAAGCCGATAGTGGCCAGTGGTTTGGGCACCATATGGGCATAGGAACATGCCTGCCACTTAACTTATCCGAGGGCTTCTTTTATTTTTATCTTTTAAAAACAACCTGCTGGGTCATACATGACATCTAATCCTGCCTTATTAACCAGAAACTAAATGAGCATTTGAGAAATTTAATTGAACGTGATATTCAGAATATTAATAAGCCACTGGTCAGGAGGGAGGTTGATGTTCCCAGCTGCAAACCTAGCCTGGAGGAAGAGTCCCTGAAGACCTTGTCACCAGAGGCGGCTAAACTTCTATTTGCTGCTACTGCCTTCCTTGCAGGCTTGCTTCCAGCGGCAATCCCAGCTATCCACCTGTTCCCCAAATTCCTGCTTAATCATTCTCCCCCAGAGAGGACCCTGCCTACTAGCCCCGTAGTAAATCAAGCACCGGGCCAACAGTGCACTGCTATTAGGAATGAAAACTAAACAGTTTCTCTGAGGGAGCAAACGAAAAGGATGATGCTGGGAAAATGGGGGTTCACACATTTGAATCCTTTCCTCTTCCATGCAGAAAGCCGAGAAAGTCGTATGTGTCCTCTGCAATAAGAAATAATGTCCTTCTGAAAACAGCATAAAGATAGACTATGCATTATTCAAACTATATTTGTATATGTTAAAAGGAGCATTTCCATTTCCGGAATTTATAACATTAGAGGATACTAATCATACTTTGCTCTTTGGGCAAATCTTTTCATAAAATATTTCCAGGAATATGAGCATACTCCTCAATTTTTCTTTTCCCTTCGTAATTCAAAACACAGGCGATCTGCTTGCATCTAAAGTGTGTCCAGTTGAGGCTAAAGCATTACTATTTTTAAAAAATTTTATTGAAGTTTAGTTGATTTACAGTGATGTGTTAATTTCTGCTGTACAGCAAAGTGATTCAGTTATACATATATATTCTTTTTCATATTCTTTTCCGTTCTAGTTTATCACAGGATATTGAATATAGCTCCTTGTGCTATGCAGCAAGCCCTTGGTGTTTATCCATTCTATATATAATAGTTTGCACCTGCTAATTCCAAACTCCAAATCCATCCCTGCCCACACCCCCCCCACCGCCCCACCGCCGCTTGGCAACCACAAGTCTGTTCTCTATGTCTGTGGGTCTTTTTCTGTTTCATAGATACGTTCATTTGTGTCATATTTTAGGTTCCACAGATAAGTGATATCATATGGAATTTGTCTTTCTTTTTCTGACTTACTTTGCTTAGTATGATAATCTCTAGGTCCATCCATGTTGCAGCAAATGACATTATTTCATTCTTTTTAATGGCTGTGTAATATTCCATTGTGTGTGTGTGTGTGTGTGTGTGTGTGTGTGTGTGTGTGTGTGTGTGTCTGTGTGTATACCACATCTTCTTTATCCATTCATCTGTCGACAGACATTTAAGTTGTTTCCATGTCTTGACTATTGTAAACAGTGCAAGCATTGCTATTGACAGACCCAATGATTTCCGTTGCTGTTTCTGAAACAAAAATGTCTCAGTACATTCATTTTCTATTTGTCTATAATTGAAATTAAAAATAATTCAGAGCAAAAATCAAAGCAAAGTAAAATTTTCCAGTAGTCACAGAAACAAATATTTTCATACAAAAAAGGAGATAATGATGAAATAGAAGTGCTGATTGGAAGGCAGTGCCACCAGGTCAAACTTTAAATGTTTATTCACCAGCACCTTTTGGAAACCTGCATTTGGCCTACAAAGGAGGGATTAAAAACATCATCCAAAACAGATAAAAGTATGACTCCTATAAAAGTTGAGGAAGTCAGTATTAAAAAGCACAAACCACTCCCTAATGCTGCTTGCCCTGGGGGCCTGAATATTGATTTAAGGAATCGTTGGCTCATCTGAGCCACTTGGCTGGCTAGCTCAGCTTTTCCCAAATGAATTGTAGGACTTCTGCTGAGACCACATTTGTCCAATTACACACTGGACTTCCTAAAAGATAAAAAGCCCATCTTCTTGTTTGTCATGTTGATTTTAGGAGAAGCAAGGGAATGTAATATTGTAGTTATGAGTACATACTCTGGGGAATGATTGACCTTGGATAAAATCTCTTCTCCAGCATTTCCTAGCCAGGCAAACAAACCTTGAAAGCAGTTTCTTCTTCTGTAAAAGACAGATAATAACTATTCCAGAATATATTAAGGGATTAAGTTAAGCAACATACATCAAAACATCTAGTGCAGTGTATCTGGCACATGGTAATGCTCAGGAAACCTTAGCCGTCTTTACCATCTGCATCACCACCCTATCATCAAAGGCTTTAGATGTCATGGAGGGGAGTTCACACTCTCCTCTCTAGAAGACATGGAGCTACTGAAAGAGCAGTGGCATCGTTAGATATGGCCTTTGAATCCTGGAAACTGAGTGGAAGATCTACAGGGGGACAAGGTGGGAGGCAAGGAGGACACTGTTCTACCTGTTTGAGCAGGAGAGAGCTTGATGTAAAGCAGAAGCTGTGAGCATGGAAAGGAGTGGGAAATGGATTCAACAAGTATTCAAAATGAAAATTAGAAGAACTTAGGACAAGTCTGGATGTGGATAATGAGGTGGATGGGGGAGTTAGAGATAGCCTGGCTTTCCAGCTTCCATGTCTTAGTAGATAGTAGAGTCATCTATCAACCCATGGAGAGAGTATATCACGTATTCCTCATATCCTATGGCCATGATCCCCTTACCCTGTCTAGATTCATCACTTTCGTTGGGCTTATCCTTCTATATGAATATGCAGAGGGAGATTTATCTATGGGCTAAAGTCTGTTGATTCTAGTATGCAAATGATAGCATTATCGTTTGTGGAGTTTAGCCATTAGCGATTTATTTATTTGGACATGACATATTAAGTCATTAACTAATGCTCACTGTAAATGCGCTTGTAGTTCTCTTCCTGAGGCTTTGTAAATTTCTCATTGGAAAAGATGGAGAACTGAGCAAATGAAAAAGCAGTAAAAGAAAAGAAAGAGAGCATGCATCAAAGAGGGAGGAGTAGCAAGATCGGGTCCCACTTCTCACCTGGGATCAATAAGGACACAGTCATTGCCCCACTAGCCTTCAACCATGACCGCTATCAAATAGGAAAATAGATTGGTGTGCTTCAATCCTCTGGGCCACCTTACTCTGAGCTAACGGACTCTTTACTTTTCTCACTTTATATTTTGGAACCAGTAGGGTTGAACAGAACCAAAGCTTCACTGAACTGACTGACAGAAGTCTTGTCTAGCCTTGGTCCAAAAAAAAGAGGTCAATACAGTTTGTTTTTGGTGCTGGGCATCTCTCCAACTATCACCATTCCCTTCCTTGAAACTTTTTTTAACTCCTTACCTCCAGACCTCCAGCAAGGCTCACTAATTCCCCAAAAGGTGCCAGCTGATAAGATCAAGCATTTGCCAGGAATTTGCATTTTAACAAAGTTCTCTTGAAAATGAAAACTTTTAAGGTTCAAAGGAATTCTAAGCTTCAAAGCACGGAATGTTTGTCTTCAAGGTCTTGCCCAATATTTTCCATGTTTCTTGATGGAGGCTGAGAGGTCTGATGGTCAGAAACCCTGCCCACAAGGTGTGGGCAGCGGCCTAACATTAAAACTAGCCTGAAGGAGCTTGCGAACATCTCCATCAGGAAGACTTGCTGATTTTCTACCCGTCCCACAAACATGCATACGTGCATACGAACACTCCCGCCCCTGTTGGTTTAGTCACCCACTGAGTTTCATTGACAAAGTGTGCTTATCTCCAGTATGGTACTTATCACACTGGACTGAAATTAATTGTTTATTTAATTTTCTTCCTCATCAGAATTTCATCCCCTTGAGGGCAGAAACTATACTGCTGCTCTCTGTGTACATTTTGGTCAACATGACACAGTTCCTAGAGAAAATAAGGCCTTAATGGTAGGAATAGTCTACTCACTTGGTTGTTTTATAACCTAGGTTTTCCTTTTTGTTTGGATACTAACTACTTAAATAGTCAAAAAGTTTCCAGACTCCTCAAGGCCTCTGTTTAAAATGGGGTGATATTCTTTCCACCCTTCAGATCCTGAGACCTCCTCTCCTTAAAACTCAGCTGGGAAACAACTGTAAAAATCATGTGCCAATGTAAGAATTTTTAATTATTATTCTTGATAAAAAGAGTACAGTGGCAGCCCAGAACAAAATAATGAGTTCTCTTGCTGGCCTCTCCTCTCCATATTCAGGGTCTTTAGGATGTACTCATCTGACAGTTCTCTTCATCCAGGACTTTCTCGTCAGGAAATACTATCTATACTCTTTCCTTACCTTCCCTGTGTAAGAGAAATGAGAGAAATGGCCTTTGTAGCTACTTATGGAGCCACGCATTATTCTTTGTGCTTTGCGTGAGCTGTCTTATTTTACTTTCTCAACTATACTGTAAAGTAGTTGCTATTAACCCATTTTTCAAAGAAGAGAGCCGAGGTTTAGAGAAATTGAGTAACTTGCAAAAAAGTCACCCAGAGAGGTAGTGATAGGTTCAGAACTGGAGCTCTCAGTTGTTCTGGATGAAAATCATTAGATATTCTCTCCATCCCCCTGTTGTTTTCTAAGCTGAGAGCTACTGGATTTCCAAGGTGATATTTTGATCTTTTGTCTGTCTCTGGGATTGTCATATCCTATTGAGTGTGAAGGAATGAGTAGGTCCTTCCCTATCAAGGCCAAATTTGTTCATTATAACGTAAGCATGCTTCTGTAAGTCAAGCAATGACTCTCCTAGGCACCCTTGGGCAGGGTTGACCTGTAGAATCAGAGTACTAGCCAAGGACACCAAAGGTAAGATTCACGCTGGGCAACAGAGAAAAACAGGCTAAGAAGAGCCACAGCGAAGCTAACAGATTTGCTCAGTCAGTCACAGTTCTCTGCACTCTTTAAAGTGTGCTTTCAAATACTAGCAAAACAAGGGGGGAAAAAGTCTCTTCAAATACCCCCAACTGAAAAGGATAAAAACTTGCACATACCCAAATTAAAAATTAAAATCGACGTCATTCCAAATGCTTAATTCAGAAATAGCAAGGCCTCGTTTGGAAGCTGTCAGCTTTGACAGCAACATCTTTTGTTTATAAGAATGTATCAGTAAGGTCTTTGCTGCTTTCCAGAGCATCTTCTCAGTAAATCCGCAAGATAAGTAGGGCAGGCATTAGAGAAGAACTGTAGAATGAATGTATACCTTAGAAGAGTCATTGGAGGAACTCTAGTCTAACTTCTTCTAGTATATGCATGAGGAAGTCAGAGTACTAGGAAAAATAGTAACAACTTCACCTAGACATTGCAAATTACCACAGTCAGGATAGGATGGTTTATGCTGTGTAATGTATAAACCCCAAACCTCACAGTGGCTTAGCCTTTAAAAGTGTTCCTTGCTTATACAATTCTGCTGCAACTTGGGTAGCTCACCAGGGCAGCTCTCTTCTAAGGCATGACTTTCTTCTAACATATGACTTTATAGACTTTTGTAGTTTTCCATCTTGTGGCTTCATCATCTCCACATGTGCCTTTTGGAATCACTATGACAGATAAAGACAGCTGATGGTTTGTCAGGGCTAGTCATGGCTCTTACTCAGAAAAGACATGTAAATTCTACTCAGGCTATTGTTTGGAACTAATAATATGGTCTTGAGCAAGGATCTGGAAAACACTGTATTTCATATATCCAGAAAGTAGAGGAGAATCCGATATGGCTGGGCAACAGTAATCTCTACCAAATAAGCGGTCCAAAATCCACCCTTCCGGATGGTCTCTTTCTACTAGCACATGGCCTCTGGGCACTATTTGTAATAGACGCTGGAAACTGAAGAAGACTAATTGGAAATTTCAGAAAACTCTAATGTTATCTTAACACTAAACTTTTTTTCCATTCATTTTAGGGAAATAACTTGTTTCATTTAACCTCATTAATTGACTAACTTAAAGAATTACTGAGTTTCTGAAAGGTTGCCATCTTTATTTTTCCTTTTAGTCCTTGCAACAAGCTACTGGAGTTGGTATTCTTACCCCAGATTGAGATAGGAATGCTTTGGTTGCAAATTACATAAAATTAATAAATGACTTCAAGTTAAAAAAAAAAAAAAAAAGAACTGAAAGGAGAAATAAAGAGATTCAGAGCTCAAATAGGAAACTCAAATAGGGAATGTCATCAGGATAACAAACTACAATTGGGTCTCATTCAGAATTTGTAGCTGCTCGCTCAAGAGCTGCCTGTCTCCTGTGAGCACATTTCAGCTTCTCTGAAGCACTCTGTACCTTTTCTCAGTCTCTCTCCAAATGCCTGCCCTCCATCCCCTGCCACTGGCCAACTTTCTCTGCTTTCAGTTTCTGAATGTTTTATTGTTTCTGCTTGTATACAGCTCAAAATCTTGCACCAATTCTCTCCACATCTCGGCAACCCTCAATTCTGGACATTCCCCTTGCCACTAACTGTTCTTGTCTCTTACTATCCTCATTGGAAATTTCAAAATACCATATACCTGGCTTATTCTCGTGAACTACACCATGCAAGTCCTATGTCATAGGCCCACTTACAGGTCAGCTGCCTTTGGATCAGGTCTCCACCTAGGCACACACCTATACACCTGTGCCCTGGTTAAAGATGTTGGAGAAGCAATAAACATGGACAGTCTGACTTAGCAGGAGCAAGGACAAGGGAGCCTACTGCAGTAAAGGGGCAAGTGGGTACAGTAATGAATATGCCTAATCTTTGTGCCAGGTCACTTCTACGGTCTGAATGTTCATGTCCCCTGCCAAAAGTCATGTGTTGGGCTTCCCTGGTGGTGCAGTGGTTGAGAGTCCTCCTGCCGATGCAGGGGACACGGGTTTGTGCACCGGTCCGGGAAGATCCCACATGCTGCGGAGCAGCTGGGCCCGTGAGCCATGGCTGCTGAGCCTGTGCGTCCGGAGCCTGTGCTCCGCAACGGGAGAGTACACAACGGTGAGAGGCCCACGTAACTGCAAAAAAAAAAAAAAAAAAAAAGTCATGTGTTGAAATCCTACCCTCCAAAAGTGATGGTATGAGAAAGAAGGGCCTTTAGGAGGTTCCTAGGTCATAAGGGTGGAGCCCTCTTGAGTGGAATTAGTGGTCTTATAAAAGAGATTCTACAGAACTCCCTAGCCCCTTCCACCATACGAAGATACAATAAGTCTGCGACCAGGAAGAGAGCCTTCACCTGACCATGCTGGAACCTTGATCTCAGACTTTCAGCCTCCCGAACTGTGAACAATAAAGTTCTGGTATTCATAAGCCACCCAGACTGTGGGGTTTTGTTAGCAGCCCAGATGGACTAAGCATCACAGTACTAGTAAACATTAACGTGAGATTTAAATGCAAAATTGCCTGACACCTCAGTATCCAGCTGAATGAGGAAACATGTAAAAGCAACACCTAGGCTTCAACTTTGTAGTCTCTTTCACTCTATAGATCCTCAGCCCTCAGCCAGTAATAAGTCTAGCTAAACAGATGCCTCACAAAAGTAAAATGTTTTGCTAAACCTGAATAAATTACTTTACAGCATATTTAGAGGGCATTCCTGATTGAATCAACCAAACGCTGGAATAGTTAGAGTGACTGGTTGGAAATAATAAATCAACAATTCTCAGACTGGAACTTTGAATTTGGTCTCTAGGGGAAACATTAGCCAGGTTGGATCTGCTCAAGTGGGAACTTGGCTTAGTTTAAGTGCAAGAATTCATTTTACATGCTTTCTTTCAAAATTTGTGAATGTGTGTCACTACCAATACTGATGATTGTCACAAAATCCTAGGTGACATTACACAAAACACTTAACCTTTACTGTTTCCACAACAGTAAAATAAGAGGAATTATATTAAATTACCTCCTAGGGTCCTTAGAGCTACAAAATTCTATGACTAGCTCATCTTTCACATTTAGCATGTAAATGTCTACATCTACTGATTACAACCTGAGGCAAGTTCATTTTCCTCCATGTTCATTTTTTTTTTTTTTTTTTTTTTTTTTTTTTTTTTTTTATGCGTTACGCGGGCCTCTCACTGTTGTGGCCTCTCCCGCTGCGGAGGACAGGCTCCGGACGCGCAGGCTCAGCGGCCATGGCTCACGGGCCCAGCCGCTCCGCGGCACGTGGGACCTTCCCAGACCGGGGCACGAACCCGCGTCCCCTGCATCGGCAGGCGGACTCTCAACCACTGCGCCACCAGGGAAGCCCCCTCCATGTTCATTTTAAATAACATCCAAGAATCCTTGAAGAGATTTTCTTAACTAAACTGTAGTCCCATCCAGTAGAACTTTCAATGATGATGGAAACTGTATGTATCTGTCTAATACAGTAGCCTCTAGCCATACATGACAATTGCATACTTCAAATGCAGCTAGTGCAGTAGAGGAACTGAAATTTTACTTTCATTTAATTTAAATGTAAACAGTCGCATGTGGCTAGTGTCTACCATATTGAACGGTGTAGGACTGGAGATGTATGTAGTGTGAATATCAAAAAGAGAAATCAAGAGGTAACGATACTACTTTGATGCATGTTTTAATATTTGAAAACCACTGACTTTCATTTTCGTGTGGAATTGTGGTGGACTCTATTTTTATTTTATTGTATTTTATTTATTTTTAAAATTTTTATTGGAGTACAGTTGATCCACAATGCTGTGCTATTTTCAGGTGTATCACAAAGTGAATCAGTCATACATGTACATATATCCACTCTTTCTTAGATTCTTTTCGCATATATGTCATTATAGAGTATGGAGCAGAGTTCCCTGTACTATATGGTAGGTCCTTATTAGTTATCTATTTTATATATAATAGTGTGTATATGTCAACCCCAGTCTCCCAATTTATCCTTCCCCCTTCACTTTCCCCCTTAGTAACTGTAAGTTTGTTTTCTACATCTGTGACTCTATTTCTGTTTCATAAATAAGTTAATTGGTACCATTTTTTTTAGATTCCACATATTCCACATATGATATTTGTCTTTATCTTACTTCACTCAGTATGACAATCTCTAAGTCCTTCCATTTTGCTGTAAATGGCATTATTTTGTTCTTTTTATGGCTGAGTAATATTCCATTGTATATATGTACCACATCTTCTTTATCCATTCCTCTGTCGATGGACTTTTTGGTTGCTTCTATGCCCTAGCTACTGTAAATAGTGCTGCAATGAACATCGACGTGCATGTATCTTCTCGAATTATGGTTTTATTGGGATATAGGCCCAGGAGTGGGATTGGTGGATCATATGGTAGCTTATTTTTAGTTTTTTAAGGAATCTCTATACTGTTCTCCACAGTGGCTGATGGACTCCTCTTTTTAAATTTTAGGTAAAAATCTATTCTGGGATGATGCAGGCCTTTCCCAAAGTAGGGAAGTGATCGATGATTTCTAAAGCTCTAGCTCTATGTGTCAGAACAGTAACGAATGCATCTAAACAAATATCAAAGGAAATTCATTCGCCAAATCTTTAAAAGAAAAAGACAATTCCCTCTTACAATATCTCATCATAGATCTGAGATATTTAAATAGGGTTCTTTGCAAAAGACAGGAGCAAGACAAATGAAAAGATATAAAAATGTTTAGTAGTTTACTAGATATAAAATTTGGAGCCCTGAATTTTTAGTTCTATTTTTATCATCAATCACTATTTTCTTTAATTTTAAATTACCGTTTAATGTAAAATTCACCATCAGTTTATTAACAGCTTTGGGAAAGGGAAGGTAGTGGTGGGGGAAAACACTTTTTTTTTTTGTCTAACTTATTATTATGGCACTCATTACCTAGGCTACCGCTTTTATTTTCAGTAACAACATTTAAGTTTGGTTGGTCCGCGGCATATGGGATCTTCCAAGACCAGGGCTCGAACCCATGTCCCCTGCATGGGCAGGAACAGCAGCAAGACGCTTTTGACAAGTAGATGGTTTATGCCTAAGTGATCGTCTTTTACGACTTTTTATGATCAATCACAAAATGGCCTTTGAGAATGCGCAGACGTAACTCTGAAGGATCAAGCCCTTTCTATTGCCTTTAACTGCCCTGCTCAGCATGAGGCATGCTGTCTACTTCATGTGCAATAACTTTTCATTGCAGTGTGGTCTCCTCATGAAATTTTTTAAAGAAATCTTAGTGGGAAGTTAAGAATATAAGAATAAGTTAAGATATTGCCTGTGGTTCTACCAGGAACATTAACTGTATTGATGATTGGATGAGCCCTCCAGGCATGGCTTATTCACATAGGCCTAGGCCAGCAACGGTTCTGTTGCAACCCCTTCTCTGTTTCTCAACTGGCAGGTGGTGGTGGTTGTGTTTTTGTGTTTTTAAATGTGCCTTATATTTGAATAAATGTGGTAGTCGTTATTCTGTGCAAGTCTCTTCAATATATTGGATCACCATAAAATGGGATTAATGAAGCTACCTACCACCCTTCCCTAATTAGTGGATCCTGACGCTTCTAAAATACTATAATTTTCAGACACCTTACAATTTATCCACTTTAAACCATTATCTTTTACATAAGGAAGACTAAGTCAGTTGGGACATAAGATTACAACTTTATTTTTATACAGTAAGATATTGCTTAATAAGAATGCTCAAGAAGAGGGATATCCCAGTTAGCTGAAATTGCTACACAACAGGTATGGTCCATAGTCCTTCTTATGTACATTGTATATTATCCCGAGTCCTGTTTCCTATGTACAGTTTAGTGTAGGGATAAAGCTCAGTTGGACGAGGAAAGACAATTTAGGATCTCAGGATCATTGTCTTGGGTTTAGATGTGGAAGGTTAAGGAGGAGATGACCCCATTGTGTCACCAGGATGCATTCTAGTTCCACATCTTCATGTTGACTGTATTTACTGAATATACCAAAGGAAATTCCTTCACCAAGTCACACATAACCAAAACACTGGTTCTTATATCAAACACACTTTTGTGTACAATTCCAAGTAAGCAACTTTGTTTTTTTAATTTATTTTATTGAAGTATACTTGATTTACAATGTTGTGTTAGTTTCTGGCATACAGCTATGATTGCACATATATATGACAGTTTGCATTTGTTAATCCCAATACATCCCTTTCCCACCCACCTCTCCCTTGTCAACCGCAAGTCTGTTCTCTATGTCTGTGAGTCTGTTTCTTTTCCTTAGATAAGTTCATTTGTGTCATATTTTAGATTCTGCATATAAGTGATATCACGTTTGTTTTTCTCTTTCTGACTTACTTCACTTAGTATGATAATCTCTAGGTCCATCCATGTTGCTGAAAATGGCATTATTCATTATTTTTTATGGCTGAGTAGTATTCCATTTTATAAATATACCACATCTTCTTTATCCATTTATCTGTTGATGGACATTTTGGTTGTTTCCATGTCTTCGCTACTGTAAATAGCACTGCTATGAACATAGGGGTGCGTGTATCTTTTCGATTTATAGTTTTGTCCAGAAATATGCCCAGGAGTGGGACTGCTGGATCATATGGCAACTCTATTTTTACTTTTGTAAGGAACCTCTATACTGTTTTCTATAGTGGCTGTAGCAATTTACATTCCCACCGACAGTGTAGGAGGGTCCCTTTTTCCCCACCTCCTCTCTAGCATTTATTATTTGTAGATTTTTTTTTTTTTTTTTTTTTTTTTTGGTACGTGGGCCTCTCACTGTTCTGGTCTCTCCCGTTGCGGAGCACAGGCTCCGGATGCGCAGGCTCAGAGGCCATGGCTCACGGGCCCAGGCGCTCTGTGGCATGTGGGATCTTCCCGGACCGGGGCATGAACCCGTGTCCCCTGAATCAGCAGGCAGATTCTCAACCACTGCGCCACCAGGGAAGCCCTGTAGATTTTTTAATGATGACCATTCTGACCAGTGGTACCTCATTGTAGTTTTGATTTGCATTTCTCTAATACCTGGTGATGTTGAGCACCTCTTCATGTGCCTGTTGGTCATCTGTGTGTCTTCTTTGGAGAAATGTCTGTTTAGGTCTTCCACCCATTTATTGATTGGGTTGTTATTGAGCTGTATGAGCTGTTTGTATATTTTGGAAATTAGGCCCTTGCCAATCACAACATCAAGCAATAGTTTTAAATTTAGTTTCTCTCCTTAAACATTTTGGAGATCAACTGAGTGAAAAGAGCAAAATTTTAGTTAGAGCCTTAAGATAATCATTTTCATTAGGAATTTTGTTAATATTCGCACAATTTTTTTTAATGTGTCTCCAGTCCAGCATGAGAAACAGACATCTCCACTAATTATTTGGTACTCTGGTAGCATCTTGAATTACTTTTTAATTTTATCATTCATATTTATCATCTCCACGATCACATTATAAAGACGGAATAGTCTCTTAAATTTATTGTGTGTACTGAGTACTTAGTGATATATATGGACATTTAGTGATATATTAGCAATTATCCATAAATTATTATACCAGTCTTATTTGTGAGTGTGTGTCTCTGTGTGTATATGTGATTGTGTGTGTTCACCTTTTTTGTATCAGAATATAGTAATTTACTAAATTACTAAAAATTTGATTAGTTGCATTCTGGTTAACAACGGCTTTACTCTAACAAACAGCTTTCACTTTAATTTTTAACATGCCTTTTTTTTTTTTAATACTAGGAGGTTGAGTATAAAGTGAGTGGTACCTAGGTTCTAACATTCTTAATAGTTAATGTTTGAAGGCTTTTTGCTGGCAGGGTAAAATATTCGCCTTTCATAAGACATTCAAAGTTAGTTCAAAGAAATATGGAAAAGAATGTCTTAAACATATCAACATTGAATTATTTTTGCACTTTCAACCATGGAAGATGATTCTTTCTTGTTTGAACCTCTTCAATGAATAAAGCATCAATTTTCCTCACACTGACAACATCGCCATTAAGAGATTATACAACATTCAAAAGAAAGTTGGGGAAGATTATTTATATCATTACCAATTGGATTACTGAGAATTTTCCACTAGAGAACATTTTCTTCTCAATTGTTTTCATTATTTTGGTGCTTAATTACTGTCCTAATTTCAAGTGGGATCATTGCCTCTTGGAATCCCTTTCATAGAGCCCATTTTCTGCTCACAGATAACAGAAAGATTTATAGTTATATATATATTTATATATATATATATATATATATATATATATATTTTTTTTTTTTTAAATTTTCCTGCTGTCAAATCTCTACCTGGTCTTCAGGGGCTAGATAGGTAGAGGCTAGAAGATGTACTATAATAGTAATTCTCATAATTTTTACATTGAAAGAGATTCTTACATATGACTTCTGTCTTTTCAGGGAGACTGTTACCATTATGGAACAAGAGCAATATATATATTTTTTTTTTTTTTTGTGGTATGCGGGCCTCTCACTGTCATGGCCTCTCCCGTTGCAGAGCACAGGCTCCGGACGCGCAGGCTCAGCGGCCATGGCTCACGGACGCAGCTGCTCTGCGGCACATGGGATCCTCCCAGACGGGGGCATGAACCCACGTCCCCTGCATCGGCAGGCGGACTCTCAACCACTGTGCCACCAGGGAAGCCCAAGGGCAATATTTTTATCTTCTTTATCCTTAGTTGCTGTATTTTTGTTTCTTTGTTCTGTCTTCCTAGTTATTACTGATGGCACATGGATTATGGAAAAGCTTGAAATTTCAGAACTTTCGAAATCATTTTGCTTTATTATTTTACTTATATAACAAGAAATAAAGGCTTACTCAGGCTGCATCAAATAATGGAGATGATACCACTCCAAATAATGGAGATTTACCATAATCTAGGTCTCAAAGAATCACAACATAAACCTTCAAAATATCCTCAGAAAAAGAACCAAACCCCAAATAAGCCTGAGTTTTACAAAAACTAGAACACAGTTCAAGAACTTTCCAGGAGCTAAGCAAGGCCTCTGTGAATAAAGCTCATCATTTCCTTCCTAAGGGCGTTGTCTTGGCTTTTCTCTGGTGCGCAGTCATCAAGACGACTGAATTATTCTCTGGTCTTCTCTGCTGCTTTGGTTGCCTACTTTGGTGTCATGAAGTCAAAGGCCCATCTCTTGATATCATCAGCTCTGGCTGGTGTATCAGGGCTACATTATCCAGAATGTGATTATCTATTTCCTAGGTATAAGTATTAATTTAATGAAGCATAAAATTGTGAAATGTTGCTTTGAAATTAACTTGTGTTCTATGTTTCAGGAAGTGGATTATTCACTTCCCACCCCACCAAAAAAAACCTTTGGCTACTGCTCTACTGCTGAAGATACCCTTATATTTGATTTTTTTTTTTTTTTTTGCGGGACGCGGGCCTCTCACTGTTGTGGCCTTTCCCGTTGCCGAGCACAGGCTCCGGACGTGCAGGCCCAGCGGCCATGGCTCACGGGCCCAGCCGCTCCGCAGCATGTGGGATCTTCCCGGACCAGGGCACGAACCCATGTCCCCTGCATCGGCAGGCGGACTCCCAACCACTGTGCCACCAGGGAAGCCTGATACCCTTATATTTGGAATGTTTGTCATATCCATAGATTTTAAACGATTTTAGAAAATTTCTGGGAACTTTCCATATCATTACCTTCTCCTAAAACACACACACATGCCCATGTGCACTCAAAAACACACACAAAACCTACAATTTTTATATTTAGCACCTACCCTTACCATTTTTATTTTCAGAAATGGAAGGTACTGAACAAATATTTATTAATTGCATAATTCTATCTTGGATTAAACATTTTTGGAAGCTGGGTAGCATGCTGTCTTAGATATTTTTGTATTGTTCAGTTCACTACCAAGTATAACCTAAAAATTAATAAAGGTCATGATGATTAAGGTGGGAAAATTATATAGATGTTTCTATGTTCAAATAGGGCATTAGAAAAATTGGCATTGACTTAACTGTGGCCTTTCTAGAAGGTGATTTGTCTATACAGATCAGTAATCTTAAAATACTTTTACCCTTTAATCCAGCCATTCTACTTATAAGTATTTATTATAAAGAAGCAATCAGAGGGTCAAAGACCACATCAAAATTTCATTAAAATATATTTATAATTGAAAGCATTCAAAGCATCTGGTTAAATGCTATTGTACTATAGATACAAATATACTATGCAGATATTAAAATAATGTTTTTTAAAATAAACAATGACACATAAAACTCAATGACATATTAAATTTAGAAGTCTGAATTAAAATATAAAAAAGTAAGAAATCATTTAGAAGTATGCGTGTGTGTGTGTGTGTGTGTAAAAAGAGGGAGAAGTTTAAATGAATATATTAAAACATATTATTAATGGCTGTTTCCAGTGGGTAGGATTATGGTTGATATATATCTTCTTGATAATTCTCAGAATTTTTCAAAATTTCTGTAGTAAATATGTAATGCTTTTATAATTGATAAGTGACAAAAAATATATAATTTGGCTTACTAACACCCTATTATTGAAAGAAGATATATTAGGTGTTCTAAATGATAGCTTTTCCACTCATGTGTCCTTGAGACCACATCACATAAGAGAAAGACGACACACTTTGGAGTCAAGTTTTCCTAGGAAGGACTCCTTGTTCTGTGTCACGCCTCACATGTGACTTGGGAATATCACCTTAGCTATCTGCACACCTGAGCTTTCTCATTTGAAACATGGGGATGCAAACATCAGCTTCACGTAATTTCTATAAGTAATGAAAAGAGTTAATAATTATATGAAACCAACTTCTATGACTGGTACAGAGTAGCCATTTAGTAAATGTTAGATGACGATGATGATTATAATTTGGTTTTGCTATTCTTCATGTTTCAATGGAAAATTGCATATTTTCCAAGAAAACATTTTGGGACCTTTAAAAGCAGCAGTTCTGCATACATGGAGTGAATTATTCCAAATGAAGTAGAGAAAGCATAGCATGTTAATTAAATTATTACTTCATGCTAGCTTGATTTTCTAACCCTCAAGTACTTTCACTTAAAATATTTCACTTAAATATTCACTTAAATTTTTCACTTAAAAATTCTCTCTCCTCAGATTTGTTCACTCATCTCATCAGAGATCCCCCAAAATAAAAATATCAAAATGAAAATAAAATAACCAGAACGTGAGCAGTTTCAGAGTACAAGCAAATTGGTTGGTTCCTCTATTAATAAACTCCACAGAGCACTTACTATGTGCCAGGTACCCACCATTCTAAGCACTTCGCAAACATGCCGTCTTTTAACACTTACAATAATCTTATGATAGATTCTCTTATCATCCCCACTTTAAAGATGAAGAATCTGAGACACAGAGGTATTCAGGAACTTTCCCAAGGTCACACAGCTGATACAGGGCAATGTAATACAACCCTAGGCAGTTTAAATCTTGAACCCACATTCTCCACCTTTCAGCTCTCCTGAATCATCAACACTGTTATACATTCTCCTTGTGTCTTGATTTGAAGATCCCCCTAATGCTTCCACTAGATTCATGTCGAAATCCTTTCCAGGCTGCTGAACAAAGGGTGTGTTTAATACCTACCCATTAAAATATAAGCTCGCTGGGGGCAGGAACATTTTCTGCCATGTTTATTGTCTATTTCCAGCACATCGTACAGTGCCTGGAAGAGAGGGCACTCAAATACTGATGAGTAAATCGGTGAATGAATTGGTGATAATCCAAAATTGCTTTCCCCTGATTTTAATCATTTTTATCCTGCTTTCCTTAGATGCATGTGAGTCCAACAAGCTGAACTTAAAGCACAAGTAACAATGTCTGGTCCATTTTTCTTTTTTTTTCCTTTCCTCCAGGAGGTCTTCTGCCTTCCTGGTTTGAAAAGAAAGTAAAATGCTTATCCCTGTTGTTTCACCTCCATCTTAGTTAGAAGCAATTTCTTTCTCTTCTGGAACAGTCCCTGTCTGCATTTCTACTAGCAGCCATTTTACTCCCTTGTCTTACCTATGTGTGCAGGTATCATCTTCCTTCTACCACCTGATGAATTCCTTAACTACATTGACTATTCTTATCTGTGCTTTTATTCTGCATAGCATCTAGCACAGTACCTGGCACATAACAGGCACTCCAGAAATGTTTTACCTGAAGAGAGAGGGCCAAAATGACCTTCATGAGGACAAGCAACTTATTCTATAGCAGAGGCTGGCAAACTTTTTCATGAGATGACAGATTGTCAGCATTTCAGCTTTGCAAGTGTCCGTGAAAAAATGGTGCCGGCCATATCAGTAAAAAAAGGATGTTGCAGCCATCAGGCCATCACATTACAGCTGCTGGACGGTGAGCCCTCAGAGAACCCAAGATAGAAACAGGATGCCTGCCACCTAGCAGTCAACAGCTGCAGTCACCCCTAATGGTGCACCCTGAGGAGACTCAGGATGAGAAGCACAGGATACTGACCCCAGATAGCTGAGGTGCCCATCAAAGGAATGATTTCAGTGAGCCCAGACTTCTGCATCTTGCCATATATAGAAAAGCGCTACGTTCCTGAACTTGAGATATCTGGTTTTCTTTAATTAATAATAATTTTTGACGTTCCAGCTACCTGGTCTTTGTTGCAAAGACTCCTATATATCCTGGCTCCTCCCTTACCTCTTCAGAGCAGTCCCTCAGAGCTATCTGAGAGGCTGTGTCCTGGGCTTAAGTCCTCAGTTTTTTCTGCCAAATAAAACATAATTCTCAACTTTGAGACTGTGCATTTTTTCCAGTCAATAGAGGCCACACTATCTCTGTTGTAACTGCTTAACTCTGCCTTTGTAGCATGGAAGCAGCTATAGACAATAGGCAAATAAATGAGCATAGCTATGTGCTAATAAAACTTTATTTACAAAGGAGTCTGTGGGCTAGATTGGAGCACAGCCCACAGTGTTTTGCCAACTCCGGTTCTTAGCACACCCCACCCTGTAGTGCCTTCTGCATTCTGAGGACATAGCAAAGGGTAGAGGCAGGCAGAAAGAATGAATTTATCAATAAAACCTTCCCCATTACTGGAAAAGCTCAGAAGAATGCAGCCTCCAGAAAATAGCTCAGATGCTTCGTTTGCATATGCAAAGCCCATTCTGTGGTTTACTTTATGTATCTTTCTTTGCCTGCATAAAATCTTCTCCTAATCTCATCTTCTCAATTTCCCCTTCAAGCTCTCATCCTTCCAAACCTTTAAAAGAAACTAAATAAATGTTTCCTACTAAAGATAATGGGCTTTCAGGGATCTCTCTGCAAAGAGGAAATAAGGCGAAAAAAATCTTATTAGGACCTATTTCCATCATATAGATTGATCTGTAACTCTCCAATTATAAATTTGGATTTTGTTTTATTAATCAATTCTATCTCTTTTCTTATAATATCCCTTTAGGATATCGAAAATGAAATTAGTTCTCGGCAATTTCCTAAGGCAAAGGGGAAAAATGTATAGAAAATAACTTGGCTGAAAATAAAATCACAGGCAGATGTGAAACACCATGCAACTAAGTGGTAAAGTATACTAATTCAATAATGATCACCTATTTACTTCTAATTTAAAGGGTGTATTAGTGTCCATGCAGGGAAATAGAAACAAGTATTTGCATTTCAATAGAGGAAATTAGGACTTCCCTGGTGGCCCAGTGGCTAAGAATCTGCCTGCCAATGCAGGGGACACAGGTTCGAGCCCTGGTCTGGGAAGATCCCACATGCCGCGGAGCAACTAAGCCCGTGTGCCACAACTACTGAGCCTGCGCTCTACAGCCCACGAGCCACAACTACTGAGCCCGAGTGCCACAACTGCTGAAGCCCATGCGCTCTAGGGCCCGTGCTCCGCAACAAGAGAAGCCACCACAATGAGAAGCCTGCACACCGCAACGAAGAGTAGCCCCCGCTCACCACAACTATATAGAAAGCCCGCGCACAGCAACGAACACCCAACACAGCCAAAAATAAACAAATAAATTTTTTAAAAAAGAAAAAAATTAAAATAAATAAATAGACGAAATTCAAGGCAGGACATTGTTTACACGGGTAATTAAGAAGTTGAGAAGCTAAAGAGGGAAAGAGGCCGTGTTATCAGAGCCCAAAGGGGTCAGGATGGGCCTGGCTGGCAGGAAGTGGCTCACAGAGTATAAGCAGCTGGTGCTGAGCTGCCCCTGAGGCTTAGAGAGAGGGAGACAGTGCCTTGGTTTCTCCCTTCCTTCCACCTTCCAGTCTGCCACCAATGCCTCCTCTTGGATGAACCCGGATGTAAAGCAGCTGACAAAGGAGACTGGGAGACAGCCTGAAGAGTCAGCTTCTTGTGATAAGGGGCAGAGTGGAGAAAGAGAATTTAAGGGCAAACCTGCCTGAACCAGTACAAAAGGAAAAAGTGAGAGGACAGATAGGAAGAAATACATTGACATTGACTGTACACTCCATGAGGCTTGGGAAACCACAGGTGCCTTGTTTATATGTGCATTAGCCTGGACCTACAGTAGGGATCACTCAGTAAATACTTGCTGACTAAATGAGTTAAAGAGGATTGCTCCTACGGAGGCTCACACCATACAGCATGAGCTTCAAATTCTCCCTTTTCCAATTTCTTTGACTATCCTTCTTTCCTCCCTTCTTTCACCACAGTGACGTACAGCTGAGCCATAACTGCCATCAAACTATAGATATTGGTCCCGTGAAGCAGGTTAGGCTAGTATCTACACAGCTCCATCACACAGCATCCTTATCCCTGCCTCTCTACATAAGGCCACGCTTTCCAAGGCCTGGGATGACCCTTCCAGCTCTATCAGCCTGTTCCAGTCTTCTGCCTACTGTACAATTCCCACTAAGACCTCTTCCTCCCTAATCCTTCTTATACTATTCCAGACCACAGTGATCATCTCCACCTTTGATCCTCTATCAATCACTAGCACCATTACAGCTTCAGTGCCTAATCCCATCTTTATCTGTTTCGTATTTATGGACACGAAGTATTTTCTTAAATACATCATTCTGAGTGTCACCCTATTCCTAGTACACATCATACCTTAAAAGGACCAAGCTTTGCCCTGGTGCCCTCGTGGTCCCCATTACTATGTGGGGAGTTAACTGAAAATTTGGAGAAATTGTGGTGGAGCCCCAGTGTGTGACAGTAGCGGGCAGAAGGCCTAGATCCCTTTTATGGGATCACCCACCTCCAAGTTCTCCCCTCTGGGTCTGTTCCCCAGACATTATGTAAGTACTCTGATTTACAGCCCAGACGGTGTAATAAATCAATTTTCCCTCCTGGCATTGTGACTAATGAAGACTGAGAATTGAAAATGCTCTTATTAACCTAGCATCTAAGCAAGAAACTCTTCTAATTTAAACATTTCTATTTTATGAAACCAGACAAATACGTTTTATTAACAATATTGTCTAGAAGACTTTAGATTCAGGTATATTTATTGTGCCTATAAAACCAGTCACCATTTCCATTTCCCATGGACACCAAGCTCAACTTTCTATGAACTTTTAACAATGAATGAAAATTGATTAAAATCACACATGAGGAATTATTTTTTTCCCAAGCATAGCTAACAATTTTCTGAATAAACTTGACCTTTTCACTTCCATTCATTTTAACATAAAGGTGAATGAAAATCACATTCAAACAAGTATATCAATCCACTTGGGCAAGCCCAGAAAGAAACTTATGTCTGTGAAAATGAAAAGTAATTTACTTGTTTTATTAAGATGTATTGTAAAATCACAGTTGTGACCTAATGCATGTTTAGCAGCTCTGTGCATCTATTTATGATTTTCTGTGGGTTTTTTTTAATGATTTGTTTTTCCCAGAATGAGGAACATAGCTCTTAAGGAGAAAGAGATTTATATATACTTTTTCTTGTTTGTTTTTAGAAATGATTCTTTAATGTAAAGCTCCTATATTAGTGAAACCATCTACCTCTGACACAGTTTTCTGCATAGCATTTTTTTCAAAGTGATTTCACATGTATTTCGCTGATTTGATCTTACCAGCAATGCAATGACCTTTTTGGTGACACACTTCAGCCTCCAGTAGAAGCTCATCTCTCGGCCAATGCACTTCCTCAACCCCTTTTCCCACCCTACTCACCCCAGTGCAGAGCGACTTAGACACAGTCAAAGACAAAATGGGCTCTAAATTGCTCAAGGTATAAAGAGAGTGGAGACTGTGGTGAGAAGAGCACAAACAAAAGAGACTCCATCTTCTTTGTCGACTATCTTCTAGGGGTTTCCTTCAGATTGACTTCTATCTATCCATGCAGCTGATTGGTCTGGGGCTGCCATCCCTTTTAGAGCTACATCCTACTCTTAGAGAGGGAGAATCCAGGATGGCTCCAAGGAAATAAGGGATAAATCAGGCTGTTTAGGCCTGTTAAATACCAGAAGGGGTCCTCTGCCTCACATGTGAGCAGGCCACGTCACCAGGCTTAAATATGAGAGGGGATGTAGGGCCATAGTTCCAGTTAGCAAGGAAAGGGGCATTTGTCTTGAAGTGGCTCTGTGACCCAGGGAGCAGAAGCCAAGTATATTAGGGAACAGGGTAAGATTTGATCATTCAAGATCAAGGCCAAATATCTTAAACTATATAATAATGCCTATTTTACTATCATATAATTCGAAGCTCAGAGAAGTCAAATGGCTTGTCTTAGTATCACATAATTATCAGCTCAGAAAAGAGCATGAGGCTTGATTATTCCTGTAGGGTACTTTCTAGGGGGCCTCATAGCAACCTGGAGCTGTGATGAGACCCCCTAGAATCCAAGCTTCTCCCTCACACCTGTGACATCCTCTGGTGCCTGTGCCCTATCTGCAGGGCCATTCTCAGGTGGTCACCCACCACCAGTGGACCAGAAAGATGCTGGGAGCAGAGAGCATCCACTGTGATTCTCTTCTGACACCACAGAGTGGCTCACGTCATTTCATCCTCTGGGAACACCTTCCCACATCATCATAACCTATCAATAACTTTTCCTCACTTCAAAACTTCCTTCCTCCGTAATGGTTTTCTTGACCATACTCTCATAGTTGGAATGATGGTGAATTTGAGCAATAAATTTTTACTGAATACCTACTGAGTACTACAAATTGGGTCAAGTTCTTTCAGGGAACAAAAGTACAATGCATTGTTCTTACCTGCCCTCAAGCAACTTACAGTCTATTGGGGTTGATTCTCAAAGAAACTAACCGTCACATGACATCACAGTGAAGCCACTTACAGACTTTCCAAGCAGTGGCTTCCTCAAAGCGAGTGAAGCTTGAGCTCAAATCCCATTACCCCAAGTGCCCATATTTATAATTATTCACCCAAGAGAAAATTAATCACTTTCTATCCAGAGATATCTTTCTAGGCTTATGCTGAATTGCTACGGACAGTTTTCATTGGTATTTAACTTTCCACATTATTTTTGTAGGTGTCCACAAGTTGCCATTTCAACTCGGAGATTTTATAATACTGTATTTTCCCATCTTGACAGGGCTATAAATCCCTGCAGAGGCAGAGACTTCTTTCCATAACAGCCTCAGCTTTCCAGGCACACAAACAAACTGTTCCTTGGATGTAGCCGGCACTCTATTTTACAGGGTTTTGATTGAAAAGTGCCTGCATGGACTTGGACCTCAAGTACATTAGTGCTCAAGGTGGCTCTAACATTTTCAGATTTTGCTCTTTTGGCAAATTTAGTTATCTTCTTTAAACCTGAGTTTCCCACATTTAAAATGAGAATAATGATTCCTAAACTGCAGGATTGTTATAAGATTTTTAAAAAATATTTCATAATAAGCCATCTGGCACACAAAGAACCATAAAGCATGATCTTCAACTGATCTTCAAGGGCTTAACTGTAGCTAAGAGACCTGAATCCAAATCCTATCTCCTCTACTTGCATGTAGTGTGCATACACGCTCTGTAAACCTAAACATTCTCATAAATCAAAGGGAAACAATAGTAACAGAATCCACCTCCTGAGATTTTGCAAGGATGTTTGTAGAGCACTTAGCACACTGCCTGGCACATAGGAAGCACTCAGTAAATGTCAGCTTTTAAGATTCATATCCATTATGTAGATCTAGGAGCATCGTGTGTGAATTCACAAGATCTTAATTAGGATCCCATCATTTATTCAAAGATCTATTTTCACCTTAGGTAAAAGGTACAAACAGTGTCTTGTAGATACCTTGGTCCTAACTGAGGAGTGAGAAAAGGCTCTGTGAAGTTAATAATAGTAATAGGGCAACATCACATAGCTCCTGCACATCTTCTACAAAGCTCCTGAGATTCTGATGACAGCTAAGCCTGCAATGGCTATGTGTTCACTGAACGAGCCAGGAGAGCTAACCTAAAGATGAGTAAGAAGGATTTCCCTGGCGGTGCAGTGGTTGGGAATTCGCCTTCCAGTGCAGGGGGTACAGGTTTGATCCCTGGTCAGGGAGCTGGGATCCCACATGTCTCGTGGCCAGAAAAACAAGGCATAGAGCAGAAGCAATGTTGTAACAAATTCAATAAAGACTTTATAAATGGTCCACATCAAAAAAGTATTTTAAAAAAATGACGATGAGTAAGAAAGACACAAATCTTGTGATTAAATTGCCTATGATCTCATCTGGGAGTAGGACATGCACATAAAGAATACCACTGTAGTGGAATACGTACTTTCTGATACGGTGCCTTTAGGGTACGAATGAGATGGATCAACTCCATTCACGGATAGAGAGCCATAAAGAAAACCTCCACTGAGAGGTTGTACTTGACATCAGTCTTAAAGGCAGAGTGAGGGTTTCCCAGGCAGAAGAGGTAGCTGAGGAAATAACGACACAGTCAAAGAACCTGAGGCATGGAATGGCCCAGGATGACAAAGGGAAAGGATGGAGTTGTTCTTGTGCCGGTGGAGTGGATATAACTTAGGGAAACGTTAGAAGAGAAGCGAAAACTGGCTTATCTAGAAACTTTACCTAAAGCTCAGTGATTCTTGACATTTCGAGTTCACAAGTTTCTTTCAGTTTCCAGTGAATGTTATGTAGCCTCTCTTTGGGAAAAGATACATACTTATATTTTTATAAAATACCCTGAATACTGGGAGAGACAGGAAATAGAGCTTCTAGCCAGGAAAAAAAAATTACTCTTAGTCTATCAGACAAGCATATGGAGTCTCCGCAGGATGAAATGGTAATGCAGGTGGTGACTGGTTGGTCCTCCTGTATCAACAGCTTTGTTTGCTTCTTTTGGTCTTGTTTGTTTGTTTTCTTTTGGAGGCTGCCCGGTTTTCATTTCAACAGCTACACCTCCTCCATATAACATGGAGATGCTTTGAGAGAAACTGACTCAATCTTTAGGGTCTAGGGGTATGGCATGTGGTTCCAGCTTAAACTAATCATCAAAATTCTACCCTTTGACCACAGTTATTGATTTACGGGAGGGTATGAAACACATATTTGACCAAGTAATTTACTAAAAAGGTTGGCTGAAGGCTTCTGGGAAACGAGCATCCTTGATTTTTCTGGGAGGGCTTCCAGAAGCAAATTGCAGAATTTCTCTCTTTATCTATATTGTTCAAGGCATAGTAGCTGTGGGAGTTACTGCCAGCCATATTCTGTGACCATGATGGGAAGCCAGGCTTTAGAATTAAGCCTGTGCAATAGCAGGTGGAATGAAGAGGTGGAAAGGAACATGGATCTTACTGACACTTCTGAGTCACAGAATCAATATAGTTCTGAAGTCGTCCACCTACCACCAGGCCTTCCTTTTACGGTGGCCACTAAGTCCCTTATACGGTTAAACAAATCTGAATTCAATTTTTTTTTTCGGTACGCGGGCCTCTCACTGCTGCGGCCCCTCCCGTTGCGGAGCACAGGCTCCGGACGCGCAGGCTCATTGGCCATGGCTCACGGGCCCAGCCGCTCCACGGCATGTGGGATCTTCCCGGACCTGGGCACGAACCCGTGTCCCCTGCATCGGCAGGCGGACTCTCAACCACTGCGCCACCAGGGAAGCCCTGAATTCAATTTTTATTTGGTTGTATCCAACAGTACCCTAAATAATACGTTGCAAAAAATGATATATACTCTCCTTTTTGTCCAATACAGTGCTTGCCTTCCACTCTCTCCCTTGTGCCTCTCCCTTTGGCCTCTCAGCTCCTCCCACACCACGTGGTCTCTGCTCTTGGGTACTTAATTCCATCCTCCTTGATGGAGCTGGGAAAGTATTAGGAGGCCTTCAGGTCTTGCCTTTGCTTAGTTGTTCTATTTGTTTGTCTTAATAAACAGCTCTTCCTTTGGCTAATAATAACTTCCTTTTAAAACATAACTATCAATTTGCAACTAGCAGATAAGTAAGTTATGGAGATCTAATGCACAACATAGTCAACAATACTGTATTATCAATTTCAAAGTACTAAGAGACTAGATCTTAATCGTTTTCAACACACACAAAAAAGACACGATAACTATGTGAGGCGATAAAGGTGTCAGCTGGCCCTACTATAGTAATCATATTGCAATATATAAATGTATCAAACCAACAGTTTGTACACCTCAAGCTTACCCAATGTTATATGTAAATTATCAAAAACAACAACAACAATACAACTCTAGGGTTTATAAGGTTATAATGTTTATAACAGCCTCTGCCTCTTTGCTCTGCCTCTCAAAGACTGCTAAGTTTTCCTTCTTCGTACTTAGATGTGCACCACGACACCCAGAGGAAGGTGGAAAATCTCTAATAGGAATATGGGGATGGGAAGGTAAAAACTTCAATCTACCATCATAGTGTTTGCAGTGTGTTCAGAGATTCCCCCAAAGACCATGGAGTTTGCAAGGATCCATAAGTTCAGGGTAGGAATACTTGCTTTATATGCTGGGGAGCTATTGAAGGAATTTAAGGAGAGATATTACATGGCCATATTTGTGTTTTTCAAAGCTCACTACGGAGCAATGTTCTTAATAAATGGGTAAGTGAAAGTCTCCTAAAGACACATTTTATTTTTATGCCTAGAATTTATCCTAATTTGTTCTTGTGACAGCTTTCTCTAGATAGATAGATAGATAGATATCTGTACAATGGGCCATTCCTTCATAGTACACCAATGTAGTTTCCGTAGTTTCTTTTGAGTTTCACTATGTCTGTAAGACAATTCTCATAGGATGTTTTAGATTTATCACTATTTAATTATTTTGTAGTTTTATGCCATCCTACTTAGAGCAGCCTGCATACTCACAGAATCATAGAACTATAGGTTTAAAGTGGATCATAAGGTCCAGCTTATCTAGTTACTAAAAAAAAATACTATTTGTCTCCAATATGCATAATGTCTGTCATATAAGACCTAGGGTTATTGAACATATCGTGAGGGCATTTAAAAATGGAAATTGCCTATTCCTGACCAATGGAAGTTATATTTTAAGGTAGTATGACACATAAATCATAGACATGATAAGACAGTAATTGGGAAATTTAGCATATGAGGGACAAACATCCCTGACTTATGCAATATTCAGAATGTGTTATGACCTCCTGGCCTTCATTCATTTGAACACTCTAGCTCATATTTGTAAAGTCATGTTGAGAACATGTGAAGAGCTAGGTAGACAATTTCACTTGGTCTCTGGAGTTCATTCAGGCCATAGGTCACTCTTAACGGCCTTGTTCTCAACTCTCCAAACTTTCACTCCTCTTTCTAAGATTTCTTGACTAAGTCTTATTCTCCTGACTTAGATTTAATTGAACCTTCTTTTACAGGGATTGTTCTTTACTTTCTGACTTTATGTGTTGTGAGTATAGAAAGGAGCACCTGATCCCTTAATCCCTCTGTATTAATTATTTATTAATGCATAATAAACTACTCCAAAAGTCAGCAGCTGGAAATAGCAAACATGTATCTTACACAATTTCTGAGGTCAGGCATCCAGAAGAATCTTAGCTGGGTAGTTATGGCTTCGGGTCTCTCATGAGGTTGCAGTCAAGTTGCTGGATGGGGCTGCAGTCACCTCAAGGGTTGACTGAGGCTGGAGGACCCCTTTCCAAGATGGGATAGTCACAGAGCTCTTGGTACAAGGCCTCAGTTCCTTTCCATATGGGCTTCTTTTTATGATGTGATAGCTGGCTTCCCTCACAAATAGCAATGAGAGAGAGGGAGAGAGAGAGAGAGAGAGAGAGAGAGAGAGAGAGAGAGAGAGAGAGAGAGAGAGAGAGGAGCTACTGTGTCTTGAAAACCTAATATTGGAAGTAATATACCATCACTTTTGTCATATTCTTTTGGCCACAAAAACCAACTTTAGTATGATGTGGGAGGGGAATATATGGGGATGTGGTCACCACAAGTGGGGACCATTAAGGGCTTTTCCGGGGGCCTGTGACCACACACGCTCAGTGAGTTAAGTGCTGCTTCCACACAGGCTTTATTCAACTCCCATTACCCTGTGATAGAATGACAATGGATAGTTCTAAAAAGTGTTTTTCCTGCAGTAATATCAAAAAATACATGAAAAATGTGTGCATGTTTTCTAAACACCATGGTGGATTTGAGTAAAAAATTGTTCTCTTCACAAGAAGCAAAATTTTGAACTTTCAATTACATTATAGCAGTGGATAAAAGTAGAGTTGTAATTAGGAAGTCATCTGAATTATACTATAAGTGACACATCTGAAATGCTTTAAAAATAAAAGATGATATGTTCTTGAGTTCTGAATTTTTTTTTCTTTCTCTATTTTGGTATTTTCCAACCTAACTACAATACATTTTTTGAGAAAATTAAGTAGATATACATAAATAAAATAATAAATAAAGAGGCTTTGTTTGGACTATAAATATACTAACATTAGGGCTGTTAGAAAATCTGCTAGTATCCAGAATTCTTGACTATAAAATATATGACAAAGGTATATACAGTGGAATATTACTCATCCATAAAAAGGAACAAAATTGGGTCATTTGTAGAGACATGGATGGATCTAGAGACTGTCATACAGAGTGAAGTAAGTCAGAAAGAGAAAAACAAATATCATATATTAACACATATATGTGGAACCTAGAGAAATGGTACAGATGATCCAGTTTGCAGGGCAGAAATAGAGACACAGATGTAGAGAACAAACGTATGGACACCAAGGGGGGAAAGTGGCGGGGGAGGGTGGTGGTGGTGGGATGAATTGGGAGATTGGGATTGACATATATACACTAATATGTATAAAATAGATAACTAATAAGAACCTGCTGTATAAAAAAATAAATAAAATAGAATTCAAAAAAAGAAAAATATGACAAAGGAACATCAAAGTTACGTTACCGAAAGCTCTCGGCCTCTCTGTACACTGGTGCTGAATCAAATCCCGGAGACAGAGTTTTGGGTGAAGTAGAAAAGGATAGCTTTATTGCTTTCCCAGGCAAAGGGAGACACACAGGGCTTCTGCCTTGGAAAAACTATGTGTCTCTACCCCAGAGGATTTGATGAGGGGTTTATAACAGTGGTTCAAGGTTGGGGTCCTGACAAGATCAGGGTGTGCGCAGGACCTGCACTCCCTTAGTCTCTCTCAGTTGGTCTCCTAATCTTGATGAGCTTCTCTGGTCCCTTTAGTCTTGCCTCGGTTGGTTGCTTGATTGCTCCTCCCTTGATTACCAACTGTTCAAATCCGCCCTTTGGAACTCAGGGAAGGTCATGGAGGCTGGAGTCTTGCTTACAAGAAATAGTGGACAAAAGGAGGCCTCCGTGCCCAGGCCCCACTCGGTTTCAGTTGTAATACCTTTTTAAAAACAACAAAGGCTTAAAGCTAGAAGATGAAAGGCCGTTATTTATATATATACAGTAGTCTCTCCTTATATGCAGGGCATATGTTCCAAGACCTCCAGTGGATGCCTGAAACCAAGGATAATACTGAACCCTATATACAATATGTTTTTTTTCCTATCTACATACATACCTATAAGAAAGTTTAATTTATAAATTAGACACAGTAAGAAATGAACAACAGTAACTAATAATAAAATGAAATAATTATAACAGTATACTGTAATAAGAGTTGTGTGAATGTGGTCTCTCTCTTACAAAATAACTTGTACTGTACTCACCCTTCTTCATCTCGTGATGATGCGGAGATGATAAAATGATGAGATGAAGTGATGTGAATGACACAGGCACCGTGACATAGACTTAGGCTACTACTGACCCTCTGATAATAGTCAGAAGAGGATCATCTGCTCTGGGTGATACAGGATCACTGAGCCATGAGGATTTCAATGGTTGAATGTCAGGGGCAGATGATGTCAACTGCCGGGGATTCCAGGAAGGATGGAGAAGGACCGTGTGGTGAAATTTCTCATCACGCTATTCAGAATGGTGCACAATTTAAACTCAAAAATTGTTTACTTCTGGAATTTTCCATTTAATATTTTCAAATTTTGGTTGACCTCAGGTAACTGAAACCACGGAACACAAATGGAGGATAAGGGGGGGACTACTACTATATATATGGAGGAAAAAAAGAAAGTAGAAGAACTCCCAAAGTCCCAAAGTGTGTATTAAGAAAAAGAGGTGGCACCTCACACCAGTCAGAGTGGCCGTCGTCAAAAAATCTACAAACAATAAATGCTGGAGAGGGTGTGGAGAAAAGGGAACACCCTTGCACTGTTGGTGGGAATGTGAATTGGTGCAGCCACTATGGAGAACAGTATGGACGTTCCTCAGAAAACTAAAAATAGAGCTACCATATGATCCAGCAATCCCACTCCTGGGCATATATCTGGAGAAAACCATAATTCAGTAGGATGCATGCAACCTGATATTCATTGCAGCACTATTTACAATAGCTAGGACATGGAAGCAACCTAAACGTCCATCAACAAAGGAATGGATAAAGATGTGGTACATATATATGCAATGGAATATTACTCAGCCATAAAAAAGAACATAATAATGCCATTTGCAGTGACATAGATGGACCTAGAGATTGTCATACTGAGTGAAGCAAGTCAGACAGAAAAAGACAAATATCATATGATATCACTTATATGTGGAATCTAAAAAATGCTACAAATGAACCTATTTACAAAACAGAAACTGAATCACAGATGTAGAAAACAAACTTATGATTACAAAGGGGGGAGGCGAGCAGGGATAAATTGGGAGATTGAGATTGACATATACACACTACTATATATAAAACAGATAACTAATAAGAACCTACTGTATAGCACAGGGAACTCTATTCAATACTCTGTCATGACCTAAATGGGAATAGAATCTAAAAAAGAGAGGATATATGTATAACTGACTCACTCTGCTGTACAGCAGAAGCCAACACAACATTGGAAATCAACTACACTCCAATAAATTTTTTTTTAATTAAAAGAAAAAAAGAGGTGGCAGTTTGACTTCTTCCAAGTGAGACAATCAAGCAGACTAAGGCTTTGTGAAACCATTAATGAAGCCTCGATAAAATGCCTAAACCACCACGTTAGACTGAACGTGAACTATTCCAAAAGGAATGGAGATATAACCTTCAAGGAAAAAAAAGAAGGCTCAAGTGCAGACTTGAGTGCCCGCATCCAGGAGATGGGGGGGAGGCTTTGACTGAGTTTAAAACCTACAACTTCCAGAACTTTGCACGGTGTAAAGTCTACCTCTGGTAAAATTTTCCATTGTGGTTCATTTGCTTACTTCTCGTTTTTCAGGAAAAACATCCAGCCTTGCTAGAAAAAGGTTTGGTGGGTCCCTGGGCATCATCAGAACTGGTGAAGCCGAATGGTAACTGTGAGAGTTTTATGTCTTGTCTGTAGGCTTAGGGTGATTATGTTAATCGTGCTTTAAGGGCCAAGTCACAAAGCCTGACTCATTCTACAGAGCAATGATTGAATATTTTAGAGTTCATTACGTCTATTTTCATGTTAAAAATGTCCCTCTTTTAATTCCAGTATAAAATCCAGATGTCCCCACAGAGAATATGAGCTTCCAAAGGAGGACATTTATTTTATAAGTATCTGAATTCTGACAGAACATAAACAGTACGTGAAATCAACTATGTTAAAAGTGAAACAAGTCGTAATGAAATTATAAACTTCTAAATAATGTCAATGTAGAAACTAAATCATAATCTGTAAAATAAAACTACAAGAAGTATATTTTGGAGATGTCTACTACCGCCTCTGCTATAAGGGCTGGAATGGGGCTCCAAGTCAACAGGGAGCAACGAGGTCTATTCAGGTTGAACTTCCGGCAAAGTAATTGCTGATTCGCTTCTGCTAGTCTCTTTGCAGTCTCCTCCCTGTTTCATTAATTAGTTATATGATCTCTCTTCTACCTGTGTAACTTACCGTAAACTTACTTAGATCATTTTATTTCTACTGACCTCTGTATCTTTCCCTTTTCTGATGTATAAGATTCCCTTTCTGATTAGTGTCTTTGACTCAGCACCACTCAGTTCAATAGTTAATGATATGCAGCAGGGTCACTACTAGGACTAAATGATTTAGAGACTAAGGCAGTTTAAAAGAGCTATTCCTGGCGGCTTTTCTGTGCATCAGTGATAACCCAGAGGTTCTCACTATTCTAAGGCAGCTTGAACAGATTCACTTGAAAAAGACATCAACCAAGGACCTGCCCCATCCTTTCAAGAGGTGCCTGAGGAGGAAGGCCATAGTGCCTTCATAGTGCTTTGTCATACCTTTGGCAACAGGTCACATTATCAAAAGAGAGCACGAATGCCATTTTCTGAGCGCCAGCAACGTGGCAAACATCTTTACCTCACTTAATGCTTAAAACCCCATGAGTCTTAATATAATCATGCTTTTTTTTTTTCTCATTGAAGAAATTAATGCTATTCACTGGAAAGGCCACAGTCCAAACCCAAGCTTGCCACCCTCCAGAGCCCATTCTTCCCTTATGACACCATGCTGCTTTTTCAGGCCATATGGATTTTGCCTCTCCTCTGATGACTTTTTTTATTCACCCCTTCAACTTGGCTTGTGGCACCCTCATGCAAACACACACATACACACACACACAGACACACCTTAGGTAAGCTAAGCATTACTTTTTTCCAGTACCTGTTATTTGATTCTTTGCCAACCAGCCACACAACAAACTGTTTGACTGTATTTTTCATATTATACCTAGCTTGCTAAATGATAAGGGACGTAGAGTAATAAAATAATGTCCCAGAGGACATTTTCATACTTTACTTGCTGTTTCTCTTTTAAAATTTCCATCGTTAAAAGCGCCAAACAGCCATAGGCTCTAGATATAATAGCTTCAGCTGCAAATAAAAGAACTCTCTTTGGGGATGGAAGGTGAGAAAAGGACTATTACATCGGTCTCTCAGCTACCCTCCCACAGAACACTGTAGTGTATTCAAACAAATGACGGCAGTACAGGAAACGGCTTAACATCCAAACCTTGGTTTTATCTTATGAGTTATGGGACTACGGAAATCAGCAGACAAATAGGCAGAGTGAAGAGGTAACAGGGGTAAAATGAGGAAGGAACCTAGTAAATAATAATATTTCAGAACTAAACAGGGGATGAGGAATCCAAGGAAGAGTTTGAGAAAGGGCAACCAGAGATTTCGAAGAAGGAAACCTAGGGTAACTGAAAAGAGGGAATACTGATCTGTGTCAGACAAGGCTGAGAATTCGTGTAAAAACAAAAATAAAATACATCCTTTCACTTTAGTCAGTGAGAAATTCTTGTTGACCTTTTCAGGTACATACTACTTAGTTAGGAAATGTTCACTGAATAGTTAAGAGTTCAATCACAATTAACCACAACTACTTAATGGGTTTCTGTGGGCTTCTTTAGGTAGAATCTGCTCAGTTTTACCAACACAATATTCAGTAAGCCAGAAACATGACAGAAGTTAGTAAAAATTATACCTACACACATGAATTAAATATGCCAACACGGGTGTCTCAGAATAAAAGAGAGGGTAGGTCCTCTTTCCTTTCATCTACTAAAAACGAGGATGGTTTTTCATCCATCAACCTCTTTCCTTTGTGGAATAGGTAACTGAGTGTCTGAAGAAGACCAGACTCCTCTGGCAAAATGTGGTGAATGGGAGAACAGAAAGACAGGACCCAGCTTTTGGGTAAGACCAAAGCCTTGCTGAATGTTTGATGTCTCTTAGTACAGTTGAGTTTCTAACCCAATCAGAGACCTTTAACAAAGTACTAAAGAAGGCAGCCACCCTGGTGTGTCAGCATTGTGAAACCAGCCCAGGAGAGAAAGAAAACACTTTCATGTGCTAACCTCATCCTGTCCTCCCCTTTTGTCTTTGCCTTTGCCTCTGCCTTTTCTATTTGTCTATGAACTGCAGGATCTACTTCTTTCTAACCTTTGAACATAATAGGAACATGTCACACTGGGAGCTACAGTGAAGTAGAAGCAGAGCGAAATCAACTCCTTTAACTTCCATTCCTCATAAAGTGGTCAGAAGGTGAAAGAGAAAGTTCCTCAGACCTCTCTCTCTGTGTAACTGACAGGAGGGACCACTTGACCTCCAACTCCTAAATGGCTTGACTTAGAGTCACCTGAAAAATAAAACCCACTAAAGTCAACCTAAGCTGAAAATAGGTAAGAAAAATCTTCCCTACCTGGACTTCTATGGATGGCTTACAGGATTCTGAGAAAAGGATGGATTCTCCCTGCCCAGGGCAGCCAGAAAGGTCTGGGGCAGCTGGAACCCTTGAACCTATCCTCACAGGCTACACTTAGCTTTCGCCTTTTCCCCCATGGTACTATATAGAAATAAGCATTTTGTATTTTTGTCATGATGTAGAAACAGTAGCACTGGTCACCTCTCACTCAGGTGGTGGATTTGAACATAGTAAGAAGGGACTTTGGAAAGTGAGAAGATCTGTGAGATCTAGGAGAGAAATTTTGAAAGATGGGCTATCACCACTATAATGGTCCAGTATTCTGGATTTTCTGCAGGCCAGGGTAGCAGGGACAGGGAGTTTAAGATAGGAGAAGAGCTTCATTGTCATCAAAGAGCAGAA
The DNA here is from genome assembly GCF_963924675.1 of Phocoena phocoena. NCBI lineage: Eukaryota > Metazoa > Chordata > Mammalia > Artiodactyla > Phocoenidae > Phocoena > Phocoena phocoena. Next base: position 15,607,236 of record NC_089225.1, read on the forward strand.
GGAAGTCAGTCAACCAAACACTGTGTTACAGCTCCTCTCATACTCACTGTCCCTAATACATTCTTAATTGTAACGCAGAAAGAAAAAAAAAATGAAAAAGGGACACACTGGGTGGTGAAGAGTTCATTACTGGAGTAGTGTGGACCTGGGTAAGGATTCTATTTCCATCATTCCTTGTCAAATAGCTCCATGAAAATAGGGCCCACTCCTACTTCTGCCCACCCCTATATTCCTAGTATTTAGCACAGTACCTGGTTCATGATAGGGACTAAATAAGTATTTATTGAATAAATGAAAGAAAAGAAATAAAGGAGAAAATAAGATAGGAAGAATATCTTACATTGAGTCGGTTCTTAACATCTCATAATCTCAGTTTTCTCAACTGAAAAGTGGGAAAAAATTATACCTAAATAAAGAGAGTCTGAGAAGATTTGAGGGTAAAGAATATATATAATTGTGCTTATCAGCATGTTTAGGCCATAAGACACACTCAATAAATGTTAGCTACTGTAGTGCTTTAAGAAAGCTTTAGAAATACAGAATCTTTTAGTTTGCCAAATGGAAAACTTGGTAAAAGGACCGGGACATTAGTCATACATAATCTGGAGAGTGAAGATGGTTTTACTACAAGATTGAAGAGAGGTAGGGCATAGTATATACATGCTTTTTGCACTTCATGAAACAATACCCTGGGAAGATGACATAAAAAGGAAGGTTAAAATGACCCAACTTAAATATCTATATAGGCTTTTACCTTAAAAAAGAAAGAAAGGATACCTAACTTTAAGAGCATATCCAATACTACTGAAAACCGAATAATAATATAATAGTAATAACCTGATAATTGCCATTTAGAATTGGTTGTTGGGTAAACATCTGGAACTATGGGCTTATGCAAAGCACGAGAAAATAATGTTTTACAGTTAAGACCGCTGACAGTGACTACTGCACACTGGAACTATTATTACGTTTAAAAGAAAAATAAAAAAGATCAAGATAAACTAAAATATCATAGCACCACAGAATCTCAGAGTTGAAGGAGTCTCTAAAACCATATTTCCAAGCTCCAGCTGGCACCTGGATCCTTAAAAAGTGTATGCCAGTTTCAAGTCTTGAAGAATGATTTGGATTCAGCTAGATGGAAGAACAGTTCTGAAGGGATCTCACTCTTCAGAGAGAGAAAGAAGGAGAGAGACCAAGAGTGAGAGTAAGAGAGAGAGAGGAGAGAGAAAGAAAACCAGTCTAAGAGTCCTGTTGACTGTTCTAGGAAATATTGTCAATTATACCATACTGGAAATGAGTACAACAGGGCCTAGGACTTGAACCTTAGTTTTCAGCATGACCAGTGAAGAAATGGGACTAGACAGTTGATAATGCTTTAACTCATCTCTTCTAAGCTTTGTCACCGTCAAAAAAATCAGATCAACCATTTGCTAAATGTCCCAGGCTGTCCATGGTTGGAAATACTGTAATCTTCCCTAAGCACTGTAGTGCTATGTATCTCTTCTTATCATTATAACAGAATGCCATAGCTGTCGCACAACACAGATTATAAATGGAACATAAAATACAGCAAATTAATTGTCTCACATGATAACAGTGTTAGATGACAAAGAAATAAAAACAGGCTGTCCTCTTCCCAAAGCAATTCTAAAACTCTTAACATCGAGTCACGTTCACTCTGCTCTGACCTACTATAGGCTTCATAAAATGCATTCATTCAAACCATTTCTTTTTTGTTAATGCACAGATATTCCCTGCTGTTGCATAACCAAGTCAGCCCACACAGACCCTCCGTTTGTCACTGGGGGTAAATATTTTAAAGGGTCTTTTAGAAATCAGGAATACAGCTAGAGCAATAAGCATCTCTGAACTAGATGTTACTGGGTGAACTAATGGAAAGTAGCTGTTGTTCTTTCTGTTCCTCATATCAATTTAGGACTCTATCTGATCCCCATGAAATAGATGATAAATGCTATTTTAAGAGCAAAGCATCAGAGGAGAAGACTTTACCGTATCCGTAAGTAAAAGCAAATGGAATTTAAAAGTGATTACAAAGTGATGGAGTTCCTACTAATGCCAGCGTCTTGGTGTGGAAGAAGGAAAACGAATTAGAAGAACTGTTGGTAAAGTAGGATTTATCCATACTTTGAACTGGGAATGGACTGCACTAGGCAGCACAATGGTATTTTCAAAGAAAAAAGAAAAAAAGCTGTAATAATAAGCAATTCAAAGAAAGCAACATGGTTGGCAGATCTGATTGAACATCGGAAAAAGACTTCTGAGCAAAAGTAATATTCAAGCTGGGACTCGTAAACTGGGTAGGATTGAAATAATTCAGGCAGGATCGGGATGGCACTTGGGAGAGAAATAGCTTGACTCATGACTAATATTAAGATCTAAGTACAGAACAATATGGAAAGAGACTGAGTCCTAGGATCAGAAAACATGGAATAACTTCTTACATGGAAGGACTCTACTATGTAGTCGTCAAAATTCATCTCCTCTCCAAGTAAGTTCTTCTAATTCCAGGACCATGTCTTAGTCACATCTGCTTTTTTTAAGGCCGAAGACAGGACCTGGACCATAATTTTAGTTTAATGAAAATGTAGGTTGATTGACTGGTTCCCAAATATATATTTGAATAGCCTACATAAACAATCTTGAAGAGGATGGACTTAACAGATTTAAAAAATCGATTTGCTTCATTGTTTTTCAGGATTACATTCACTGGTACCTTATACTTTTGTACTCTATGCTTAGAGAGAATTATTTCATTGTATTCGTGTAACCCCTAAACAACAGGCTTGCTCTAAAATTTTAACACACGTTTTTGTTCAGTTGACCACTTATTAGAAGGCCTGACAAGATATACAATAAGCTTTTAAAGAAGAAAGACAAAACACTTAATTTTTAAAAAACAAAAATGTAGAGAATAAAATTATACTTCTGAGACAGAATGAACAATGTAAAACCAGAGTAATGAGAGAATTCATTATTTCAGTCTTCTCTTGAAGCTCTTAAAATACAGAACCCAGGTTTACAAAACTGGATAATGTGGTTTTGATAATAAACACACAGGAGATCAAGAAAATGAGAAAATAACTCTGTGGGCTGGAGAGATTACAAAATCAAGAAAGTCATAAATACTGTTGCACAAATTTCCCCAAAGGGAAATCAGCAGCAGAAATATCAAAAGCTTTTTTTTCTTTTTAAATTAAAACCTGCATGTTAGCATTCTCCCTCATTTTAGGTGTAGATGCTATTCATAATATTCTTTGCCTGGACAGTGATATTACAGTATTTAGAAGATGTCCTCAAATACAGAAACCTCAAGAGATAAATCCATAAAAATATAAAGTACAGATGTGCCAACAGATATGTTCTGCATAAGATTCTGCAAATTGATTTCCATCTATTACATCCCATTTTAAATATCCTAGGAGAGTTGCTCATTTAAAAAAACACCTGTTGAGAATCCTGTCATGAACAGCAGAATTGCTTCCTATATCCTGTACTTTGTCAATGTATTTCCATATGTTGAGCTTACTTGGCTAGAGGTTATCTTTACTGAAGCTCAGCACTTGCTCCGTGAAAGTCACTGTAATAGAAAGAAATTTGCCTTCACAATTCTTAAAAATTTTAGGAAAGCACAATGTTAGAGTTTGAAGCATTCTGGTAACCAGCTAGAGAATCCTAAGGTAAAATGTCATAATTCTTAAAAATATATTCTAGCAGACATATCTCCAAGAAGTAATTTATGATGCATTATCTAAATTCCTCCTGTCATTTTAATCATCGTTGGAAGTGGGACTGACAGCTAATTCTTCTTCACTCCCACCCATTCAGAAATGAAACAGACATAGACACACACACACACACACATACGTATCAAACCATTAGTAAGTAGTGCTTTCAATTTTGCAATACTACCTAATAATCTATAATTAGTAGCTCTACTACCTATGATATGTTGCAGAGGTCACATGCCAAATTTGGAGTTAAGGCCTTGCTCATTTGCTTACGTACCGTCTATGGCTGCTCTCAGGCTATTATAACGGCAGAATTGAGTAATTGAGACCACGACTATATGACTCACAAAGTCTAAAATAATCTTCTATCTGTGGTCCTTTACAAAGTTCACTTACCCCTGACTTATAATCGAAGTGCTAAAATGCATCAGAAATTCCTGATCACTAATAGCTGTCAGAAGTATTTCTTAATTAAAATGATTCAAAAAGATTTCTGTAGTAGGAACACTTAGGGTTTTATTTTTAATCTAATTTTGGCAATGAGTTGCAGTAAATATCCCTCTGCCATCAATGGCATACAGTGTTTGGCCATAGAAGGATAAGTTATATTTATTAATATCTCAATGTGCCGAGTATGGATAGGCTGTTTTGGATGTATACATTTTTTTAATCTTCACAACCACTTAGTGAACTACTATTATCTCCAATTCACAGAGAAGTAAACAGAGGCCTAAACGCTTTATAGAAATTACCTAATGATATATAACTAGAACATGGGGCAGCTGTGATTTGATTCCAGATCCTTTTTCTTCAAAAACCAGGTGCTTCCTAGTACAGAATAAGCCTTTTAAGAATGTACTTATGAGCTCTCTAGAAGCTAACTAGAAAAAACATGCAGGCAACTCACATCCTGGATTGGCTCTCTGGCCCAGGAGTCCTCTAATATTTAGTCCTAAATAAATACTGTAATATAAACAAGAGAGGCCTAAAGAATACCAGTTAGTGCCATTACAATAACAACAGGGTATTTTAGAAAACAATTATTCTACTATCATACTAGGTAGAGAAGGAATAATTCCACAAGCGCTTTATGGTTCTCCCTGGAAGAGTTCTCTGCATTAGAAGCCAAGATGCCTTTTCACATTATAACAACAGATCTCAGCTCCACCTCCCTGTCTTTTCAACCCCAGCTCCAAGCAAATAAAATTTAGAAATCTAATTTGCGGTGTTCACAAATAAAATGCTTTGAAACAACAGCCCAGCGTTAGAGTTTTATGAACCAGTGGGGTGTAATCAGACCTCATTTGAAAACCATGTTCCAGCTCTGTGTACAGTATTACTGTGGCCACCGTTACTCAGAAAATCCACACTCTAAAGCAAATGCAGGTCTCAAATTGAGGACACAAATGGATTTCTTGTCGGCAACAACCTGCTGAGAAAAGACTTCTTTTAAAGAAATGTATCCACGTGCCCAATCCAAGTGAAAATATAAGGAATTACCCTTAAGATGACTACTTTTATTCTGCAGAGTTAATTTCCTTAGAAATCATAACATTATGATGAGAAATTTGAGAGCAAAAGTAGAGAAAAAGGGGGAATTACCATTTTTCTATTTACTGTGGAGCTAAGTACCCAGCCCAAATTAGAGACAGTTTGTTGATAATATTCAATTAATGTTCCGCATGAGTATCTAAAGATTTTTTTTTTGATGTGGATCATTTTTTTTTAAAGTCTTTATTGAATTTGTTATAATATTGCTTCTGTTTTATGTTTTGGTTTTTGGACTGTGAGGCATGTGGGATCTTAGCTCCCTGACCAGGGATCGAACCCGCACCCCCTGCACTGGAAGGTGAAGTCTTAACCATGGGACTGCCAGGGAAGTCCCTGCATGAGTATTTAATACTTTTTAATTCCACCAACATTTACTGAACTTACTGAATGCTCAACATTGTGTTATGCCCGATGTTTCAAATATTAAAAAAAGATAGTGCCCTCAAGAGCTTATATTAGTAGAGAACTTTTGTAAATAATAATTACAATATGTGAGCAGAAATGAAACAAAGGTGAGGAAGAAGAGAAGAGAAAGGACCATCCACCAACACACATGCTGGAGGCCAGACCTTTGTAAACTAATTCGTCTTCAGCTGGTGAAGTAAGAGAAGCCAGGATTAGAAAAGTTGCAAACTTTTCTCATAGTTGGAACATATAAATCCTATGGGAATATAGGCTTAGAGTGAAAGTAATTTTCAGGGAAAACAAAACAAAACAACAATAAAAACAAAAAAGAAACAATCACCCAAGTATTTGGAAAATTGACCTAATAAAGACCTAGCAAAACAAACACAGGCTTTATAACATATTCATGGTTTTATCATGTATTAGAAGTTAGTCATCACTGAAACATCTGCTCTTTTTTTTTTTAATCTTCATGGCTACTGGTTGGAATTGAAAAAGAACTGTACAATTGGAAATGTAATTAAACCATCTGTTTACTTCCCACCTTCAGGCATAAGAGTTTAGAAAGTAAAATGATAACTGACTGCAGCAAAAACCTAGTCAGTATAACCTTATTCATTTAGCACGTTATGGTTTATTACAAATGTTAAAATACAAGTAATAAAACCCTCCGTGTATTTCATTTCAGGAAGCTTTCACTTTATCAATCACATATAAAAATATTGGTGTGTGGGTGTACCTTTTGAAAAAATGTTACTTTCTCTTCCTCACATAAATAACCACTCTCATGAATCTCAATTAGGCTAGAGCTATTGCAGTAATCATCAGATTAAACATGCTTTCATTTGTTCAAAAATAAAAAGAGATCTATTTTAGCACAGTATATTACAAATGCATCTAATGCATTCCAAATTGTTATCTGCAGTTTATATGGAAACAAATACCACATTTCTTTAACTATATTGATTCACTAAGTAGACAAACATTGTCATCATCATTTAGCAACTGTTATCGGCAGGCAAGTTTTTAACCCTTGATTTTCAGTTTCTTCACGTGTAATATGTGGAAGGTAACAATTTTATGGCTTGTGAGGACTGAGTGGGATAATCTATTCATTGAAGTAAGTAGCAAGAATAGGAGATCAATAAGTGTTAGCTATTTTTCCATTAGAGGAGATGCTATAAGATCCATTTTAACCCCCAAATAACTGATCATCTATTTCCTCTATTTTTTTATCCAAGAATAAAGATGAGGGTATAATGTCATTTTCCAGGTAAGAATTCCAAATCCAGTAAATAGAAAAGGACCTAAGTACAGGAGGGAAGTGCTAACCAAATGTGCAATAACAGTTGCGTATTTTGTTTTTTAAGTATATTATGTATTTATTATGTATTTATGTGTATTATTTATAATTATGTATATTATGCACTTATGTATATTTATGTAATACTATGTGTGATATTAGTAACTAACAGTCTTGCCTGGACAGCCATCTTCAAGGTGCAATATGTGGCTTATGATGAAACTCAAACGTTCATCTTTGATCGTTACCAAAAAAAAAAAAAAAAATTAAAAGCTCAGGTGGTGGGAGGCCGATGAGCCAGAGCAGGATAAAATTATTCAGTAGTAAGATTATAGACTCTGGATCAGTGGAAGGTGGGTTTAAACTCTGGTCTTGCCACTTCACACTGTGTGGCCTTGGGCAAAGAAATTTTTCTATCTGAGCCTCAGTTAAGTGGGTATAATAAATAAGGTCATGGATTTGATGTTTGATATTTAAAGTGCTTTCTCCATGGAAGGTCCTGAATAAATAATAGATAAATATATTTTTTCAATTGCATTTAATTATGGGGAGATTATAAGGGATCAATTTCAAGAGGATGATCCATCCTGTAAGATCTCTGAGAAAGATGTATATATATATATATATATATATATATATATATATATATATATATATCTTGGCCTAGAGACTACTTACTCAAATTTTACTCTAAAGTTTAGCAGCGTTAGCAAAAACTGGAAGCTTGTTATGAACACTGAATCTTCGGCCTCATTCCTGTCGTATGAATCAGAATCTTAACAGGAATTTTAGCGAGATCCTCAGACAATTTGGATGCCCAGCCAAGCTGTAGAAGCACTGATAAAGAGACCCTTTTAATGGTACTTATTCCATAAGTTATGGCTGTGACACACACTGTATGTGTGTGTGTGTGTGTGTATGTGTGTAAATAAATATATGTATATAAAATATCATATACCAATGCACCAATATTTGATTCGCTGAATTGAAATCCTTTATAACCAACAATGTTTACCATTAAACAGGTAAAGTTGGTATGTTAAGTAGTTTTAGTTGTTATCTACAGAAGTAGCCATTGTCTTATGGAGAGCTGAAAATAAGTGTTTGAAGATATTAACTGAAAAAAGTAAAACTTCAAATGAAATAACTGAGTATTGTAATTCTCCAAGATAAGATTAATCTACCTCTTTATATACCACTATTTGTCTATATGGGTCAGCATTGTCTGAAAATGTTTTCCAACACCTCTTGTATCACAATCATATAGGGACTACTTTCTTTTTTTTTTTTTTTGCGGTACGCGGGCCTCTCACTGTTGTGGCCTCTCCCGTTGCGGAGCACAGGCTCCGGACGCGCAGGCTCAGCGGCCATGGCTCACGGGCCCAGCCGCTCCGCGGCATGTGGGATCTTCCCGGACCGGGGCGCGAACCCGTGTCCCCTGCATCGGCAGGCGGACTCCCAACCACTGCGCCACCAGGGAAGCCCAGGGACTACTTTCAAATGCAGATTCCCAGACACCAAGTACCGAAATACAGTTAATCAGAATTCTTAGGAATTGAGGGAATACATACTCATATTTCCCTTTTAAAAGGACACTTAAAAATGCTGATGACTTGGTCCTATTGCCAGAAATTCTAATTTAGTTTATCTGAGTGTGGTTTGGGCATTCGCTTTTTTTTAAAAGCTCCCCACGTGATTTTAATGTGAAGCCAATGTTGAGAACCATTGTTTGCAATAGAGCTAAGTCTCATGGTGAGTGTGAAGAATTTCCTGATTGTGAAATGTAAACTCTGACATGAGGCTGGAAGGACGAATTGAGCATAAGGGCCAGAACACACATGTGGCCTTTTATAGCCAAACATTCCTTAGCCTCAATCCTAAAGTTATGATATTGGTTAAGATTCGTAGTACAAAAATATTGCTAACTGACGATTTATCAAATCAATGCTCATTCAAACATCTCCCCTTCTTAGCACTGACATCTGTCTCTTCCCATTTTGTCGTGTATGTGTGTGTGTGTGTGTGTGTGTGTGTGTGATGTTTAAAATACAAGTGCAACTGGACTGAATCATGGAACTTCACATTTCTAAAATGATCCAGGATTTTATAAAAGTGACGTTGAAGAGCCACACGCAAAGCCATTGACAAATGACTTTCTGAGAGCGCCAGACCGGGTAGCAAGAAGAGATCAGGAGACCGATGTTGGGAACTATGAAAAGATAGTTCAAAGGAAAAAAATTTGAATTTCAAAACACTAGGAAAGGCCCTTGGGCAAACTGCTGATGTACTGGAAGATTTCGGTAAAAAGGACCATTTTTATGAACATGCTACAAAAGCCATCCTTAGAGCGAAGGGTTACGCTAACTTTGAACTTAGAAAAATAGACCGAAAATTTGAACTTTTTGTCAGTTTCCAATAATCATACACAGTTGCAACTATAACCTAAAGTTTATAGACTATAAAGTTAAATAAATTATTTTTATAATTTTTAGTTTCATCTTTCCTAGAAGAAATTTCAACAAGCACACTACACAGTATATAATCTGAATTTTGATGCTACATTTTAAAACTGGATCAACTACCCTATGAAAATAAAAGTGTTTCTATATTTTTCTCTCCTCTATAGTACTTATCAAAACAAGAGATCCCAAAGGTGCATCTAGTTCAGAATCATTGTCAGGGCAAAGCCACTTAAAAACCTGTAACCTGCCAGGATGGGATCTTCATTGCCACCACCCGGCATGACTCATTTATTTAAGAAAATAACAAAGTTGAAAAGCTACTCTGCACAGATGTATCTTGTTATGTTCACGTGTTTATTTAAAAAGAGGTTTCCCAGTAATAACCTTAAAATATTTTTCCTTTGCTCTGAGAATTTAACTCCTAGTAAAATAAAATAATCTAAAATATATTTCTTCATTCATGGAGGCATTGTTAATTGTAGTAAAAATGGGAAATCAATGAAAGTGCATAGTACTAGGTACGCTTAAGTGAAATAAACATTCATTTAATGAAATACTATGAATCCTTAAAAAAATAATGTTACGAATAGTTTTCAAATATCAGAGAATATTTATGTTTTAATGATAGGTGAAACAAACAGGATATATATTATTTATTCAGTATAATTTTAATTATATTATAAAAATCAGTATATAATAAAAATGCAACAATGTATGCAAAACTTTTAATAGTAGGATAGAATAATAAAACTCACTTTTCTTCCATTTAAAAATGTTTTCTATATTTCTCAAATTTCCTAATATAGTCCATGAAAAACTTCAATTATTAGAAAAATAAAAGTCTTTCAAGTTAAGTTTGAACTAAAGCAAGACACCTGTTCTCAGTCTTGTAAGTCTAATTCATCAAGATCCCTTGTTTCTTAACATGTTACTGTGGAAAATAACTAAGATTCAAGAAGTTCAGATTCAAGCATCCATAGGTTCTAGTATTGATACCCAATAAATTCACTAATGAACTTGCTTTTAATGCAGATTTCAAAAATACCACCTAGACTCGTTATAAGTAAAAGAGTATATTTCAAAGAATGGGAAAAGTCTGCATATATGAAAAGTGAAGTTATTAATATGACACTAGGGAAAGATAATAAATATAGAAAGCAAACAGCCAATCTCCACATCTTCCCTGTTAGCAGACTTCTGAGGAGCAAATGAATGGCATCAGGATTTTCCTAGCACGGTCAGTTACCATCACCTGTCAAACTGAATCAACACGTGAATTAGAAACAGTCTGTCCATCCCAGACATTGTATGGAGTTATGGAAAGGACAAGGATTTAAATCAATAACATACCATGGAGTTGCTGTGCGAGTTAGGTTTGGGGTTAAGAGGGTGTGCTGACACACAAAAACGTACAAGGTGTAATATGTCAAGCAAATTAAGTCGCATGCTGAGGAAGAGAACGTTTAACATCTATCTTCTTACCCTTTGTACCCACCTGATACAATACTTAAATCACAGCACTAAGCCTGTAGCAGATGTTTAATAATTCACTGAACAGCAGGTAACACAATAGAAAGATGTTGGTGGAGCTGGGAGGACCCTAGGACACACGGAAAGCTGATTCCATCTTCCTTGACATCGCTGTTAGGAATATCCAAGTACCAGGATTAAATGTAATCAAGAAAGAATCTGCATATGGAGGAGAGGTCTCAATATTTTTGTGAGCGTACGAACTGTGAGGGTGTGGAGATATTTCACAGGGTATTTAACAACAAGCACCAATACATTATTTGTGGGAAGCTGCTATAAATTCCAGAGAGTAACATGTGCAGTTCTGAGAATCAAACAATCTCCCACAAATTCCAGTGATAATTTCTGTGTTAGAGGAGAAAGAGTACAGGAAGTATAACAAGAAAGGTCAACTGGGAAAAATATGGATTCCCACTAGCTTACAAACTGAGTCTTCTAGAAAGCAATCAGCATGACATCCTCCCCATTTCCTTGCCTCATTTTCATCTGTTATCTCCTGAAGTGGAGATTGAGCTTGTGATTTCAAATTTTACAAATGTAACATAATCAGAAAGAGTTGACGTAAATATGCAAATGAGTACCAACACAAACAAGTCACTCATGCAAAGAACAGTTACCTAATTTATCTATCGAACACTTACTTCTTTTTAGGGAAAGTGGGAGGGGAAGGTAGGGAGGAAGAGAGAGAGAAAACATGTATTCTAGAAAATAAATATAATTATATCATTTCCACTAACCCTGTTTTTTTCCCCAAGTGCTTTTTTTAATGTGTCTTATTTGAATGTGATCCACAATCCCAATACATATGAAATACATAAGGGATCTAATTTTCTATAAATGATATTAAAACAGTAAGGTATCTGTTCAGAAAATAAAAATACGCTTGAATGTTTTTCACTCACCACACACAAAAACACAAAAACAGAGTGACTTCAGCAAGGTGGCCAAATAAGCTATCCTCGTCTTGTATCCGCTATGAACAACAATAATTTGGCATCCATCCACAGACAAAAGCATCTTCCCGGGAGCTTTGGGATCCAGGTAGGTGATTGTGAAAACCCAGTGCAGTTCAAGACCAAGAATGGAAACTGAAATATTCCTGGGGCTCTGTTCCAGCCCCTTTCAGCCATGGTCCAGGGCCAGTCCTGCCCATCCAGGGATCCATCCAGTGAATGAGCAGGAATCCTCCCAGGGATCTTCTAGGAGCCACGCCCACCTGGTAATAGGCCCACTGACTGAGCACCCAACTGTGGACCCTGAAATGGAAATTTGTCTAAGGGCTACCCTACCAAGCAAGCTATTGGAGGAAGTCCCATCCACCCAAAGACTAGATGGAATCCACACCCACCTGAGCCCTTGGTAATAAGCACACCAACTGTGCACCAGCTACAGACCCAGTGACAGCCTCCAACCCAGCATGACTGAAATTCTAGTGGTAATCCCATCAGCCCAGGGAACCAATAGGAGAAGATGTTTATCTGCTGAAACAAGTCAGTAAACACTGGAAAAGATGGTTTCAGGTGCACAGCAAAGCGACTTAGCCATACATACACATGTATCCATTCTCCCCCAAACTCCCCTCCCATCCAGGCTGCCACATAACATTTTTTAGCAGAGTTCCCTGTGCTATAGAGTAGGTCCTTGTTTGTTATCCATCTTAAATATAGCAGTGCATACATGTAGATCCCAAACTCCCTAACTATCCCTTCGTCCCCCCTTCCCCCCCACACCCCCGCCGGTAACCACGAGTTCATTCTCTAAGTCTGTGAGTCTGTTTCTGTTTTGTAAATTAAGTTCATTTGTATCATTTCTTTTTAGATTCTGCAGATAAGGGATATCATATGCTATTTCTCTTTCTCTGATTTTCTTCACTCAATGTGACAATCTCTAGGTGCATCCATGTTGCTGCAAAAGGCATTATTTCATTCTTTTTAATGGCTGAGTAATATTCCAATGTATATATGTACCACATCTTCTTTATCCATTCCTCTGTCGATGGACATTTAGGTTGCTTCCATGTCTTGGCTATATCCCAATTAAAAAAAAAAAAAAGACTGGAAAAGATGTTTGCTCATCCAAATGCACAGACTACATGAATCACAAAGAATCAGACACACAGACAGGATACTACCAAAGGTAACTAATAAAGCTCCAGTAACTGACCCCAAATAAATGGAGATCTGAGATTTGCCTGACAAAGAATTCAGAATAATCATTTAAAGAAACTCAATGAAATTCAAGAGAACATAGACAAGTAAACAAAAATCAGGAAAACAATGCATGAACAAATTGAAAATTGTAATAAAAAAATATAAATCACAGAAAAAGAACTAAACAGGAATCCTGGAGATGAGGAATACAACTAAAGAACTGAAATATTTAATAGAGAGTTTCAACCACAGATTTGATCATTCGGGGGAAAAAACAAATCACCAAAATTGAAGACTGATCATTTGAAATTAGTCAGTTAGAAAAAACAAAAAGATAGATTGGGAGTTTGGGACTGACATGTACACACTGCTATGCTTAAAACAGAAAACCAACAAGGCCCTACTACTTAGCACAGGGAATGCTGCTCAACGTTCCCTGTGTCATACAGTACATCTGAAACTAACACAACATTGTTAATCAACTATGCTCCAATATAAAATAAAAATTAAAAAAAAGAATGAAGTGAAGAAACTTACATGAATTATAGGACACCATCAAACAAATGAACATTTGCATCATGGGAATCCCATAAGGATAAGAGAGAGAGAAAGGGGAAGAAAACTTATTTAAGGAAATAATAGCTGAAAATTTCCCATATCTTGGAAAAGAGATGGACATTCAGGTTCAGAAAGCTCAAAGGACCTCAAGCAAGATCAACCCAAAGAAGATTATTCTGAGACATATTATAATCAAAATGTTAAAAGGCAAACACAAAGAGAACTTTGAAAGCAGCAAGAGAGAAAAATGACTCATTACATAAAAGGGACCCACCATTAGACTATCAGCAGATTTCTTGCAGGGCAGGAGGGAATAGGATGATATATTCAAAGTGCTAAAAGAATAAAACTGCCAACAAAGAATATTATACACAGTGAAATTTTATATCAGAAATGAAGGAGACATAAAGACATTCTAAGACATACAAAAGCTAAAGGAGTTCATCATCATTAGACCTGCCTAACAAGAAATGATAAAGGAGGTTCTTCTTGTAGAAATGGAAGAACACTAAGTAACAACATGAAAACATATACAAGTATAAGTAAATGGTAAAATAAATATGTAGTCAAATTCAGAAAACCCTACTATTGTGATGATGATGTGTAAATCAGTTTTAGCTCTAGTACGAATGTTAAAAAATAATAATGTTAAAAATAGCTATAGCTGGGCTTCCCTGGTGGCGCAGTGGTTGAGAGTCCACCTGCCGATGCAGGGGACACGGGTTCATGCCCTGGTCCGGGAGGATCCCACGTGCCACGGAGCAGCTGGGCCCGTGGGCCATGGCCATTGGGCCTGCGAGTCCGGAGCCTGTGCTCCGCAACGGGAGAGGCCACAGCGGTGAGAGGCCCGTGTACCGCAAAAAATAAAAAAACAGCTATAGCTAAACTAATTTGTTAATGAATGAACAATATAAAAAATGTAAAGTATAACATCAATCGCATAAAATGTGCAAGAAGTGCAGAGGTTTTGTACATGATTGAAGGTAAGTTGTTATCAGCTTAAAACAGACTTCTATTTTTATAAGATGTTTTATGTAAATCTCATGGTAACCACAAAGAAAAGAACCTATAGTAGATAAATCAAGAGTTAAGAGGAATGAAGTAAAGCATAAACACTATAAAAATAAATCACAAAGGAAGAAAACAAGAGAGGAAGAAAAAATAAAGGAACTAAGAAAATCCCTCATAAGAAAATGAACCAAATAGCAGTAAGTCCCTTATCTAGCAATAAATACTTTAAAATAAATGGATTAAATTCTCCAATTAAAAGACTGAAAGAATGAAAAAAAGCAATGTCCAAAAATATGCTTCCTATAGGGAGTTTCCCTATAGGACTAAAACTTTAGTTTTAGGGACACACAGAGGCTGCAAGTGAAGGGATGGAAAAACTATTCCATGCAAATGGTAACCAAAAGAGAGAAGAAGTGGCTAAACTTCTTTCAGATAAAATAGACTTTCAGTCAAATTCAGTCACAAGAAAAAAAGGTCACTATGCAGTGATAAAAGGGAAAATCATTAAGAGACTATAAAAATTGTAAATATAAATGCACCCAACATTGGAGCACCGAAATTTTTAAAGCAAATATTAACAAAACTGAAAGAAAAAATAGACAACGATACAATAATTCTAGGGGATTTCAATACCTCATTGCCAACATTGGATAAATTATTCAGACAGAAAGTTAGCAAGAATACAGTGGACTTGAATAACACTGTAGACCAAATGAGCTTAACAGGTATATACGAAACATTTCATCCAACAGCACCAGAATACCCATTCTTCTCAAGTGCACATGGAACATTCTCTACGATAGGTCATATATTAGGCCACAAAGCAAGTCTTAAAACATTTAAGAAGAATTGAAGAAGAATCATATCAGGTATCTTTTTTGCCCAGAGTGGTATGAAACTAGAAATCAATAACAGGAGGGAAGTGGGAATATTCACAAACACATGGAAATTAAACAACACAATTTTGAACCAATGGGCCAAAGAAGAATCAAAAGTGAAATGAGAAAATATCAAGACAAACGAAAAAAGAAATACAATATACCACAACTTATGGGATGTATGAAAAGCAGTTTTAAGGGATAAATTTATAGCAATAAACACATTTAGAGAAAAGTAAAATCTGAAATTAACAACCTAACTTTACACCTCAAAATATAGGAAACAAATCATCTAAGCCCAAAGGTAGCAAAAGGAAGAAAATAATAAATAATAGAGGAGAAATACATGAAATAGAGACTGGAAAGACTAGAAAAAAAATCAATAAAAAAAGAGGTTTTTTTATTTTGTTTTGTTTTGTTTTTTTGCGGTACATGGGCCTCTCACTGTTGTGGTCTCTCCTGTTGCGGAGTATAGCCTCCGGACACGCAGGCTCAGCGGCCATGGCTCACGGGCCCAGCTGCTCCGCGGCATGTGGGATCTTCCCGGACCGGGGCATGAACCCGTGTCCCCTGCATCGGCAGCCGGACTCTCAACCACTGCGCCACCAGGGAAGCCCTGTTTTTTTTTTTTAAATAACCAAAATTCACAAACTTTTAGCTGACTAACCAACAGAAAAAGAGAGAGAACTCAAATAAATAAAATCAGAAATAAAAGACGAGACATTAGAACTGACAATACAGAAATGCAAAGAATTATGAGGTTACTATGAAAAATTATATGTCAATAAATTGTATAACCCAAAAGAAATGGATAAATTCCTGGAAACATACAATCTGCCAAGACTGAATTATAAAGAAATAAAAACTTAAGCAGACCAAAAACAACTAAGGAGATTAAAACAATTTCAAAAACTTCCCCTAAAAGAAAAGCCCAGGACTAGATGGTTTGTCTGATGAGTTCTAGCAAACATTTAAAGAAGAATTAATGTCAATCCTTTTCAAACTCTTCCAAAATATTGAGAAGGACAGAACACTTCCAAACTCATTTTAAAAGGCTAGCTAGCATTACCCTAGTACCAAAGCCAGACAAGCATCTATAAGAAAAGAAAGCTACAGGCCAATATCTCTGATAAATATAGATGCAAAAAAATTCTCAACAAATACTAATAGACTGAATTCGATAGCACATTAAAAAGATCATACACCACGATCAAGTAGGATTTAACCCTGGCATTCGGCGATGGTTTGACATACCAATCAATAAATGGGATGGATATACCACATTTCCTAAAAAAAATTTAACATGTACTACCATATGATCCAGCAATCCCATTATATATGTATACCCATATATTCTAGGTATATCTGAAGGATATGAAATCACTATCTTGAAGAGAGGTCAGCACTCCAATGTTCATTGTAGCATTTATCACAACAGACAAGACATGGAAACCACCTAAGTGTCCATCAGTGGATGAACTGATAACTAAAATATGTAATAGATATATGGATATATATATATATATATATATATACATTTAATAAAATATTATTCAGCCATAAAAAGAAGGAAATCACGCCGTTTGAGACAGATGGATGGACCTTGAGAGTATTATGCTAAGTGAAATAAGTAAGACAAAAACAAACCCCATATGATCTTACTTATATATGGAATCAAAAAAAAGGTGAACTTACAGAAACAGAGGGTGGAATGATGATTGCTAAGGGCCAGTAATTAGGAAAATGAGGAGATGTTGGTCAAAGGGTATGAACTTCCAGTTATAAGACGGATAAGTTCTGTGGATCTAACGTACAGTGTGATGACTATTAACAACATTGTGTTATATACTTAAAGTTATTAAGAGAGTATATCTTAAATAATCTCACTATATAAAAAAGTAGCTATGCGAGATGAT
Source organism: Phocoena phocoena (assembly GCF_963924675.1). Taxonomy (NCBI): domain Eukaryota; kingdom Metazoa; phylum Chordata; class Mammalia; order Artiodactyla; family Phocoenidae; genus Phocoena; species Phocoena phocoena. Next base: position 15,624,752 of record NC_089225.1, read on the forward strand.
AGCTATGTTAAGTGACCTTACTGTGGTAATTATTTTACAATAGGTTTGTGTATCAAATCATCACATTGTATACTTTAAACTTATACAATGCTATAAGTCAATTATATGTTTATAAAGGTGGTACGAAAAGACACAAAAATAATTGTACAGAATAAATTGACAATCAAAATTTCTGAAATATATATTCTCCCCAAATTCTCTAAATAGATATTAAGGAAAGTCATAGAAAAATGTCTGTATGCCTTTAAGAGTAGACAAAGATTTAAAATTCAGAAGACAATATCCACATTAGAAAATATAAGTGTGACTGATGAAATTAGTTAGCTAGCTACATAAACAGATAAAATTATTTTCTTATGTGGTCTTCAAATTATCGTGTAAATGAACTAGCAGTGTCAAAGGATTATAATATACGAACACATTACATACTTAAATTGTAGTAAACATACTGCACAGTACAGAAGGCATCCCCAGGGGCTTCAATGCCTTAAGTCAAATTGCAAGAACACTAATTTTTGTTGTATAAGTCACCAGCTAAAGTGGTAAACCGGAATTGGGCAGGATGTGTATGGACGTACAAGAAAATGTTTTTATTGAACAAAATTCTAGTATCTTCTATATTCTTCCTTTTCTTCTTTCTAACTTCCTTTATTTCTCTTTCCTTCTTTCTTCAAACATTTGTTGCATATCTACTATAAAAGTGCATATGAAATAACTGAGACCTAACTGTTTTTGCTCTATAAAAATATCAATTTTCTGTGATTCGATCTCATATATTTTAGGCAATTGTGATATTTAATCTCCATTATATTCCTATAACGGTGAGCATTATTACCCCCCATTTTTGATACATACCACACACACACACACACACCATTGAGCAAGATACTTAAACCTCAAATAATTGATTTCTTTCTGACTTTATTAAAATACTGAGTTTATCTCACATGTATTTTTTTGTATCCACAGCATTTGTCTGACCACCACTACTATTATAACATTTCACATACGTAAAAACCAAGCAAAAGGTGGAGTCCCATCTTTAAAAACTAAAAAGGCATTTTGGACAACACAGTCTTGGCAATGGAACCTGGAGAACATTTACCAGACACAGTAGGGAAGTGCTCACTCTGCATTAGAAAAAGGGTGGCCATATATCAACTATTACAGAAGTGAAATAAGATGGAAAATTTCATCTATTTAAAATATTTTCTTTAAGAGACTGCTCCACTGCCAGAGATTTTGAATAGCCTCCAGATCAGGCATCCGGAAGTAGTTCTTCACATAATCGATAAACTTGGCTTCCTCTTTAGGAAGAGATACACGGTCTTCTATATTTGCTTGCATTTTTGCTTTAATGCCTTCTATAGAACTAGGTTCCTTCAGCATCTTAGGAGTTTTTTCTGTTTTTTGAAGGATTCTTGACCTTTTGATTTTACTGTTTATGGTTTTGAGTCTTTTTCATTCTGGTTTGATTTTTGTGCTTTTTTGCCTTTGAATAATCCTGGGTCTCGTAAAAGCCAATGATAATCAACAATACAAATTATCATAACTTTTGGAAAACTAGGATATTTTAAAAATCTATTATCTTCTTTATTTTCTCATCTTTTAGATGACTGTTTATAATATTGTTTTCAGTTGAAAGTTATTTTAATCTCTTTCAAAACCATAATATAGATAATTAAGATTCACCCTAGAGGATAGCTAGAAAAAAACTGGAAATCAAATCTACTTCAAAGCCTTTTATTCTTCGCATTTTCAGTGAACAAAAATTTCTTAATGTTAGTTCATCTTGTATATTCTCCCTAATGTAACTTTTACTAGCTCTAGAATGAATTAGAATAGAATTAAATGGTAGTAACTACCCACGTTTCATGTGATAATTACTATAATCACACCATCATCATTCTCTGTATTGATGCATTTTTCCTACAACACATCAAGAAAATTATTTACTTCTAAGGTGACGGATGACTAGCAATTCAGACAGGTACTGATGATAGGTAATAGGGTAAACAATTTTCCTTTGAAATACAAATACAACCTATTCTCTATATTGCTGTGTGTAGATTTTACCCTTAAAGTCACTCTTTAGATCCTGCAGACATTAAATGGGAGCTCTGATTAGAAAGAGCTTAATGTTGTCAAAGGAGCTGCTTTAAGCATGTTTTTTCTCCCATGTTTTTTAAATGGCCTTTTTTACGGGAAAAAGCCAGTTTCACTTGCCAAAAATATTGATGGTTTAAAGGTGGCCTAAATGACAAATTACTAAATCATTTTAAATATGCTATTTTAAGTACCTGAACTGAATTGTTCTCTTGTGTAGGGAGTAAGTAGAAAAGAAGAAAGTATTTTATAAAATCTTTCATGTGGAAATTGCTATTTGTTATTAGTGTCATCAACCCAACACTGAACCCGACGGTCTGCACTGTGAAAGGGACAAAGTTTCTGCAAATAGGTGTAGCTCCGTTATTGACATAAATCAATAGTCTCCACCCACATACCAAAGGCCCCTTTAGGAACAACATATTTATTATCAGGTTTCTAGAAACGTATATATAGTGAGAGACACCAATTACTATAGGTTGGACTATTGGTCTTACATGTGTGTATTAACAGTTTTTTTAAATTACACAAATGCTTTTCACATATACATTTTTAAAAAAGCATAACTATAATCAGAATAGCTTTTGATACTGTTTTTGGGCTCAAGCTATGGTTACTAGGAGTCCAATTATCACACCAGGGTCTATGACATTTTTGATATTATACATTAATCTGAATTTAAAATGGCAATCATTATAAATAATTGGTAGAACAGTTATGACCAGAAAGTGGATGCAACCTTACCTTTTTTCAACAATGCATTTTTTTTCAACATGTCTTGTGATAATTACGGTGTTTTAAATAACACTAAATGGATGTTCAGATACAAGAAATGCTAAGACATGGCCTTGTTCTAGACAGTCTTATGAAAGACAGAAATATAAACATAAATAAGAGAACATAATGACTTATTCATTACATGTATGTACAAAGTGTGATTAAACATGAGGGAGGGAGTAGGTAATGAAAGACATGACTTTTGAAACTTGACACACAATAAGATTTCTCTCACTAGAGAAGAGTGGAAGAGTCATTCAATAGGGAAAAAAAAAGTCAGCAAAGATTCTCCCTGCTTTTTAAGGCTCTAGTTTTCAGTTTGTGGGCACAGACACATTTGGAATTGGGCCTCTCTCTGATGGGTCATATTCTTTCAATCCTCCGTATGAGTAACTTCACGTAGGTTAAATTTTCTATGTAATCTGCTCAGTAGTATTAAAACAAGAAGTTTCCTTTCTGTTGAACTGCCAGCTTATTCACTTTCACACATATGAATAAAGCTATGCTCCACAGCAAAATACATGAATTGTGCCCACACCAACCACTGATGGTGAGAATCACGAACAAGCATCAGATTTTACCTTAGCCTACTTCTCATGCATGCTGAGTTGGGGATTAATTTTGAAGTATTTAATTTATATTGTTATTCCCATGCTATTCAACAACTACAAAAGAAGCTGGTTACTTTAAGATAAAATAATTAAATGGTAAAATAAATTTTGGAAAAAAAATCCAAGTTTTTGTTTTCAGGATTGTTGATAATATCCAATGTCTTAATAGCCTGCTTCTAACTCAGGAAAAGGTTGGAAAGTAATTTCTGAATAAGCATAAGGACAGAGTTGTTGCTTAAACTTTAGTTGCAAACCATAAATATATATCTTTTTGCTATTTATATACTTATTAATATTGCCTAAATTTTATGAAAAGATACTATCTGTCAGGTAATTCAAGAGCTTTACCTTCTTTCCTCTAGTGACTCCATAAAATAGACATGATTATTATCCACTATTCGAGATAGAAGAAACAAGCCATAGAGAAATTTAGCGACATGTCCAAGGTCACAAATCTGGGAACTTATAATGCAGCTCACATTTCCTTTCTCTGCAGTGCTCCTTAGAAACAACTCAATAGAGTGAGTGGGGGGCTCCTAAGCCAAAGATACACTTATCAATGTTAGAATTATACAGGATGGCAAACATAGTGTAAATCATTAAGTAGGAGAAAAGTGTGTCTAGCTATAAAACATCATAGGAACAGCAGGCTTAACCGTCTCAATCATTTTGAAGGACCCTTCAGCGTACCTGTCTTTTAAGAACCAACTGTGTCTCCGAATGCAGGTGTTTCTGTAATATACTGTCCATTTTTCAGATTATTTTATGTGGGATGGAAAAGATGTTTGAGTTTGTTTTTTCCCCATCTTCCTAGTCTCATCTGAACTGGAGAGCTAACAAAATTTCTGGGTGGGGCAAAGGAAAGTCATGACCAACCTTCTATAAGTCATATTTCTTTTTTTAAAAATTTATTTTATTGAAGTATAGTTGATTTACCATGTAGTGTTAAGTTCTGCTGTATAGCAAAGTGATTCAGTTTTATATATATATTCTTTTTCGTATTCTTTTCCAATATGGTTTATCACAGCATATTGAATATAGTTCTCATTACATACAGTAGGAACTTGTTGTTTATCCATTCTATATATAATAGTTTGCATCTGCTCATCCCAAACTCCCAATCCAACCCTCTCCCACCCTCCTCCCCCTTGTCAACCATAAGTCTGTTCTCTATGTCTGTGAGTCTGTTTCTGTTTTGTAGATAAGTTCACTTGTGTCATATTTTAGATGCCACATATAAGTGATATCATATGGTATTTGTCTTTCTCTTTCTGACTGACTTCAGTATAAGTTATATTTCTAAATTCCCACTGGGCCATCTTTTAAGCAAAAAGTTTTTTTTTCTTTTCTCCCTCAAACCTTAAGAGGTCATGGAGTTAAGGACACTCATTGAATATTTTCTACACTCACAACATTATTTGATAAGAATTTTTGTCCAAGTTCCAGCATGTAGAACATCCTCTGGCAAAGCCATTAGAATGTTTCAGATTTGTACTTACCCCACTTCTACAAGGCCTCCTGATTAAATTTAGATTGCATTCTTATTAGCACTCACACAATTTACTTCTTTGTAAAAGTGTGTTTCTGTTTGCACTCTTCTTTTCTGAAGTCTTATCCCCCCTCCAGCACCGTTTACTCAATATCCCCTGAGCTCTCTTTGAGCAGTAATAGTACACAGAATGGGATTTGCCAAGCATGAATATTCCATAAAGGATCACAAGGATTCTGTAGTTCACTGACTCCATTGTCTTTGAAGGCAAATTTCAACATAAACACTGAGTTCTCTTCTTCCTTTGCAGCGCTAAGTGATAATATTCACCCTATATTATGAGGGTAATTTACATTCAGTGGGGAATTATTATTCACAGAGGCTCAAACATACCTTACTCATTTACATTTCCTCTTTCCCTAGGTTCTTAAGGCACATTGGAAGAAGAAGCCTATCCTTCAGGTTATATCAACTAGAAAGATGTCAACAACGTAAAGAGAAAAATAATTCACAGATGACTTTCTAAGTAAAACATAAGGCAATGACCATAGTTTGGACTGTGACACACTTGGCCATAAGGATCAGGTCTTATTCACCTCCGTATTAAAGTATATAACACAGTGCCTGGTACATAACACTTGTTTAATAAATAAGCATTTGTTGAAAGAATGAAGCATGGTGGGTGAACTGTGGCCACTGGACCAAATCCAACCATGCCTTATTTGCATAACCCATGTGCACAGCCGTGCTAATGCATTTACATAATGCCTATGGCTACTTTCATGCACAAAGGCAAAGTATGTGGCCTCTTGGACTGCAAAGCTGAAATACATTATCTGGCCCTTTATAGAAAATGTTTACTAACTCCTGCATAGGAGAATGCATGAAAATAGAAAAAAGTAGTCATCTTTTTATGAGCATAATTTTGTGTAGCTGCATTTAAAGCATATACGAAACAGTATTTTATTTTTTGTTTCCTATACCATATGCCTTTTTCTGTGATGGATGCCAGTCTTCATTCTTACTCTAATAGCTGCAAGAGTATTCTGTTGTGTAGATACATTGTGTGACTTCCCTTGTCAACCTCAGTTCTCACATCTGGGAGGTAAGAAGACTCAATAAATTATAAGGTGCTTCCAATTCTGACTCTCTCTGGTTCTGTATCCCTTCCACGCTCTTTAAAATACATGCAACTTCAAAGGTTGCAAATATACTTATTTATTTAATTCTAACATATCTGAGGGCAGTTGAGAGGCCAAGTTCTAAATTCTCTTCTAGGCAAAAATGGAAGACACTGGGTCTTTGCTGATCACGCATCATTTGGCTTCTACTGGTGGGTCTAGGTCTTCATATTTTCCCATTCAAAAGAAATGAACAGCTGTTCAGCTCTGCGAAAAGGAGATCATGTTATATTTCCTTCCTTTAGGTAGTCTTTTTGCTAGAAGCCAAATAATATCAACTTTAGAAATCAAATATAATGGAAAAATCACAATATGTTCGGTTTTCTTACTTTTTACATTTTTAATCTGCTCACCTGAAATGTTTATATAAGTAGAACACTCATTTTATATCCATGTATTATTCATTTATTCACCTGTAAAAAAAATGCTAAATGCCTAATACATGTCTAGCACTAAGTTATGCATTAGGAATAGAAACACAAGGAAGATAGATATCAGACTTCGATGATGATGCTCAGCGATGAATAAAACTCTAAATCCTGAAGGGAAAAAATAAGTCCCACTCTATTCTGACTCAATCAGCTGTGTAGTAAAATCTCTAATTATGCTCAAACTTAGTGATATATACAATCTTTGATGGCCAGAACGATGAGTTTACACTCTTCTACTTAGGCTACTAAAACAAAGGTAAGGGCTTCCCTGTTGGTGCAGTGGTTGAGAGTCCGCCTGCCGATGCAGGGGACATGGGTTCGTGCCCTGGTCTGGGAGGATCCCACATGCCGCGGAGCGGCTGGGCCCGTGAGCCATGGCCGCTGAGCCTGCGCGTCCGGAGCCTGTGCTCCGCAACGGGAGGGGCCACAACAGTGAGAGGCCCGCGTACCGCAAGAAAAACCAAAACCAGAACAAAGGTAAGTCCCCTAAACTCTGTGCCCCAAAATATTTCAAAATGCATTACCGTACGAATACGGTAGATTAATCGCTATGAGTGAAGGTAGCTGGGTCACATCGCTCCTCTAATGCACTGGTCTTCCCAATTTTCCTCCACTGCAACAAGCACATTCTCTTGGGATCACCTGTGATCACAGGGCTTGTGTTTCTAGGAATCGCAGCCCACAATAAGAATATCAGCACCCCTGTTATTTAGACAACTTCCAAACGAATTCCCCTAATCAGGTGATAGGAAAGATTTTCTGTAAGGTCTGTGTTACATAATTTTAGTCCTGGCATTCCAAAAGACAGCTGCCCTTCCTTCTTTGACACTTGTGAAGAAAGCACGGTTCACTTCCACTTTCCCTCAGATGCAAAGTAGCAACAGACACAGCAGTTTCACCTCTAGGAAAAGATGTGACTTTTGCAGCACTCATGGGCAGCTTCACAAACAACAGAATGATAAAGAAGAAAAGAGTGCATGAAAAGAACAAACTCATTGCCCTTTGGCTGAGATGATTTACACGTGAAGAGAAGGAAGGGTGGGGATGTAGTGCGGCTGTGCTTGGTAGGCTGCGGGGTAGGTGGTTCACGGATGCTGGACCTACTGTCATAGCTCAAACAAGAGGACAACTTTCTTAACTTGGTGGTGGTTTCTCTGCTTCCTGAAGTCCACTCACAAGGCTATAGGTCTGAGAGGGCAAAATGTGTTAACATTCAATTATACTTTTCAGCACACATTTTCCCTTGACTGCTATGTTAGGATATAAAGTACTTGTGAATTGACAGGAGACATACGCTATTTCCGGGAACTCCAGACCCCCTTCAGCAGTACCCACATTATCCTTTGCCTGACCTGTGCTACTGTTCTTCTCCTTCCCCTGACTGTGGCCTGGGCTACAGATACTGCCAATGAGATGACCATTTCCTAATCAATTCTACTCTTGGGTCTCTCCAAGTGGTGATGACCCTTCTGCTAGCTTTATATTCGTCCACGTGCTTCTTCAGTGAGAGGGAAAAAAAGAGGGGTTTAGAGTTCAACTTCTATATGCTGCCTGAGTTCCACAGATCAGCTCTGAAAGAGCTAGCTGTGAGTACAGAAAATCTAGATAATCAAAATTCAATGTATCATGCGCTGTGTTGGTCAACCACAATGAGAATCTCAGACTTGGTACCCAAAGTTTAAAATATTCCGACTGCAAGATTCAGCTGTAGAATTTTGTACAATAGCTCCTTGGGATGTTTGCAGATGATGCACACTTATACTCCTTCCCCAAAATTGCCTCTCTACAGTTATCCATCTTTAAACTCTCATTAACAATAACAGCTATGATTTATCAAGTGCTTATTATGTTAAGGGTACTAGTCAAAGTGCTTTGCATGTATTAACTCAGTCCTCAGAGGAAGGTACTCTTAATCATTCCCATTCTACTTTTTATGGCATTTAATCCACAGAGAAATTAAGTAAATTGTTCAAGGTCACACAGCGAGTAAGTGGCAGAGCTGGGTAAATCTAGGCAGTGTGACTCTAGAGAACCAAAGCTCTTAAAGATGAAGTTTCTTTGTTAACCTCTGGGCTCATTATACAGCAGGAATCTTCATTACTGTGTCACTATTTCCTTTAGTAGGAGGTATTTCTCATACTGTTACCGGAATACACCTAGCAAAAATCTTACCCCTGCACATTCACAAAGTACTAGGCAGACACTGTTGAGGGTCAAGAAGTCTATCGTAAATTATAAATGCCCTGTATATCTCTCATATATTTGTCATATCAGTCAAAGATTGATTTGCACTATATCTGGGGCAGCAGAATAAAATACACACATAAAGGAAACAGGGAGTCCTAAGTTACTTCGCTAATGAATGTGGGCAAGGTGAGGTGAGAGAAGATGACTAAAATGGAGAAATGCTATGTGTTGACTTGTATTGTCTGAACCTTCCAGGAACACTGCCACCCTTCTGCCTTATCATACAATCTATGTAATAATTCCCCTCCACACTATTATATTACAAAATTCAGGTTCTTTTCCATTGATGCTTTCATAACATTAAAATATGCCCCAATCTGTGGAGTAATTGTCATGTATACTATGTACATGTATTATAATATCTCAAGCAAAAGCAAATTTGCTATGGGAAGCTTATGCTTCATTTACCTTGATTCTGCTATTGATAGACAACTCAATATAGCATGTGTTATGAGAAGAAATAAAAAATGAACAGCCCCAAGTTCTTTACAGATTCTCCAATAGTTAATCATGTTCCGATGCAGATCTACTGGAGAATTTTCAAATGCCAAGTCAAGCATGATTGGGCATCAAAGATTATAAATATTTGGTGGTGGAGGGGGGAATCCATATTATTATGGAAGAGTGGAAGCCATCTGTATTATTTTAGCATTGAAGGATACTTATCTGACTTAAAGAAAAAAAATGTTTTGTTCCTTGAAAGGAAAGATGAAATGGCATATATCACTTGGGGCAGAATTCTCCAGAATCTATAACCTACAGCTACAGCATTTATCTGAAACTCTGTAGTTTATTTTAAAGGTCGTGGCGGTATAATTCTGACTTTAGCAGGCAGGAACATTTTCAAAAAATGTAGCCTAATTTTATTGTTCATCTTTAAATATTCATTTCATAGTTGATGGGCTAGAAATCTGAAATTCAAATTACTTCCTTTTCCTTTATTCTTAGCAAAATCATCTAAGAGTAAGAGGTGCAGTTCATTTATAACAAAATAGAAATAAAATAAAGTTCACAATTCAACAAGGACTAATTAAAATTATTTGAAAGTCAGTTCACAGGTGAGTAAACTGTTAATTCCAGTTACATCACTTAGATTCTTTGTAAGTTATTTCAGGAAAATTATTCATCTACTGAATCACTGAATCACAGATTTGAAAAGGACATTAAAATTCACTTCCTACAAAACCCTCATATTACTGATGAGGTCTAGAAAGGTTCCTCAGCAAATATAAGGTCACTTTTTAAGAAGTTACAAAGTGAAGAAACAAATTTAAGTCTACCGTTTCCAAGTCCTCTGCACTTTCTAAGAAATACTTGGCCAAGCCATACTAGATATTGAGTAAACCTCCCTAGTATCTCAGGTCCAAGATCTCACCAGTGTACCTTGTCTCAAGCTCAGACTCAGGGGTAGTAGGTGACACTGGGTCTCCCACGTGGTCACTCATTTTCAGTAAGACACTGTATTCCCAAGGATGTCTCTGTCCAGAAGATCTAAGCAGAGGTCAATGGACAAGCCTAATTTTTCTAGAAAACAGTATCATAAGTTTCTCAGGCTGACACATGCACGCTGCTAAGACCAAGCACATTTGATACAAAATCTCTTAACATAAATGGCCATTTATTGGAGCTAGTGGTCAGGCAGGAAACAGGATTTGGGTCACCATTTCCTTTGCACCCATTTCTTTGCACCCCCATTTCCTAGGGCTGCTGTAACAAAGCACCAAAAACTGAGAAGCTTAACGCAACAGAAATCCTCTCACAGGTCTGGAGACTAGAAGTCTGAAACCAAGTTGGTGGTGGGGCAAAGTTCTCTGTGAAGGCTATGACAGAGAATCTGTTCCATGCTTCTTTCCTAGTTTCTGGTGGTTGCTGGCAAAACGTGGTGTTTCTGCATTACTCCAATTTCCCCGGCTGTTTTCACAGAGCCTTCTTCCCTCTGGATGTGTGTCTCTATGTCTCCAGATTTTCCCGTCTTTATAAGAGCCCACCTTAATCCAGTGTAAACTTATTTTTACTTCATTGCATCTGAAAAGTTCCTATTACCAAGTAAGTTCACTTTCAGAGGCACTGGAGGTTAGGACTTCAACATATCTTTTTGGGGAACACAATTCAACCCCTGATGGCTCCCAAATAGATTACGTTTAATAAAGGCAGTGCTTCTTCAGGAATCAGTGGACACACTCTTGGATAATTGTTTTTTGAACTAATCATAAATATTCGGCTAACTCAGAAAAAAATTTTTTTAAATAGCTAGGTCTAGGAATTGGTATAGGAATTTTTTAAAAGTCAGAAATGAGGCATCTTCCCTAATGTGTCAGGACATGTACAGCCACTGCAGAGATTAGGCAATAGTCCCTGGTGAGTGGGTTCTTTCATCACCCTTATTATAATTCACTAGAACATCCACTTTTGAATTTTGTGTTTTAAATTTTTACTTACTAGGGAATTTAAACTACCTATAGTCACCTCTCATATCTGTTTATCTGACAGGAACTCTGAGGTCCTCATGCTACACACACTCCCTGGACAGAGACATTCCAAAGTATCTGACACAAATTAGTGTTTGCTCATGTTCTAGAAGGTATAATAATTCCACTCAGTAGCAGGTACCAACGCGGGGTTCACATGGCACAAACTGTGGGATACACCTGGAGAGTGGTGCTCAGCTGATCCCCTTATACCTGTTACAAAAGTCTGGTTATCTTATTTTTTTACTTTTTGTAAGTGCTCTGCCGTCATATATGTATGCATACACATACATATGAAAGATTCTAACTCCTTTAAGGGAAGAAATTGAAACCTGACTCATCTTGATAAACTTCACAGAAGTTAATATAATGTCTTGCGCATAACAAGGGTTTAGAGAATATTTGCAGAGTAAATAAACTGATTAGTTTTTAAGCCAACACTGGTTATATATGAATCAAATTAGGCTTGAATTTAGAAAACACCAATAAGCTTAAACAATTTTTCACTTGCTAATATATCTGATCAAGGCATTGTTTAATGAGTTGGTCTCACATATCATACAAAGAAATTTCATCAAATTTAGTAACATGTTATTTGGCAGAAATAAACATGTTGAATAATAATTATACCTTGTCTTCTCACAATGGGTTATTCTTAAACTATGTATAAAGAACAAAATTATTTCTACTTTATGATTTTAAATACAGAGGAAAGGAAAAAACATTTAAAATAATTAGTATATAGATTTGACAAGCTGGATTTATTTAAACAAGTATATAAAATTCAAATAATACTGACTAACGACTAATATTTTAATTTTAAGTTATCAAGCTAAATTACGACTGGAAAATAATGCACTGAAAGGTTGTCATTTAAAACATAATGGGGGGAAAATGCCTATTTCTGGTCATTCAAGTTTGAGTTTAGAGCTAACAAAATCAATTTCTCTTTAAATGTCTGTTAATGACCACCAGGAATAAAAAGAAAGAACATGGAAATAGAAATAGAATTGGTTATATTACAAATTTTTGGATAAACTTTTTATCGTATCTTTTGGATTTTAAAAAGTGTAAGTCTGGGCCGATGACAAATTACCAGGAAATTGAACCTGTACTTTAATCTTCTAGTTTTGGAGCACGGCAGAGCCAGCTAGCACCAAGTTTACATGCTCTTCAGATCCCCAGCGAGCCCAGGTTTATGATCTTTCCATGTGCAGAGTCCTTTTTCCAATGGTTTACCACTAAGATTTTGAGATAAAAATGGTGCTTATGGGACTTCCCTGGTGGTGCAGTGGTAAAGCATCTGCCTGCCAATGCAGGGGACGTGGGTTCGATCCCTGGTCCGGGAGGATCCCACATGCCGTGGAGCATCTAAGCCCATGCGCCACAACTACTGAGCCCGCACGCTCTAGAGCCCGTGCTCCGCAACAAGAGAAGCCACCGCAACGAGAAGCCCGCACACTGCAACTAGAGAAGGCCTGCACGCAGCAACAAAGACCCAACGCAGCCAAAAATAAATTAATTAATTAATTTTTGAAAAATGGTGCTTATATACTTGATTTTATCTTTTTAAAAAATTTTTGTTTTCTCTTAACTTGGTTTGACCACTATTTTCTCATCTACTCATTCCTCACCATTCTTCTATGTACCTGACCACACACAAGCACACTCTACAGTCTTCAACAGAAATTTTGCCTCATTTGCTACATATACTTATCACCAAGCACAACACTACATAACAGGTGTTTAATTATATCAGGGTGCCTCTTTTTCCCTTTGAAGACTATGGGAACAATAGATGGCTGGTGTTTGTTATAAGATGGTTTACTTCCATGATATCTATAACAATGTGTGAGGACTTTATTTTCCCTTTTCCTCCTCTATCTTCTGCAAATTATTCTTTCCTCTGCTCTACAAATGTATGACCGCCTTTCCTTCCATTCCACTGAGCTTGTTCCAAAAATTTTTTGAACAAACTCATCACCTATCTCCATTTTAACCACAGATGCATCCCGAAGGTCAGGAAGAAAATGGGAATCAAATCCTTAGTTATCACATGATTTGACCATCGTTTTTGAAATCGAAAATTTTGACTAGTTCAATGGATTCAGATACTGAGAATGTTTGCTAAAAATACCCATTTTCAGATGAATTGCAAAGACATACGAATAACACTGAATCACAACACATCTAAGCCTACATAAACATATGAGATTGTCTTTAAATTTTGTAATCGCTACTGCAGACTTTGACTAGAAGTCATATGTTTCTGACCACCAAATTTTAACAAGCTTCTCTCCTTGCTAGTCCCGCTCTCAGCAGAGTCAGAAATAATGGAATTGCTCATTAAAAATAATGAGATGCCATTGTAATGAATCCTGATCTATAGCTCTCCGAAATAATTTTTTCAATGGAAAAACTAATTAGATCCTATGGAGGTCCTCACCTTGGGATATAAAAGGTAACCACAAAACCATACTTAATTATGTAAACTGAATACTTTAAGAACGGTGTTACCAAAAAGTTTCCATTCCATACCAGGTACCAGGTTGACTAGAAAAAGAAGTTACGTTTGATAATGAAATGGACCTGGAGAAGAAAGACGAAAAAGAAACAAGAGGACACTATCGCTCCTTTGCTTCCACGAGCCATCATAACTTCTTTTCCTAAAGAATTTATCCTGATAGAAGAAGGGGCACTAGTCAGTGAAAGGTTAATCTCATTTCTCAACCCATCAGACATTTGCACTCTTCAAACTTCTAAACGCACTTATCTTGCCTTAACTTCCTCTTTCATGCTGTGAAAATGGAACATAATTTTTCACTGAAGCCGTGTAGAAGTTTAACAAGGAATCAAAAGTTATAATTTGGTGAGTCATTTACACTCATGTACCTCATCTGCCATCCAGTTAGGCTGCCTACCTGTCTGGGAACCCAAGAGGGAACAGAAACACCTAGAATCTCATATCAAGCACAGTTTACTTGCTTGTAGAGTGTAGCAGGTCTTTGTCTGAATGGCAGTGGGATAGTAAGAGCAGGAAAAGAATGGGCCAGACAGGAATTATTTTTTTTCATTAATTCCCAAATAATATCTGAAAGATAAAAACTAATGATTCAACAGTGACACTGAACACCAATGAGAAGAGGTGCTCTGCTGACATTAATAACATCAACCAGACTATTGGAAATAGACCCGGAGGGCCGTGGATTCCTCTGGGGGATTCAGTACCTTTCTAGCTGCCTATTTTGCGAGAGAAAAAGTAACAGTATTCACCACCCAGAGGGCCTGGTGTACAGGTATTCCCACAGAGAATGTTCTTTTAATCTCAAGCATTTTATTTAGTCCATAGAGGTCTGTTTTAACCTGAAGGCTTTGTCTGCAACCACACAGACACACAACTCCCCGTGACCCACCTGCAGAGAATTCCCTTAGCTTCAGGCCTCACTAATCCGTATTTGAATTCAAGGTCAGGATAGAAATAAAGAAAAGCTCTGCCTTGTTGAAGGGTTGTTGACAACTCATTGTCAGGCACAAGACCATCTGGAGGAAACAAAACATGCACAGAAACAAGTTCAAACAAAACGACCATTAGTGGGGCCTGGGCACTTGTTTTCTTTTTCTCCTCATTCCTCCCAGAGCCTGGGTTATTCAGTAGTGCACTAGTTTTCTAGGGCTGCCCTAACAAATTTACCACAAACTGGAGGGCCTAAAAAATCAGAAACTTAGTTTGTCATAATTCTGGAGAGCAGAAATCCAAAAATCAGGGTGTCTACAGGGCCAGCCTCCTCCAGAGGATATAGGGGAGATTCTCTCCAAGTGCCTGGTAGCTCCAGGCACCCCTTAATTTGTGACTGCATCACTCCAATGTCTACCTCCATCTTCACCTGGGCTTCTCTTCTGTTTCTTCTCCTCTTCTGTCTCTTATAAGGATACTTAATGTTGGATTGAGGACATATCCAGGTAATCTAGGATAATATCCTCTCAAGATCCTTAAATAAATTATATCTGTACAGATCCTATTTTTCCAAATAAGGTCATATTCACAGCTTCCAAGGTGTGGAAATATCTTTTTGGGTGGTCACCATCACTGGGATAGTAGACTTAGGCTGAGACTGAAGACTATGTAATTCCCCCCACCTCCACCCCAAACACGAACTCTAATATCTATGAGAGACTGAATCCTGCTTAGAAATTCTAAAGAATTAAATTTCTCTCAAATGCTCCATTCTCCATTTGGAGGAATGGATCAGGGAACAGCACACTGGTAGAAGATGCGCTTAGCTTTTATAGAGAATAAAATCTGACAGGCAGTTTAAATTGGACGTCCACTATGACATACCTTCAGATAGGTGTTTTGCAAATAAAAGTCAACTTGACTAAGAAAGCTGAAATATGTACAGGATTTGTGGTTAAATGATCAGGTGAATCTGATGCAACTGCTGCTTAGACACTCTCTGCCCACCATCTTGGTCCCTAAACACACTCTATAGGATGAATTTAATGCCAACTCCTGGGAATAAAACAAAATCCTGTTATTTTGTAATGGAAATTACCTTCTCAATCAAGGCAACTAAGAAGATGGAGAAAGCGCACAGGCTTTAATAAAATCTCTCTGGGGCTCTATTAAGTTGCACCCCCAGAAGTTGCATTTGCCTTTTTGCTCACATGCCTGCCTCTTCAATCAGGTAGAAATTACAGACTTAGTCTAGGCCAATCTTGTCAAGATTGGATGCTTTCTCTAAAAATTCACTTAAACTTATAGCTTTAAGTAATTTCCGGGGCAGAGGAATCTGCCAGCACTTCCCCTTTCCTTCCTACTTTCTTTTAAAAAATAAAGTTATTTATTTATTTTTGGCTGTGTTGGGTCTTCATTGTGGTGCGCGGGCTTCTCATTGCAGTGGCTTCTCTCGTTGCAGAGCACGGGCTCTAGGCACGTGGGCTTAAGAGTTGCAGCACGTGGGCTCAGTAGCTGTGGCTTGTGGGCTCTAGAGCACAGGCTCAGTAGTTGTGGCACACGGGCTTAGCTGTTCCGCAGCATGAGGGATCTTCCTGGACCAGGGCTCGAACCCGTGTCCCCTGCATTGGGAGATGGATTCTTAACCACTGTACTACCAGGGAAGTCCCTCCTTCCTACTTTTGAATTCCTAAAGAATTGACTGTGGTTCCTCCAGCCTTGTTTAACTTTCCTCCCCTCATCTATCCACCTGCCCTCCTCATCCCTTGCGTGCCTTGGCCCAATTTCTTCATGGATGTCTTCGTGAAACTCTTTGCTAATCAGAGTGTGGTTCATGGATTGTAACCACTTGGGAGCTTGTTAGACAGCAGCACCTCAACACACCCCGGATTTCCCATCCTCATCTTAACAATTAAAGTGTGAGACTCAGTTCCCGACTCCCATTTGCTTACTAGGTTATGACATTTGCTTTAGCCAGGCCTCCCAGTGAGCGTGCTCTCTTGTTCGAGGCTCCACTTCTTCAACTGCTATTTGTGTAGACAAGTGGATTTCGACGTTAGCTGCACATGACAATTGCTTGAGTAGCAGTGGTTGTTTTTTTTCATCAGAAGAATCCCACCCTCAGAGTTCTTAATTTAATTTGTCTGGGGTGGAGCCCAGGCACAGTCTTTTTCTTTTTCTTTTTGAACTTTCCCAGGGGATTCTAATGTGCAACCACATTTGAGAACACCGTCATAGAAGGGTGGTTTCAAAGTGCGGTTCTAGAGCTGGTAGCATCGGATCACGCGAACTTCTTAAAAATGCGAATTCTTTGGTTCCATCCCAGGCCTTCTAACCAGAAACTCTGGAGAAGGGCCCAGCAAGCTGTGTTTTAACAAGCCCTCCAAGTGATTTTGGTCAAGGCTAGAGTCTGAGAAATACTGCCATTGAGTATCTCTTGCCACTCACTCAAAGTTCTACGGAAGGTACACAAGTGAATAAAGTCTGGTCCTTACCCTGGACTAACAAAAATGTACTTGGAAGAAACACTTTGAACATACGGACACACCCAAGCATAACCCATGCTTACAGATGTGTAGTTCTAGTCAGAATGTGATTAAGGTGAGTGAGTAGGAAAAAAAAATTACTTTTGAGTAGAAGAACTTCTATAGAAAGAGGAAACATATGCAGGTGATACAAGCATAAATAATAGGAGGGAGAGGGTGTTTAAGCAACTAGAGTGGTTTATTAGTGGTTAAGAATCGCCTGCCAGTGCAAGCGACACGGGTCCGAGCCCTGGTCCAGGAAGAGCCCACATGCCGCAGAGCAATTAAGCCCGTGCGCCACAACTACTGAAGCCCACGCAGCTAGAGAAGCCCGTGCACCACAACGAAGAGTAGCCCCCGCCCGCTGCAACTAGAGAAAGTCCACGTGCAACAATGAAGACCCAATGCAGCCAAAAATAAATAAAATAAAATAATTTATTAAAAAAAAGAGAGAGACAAAAAAAATAAATGGGTGGTAGTCAAACTCTGTGGGATCCTGAATATCACTGTAAGTCCTCCAGGTATTTCTAAAAATACCAGGAAAATATTTTGTGTATGAGTTGCAGCTAGCTAAAGTGAAAGAAGAGGACAGAGAAATTTTCAGGTACTGAAGAGAGCATGTACAAAGGCCCCGAGACAGGAAAAGCCGTGGAATCTTCAACAGAAACCAAAATAGAATCTGCATGAAGCAGTCATTTAGGATGCAGCATCTGAATGCTCATCTGTAAGGATGATGTGAGGCTGACTGTGCGGAGAACAGATTGATAGGACTTGGGAACTTGAAATCCCAATTTAATTCTACAAGACTCTCTGATTATACTTAACAGGATTCATCCACATTTGCTCCATTTTTCTAATTCCTTTCTTTTAATGTAAAATAATGGATGCTCTGAACAACTAAACAATTGCAAGTATGGAAATTTTATGATACAACACAACTTTAAAGGTTGCCATAGTAATTGCAGTACTGAAAAACAAACTTAATTGTGGGTGTGTGGCATTCCTCGTTTGCAACTATAGCTTCAATTTTGGAGGACTACCATTTAATATCACATGCTGGGTTGATTCCCACTGCCATAAAAGCCATAAGGAAATAAAATCTAGTGGCCATTTGATGTTTTTTTGATGCTTCATAGCCATTTCTACCCTTTGAATTAACAGAACCCTAATTTCTCCCTACCCTACAGTCCTGACACCACAGCTCTTTTACCAAAATTCTCTTCCTGGATATCAGAATATGTGCTCTCAGATGACACTTCAAGATTAGAGCATGGAACTCAGGTCTGGCCAATCAAAATGCCATATTTCCCTGATCTGGGGCTGCCTGGCTCTTCATGGCACAAGACACTACATTGTGGAACTTGATGAGTTTATTCTTAAAGTTTTCTAAAAAAGAAAATGTAAAACATAGCCGAGAACGTCTTTTAAAGTAGTACAATGAGGCAGAACTTGTCCTCCTAACTCTTGTAACACTAATGATAGTTAAATTACTAATCTTCAGTAATTTAAATAGTGTGATATTAGTTAAGAAATAGTCAAATAGACCAATGGAATAGCATAGAGAATCCAGAAACAGAATCAGACAGACAGAATTTATATTTGTAAGGATGTCACTTCAAAATCAGTAAGGAAAGATGCTCAACACTGCTGATCATCAGGGAAATGCAAACCAAAATCACAATGAGATATCATCTCATGCTTATCAGAATGGCTATCATCAAAAAGAACACAAACAAATGTTGGCAAGGATGTAAAGAAAAGGGAACCCTTGTACTCTGTTGGCGGGAATGTAAATTGGTGCAGCCGCTGTGGAAAACAGTATGGAGGTTTCTTAAAAAAATAAACATAGAACTACCATATGACCCAGCAATTCCACTCCTGGGTATAACCTGAAATAACACAAAAACACTAATTTGTAAAGATACATGCACCCCAATGTTCTTAGCAGCACTATTTACAGTAGCCAAGATATGGAAGCAACCTAAGTGTCCATCAACAGATGAATGGATAAAGATGTGGTACACACACACACACACACACACACACACACAATGGACTACTACTCAGCCATAAAAAAGAACAAAATTTTGTCATTTGTGGCAACATGGATGGACTTGGAGGGTACTATGCTAAGTGAAACAAGTCAGACAAAGACAAATATAGTATCGTAGCACTTATATGTGGAATCCAAAACATGCAACAAACTAGAAAATATAACAAAAAATAAGCAGGCTCAAGATATAGAGAACAAACTAGTGGTTACCAGTGGGGGTGTCAGTATAGGGGTAGGGGAGTGAGAGGTACAAACTATCGGGTGTAAGACAGGCTACAAAGATGTATTGTATGACACAGGAAATACAGCCAATATTTTATAATAACTGTAAAAGGAATGTAACCTTTTAAAAATATATAAATTTTTTTTTAATTTGAAAAAAATCAGTAAAGAAATTAAACTACTTAAAAATAGGAGATTTCATAAATAATGGTAGAAAAACTGGCTATCTATTTGGAAATATAAAATAAATGCTAGACTCCTACTATGTCTCAGTCCAAAACTGAATTCCAGATAAAGTGCAAAATGGAAAATCCTATAGAATAGTTCCTTTCAAAGTGTTGCTACATATTACATAACATAGTGATCTTTTTTTTTTAATGCCAGGATCTATCACATAACCAATTAAGTGAAAATCTGTGAGGACAGAACCCACACATCAGTATTTTTAAAGCTTTTCTGGTTATCAATTTATAGCAAAGTTTGAGAACCACTGCTGGTTAATAGAGAAGAATGTCCCTGAGCTTCCGAGCAGTCAAAGCAAAGAGTAGTTTAATAATGAGTGACAAAGTTTTCATTTAAAAAAAGGCCAAATGTTCAGGAGATTTACCAGTTTTCCTGGTGTTGAAAAATAGGGAGAAGTGTCACCATTTAAAAACTTCATAAAGTAATGGTGCATCAATAAGTCTGTTAAATTAATAGCGGCTTTAAACCACTAATGTCTTTGCTTGTGCTTTTCCACTCTTAAAACTAGTCAGAAGGATCCTAATTGCCTGGCCACGGAGAAATCAGGGAAAGGACTGTAGAGAACTCAGCACGTTTATCATCTGTAAATAGCCAGTGTAGTTATCTATTTGGATGGACAATGGCTTCGCCATCATTAAAAATAGCTCACTTCATGTTATGTACAATGTACTGCTCTGTTCGCCAGTTCTCCATGTCACTTAGCACTGGGTAGCCTCACACCAGAGCCCTAACATAGAAGTTTTGGGCTTCAAGTATCTAGACCACTTCTCCTTTCTAGTCCTAAGGATCATGCATCCTTTCACCATGAGCTTAGACACAGCTTCTGAATCTTTCTATCATCAGCTCCAGGCTGTCACTATCAAACAGTTAGAATTGACATATGAGTTGAAATATGCCTACAGGAATTTTCTATTTCATTGTGAACACAGAGAGGGAGCCACACTTAGAGGGGTAACCCAGTGGGAAAAGATACCAGAAATATGGGCTGAGCCCCTGAAACAGGGGAAGGATGCTGAGATGAAGACTGCAGCAGTTGTTAATAATCTCTACCTACAAGCCTCCAGAAAGAAGAAACCAAGTGTCACTAACTGTGGAGAGTCTGAGACATACAAATCTGAGATTTACAAGTTAGGTTGCTAGTTTCATAGATGCTCAAAGAAGATATGAAATTCTTGGATCAGAGACAAAGGACTCTACTACTGACAGCACAGGAAGCAGCATGAGCTTCACATTCTTACCAGTTGCCTTTGTCCCTCAGTCCCATGAGGATGGCGAGTGGGGGTCATGCAGAGCTGGGCTGGGGGATGCTACACATACAGTAGGTTTGGGCTACAGCTGAGGAGCCCTGAGATTAGAAAACAGTCTATGATGGGGGTTGCAAGCAGACCTGCCCAACTTTTCCTGAGGAAGGCATTATCATTATTACATTGTCCTCTGCCCTGAAGGGGGAGAATACCTCTGTCTTCCAAGAATGTATGCTATCTAAACATTCTTAGAAAGAGTCAAAAGACGTACAGAAATACCATGGCAGATTACCCCCAGCTCAAGGAAAAAGGAGATGGCAGAAAGGACCTAAGAAAACAGCAGGAATACGACTAGGAGACAAAAAAAATAATCACAGTAAATACATTAGCAACATAATTATAATCCCAGCTTTCCAAGGCAGATGACTAAGAAATTG
Organism: Phocoena phocoena; assembly: GCF_963924675.1. NCBI lineage: Eukaryota > Metazoa > Chordata > Mammalia > Artiodactyla > Phocoenidae > Phocoena > Phocoena phocoena. The sequence continues at coordinate 15,646,240 of NC_089225.1, forward strand.
GGTCCCCAGTTAGAGCAATATTGTGTGAATCTAGGATTTAATGGGAATTTCCTCTGCCCTATTAATCTACCAGACCCATGGGTCTCTGAGGGTAAAAGTAAAGTTAAGGCATTACTGAGGATACCACATTTTTACCTGCTGCACAGAAATTCAGTGGATTTGCTTTCCAAACATACTTCTATTTTCTTGTTCATGAATTTCATTATAGGTGTATAACCTGCTAAGAACATAGCCAAAGGATATCATTGCTAACTGATGCCTTACGACTCCAATTAAATTAGTCACTTCAAGAATACTGAAGCTGTTGAGGAAATACCTTGACACTAAATGGCTCTGGCATTTTCAAGAGTCATGGTTAGCTCAGCTTTGCACAGAGAACAGCTGGAGAGGTAAATGTACAAAAATGTGTTGATTGCAAGTCAAGGAACCTGAAGAAAAACTAAATTAAACACATTCAATTTCTGCTCACCCTGAGGGACTGTCAGTGGGAAATGAGCCCCCTGAGACAGAGAAAGTGATAGCAAGGGGAATATATAGAGATGGACACCTCGAGCCCTCCCATAAGCTTCCCATGAACTTTCTTCTTATTCACAGCCACCCTTGCTGATTTGGAAATATGTTCAGCTTGCTTTCCTCCAAATGCTATTAAATATATTGTGAGGCAATGACCACAGCTAATTGAAAGATGATGTCATGCCAACACAAGTGAACTGCGCTTGGAATCCAGTATGTGAATCGCAACTAACTGGCTGTGAGGCCTTAGGTAAGGCCCTCCTGTACTTTGAATCTCAGTTTTTTATTTGAGAAAATGAGGAGACAGTCACTAGGTCTATGGTGTTTAAAATGTCTTTCTGGGAAGTGGCACAATTCCAAGGACAAGCTTTAAGGGTAACTTGATAGAGGGTAGGGGAATGGGTTGAACAGAAAGACCAAGAACCAAGCCCTCACCTTTCCCTTCAACCTGCTGGGAAGGCATCATTTTATGTATTTAATATATCTTTTTTTTTTTAATATCTAATTTTAGGTAAGTGTTCTCTGTCAAAATGAATATAATAAACACTGGAATAAAACTCTCTACAGTCCCTCCAACCACTAACATTCTATTATGTTTTCAAATTTTTCTTCCAGTGGAAAACAACAATAACCACACACACACACACACACACACACACACACACACACACACACACACACACAACTGGGGGCCATAAGTCTTCAGGGAGTCAGAGTTCAATTTCATATAATAAAGGAAAACTCCCTTGGGGTCCTAAATAGCCTCATTCAGAGATTCAGACACAGAATCCTGAAGCATGCTGGGAAATAACATATACGAGGCTTAACTGGAAATGAAGAGTTTTTAGTGCCATCTCCTCTTGTTCATTTACCTCTTTTGGAAGGGAACTGAGGGACAGATAATATGGAGACAGAGCCATGTCTAGGGCAGAACTCTTCAGATTAATTTGTTTGGGGGGAGCTCTTCTGAATTACAAATGCAGGGAGATGGTTAGCCAAGACAGAGGAGAGAAAGCAGCAACAAAAATGCCCCAAGACTCAAACCTGTACCATTTGCCTTTAGGCACCTCATCACTAAGGTAAAGCAGGTGAAATGTCTCTCCTCATTTTTATACTCCTGCCATTTTGACCTGTTTTTCTGTTCTAGATTCTCATTTTAGTTAAATGTTTTCTCCATTCAATTGATCTCATCCTAATGTAAAAGGAAGGGAGGATGTGATACACACCTGGTATGATCGGAGGGTCCAGTGCCACTAAGGGCCACCTGGACACTCCACTGCCCACACACGGCTCTGAATGGGTGCAAAACCAGAGTTTTTCATCTTCCTTTAATTCCTTCTTCAACTTTTCTGAGAAGGCTTGGCTTTGGAATTAAGATACTTTGATAATGAGAACCTACTGTATTAGCACAGGGAACTCTATTCAATGCTCTGTGGTGACCTAAATGGGAAGGAAATCCAAAAAAGAGGGGATATATATATATATATATATATATATATATATATACACGTATAGCTGAGTCCTTTTGCTGTACAGTAGAAACTAACACAACATTGTAAAGCAACTATACTCCAATAAAAATTAATTTTTTTTTTTTTTTTTTTTTTGCGGTACACGGGCCTCTCACTGTTGTGGCCTCTCCCGTTGCGGAGCACAGGCTCCAGACGCGCAGGCTCAGAGGCCATGGCTCACAGGCCCAGCCGCTCCACGGCATGTGGGATCTTCCCAGACTGGGGCATGAACCTGTGTCCCCTGCATCGGCAGGCGGACTCTCAACCACTGCGCCACCAGGGAAGCCCTAAAAATTAATTTTTTTAAAAAAGGAAGATACTTTGATTTGTTCCACAGATGCCATAAAAACTGGGGATAGGGCTCTGGAAAGGAAAGCATTTCCGTATTAAGAGTTCTGCCCTGGTAAACTTTAGTCTAGTGTGAAGACCAGTGTGTAAACAGGAAGGGGTGGCCAGGCTCTGCCAGGAACACCTGCAGGGCAGAGCCTTCAGTTCCTAATGCCATAGACCAGTGAGGACATGGAACTCATACACAAAATCTTATAACAGTGTACCCAAGATGTCAAAGACAACCTCAAAATCAACCTGGAAACATCCTAATTGGCTTCTATAGAGAGAAAAAGAAGAGCCAGAATTATGCTGTTCATCCTGTAAGGGAGGTGTGATGTGCTTTCAGTTCTCATGCTATAACCGGTGCGAGAACCACTGATGAAGGAAAAGCCCAAGAAATACAATAGATTTCCATGAAAAAGTCCTCAAAAATCCCTATCCTGTCACCTCAAATCTCTTCAGCTGTCTTGGTCTGTGGATTAGGCCAATTTGTGTTCTTAGGGCCTAACTCGGGACATTTAATTTAGCTGTGAAAATAACAGATGGATAGCAAATACTAGTATACCATAGAGGGACCAATAAATAGGCTTGGGATTTTTAAGATGGTTTTTTTAACCAAGAGTTCACTGGAACAGTTCACTTCGAAGGAGAATGTACGCTGGCACATTCAAAACCAGTTTAGTCCACCTGTTAGATGGACTGAGTGTCCTGAACCCCTTCACATCACTTATCACCCTTACGATATTTGCTAAATGTCCTAATTCGGCAAGGTAGGGTCTATCATTTTTACTACTTTACCCACAGAGTTTTTTCAGCATATGTTAGGGCCTTAATTTGCATTTGTAATGACTGGGTTTCACAAAGAGAAAACAGAAGATGGGAGGGGAGCTTTGAATCTTTGCATGCCTACAATTAGAGATATCAGGAAAAGAGCAACTAAAAGAGTTGCGCTGTTTTCCAGCTACTCAGTCAGGAAGATCTGGAATGATAAAACCAGTAGCGTGTCCACAACCTTCAGAGCTACCACTGTCTCCGCACATTACGCAGGGCATCTAATTTAAATTGCTTATCAAATAATTGTTGCCAATAAATATTGACTGAATAAATGAAGACAGACCATTTTTCGAGCGCCAGCATTCTTAGAGTCAAATCTACAGGCCTTTCCAGAAGGCTGAAAGCGTGAACCTGGCTTCACATTAATATCACCTGCACAGCTTTTAGGAAATACTGATTTCAGTGCCCTGTACCCAGAGACTTTGACATGTTCTAGGAAAAACTGATGCACTGACTTAGACCTATGGGCAACAAATTAGTCACCAGCTCTACTTCAAGGGACTTGAGATCCCAAGTCATGAGGTATAACAATTAGGAGAAGAGGAGCCCTTTTACAGGGAAATAGGATATTTGGAAAGACACATACAACTGTTGGCAAATCACCAGTTATATACATATATATACACACTGGGGAAAATTCTGTATATAACGTAAGTCGATACAGAATATACTAAATGAGTTTAGAAGAAGTGGCTTTGGTTAGTAAGATATAAGCAAGATGGTGAAAAGAAGGGCAAAGAGTATGGATCTTTCAAAAGAGAGGAAAAAAAAAACCAGAACCCAGAGTCAACTGAGCCAAGAACAGAGGATCTGCTCACTACTGAGCAGCAAAAGACACCACTACTGGTTGCCCTGACTACAGTGACCGCCCCCTCCTCAAAATAATACTGTTATCTGACAAAAGTCACAGGCAAATGAAAGAAGTAATAGTGGGAGAAGGAATGATGTATTGTCTGGTGAACGTCACCTACAAGAAGGCTTGTGATGGAGCTTTGGAAGGCTTAAGCAGAAAATAAAGTATAAATGCACATGGGCTAAACCTTGGGTCGTAAATTAAAAATCTTATCAGCATCCTGCATGCTTGAGAGAGTCTTAGGAACGGTAGCAGCCTGCCCTGTCTTAACACTGTCAGAGATAGTACCAGGGTGAATAAACTAAGTGTGCATCTACATCGCCCAGTTTGTTCTGTCAGGTGACATTGTTTCTAGGAGACAGGATAACAGATTTTGGCCATTGGGGACTGTGTCTGCTTGTCTTCCGCAGCACCCTCGCTCTTGGCTACCATCAAGGAGTTTGAAAGCTCCTCCAGGAAGCTGACTAGGAAGCGAGGACTGTTAGAAATAGCAGCATGATTGGTACCCTATGGTAGCACACTGAAGAAAGAGTGGGTCTCTCCTTCCATGAGTTTTACGTGTCCTAGAAGCAGCTCGATGTTTTGAAATAAGAATTTATTATAGTTAGACTAGAAGTATTGGGGTTCATACTACAGCTTCTGTCTTCACAGACCCATTGCTTTTGCAGGAAAAAGTATAAAGTCCCACGTGAGGCTACCAGTGACCAACGGGCCTACTGCCAGCACTGGAAGTGAGATACAAATAAAGAGCAATATGAAAACAAGATTAGCCCATTGTGATTATTTCCACAGGTGATCCAAGCAAAATACCTGCTTGGACTCAGGAGATCTGGGTTCTGTTTCCAGCTTCACACACACAAATGCTGGCAACTACAACAAAGCAGCGATGGTTTCAATCTGCGTTAAGCACCTGTTGGATGAGGAAACACACTGGAAGTGAGGGAATGTTTTTTCCTAGGCTAGGTGGAATTCCTGAAGGTAAGGTTTTCACTTCTTCACTGCGCTCTCCTGGTGATTTTTTCCTGCTGCTCTCATGACAGCCATTTGTTTGACTGTGCTTTCCATAGCTGCTGACATGCCTACAGCCCAAGGGCACATGCAGTATCTTATTCACCTGTCTGCACCGTGCCTGCTGGTAGCAGTGTTGGTACTTGGTAGCTGCTTAATGATGTAAAAAAGACATGTTTGAAAATATAATCCTACTTAGTTCTCGGCTTAATTTGGTTTTGTTTAATTCAACTCATGGGAAGCATTGCAGTCTCGCTGAGAACACTTGGGCTTTGAAGTCAACCCATCTGGATTTGAATTTCAGTTCCTTCAAAATCTTTAGTCGAGGAATTAAGACAGTCACTTAACTTCTTTGATCTTGAGTTTCCTCTCTTATGAAATGGTGTGGTACTACCTATACTAGCTTACTCTCACAACTGCTTAATGGTAGAAAAGAGGTCTTGCAGGTTAAAGAACTCAATAAACTAAAGACATCTCTGAGAGCGTTTTTTAAGCCTCATTTTATAGATATGATTATTTGTTATACACTCAAATATTGCCCTCATTGGATAAGATAGCTGGACTCTTCAACTACAAAAATATTTCTGTTCTGGCTACAGGCCTATGTCTGAGGTTATCAGCAAGCAAAGGATTAAAATTAGCCCAAATCAGAAGAGTAACTACATTTAGTTATCATTAATAGAACAAATTTTAAAGAAAACAGTGCATTAAGGTTTTTATAAGTGAAAAAAAAAGGATTTGCTCAGTCACTCTAAAACTAAGCAAACATGTCTACGTTATTTTCCATATCTGGTGACTGATAAGGTCAGTTTTGTACTTTTGAGCCACTACAAATTAATTCTGACCTAGAAGTGGTATCAAAAAAGACAACATATAATTTTATACAATTTAATCCTTATTTTTTTAATCCATTCCTTTTTAAAATCATTTGCTTCATCGAGCATTTACGTGGTTAATTTCACTGAATTATTCTGTCTTGAATTGTGGGCTTTTATTGGGACTTCATAAAGTTCCTCGTTAGAGAACACTAATCAGTTTAAAATAGACTTTTGTTGTGGCCAGAAAGCCTTATCAAACAGCTAAAGCATTGACTTCACGTTAAAAAAGCAAGACCTTGAGATCATTTTAAAATTTAGGATAATATTTTTAAAAACACTTTTAACTGGCACCCACGTCGGCAGCTTCTACCAGATCATTTCATCTGCTATTAACCTAAGTGTGGATCCTTTGGAGGTGGTCTCTGTACTCAGGGCCATTCAGGACTTCTCTCCTGGGAAATCCCATTAGAGAAAGCTCTTCATTGCCTTACACAGTTGGGAAGACACTGCTGGTCATGAATATGAAAAGCAGTGCCAAGAACAAAGTGGCCTATCAGGGAACAAAAGAAAGGTCTGAGTTGAAAAGTGATTGAGAAATGAAGGGAATGTAGTAGCTGGAAAACAGCATGATTTGTAAAGAAGAATGAAAACACAACTTGCATTTAGACAGACTTACTAGGAATCAAATCTTGGGAAAATGACTTATCTTCTCTGAGCCACCGTTCTGTTATTATTAAATAGGGATAGTAGCAATTATCTTCTAGGATTGTTGTGAGGATTAAATGAGCTGACATGTGAAAAGTAGTGGGTGCTTATGACATGTTTAATCTCTTCTGGCTTTCTCTTCCTCGAGACGGACAGAAAGTTAAAGTCAGAGAATGAAAGAAACCCTGATAGAGGTGTGGAAAGTGCCAAACAGATCCTTGCCAGTTGAGGATCCCATAATGCTTGGCTCCTCTGGGGTATTATTAGGACAAAGGGGCACCTCCTTCTCCATCATTCCAAGACCAAGTTGACTTGATACTTTGTCTTCTGCCTCCCCCTTCCCTGTGGCATACCAGGAAGGAAGTTAAGGTGATGAAAAGAGCCATGGAACCAAGGGATTCAAAAAGCTAAGCTCTTTTCCTTATTCTCTATGTGGTTGACTGGTGGAAACATCTTCAAGGCTGGGGCTACCATATATGTCCATGATGTAGCGGAGAAAGAGGTCACCCTGAAGGTGAAGGGACAGGGAGGATAGAGATATAAGGGACCTGGGAATGACAGTCACAATCATATGGCCACTAGGGCTGTAGATGAGGCTAGGCTGCTGAATTAAGACATGGTGAGATGCGTCCTCTTTAGTTCTATTCAGATACATTATGAGATACTTCTGCATGCACTAGAGCTGATGTAAGTTATTTCTGAATTATAGGAAGTAGTTAATTAGAGGTTAAAAAATCAGATCAGCTTGGCATCGAATAAAATGGGGAAGGAAGATAAGCTCTTAGAATAAGGGAAGACATGATTCTAAGGTTACATCAGTGAGTACCAAGTAAGGTGTGATCTCTGACCAGCTTCAGACTCTACTCAGCTTTCCAAGGCCCACCGTTGCACGCTTCAGGAAGTAAGCCTGTCAACCGCCTGAACCACTGTCAGACATTGTTTCCAGTCCTCCTTATGTCCTTAGAGAATCTTGAACGAAGGAATCATTTGTCTCTTATTTTTCTAAAATCCACATAGGGTCACAATGTGCTACTGACAGAAATAGCAGCAGAATCCACATCCCATTCTATACAATCCAATGCTACACGGTATTGTCCCATTTCCCTCTGTCATTCTCATTCTTTCCGTAATTCATTTAGAAACAGTGGAGAACAGGATTGTCCAAAAAAGTTCGGAAGACTAAATCACAGTACCTTCAGTAATGTTTTTATTCCAGATGTTCACTGATTTCAGTAGAAATCCATTTGGAATCTCATTTTTCCTCAAGGAGAAATATTTCGAATTTAAAATTATTTTGCGAGTAAGAAAACAAGGATAGAGCAATAACTTGCAAAAAGAAAAAAAAAATCCAATATCTTTAGAAAAGCCCAAGACAGAACAAAGGCCTCAGACCTGAAATATTCTTTGCTAATTAACCAATTACTTATTTTTTTTATGAAATAAAATCTTAAATGCAGTTTCTATAGGCTGTTAAGCACCAGTCTTTCCTTTGGCAGCCTGTTCTGCATTATGCTTAACCAACTCCTGTACTGATTGGAAGATAGTAGTAAGATCACCTGAGAAGATCAGGTGATCTCCTCAATGCCTTTACTGTTATAAGAAGTTTGCCCTAAATAAAAATTTTCTTTCGGGCTTCACTGGTGGCTCAGTGGTTAAGAATCCGCCTGCCAATTCAGGGTACCCGGGTTCGAGCCCTGGTCCAGGAGGATCCCACATGCCGCGGAGCAACTAAGCCCGTACGCCACAACTACTGAGCCTGAGCTCTAGAGCCCACCAGCCACAACTACTGAGCCCATGTGCCACAACTACGGAAGCCTGCGCACCTAGAGCCCATGCTCAGCAACAAGAGCAGCCACCGCAATGAGAAGCCCGTGCACCACAACTAGAGAGAACCCACGCGCAGCAATAAGACCCAACACAGCCAAAAATTAATTTAGAAACAAACCAAAAATATTTTTTTTTCTTTCACCCAGTACTCATCACCTATGTGACAAAAAGCATGAAAATCATGATTATCAATATTATGCATTTGATTGCTTTTTATTACAAGGCTAAATATTTTAAATAAGAAACTTCTTGCTTGTTTAAGGATCTTGACATACAAAAGTATTAAAATTTCACTCCTTGGCAAACATCTTTTCCAAACTAGTCGAAGAAAAACAACATTCTTTATCTTTAAATTTTTTTTTCCTTCATAAGGCATTTATTCATTAATATTTATTGAATACCTCATCCTAGTGGGATTAAACACCTTTTATAAAAACAACATTCTTTAAACAATGAATAATAAAAATCAAGGACATAAGCAACGTACAATATGTACATTAATCTGCTAATGGTTCTTCCCACATATTTATCTCCAGTCATTATTTCCAAGTATATGGCAAAAGCAAAAGTTCTGCCGCTACATGACTTGAGCTTCCTAAATTATTTATTCACCCCTCAGTTCCTCATGCTCCAAATTTTTGAAGTGAAGTTCTCTTCTTGGACTGCTGTTCACCCACATCTTATATCAAAAGCCAACAATGGAGGTACATTGTGTATATTTAGGGCTAAGAAAGTTTTTGGTCTTCTTCTAAAGCTCATATTAATCCCACAATTCTCAAGGAATGTGGAAAGTAATCTGTTTTTCTAATTTATTTCTAGGTAATATACAGTTTAACAGTATTTTGAAAATGAGAATGGAAGACTAAGGTACAGATTTTAATGGATGCAGAATACTTTGTTTCTGCCATGAATGAATGAGTCCTTAGGAAGACAGCAGGACCATTTCATACATTTTCACACCAACCTCCAACTGTACTGTTCTGGCCTGTGTACCTGGAAATAATTTGTCAATAGTAATGTCCTTTTCTCAAGACAGCTCTTCGAAATAGAGTTGATGGGCCTATGCATTTATGACACCTGTGTTAAGTTTTAAAGTATTGCATTGGCCAAAAAGTTCGTTCGGCATTTTGGTACGATAGGTCGAAAAACCCGAACGAATTTTTTCGCCAGCCCAATATACAGCCCAGGGTCCACCACTTCCAGAGAGCTGAGACTAATACACTCAATCACTCAATCTGGCTTCATCTGAATATCTACTCACAAGAGCATTCACTTGTTCTAACTTTTAAAGAAATATTGCAATCTATTGCAGTTTACCCACACCCCCCTAAATAACCTGGCAAAAATATTTTATTTGGATGCTCTCTGTTGTATTTATTCATTTATTTGGTGGCATTTGATGTGTGGAGGTTAGAGTGGAGAGCAGGAAAAGGGTCTGACACTGACATTCCTAGATGCCCAGAGATCTCACTGTGGGGAGGGCATCACAGAAGTGGGCCCACCTTTCTTTGTAAATGTTATCTCTGCCCTGATTCAAGGGCATCTGGGCACACTATGGTGTTCTTAAAGCATGGTCCACAGACCCCTGGTGATGTCTGAGACACTTTCTGCTGGTTCTCAAGCTCAAAACTGGTTCTACAATAATTCTAAGATATTATTTAGCCTTTTCATTGTGTTGCAATTTGTACTAATTATGTAAAAGCAATCGTGGGTAGAACTGCTGGTACCTTAGCATGAGTCAAGATATGGCACTAAACTGTACTGGTAATCATTGTATTCTCAAAGCCACTCACTTGCAGGGGAAAAAAACCCCGCTAATTGTATTTAGGAATATCTTTGTTGAGCTGTAAAAATTATTAATTTTATTTACAACCTTTGATTACATATCTTTTTATTGTCTTCTGTGAAGTTTGTAGAAAATAATTCTACTGCATACTGAAGCATATGTGGTTATTTCAAGGAAAAGAACTTGTGGAAGTTTTTGAGTTGCAAGATTAACTGGCTCCTTTTTTTGCATTTAACATGATTCTCCCTTAAAAGAATTATCAAAAAACATAATTGTTCAGACTCGGGTACTTAGCAGAACTAGTGAATCTGTCACTTCAAAGAAAACAACTGACAGCTTTTAAGTGAAAATCAAATTCTGGAAAATATGTATTTGCCATCCAGACATTGGCAGCTTCCCAGTACTTACAGACTTTCCTGATGATAACAGTGTGATATTAACAAATGTAATTGTCTTACATTTTATAATGAAATCTGTCAACATTTGGAAGGTCCACATAACTCAGTTAACCAGTATTTTTCAAAAGACCAAATGCATGATGTTACAAAATCATGCATTAATAAAGATCATGTTCAGAGTATGAAAAGTTCCTTGAAATGATTTCAGCTACTACCCTCCAACTGTTTTTTTTTGTTGTTGTTAAAAGCACCACTTGGGCCTTCCCTGGTGGCACAGTGGTTGAGAGTCCGCCTGCCGATGCAGGGGACACGGGTTCGTGCCCCGGTCCAGGAGGATCCCACATGCCGCGGAGCGGCTGGGCCCGTGAGCCATGGCCGCTGAGCCTGCGCAACCGGAACCTGTGCTCCGCAGTGGGAGAGGCCACAGAAATGAAAGGCCCGCGTACGGGGGGCGGGGGGGGGGGGAAAGCACCACTTGTAGAGTTTAGGTATTGCATCAAAAAAATATATCCACAAATTATCTGGATAGGTTACTAAAATCCTCCTCACTTTCCAAGTACATATCTAAGTGAGGCCATATTTTCTTCATATATTTCAACCAAGACAACCTATCACAACACGTTTAATGCAAAAAAAGATTATAGAAACTGGATGTCTTCTATGAAGCCTGACTTTGAAGAGGTTTGCAAAAATGTAAAATAATACCTCTTTTTTTCAGAATTTTTTGAAGAAATATGTTTTATTAATATATAATGGTTTATTGTTCTTATTTTAAATGAATTAATGAACGAGGTTTTCTTCAATTTCAATTCTTCATATGATAAATGCAATAGATATAAACCCACATCAGTGAAAGCTATTTGAAGTCCTGGATAATTTTTAAGAGTATAAAAGACTCTTTAGACCAAAAAGTTTGAAATTTGCTGCCTTAGTATAAGTTGATGTGCTCAATCAATCAATACCATTATAAAGTTCAGCGATATAACAAATTCTCTAAGGCAGGGATCAAGGCATTTACTAATGTCAGAAAAAAAAACTATTGAATGAGCTTTGTCTTCAGAAAAGCAGTCACTGACAGTTTTCCTCATACAGCTTCATGTAATTATGCCAGTAAACCTAGGAAGCTCAATATGTCTCATTCTGTAAAACAATTATTTCCATCAAGATATAGCAGTCATGATTTTTATTCATGTAACATTTCTGATAACAATATCCAATTAACACATCCATTTTATGTCCACTGCATTAATTTTATGTTAAAAGAAATCCAATAGTGCTCAATTACATTTGCCTCCAAATTAAATTAGCTTTACATGAATTTAATGGGTATCTTAATTAGATCATGTTATTTAGAGGATTTTATACAAATTAAATTCCACCTCTGCATGGTTCAAACTTCTTTGTGTTAAACACAGGATGGGGTTTCCCTGGTGGCGCAGTGGTTGAGAGTCTGCCTGCCGATGCAGGGGACACGGGTTCGTGCCCCGGTCCGGGAGGACCCCACGTACCGCGGAGCGGCTGGGCCCGTGAGCCATGGCCGCTGGGCCTGTGCATCCGGACCCTGTGCTCCGCTAAGGGAGAGGCCGCGACGGTGAGAGGCCCGCGTACCACAAAAAAAAAAACAAAACAAACAAACAAAAAAAACACAGGATGAAAATTCTTTAAAACTAAGGAGCACGAGTATCTCACATTGCAAACAGAGAAAGAAAACAATGAGGAAATTAACAGAAAATGTAAGCAAGACTCCAGCCAGAAATGACTTACTGTTTCTATATTCCTTCTAGTGATAGTAGAACTTTCTTTTCCACTAAATTATTAAAATCTTTATATTGAAAAAGGAAGCAATGGCAGCACAATTCTCTGAGATTCTTTAAACTTTTTGAAATCAATTACCAATCCCAGGCTGTCTCCTTTTATTTTTCCCAAATAATCCAACTTCACTAATTCTTAGGAAATTTTAATTTTATTAAATAGAATTGGCATGTAATCGAGCACAATATACTTCATTAACTCAACAGCAAAATTGTCCAGTGCTCTTCTGTATGACATATTACTATGGTTTCACTACTAATAACAATGGGTAACATTTAGTGAGTAATTACTATGTGCCTAGCAATCTGCTAATTATTTTGCATAAATTATCTCTAAACTTTGTTACATTTCTGAAAAGTGGGCATTATTGTCCCTAACTCATAACTGGGGAAAATGAAGCTCAGAGAAGCTAAGGAACTTGCCCAAAGTCACACAGATAGTAAGGGAGAGAACCCGTTGATTTCAAAGGCTGTTTTTTCCATAATGTTACTTCACTAGAGCCTTTAAGAAGTAGCTGAGTGCTCTATCTCTGCAAGCAGAATGCCTTGGTTTGAAGAAAAAAAGATTTATTACTATGTTATTTGGGAATGTAGAAAGCATAAATGGGATTAAGTTTGATTTAGAGAAGTTCAACACCTAAGCATTAAAATTGTCCCCTTACTCTTGGGGAAAGTGAACATTACACACAATAAGTATTTGCCTAACATCCAGCTGGGTGAGTCCAGTGCTGATTTTTATTTCATTTTAAATCTTATTTCCACTGGTTTCATTCTCAGTAGAGAACAAAGTCAGATGACACTTGGGACCAGGTTCATCTCTTTCCTTAGAACCCCACAGGGTTTCTTCTCTGTCTGTATGTTTTGGCTTGGCTTTACTCGGGACCGTAATAATGACTTAAAATTGAAAAATAAGATTCAGTCACTGATACTCTCTTGGTAGAGATATTAGATTTTTATTTTACCAATTCCACCAGATTTGGGGAACATCATGTAGTTACTGCCAAGAACAAAGCTTCTAAGATGTACACTGATATATAAGGAGAGAAGAATGAAGAAAGCATGTATGTCACCAAGGTGCTGAACTGTTGTTTAGCTGTGATGAAGAGTCCTTTGTAAGAATAGATACAAGAGGTTTTTGCAGTGGATGGGAGGGGCAGGGACACAAGCTAAAATTTTTCAGTTTGCTTATTAGTTGGCCTAGTGCTTTCCTTTGAAACCTTCTCAGTATCCTCCTTAAAACACAGACATAGAACTAAACTGATACTGTAGAAAAAATGGGTTTTGCTCTGTCATTTGGAAAGGGAGTTTCCAGGCTATTTTGGAGGTAAAGATGGCAGGCACATACAGGGTTTTTTTTTTTTTTTTTTTTGAGTACTCTATAATAGTTTATTTTCACCTCTAATTAAATACTAGATTTCACTGTTTAACCTCATAACATCACTCCATTATGATCAGTTAAATTAATGTTCTGAAGAGGAAAATGAAGATTTTAATTAAGACAATAATTAACAGCCTATAAGCATCACCCTAACAGCCACCTTAATTCTCTTCTCTCCACATGCTAATTCAGAGGTTTCATTTTATTTTATTTTATTTTATTTATTTATTTTTGCGGTACGTGGGCCTCTCACCGCTGTGGCCTCTCCCGCTGCGGCATACAGGGTCCGGACGCGCAGGCTCAGCGGCCATGGCTCACGGGCCCAGCCGCTCCGCGGCATGTGGGATCCTCCCGGACCGGGGCACGAACCTGCATCCCCCGCATCGGCAGGCGGACTCTCAACCACTGCGCCACCAGGGAAGCCCTAGAGGTTTCATTTTAGACAAACTACTCCACTCACTGCTATTCCCTGAAAATGATATACCCAAGCCCACCTGTGTTCCTTTATTTTCCTTGCCTCAAATTTCTTATTTCTTGTTGCAGTTGATTCTCAAATTGTCCTGCAAGGTGAGTCCCTCATCCCCTCCTGAATCCTGCAGATCTAGGAGAAAAGTCCTGCTCATTGGTGCACAACCAATTATTTTGCCTTTCTGTGAATAAATGTTGCTTTCCCTCCACTACATTGAAAAATCTTTCAAGGCAGAGACTATATCTTCTATCTTGTATTTTCAAGATTTTTCACATAAACTGTTGTTGATGACTTGTCCATTTATATAACTTACTTTCTTAAGTATCAGCTGAGAACTGAGAAGGAAAAATTGACAAAATTTCTGCCACTGAAATGTCACAGTCTAAAGGAAAAATGAGTGCATCGACAACTAAATTTAATATGATATTGTAGAAAGAGAAACAGACTCATGACATAGAAAACAAACTTGTGGTTACCAAAGAGGAAAGAGGGGAGGAATAAAATAGGAGGCAGGGATTAACAGATACACATCACTACATATAAAATAGATAAACAACAAAGATTTACTATATAGCACTGTATGTGTATATATATATAAAATATTGTAAAAGGAGTCCCAACTTGAAATTAGACTTTTAGGACATTTTTAAATAATTGGTGAATAATCCTAACAGAGGTTAATTCATATGAGAATTTCATTTTTGGCTAAAATGGAACGGGATCGGTGAAAGCTGGTTTAAATAGAAAACGTAAGTTACATGGCCATAGTAGCAAGAGGAGAACAGAGGTGGTGCTGGTAATGATGAGGGGGCTGGTGTTGATGTTGTTATAAAGATAATATTTATAGATATTACCTCCCTGGACACTTGTTTTTAATTGAAATATAACTGATGTACAATATAATGTTAGTTTCCAATACAGTGATTTAACATTTGTGTACATTATGGAATGATCATGATAAGTCTAATAACCATCTGCCTCATACAAAGTTATTACAATATTATTAACATATTCCTTGTGCTGTATATTACATTCCCATGGCTTATTTATTTTATAACTGGAGATTTGTAGCTCTTGATCCCCTTCACACACACTCACACACGCACACACCTCTGCTCTGGCAACTACGCATTTGTTTTCTGCACCTATAACTCTGTTTTTGTTTTGTTTTGTTTGTTTTGGTTATTTAGATTCCATGTAAGTGACATCATACAGTATTTGTCTTTCTCTGTCTGACATTTCACTCAGCATATTCGCTCTAGATATATCCATGTTGTGACAAATGGCGAGATTTCATTTTTTAATGGCTGAGTAGTATTCCATTGTGTGTGTGTGTGTGTGTGTGTGTGTGTGTGTGTGTGTGTGTGTATGTGTATACCAAACTTCTTTATCCATTTATCTATCAATGGCCACTGAGGTTGCTCACATATATTGGCTATTGTAAGTAATGCTACAATGAACATTAATTTGAATATATCTTTTCAAATTAGTGTTTTGTTTTCTTCGGGTAAACACCCAGAAATGGAATTACTGGATTGTATGGTCATCCTATTTTTAAAGGAACCTTCGTGTTGTTTTCTATAATGGCTGCACCAGTTTAAAATCCCAACAGCAGGGCATGAGGGTTCACTTTTCTGCACATCCTTACCAACACTTGTTCTTTGTTGTCTTTTTGATGATAGCCACTCTGACAGATGTGAGGTGGTATCTCATGGTGGTTTAGATTTGCATTTCCCTGATGATTAGTGATGCTGAGCATCTTTTCATGTGCTTTTTGGCCATCTGTGTGTCTTCTTTAGAAAAATGTCTATTCAGGTCCTCTGCCCATTTTTGCATTGTTTGGTTTTTTGATATTGAGTTCTATGAGTTCTTTATGTATTTTGGATATTAACACATTTTCAGATACATTGTTTATAAATATCTTCTCCTATTCAGTAAGTGGTCTTTTCGTCTTGTTGATAGTTTCCTTTTCTGTGCAAAAGCTTTTTAGTTTGAAGTAGCCCCATTTATTTATTTTGGCTTTTGTTGACCTTTCCTGAAAACACGTATCCAAAAAAATATTGCTAAGACCAATGTCAAAGTGTGTACTGCTTATGTTTCCTTCTAGTAGTTTTATAGTTTCAGGTCTTACATTCAAGTCTTTTATCCATTTTGAGTTCATTTTTGTATATGCTGTGAGAAAGTAGTCCAGCTGGATTCTTTTGCATGTGGCTGTCCTGTTTTCTCAACACAATTTATTGAAGAGGCTGTCTTTTCTCCATCATATATTCTTGCCTTTTTGTCATAGACTAATTGACCATGTAAGTGTAGGTTTATTTCTGGGCTCTCTATTCTGTTCCACTGATTTACATGTCTTTTTTGTGCCAGTACCATACCGTTTTGATTACTGTAGCTGTGTAGTATAGTTTGAAATCAGGGAGCGTGATACCTCCAGCTTTGTTGTTTCTCAAGATTGCTTTGGTTATTTGAGGTCTTTTGCATTTCCACACAAATTTTAGAATTATTTGTTCTAATTCTGTGGAAAATGTCATTGGTATTTTGATAGAGATTTCATTGAATCTGTAGATTGCCCTGTGTAGTATTTTAACAATATTAATTTTAACAATATTAATTCTTCCAACTCATGAGCACAGCATATCTTTGCATTTGTTTGTGTTGTCTTCAATTTATTTCATTAATGTCTCATAGTTTTCAGAGTAAAGTTTTGTACCTCTTTGGTTAGATTTGTTCCTAGGTATTTTATTCTTTTTGATGCAATTGTAAATGGGACTCTTTTTCTTAACTTCTCTTTTGTTTGTCATTTGCATATAGTTCACTATTACTGTATAGAAACACAGCAGATTTCTGTATATTAACTGTGTATCCTACAACTTTAATGAATTCATTTATTAGTTCTAATAACATTATTAGTACTGAATTCATTTATTATTTTTAGCATTGTTAGGTTTTTCTATATACAGTATAATGTTATCTTCAAACAGTGACAGTTTTACCTCTTCCATTCCAATTTGGATTCCTCTTATTTATTTTTCTTGTCTGACTGCTGTGGCTAGGATGGCCAATACTACGTTGAATAAAAGTGTCAAGAGTGGGTATTCTTTTCTTGTTCCTGGTCTTATAGGAAATTCTTTCAGCTCTTCAGCATTGAATATGATGTTGGCTGTGGGTTTATCTTATACAGCCTTCATTATGTTGAGGTATGTTCCCTCTATTTCCACTCTGTTGAGAATTTTTTCATAAATGATGTTGAATTTTGTCAAAAGTTTATTCTGCATCTATTGAGATCATCATATGATTTTTATTCTTCAGTCTGTTAATGTGGTGTTGTTAATGTGATTGATTTGCAGATAATGAACCATCCATACATCCCTGAGATAAATCCCACCTGATCATGGAGTATGATTCTTTTATTGTATTGTTGAATTTGGTTTGCTAATATTTTGCTAAGGATTTTGCATCTCTGTTCATCACTGATATTGGCCTGTAATTTTCTTTTTTTGTGCTATCTTTGTCTGGTTTTTGTATCAGGAAGATGCTGGCCTTGTACAATGAGTTTGGAAGCATTCCTTCCTTTTCAATTTTTTGGAATAGTTAGAGAAGGTTAGATATTAACTCATCTTTAAATGTTTGGTAGAATTCATCTGTGAAGCTGTCTGGTCCTGGACTTTCATTTGTTGGGAATTTTTTGATTACTGATTCAATTTCATTGCTGGTAATTTGTCTGTTCATATAATCTATTTCTTCCTGATTCAGTCTTGAGAGATTGTACATTTCTAGGAATTCATCCATTTCTTCTAGGTTGTCCATTTTATTGGTATATAACTGTTCATGATAACCTCTTATGACCGTTTGTATTTCTGTGGTGTCAGTGTAACTTCTCTTTCATTTCTGATTTTGTATATTTGGGCCCTCTCTCTGTCTCTTTTTTTATGAGTCTTGTTAAAGGTTTATTAATTTTACTTATATTTTCAAAACACCAGCTTTTAGTTTATTTGATCTATATAATTGCATTTTTAGTCTCTATTTTAAAATTTTATTTATTTATTTATCTATCTATCTGCTCTTTCTTTTCCCTTCTACTAATTTTAGGTTTCATTTGTTCTTTTTTTCTGCTTCCTTTTGTTGTAAGGTTAGGTTGTTTATTTGAGATTCTTCTTGTTTCCTGATGTATGCTTCTATGCCTATAAAATTCACTCTTACAGTGGCTTTTGCAGTGCCTCATAGATTTCAGATTGCTGTGTTTCCATTTTCTTTGTCTCAAGGTATTTTGTGATTTATTTTTTGTTTTTTTTTTTCTATGACCCATTGGTTGTATACAGTATCATGCTGTTTAGAGTCCCCATCTTTGTGTTTTTCTTCAGTTTTTGTCTTGTAGTTGATTTCTAGTCTCAAACTGCTGTGGATGGAAAAAAATGCTTGATATGATTGCAATCTTCTTACATTTATTGGGGCTTGTTATATAGTCTAAGATGTGATGTATTCTGGGGAATGTTCCATGTGCACTTGAAAGGAATGTGTATTCTGTTATTTTAGAAGAAATGTTCTGTATATATATACACAGAGCATTTATATATATAAATTCCAATTGATCTAATGTGTTATTTAAGGCCAGTGTTTGCTTATTGATTTTCTGTCTAGTTGATCTGTCCACTAACATAATGGGGTGTTAAAGTATCTTACTATTTTTGTACTACTGTCAGTTTCTCCCTTTATGTTTGTAAATATTTGTTTTATGTATTAGGTGCTCCTATGTTGCTGTTATGTATATTTATTTCTAGTTGGGTCTTTTCTTTTCTCCTTAGAGATGTTCCTTTAACATTTCTCTTAAAGCCAGTTTAGTGATACTGAAATCTTTAACTTTTGCTAGTCTGTAAAATGATTTATCTCTCTTTCAAGTCTAAATGATAGCCCTGCTGGGTAGAATATTCTTGTTGTAAGACTTTTTTCTTTCATCATTTTAAATATACTGTGCCACTGCCTTCTGGCCTTAAATGTTTCTGCTAAAATGTCAGCTGATAACCTAATGGGGTTTCCTTGTATGTGACATTTCCTTGCTGCTTTTAAGATTCTCTTTTTATCAATAATTTTTGCCATTTCAATTGTAAAGTGTTTTGGTTTGGATATCTTTGAGTTCATCCTGTTTGGAACTCTCTGTTTCCTGGGCCTGGATATCTGTATCCTTTCCTAGGTTACAAAAGTTTACAGCTATTATTCCTTCAAATAATTTCTTGGCCCTTTTCTCTCTCTCTTCTCCTGGTACGTCTATAAAGTGAATATTAGTACATCTGATGTTATCCCAGAGGGCTCTTAAACTATCCTCATTTTTTTAAAATTATTTTTTCTTTTTTCTGTTTAGCCTGGGTGATTTCCATTACTCTCTTCCAATTCGCTCATCTGTTCCTCTGTATCATCTAATCTACTGTTGATTTCTTCTTTTGTTTCAGTTATTGTATTCCTCAGCTGTTTGTTTATTCTTTTTATTTTCAAACTTTGTTGAAATTTTCACTGTGTTCATTCATTCTTCTCCCAAGATCGTTGAGCAACTTTATGATCATTACCTTGAACTCTTTATCAGATAGACTGCTTATCTCCACTTCATTTAGTTCTTTTCCTGAAGTTGTCTTGTCCCTTCAATTAGAACATATTCTTTTGTCACCTCCTTTTGCCTGATTCTCTGTTTTTGTTTCTATGTATTGATATTAGGTAGGTCAGTTATGTCTCCTAATCTTGGAGAAGCACCCTTATGCAGAAAATGCCCTGTGGTATCCAGGAGCATGCTCCTTTCTGGTGACCGGAGCTATATGCTCTAGGGTTCCCCCAATGTGGGCTGTGTGTGCCCTTTTGTTGTGGCCAGGCTAACCACTTTGGACATGCTGGTAGGTATCACTGGGCCCTAGCCAATTTGGCTGCAAGGCTGTGCCTAAATCAGTGGTTGCAGGCCCTCTGGAGAGTGGACTACACTTCCCACGTGATTGGCTGTGTGACCCAGCGGGACATGGGGCTGGTGCTGGTCTGCTGGTGGATGGGGCTGAGTCCCCACATGGCTGTCTGCATGATCCCCCACCCCAAGATCCTTTAGTCTGAGCCCCATGCAGAGGGACTACAAGTAGAAACTGAAGAAAATATATTTGCAAGGGGTTTAAAAGAATCATATATTGACAAGCACACTGGAACAGTTTCTTGGCAGTCATAGACCTGATGGGGTTTTAAAAGGCTACTTAAAAAAAAAAAAAAAGACTCATAAGTAACCTGATGAAAGCAATTCTTTGGAAGGTCACTTCATTCAGGACATTAAGTTAGAATTGGAAGGGAGAAAATAGAATTCTTATTTTCAATGGCTGTGGCAAAATTGTTCAAATATTTTGATGTTTGAGAAAATGTTAAGAATATTCTGATGTTTGCATTTTTACCTAGTTATTTGAAAATTACATTGTTTTCTGATTCCTTAAAATACATTTGACTTTGTGTTAAATATTTCCATGTTGTTGTTAACTATACTTGCATGTTTTCAACTGTTTCTAAACTGCAACAAGAGATTTTCATTTCTTCAATTTTTCTTAAAATTTGCTCTCATTATCCATACATGGATAAACATATATTCTGAAATCCTTTTTGTTATTTATCAGAATCCATACTGTTCATTATTGCCATAAGGTTCTTGTCTCATTCCTATCTACAATGTCTAAATCATTCAGCCAGTTGCATTGATGAGGAATAAATGCCTGCCAACGTTCCACAACAGTGTCTTTCCTTTCCACTGTTCTGATCCATCGCTTCCTCGCTATATTCTTTTTAATCAGTATCAGTGATTCCTGATAATGCCCAAGTTTGAGTTTTCAGGCTTAAATCTGTACATTAAAAATGATGTAGAAATTGTGGCTTTTATGCAGACAAAAAGAAAAACAACCCCACTCTCTTTGTCTCATATATACAGAGTACTATTTCTGGCTTGAATTATCAGAGTGTTTGGTTCAATAATCCAGTTTATTTTATACTGATTATATTTCTCCAGTGCTAAATATACCTAATGTCACAAAAATATCACAAAATTTAGTCTTCCATGTAAAGTTTCAGTTATATGATTTGTTGGGTTTTTTCGTTTGTTTTTTTGTTATGCTTTAATCCCCACCAGGACTTTCGTTATTTAAAATAATAATACTGCAAACATACAAGGCTTTTGGTCAAAATCCTCCCTGCCCATTACCTTAAAAAATTTTTTATTAAAGGGACTGTCTGGACTAAGTGTTCTATTAACTAATGACCTTTCAGAATTCATTTTCCTTTCTACTTTAGTTTTTTCATGTATGAAAAAGAAACAGGAAATAGTTTATTGATCTGGCAGGGTTTTAATGAGAAGATTATAAATAATATGCCTAGAAAATCTCATGTGTTTCCTGGGACATGGCTCGTTCAAAATGAATGACTGAATCATCATTTTCATTACTAATATTCTGAAAGAGAATATAACCACCACTTTTCATCTTTTTCAAGAAAGTCTCCCTTTTTTGAGCTCTGTGCTGTTACAAGGACTAAGAGAGAAACCCGTGTACTTGACATTGATGGTTGAATATTTATAGTATCATTGTATTGAAATTACTATGTATTTCCCTTAAAAAATTATGATTGAGGGATATACAATACCTGCCAATCAACTCCAGTATCTTGACAATTACATGGCAAGTATGGGATAATTGATAGAGGATTTTAAAAAGTGGTACAACTAATCTGTTGATGTTAATGTGATGGGTACCTTATTATTACAGAAATCCTGATGTCATATTTGTCCTCCTTTCAAAATATATTTGACCCATGATAGAGACCTTGGGAATGAAACTGTGTAGCCCCATTTGGCATTTAAACACACCATCTGTTCCCATGCTCTCTGTATTACCTGACACTTAGAGCAATATCAAACAGCTGCAGTAATCTAACTAGCTCTCATCAGCTGGTTGCTTGGCTTCACTAGCAGTTCCCTGCTTAGAATGACTTAATTAACTAATTCCTAGGGCAAGAAGCCATACGACCATAGACACTACGCTTCCACTGATAAGGACAAAGGAGGGAAATATAAAGTCACTAATGCAATAAGCAATAATGAAAAGAAAGTTCTTTACATCACCTTTAATGGAATGGCTAACGTGTTTATGCGATAAGCGACTGAGTGCTTGGGCTAAGTGAAAACAAGTATGAAATGTGGCACAGATCTTCATGTAGCTTACTGACCTCTTTTGGATATGGGTAGTAAGCAGGTAACATAAATTAGAGAACACTAAAAACAACACTAAATTTAGGACCAGATTGCACAGCAAATGACATCCTAAATGCTTTTTCTCTGCATCCTAAGTGCATTGCCACTGGTCTTTTTATTTTTAAAAATCTCAAACATATAGAAATTTTAAAAGAGTAGAATTAGAGGCATCTTTATCTTTTTTCCCTCGAATTTAATAGGCATTTACATTTTGCCATAATTGTAATATCTACTGTGAAGTAATTTCAAGTCAATCACATGTGAGCTACAACGTCTAAATAATTCAGCATATACCTTTGAAAGTTGAGACATTTTTCTAAGTAACTACAATACCATTATTAAATTAAGCAAAATTAATAATAATTTCCGAGTTAGGTCTAGTAGCCAGGCTATATTTAACTTTTTTCAATTGTCTTCAAATGTTTTCTATAACTCAAATTTTCAAACCAGGATACACACTGGAACCATACACTGCATTTGGCTGTTATTTTTTCTGCCTTCTCACTTTTTATTTTTGCAACATTGGCTTGTTGAACAGACTAGTCAGTTGTCCTGTAAAATGTGCTGTGCTGAATTTTTCTGATGTGAATTTATGCTGTTGTTTAACTTCTACTATTTCATGCAAAGGGAAAGTTGGATGTAGCAGTTTACTAAATTCAAGTTAATCACTTGGGCAAAAACACTTCATAGGCCATGCTGAGGAGTTTATGTGTCACCTGATGTGATGCATTATGGTGTCTGGCTGTCCCATAATTAGTGACAAATTGCGTTAGGGTAGTGGAAGCTTGATCTCTCCACTGAAGTTATGTTTGTTTTCTTGTCCTCAGCAAGAAATCTGTGGAGTCATATTTACCTCGTAAATAACTCAGTTCCCCATCCATCTTTCACCTTATAGCTTTATCATTCATTGATGAGTACTGCCTCAATCGATGATTTAATTCAAGCTCACAAAAAGGTGTTTGATTAGACCATTCTTTGCTTAACCATGATAATCCAAGGCAACAACAACACATTTTGTGTTTCTAGGTGTGTCTGAAGTTCTGTTGGTCTAGACTGGAATCAGCTGGGTGGGACTGGAATCCAGGCTTGGGTGGAGTTCAGTCTGGGCCATATTGCTTTGTTCTTGGCATAGACTAAGGAGAAAGAGTTACTTGCGAGTATGGTCTTTTCCTGGCAAAGAGGAGGAGATCCAAACAGCCTGGCAGTAATTTCTCATAACCCTTCAAGTCTCAGCCTAGATCTGGCATAATGTGTCTTCTGTCCATATTCTATTGGGTAAAGCAAGTCACCTCGCCAAAACCGGCCAATGGAGGAGGGATGTGCACTCTGCTGACTTTAATGGGAGGCACTACAAAGTCACATGGCAAAGGCAATTAATGTATAATTCTTCCACAACAGGAAGTAACGGGTTGCAAACAATGATCCAATCTACCAAAAGAAACTTTTTATTAATTATTTACTGTCTTTCTTCAGTGTATTAATAGACACACTATCCTTATAATGTGATTTATTTGGATTTAAGATGAGATTCCGGATACAATGTACTGTTCCAAACACACTTGAGTCCAGATGTCTCTTCCACCTCTTGTCAGATAATGAGCACCAATGTATAGTCCGATAATGAGCACCAATGTATAGTCCAACTTACCTTTGTATCCCTGGTACCCAGCACAATCCTTAGAACATGCAAGATGCTCAATAAATGTGGGATGAATTATATTTCAGAATAATCTTTTGAATTTTGTAAATAATTCCCATCCAAAGTAATGTATGTCATGGTTTCCTTTTTCCCTGCCTACAAGTACAATTATCTTTGCTTCTCGACGGAAAGAATAAGACATTGAGAGGGTAAGAAGCATGACGAGCCCAAGGCTAAACAGTCAATCAAAGCTAGAGTAGGGACTGGCACCCAATACTTCTGATTCCCTTGCTGTGTATCAGACAGCATGCCCCCACTGCTTTCATTCTGTATCACACGGTTGTTTCCATACATAAGGTAATTGCCACTGGACATTTTGACTACTAATGACAAATTGAGCTCTGTGGTAATAGCTAGATCTTTTATATCTCTGATTTATCTATGTCTATATCTATCTATCTATGTATATATATTATATATATATATATATATATATAGAGAGAGAGAGAGAGAGAGAGAGAGAGAGAGAGAGAGCTAGAAATAAGTCAAACTGCTTACTCAATTTTAAAGCCAAGGGAAAAGAGACAAAATAAAGCAAAATCTCAGGGAATCTAAGGGAAACTATAATCACAGTTAATATTAAACACAACCGTATTATTCTATATGGACAGAATTAAATTGCATTCATATTAATTCTCAGTAATTAAAAAGTTCATTGAATAAGAAAAGAACACTACCACATGAACATGTAAATTATATGGCTGAAAGCTAGTTTACTGTTCATTTGGAAATAAAACTGACATGCAAAAATTAAAAAAAAAAAGATCAGTGGTAGGAAATAAGATTTGCACATCTAATTGATTAAGTCCTAACCATTCCATTATAGACACACTTAATTACAATCCATAGATTTCAGTAACAAATTATATTCCCATGGCTATAGAACCAGTTCTATAAATATGTGCATATTCATTAGCTTGCCCTAAATTGAAGTATTTTGAGGGGTTTCTTTCACTATCCCCTTTGTTTCAGAATATCAAGTCTGCCACTCTACGGGCTTATTGGATAGAAAAATGATTGATTAGACTTGACTAGCTGTGTTGATCATTTATGCACAATTAATAGAAAGGGTTTTGCCATCATTATGGCATTTCATAGACTACTTATACACTCTAGTGGGAAAAATTGGTCAAAGCACTTTTTTTCTGGAGAGAAAAATCAAACAAACAAGTAAATATATAGCACTTAAGCATTGCAATGATATTGTAACTCCCTAGAGTGTCCTGAAATTGTGTAGCAAACTGATATAATAAAATCTGACACAAAAAGCCACTTAAACCACACTAATTAGATGGATAATAAAAATCAAGCAAGTACTGAACTGCAAGGCAGTCACAAAGATGCTCAAAGGTTAATTAGATGCATGAATACAGGATATCCTGCCCTGGGATTTATTCCTCAGGGGCTTTAGACAGATTCATAAGGGAGCTTGACATACAACACAAAAATTCACTAGGATTTGTTTATATAAAAAAGTTATTTGAAAAAAAGACCAAGCTTTAGGAATTGGGGTAGGGTGGAGGTTGATGGGAGGGTAGAAGGGAATAGAAAAAAATTAATAACAACAGTGAAATTACTTTGGAAAATTCATAAATAAATTTAAATTTATTTTTATCCTAGCTACATAAATAGAATTTTTTTTTTTTTTTTTTTTTTTTTTTTTTTTTTTTTGCGGTACGCGGGCCTCTCACTGTTGTGGCCTCTCCCGTTGCGGAGCACAGGCTCCGGACGCGCAGGCTCAGCAGCCATGGCTCACGGGCCCAGCCGCTCCGCAGCATGTGGGACCTTCCCGGACTGGGGCACGAACCCGTGTCCCCTGCATCGGCAGGCGGACTCTCAACCACTGCGCCACCAGGGAAGCCCCATAAATAGAATTTTAAAAGACACAGAAAGCTCCAATGATGAGAGTATGAAGAAACTCTGCATGAGGTGGGGAGGCAAAGGTTGGGGTCTGGGTTCTAAACCCAACCTTGTCCCTTTCAAACTTTGCGTGCTGGCATTTCATGGAACATCTTTGGTCCTCAGTTTCTCCCTCTGAAAGATGAAATCTAATCTAGGTTATTTTATCTTTCACGCCTCCTCCATTAATTGAATGTCCATAACCTACTAATTTTTTTCTCCAATATTTTCAGTGTCATACAACAATGCTAATGTGTGTGTGTAGGAGAGATTGGATACCTAAAAACTGAAATGTCAAAGCCTCTAAAAATTTATTTCATCGTAAATTCAATTCAGTATTGTTTTCTGGGAGCTGAACATGTGCCAGAAACTGTGCTAGGTGCCAGAGATTTGGAGATAAATGCCATGTTCCACAGACTCCCTTTCACTATTATTAGTAAGTTTAGTGATTAGCTACTTTGGTGTGAATATCAAGTATCAATAACTACATATATCTGACATACA
Organism: Phocoena phocoena; assembly: GCF_963924675.1. Lineage (NCBI taxonomy): Eukaryota > Metazoa > Chordata > Mammalia > Artiodactyla > Phocoenidae > Phocoena > Phocoena phocoena. Next base: position 15,672,831 of record NC_089225.1, read on the forward strand.
CTCATAAGATTTCAATAGAATCCTTTTATGTGATTCTTATGTAAACATAACAGAGAGCTGAGAATATTTTTAATAATCAAGGTTATTTACTGATTACTGAATGTCATTTATTTGATCAGCACAACTCTACAAATTAGCAAATATTGTTTCCATGTAAACAAATGCAGATTGTGTGGCTTAGAGGCTCACTGAAGGTCACACAGCTCATAAGAGATTAAGCTGAGAACTGAACTCAGGCTTCGTTTTACCAACTACCAGCTACTCTGCCTCTTGCAGGCATGCACTACAAGGCTTTTGGGTTTGTTTGTTCGTTTTCTGATATTATGGATCGAGTCTCACAGACTCATTCGTGTTCCCTCAGCAAGTACTGTAGACTAATCAGATTTAGGATAGACTGACCTTTAAGGGAACTCCTGTCATCTGACCCCGTGTAGCTGGAAGAAATAGCTAAAGGCACAGTGAGGAAAAAGTAAAGAAAAGGCTGATGTGTGATTGAAATTTTGCCAAAAATAATGAGGAAAAAAAAAAGCACCAAGCATTCAAATTCAGAAAGTTTGAGGCAGAGCATCTCTGGCACTTAAAATAACATGGTTTCAGGCTACGGAATCTTCAAGGGAGAGGTGCTCAGCCCCATCTACAGTTTGGGGTTGGGAAACCCTCCAGAGGTGTCGAGGCTGGAGATGATTTCTCAAGCCTGAGAAAGACCTGGACAAAAAGGGAGGTGGAAATGTGAGGACCGGATTCCGGGAAAGGGAAGGGCACAAAGGCAGAAGCAGGGGAAGAGGTGGCTAAAGAAGCACAGTTGATGAAGTTACCCTGATGCAAAACCCAGGTCAAGCCCGGCAAAGGAAGAGCCAAAGAAGAAGCAGAACAAGTGCAGGGAGAAGTTGTATAGGATTTGGATTTGGCCTTGACAATTAAGTCAAATTTAAAAAGGAAGTGTGTGAGTGTGTGGGCAATTGCAGGGCTGGAGAAGCAGCGCGAGCAAGGGTGTGAGTGGAAAAGAGTAGCTAACATGGATGGTTTGTACTACAGAAAAGAGGGTGAAAAAATGGAAAAATAAGCCAGGAAGTTAGCATGGCCCATTTTACAGATGAGAAAACCCTCCAAGTTAGTGCCAGAACTGGGAATCAATCTAGGTTTTTTCTGTTCCGAAGCCTGTGCACCATCTCCTTACGCTGTGCTGTGATTAACAGCTGTTTACACATAGGAAACAGCTTGAACAGTTATCTTGGGTGATTTATTGATTTTTAAGGAATTAGCAAAGGGTAGGGAATAATTTAAATATCCAACAGTAGGAAAATAAAGTGAAATAAATGAGGACATGACCATAACATGGAATATTATAAAGCTATTAGTTGTTTTAAAAATGTATTCAATGGCATGAATAAATGTTTTTCTCATAATGTAATATAAACAAAAAATCAGAATATAAAACTGCTGTAATATAACCTCAAATATTTTGTCTGTGTGCATGTGGATGAATAAGAGATTGGATGGAACTATATAAAAATATTAATAGGAGTTTTGTCTGAACTGTGGAGCCATCAATTGTTCATCTTTATGAATTCCTACATTTTCCATATTTTCTGAATTTCTTATTCATGGAATGAGAAAATAAACTTTATGAAGGAAAAATAAGGGGAAAAGTGACAGAGACTTAAGTGCAGACAATATTCTCAACCAGTCTCATTCCCTGTGTGCACAAGAAATCAGGCTATCACCATTCTCCAGTTTTTATAACAAAATGAAAAAAATGTAAATCCTGGATGAGTAGATAATTAAAACTTGCACAGGCCTATCAAAGCAAGGACACTCCAGCTCCCATTTCTACTTGGTGCCTGAACCTTGTCATGCCTACGGGTTTTCTTTCAAAACATTCAGTAGAGAATGAGAGGCCATCCCTGCCGGTAAGTACAGTGTAGGCTGCAGGTGCTGGGACAGCCTTCATAATTATACCTGAGGCTGCAGGAGGAGTGCAATTGTGTGGTCAGGAAATTGTATCTGACCGTGATCACTCAGTGCCCAATGTCAGAAAATAGCTCGCTGCTAAAAAAGCATCTTGCTTGTGTGTGGAAGGGAGGTGGTAGTTGAGGAGAACTGTGGATTAAGCAGTGAAGGGAGAGGCACAACCCGGATGCAGACGGAACTGCTGGAGATGCTGGGCAGGGAGACTGCAGGGCAGAAAGAGCAGAGCCTCTTCTAGAAACCGTGCCAGGCCCTCTGCTGCCAAGAACCCAGAGACCCAGCTGGGAGAAGCTGTTTACTTGTTTGCATGTTGGTTGGTTGGTTGGTTGGTTGGTTGGTTTAAAGTGCATGAGAGAATTGCCCTCACCGGGCTTCCCTGATGGCCAGCCTCTTGGACCACGTTTGGCTTTGTCTTGAGTCACCTGGACACAGTCCCTAATCCCCAGCACAGTCGTTCTCTCCTAACCTGGCCCTTAAAAGTAAGCTACTCCAAATATAAAATACTCTCATATGATATGTACCAAGACGATCAGGACTATCTGCTCTCCCAACATTTGTTCTGAATATTGTATATTTATTTCATGCAGTTTAAGAACACATTCACTCTTTTCCTTATCATTATTATTATCTTTTAATTGAAGTATAGTTGATTTACAATGTTGTGTTAGTTTCAGGTGCACAGCAAAGTGATGCAGTGATACATGTATGTATCTATTATTTTTCAGATTCTTTTGCCTTATAGGTTGTTACAAAATACTGACTATAGTTCTCTGTACTATACAGTAGGCCCTTGTTGGCCATTTTATATATAGTAATGTGTATAAGATGTAGGCACCCCAATGTTCATTGCAGCACTATTTACAATAGCCAAGACATGGAAGCAACCCAGACGTCCACTGACAGATGAATGGATAAAGAAGATGTGGTGTATACATACAATATTACTCAGCCATAAAAAAGAATAATAATGCCATTTGCAGCAACATGGATGGACTTAGAGATTGCCATACGAAGTGAAGTAAGCCGGACAGAGAAAGGCAAGTATCTTATGATATCGCTTACATGTTGAATCTAAAAAATATTAATAATAATACAAAAGAAAACATTCACTCTTCTGAATCTGCCCTTTTGAGTGTCAGCCTTGGCTTCTCATCATATTCCCCGTAAAATATAGTCATGTTACAGATATTTGGTCCCCTAGCTATGGAAGGACCAATGCAGCAGGTTTGGGGACCTATAATTTTAGCAAGTTTCTTAAATTATTGTGGTGACCAACCAGGGTGTACCATCCCTTCTCTAGAAAATTAATATAGAAGGTGAATACAGGCAAAAATCCAAATATGCAACTGTTATGTATACCATAGGGACAATGTGGGATACAAAAGAGTACTCTTTTTCCTATGTGAGCCTTGGTTTTGTCATCTGTGAAATGGAGATACTATCATCTGCCACAGTGTTGTTCAGGTGAAATACTTAGCACAGTCTGGGCACAAAGTAGGTTACTCAACAAATATGGAGACCACCTTCCCTTTCTTCTGGAATTTGGTCAAGTGCATTTAAGAATGCCAACAAGCAGCTCCGATCTCTAGTGCATCAAAGACATTTGGGATTAAAGAGTACAGTTGTCCTGGTTGAATGTTTTCCAGGTTAAAGACATGCCTCTTACTTCCCAGTGTCCTATAGTAACTTGGTAAGGGTTTCTCATTCAGGAGTTTCAAAAAATTCCTTTTGACACCCTGAAATTTTAGTCTATGCCACCTCATTGGTTAATTTCTGAAAATTTTCAAGGGGCTGGGGGAGTCTGTCCATCAGTAATTAGTAATTGGGAGTTTGGATAGAGCAGTTGAGAATCTTCCTGTGTTAAATTTTCCTCCCTAAAACTGAACCTCAGTTTTCTCCACCTATAAAATGGAGAAAATTAAGGAACCAGATACCACTTGCATCATTTGAAGCCCTCTTGGCCTCACCTGTCTGGGCCCAACAATCCCTGTGTGGTGCAGTGGGCCTCTCACCTGCCATACTGAGGCTTCCCTAGGGGCAGCCATGGCTCCGATGCACTAGAGACTAGAATGACTGTTAGAGGGGGAACTTAAGGCCATGAAGATAATCTCCGGTCAGAGAGACACAAGCCATGGATGAATCTATCCTCCCTTCCCCCCCATCCCCCCTGAGAAAGTTCTGAGACACAAGTTAGATAGCTTCTCGGGGAGAATGTACTGTTGATCAAGCCATCTGTGATACTTGGTTATGACCACTTTGATAAGCATCCTCATCTTGGCTCTTCCTCCTGCATCTTCTCTCTTGTCCCCAGAGTCGTCTTCCCAATTAAAGTAATGGTCCAAAAATCTCTTCAATTCTACATTCTGGGTGACCTTTCTGCTAAGACACATATATTTATTTCTTAGAATTGATGTGGAGATCAAATTAGGTAGTTCACAGAAATGTGTTATAAATAGAATTCAATAAATGTTAAATTATCATCATCATATATCCTAATTTGTGTTTCGCAAGCTGCAAGATATAGTTGTGTATCATCCCCGCTAGCTCTTCTAACCCCTCTCCTACACCTATCTTTTCTGGCCACCATTTATGGTTGTTGGCGGGGGTTTTTTGTTCTCTTTTTCTGAAATTGGAGAACAAATCTATGCTTAGTATGTTACTGATAAGTATGACTCCTCTGAGCAAAGATTTAAACGGCACTAATTATCTAAACGACCTGGTAATTCTCTATTAGCCTCTTACTGTCTCTTGAGTGTTTGCTCAAAAGATTGTAACCCACTATGGATAAGGGCTATCACCTCACTTAGACCTCCCACAAGCCAGCTCCCTCAGAGCCAGTAAATACTTATATTTGGAGAGTTTCAAAGTAATGACCAGGGTTTAAGGGGAGATGGTGCTCTTTGCACAGATGGCTGAAACCTCATGAGTTGGACGGTGGATGGAGACTTTGGGGGACATGACCAGCTCACAAGCTTGTGGGTCCATAAACTCTCAGAGAGTAAGGTTCTTCCTTAATCCCCCAATCAGTGCACTGGATAGACAGAATTCTTCCCTGAAGGAAAAGATCGTGACAGGTCCAAGAACAATAGTTTGTGGGTTGAGTTGGCACTCAGACTGACTTTGTGTGCAACTCACTTAGGAGGAATTTGGAAGTCTCTATAAGAGAAACAAAATCAAACAAAAGCACGTTACAGCCTGTTCTCAGTGAGAAGAAGAGAACACAAGGCAAAGAAGGAAAGATATTTCCCCACTCAAGGTTGATGTGTATAGGAGTGGCCTACCTTGCTTAATAGAAAGTGTCTTGCTCATGTAAACCCCCAGTGCCCGGCAGAGTTCTTGGCTTATCATGTGCTCTGTAGGAATTTGTTGACTAATAGGATGATATGATGAAGAGAGGCTCAGAGAGGCAGTAAACTCAGCAAGAGAATTAATGATGACAACGCTAAGAAATATACAAGGGGGGTGGCATGAATAGGCTGGAATTTCTTATCATCATTGAGTGCAAGCTTTAAGGCTCATGGATGGACAGTTTTATAGAAGCAGGCAGGATTCATACCTAAGTCCAACCCATGATAACCCAAGGTCCCTCTTGTCACGCAAGCACATACGCACACGTACAATGTGGCTTCGCTTTCCAGTTACAAATTGTTTCTTCCCTCACCTGTGTTCATCCAGCAAAATAGGAACAGTACTTTATCCTTTGGACCGCACTTTGTCTTTCCCTTTTGATATCTTCTGCTTCCAGCATGGACAGCTGGGAAGCCCCCGGACCTATCATTCCTAGGGGTACTTTCCCTCCTCTCTAAGAGCCACTGAGAACTCTGTTCCTTATTTGACCCATTTTAGGGTACTTGTATTTTGAGGGAAAGACAAAGCTTTTAAGAATTCAACTTCTAAGAAAAGTTTTTACATTAAAGTCCTCATGACCAAAACCACCCACAAAACCTTCATTATTCTGATGTTTCCATCATTCTGTCAGGGCTACTCCAGAGCTATTATGGTTCTCTGCATTTTAGGACCACTTCCTTGGATGTTCTGGGCTGGGAAACACAGAGCCCATGACCATTCTCAGGTTTTGTAGATTATGGCCTCACCTTTCCAACAAATTACCCTGATCTAGTTCCTTAGCCAGGCTTGGTCTAAATTACCTGATAATACTCTGTGTCCTTCCCAGCCACGACACTTAGATAAGAGAGTCCAAGTTTAAATGAACATCAAAAACTCCCCTGAAAAGGGACAGAACTTATAATGTGTGACATGCCTCCTGAAAGGTATGTGAAGAGGAAAAGTAAGTGAGAGGCTAGGCTTCCCACTGTGCTGCTGATGTGGGAGATTTTGGTTCCAATTATATGCAGAGAGTTTTTCTGGGAGACAGCTGGCGTTGCATCTGTATTCTTCTCTTCCAGATCACCATTTTCATTCACTATACCCTAGATTGGTTCAAATGCATGAGTTGATGAATGAGATCTTTCTTTACAAGAAATGAAAAATCAAAAACTTAATAAACGACTCCCCAAATATTGTTAAATCCTGGTCTGCTGTATGGGATGGCCCCAGGGCAGGCAAACCCTTTAGGGAGGATGTAGATACTAAAATCCTAGAAGCATGAGAGCATCAGGCAGCTGAAGAAAGAATTTACATGTAGCAAGGGTGGTAAAAAAGAGAAGTCAGGAGAGGGCTGGAAAGACCTTTGCTACCTCCACAATGTTGCCAAGGGCCAGTCTGAGCCCTCATCATCAAGCTCATAAAAGTGCAAGCATAAAATATAGAAACAAAGACAACTGGCTCTTCAAGTATAGCCTATTTCATTATTTAAAGGTTTATTAAGTGCATAGATCATGGAACCAGTGTCTCAGATTTCCAGTGAGACCTGATTCAATATATTAGGATACAACGTTAAAGTAAAGGACTGCAAGCTTTATTGAATACTAAATATTGTTTATAGTGGGATGTCTCTATAAAACTAATGTTTGTGCCCAAATGGTTATTTCAACATTTGTGAGAAAGTGAATGAAACCTGAACGAGTTAAGCCTTATTCATGATAAACATGGCTTTGAAACAGACAAGCCACCCACTTACTAGACAACGTACATCCAAACAAGAGGAAAATCTCTGTTATGATAGGCTATGCTTAGATACAAAGAATGCAGATCCAAGCCCATTTCTTGGCAAAATAATTGGATCTCTGTCTTTGTTTTTGACTCTCCCCCTCACTGGCTGCTTCATTCCTGAATATGTCTATCCCATTTATACCCTGAGTTCTTCTACCTTTCTCCTCACTCATGAATTTTGATTTGATGACTAGATACAGTTTCTTGGGTCTTGATAATTTGTACAGGTTTGTACTTATCATTAGACGTTGTTGGCTTAGAGTAGTTGGCCATCCTGACTCATCTCACTCAGACCTCTGAATTCCCACTGTGGCAGTGACCCCCTTGGTTGGATCTCCACGGGGCTTACTAGTGCTACAGGGGCTCATAAAAGCAAGGACTGTCTGTCATTGGACTGAGACTGCCTATCCACTATGACTCTTTCCATGAACTTACTTTTACGATATTAAGTGGATTCTACAGGATGCCCATTCAAGATAGAAAATCTGTGTTCTGGCCGAAGTCTTTCCAACAAGTGTCCCTAATATGGTTACTTAACTACACTGAGCGTAACCACTCTACGCTAATACAGAGAATCATTGGTCACTGTTCCCCTTTTCTTCACTGAAGCCAGGGTGAACACTGCCCAGGTCAATATTAATTGCAGTTATGGAGGTGGGTGTCAGGAATGGAGGATGGAGGGGACCAATATTTATAAATGCCCTCCTATGTCCTATGTTTGGGGTTTTATATACATAGTAAGTTATCATAACAGGGAGGCAGTAGTAATCCTCCGGTATGCTTTAAAAATCTGGGATGCAGAGAGGTTAAGTAATTTTCCCAAGATCACACAGTATGTGTTAAATCATGACTTGAAACTGATTTCTGTCTGAGTCTATCTGATTGCGAATCACATGTTCTTTCCATTATATTACGTTGCCCTCATTTTCAAGTCTTCAGCTTCATTTTTTTTTTTTTTAACCTGAAAACTACAGCTAACTATCTAACTGGGTTTTTATTAAAATAAAGTGGGATATGTATGCTAAGTATGTAGTATAGGATCTGGTATGTAATAACCATGAAAACAGATGAGAATCATGTTTATTGTTACTATGACTATGATTACACTTTCAGCAAAAATGTGTCTGGCTCAGGACTCCTGTGGCTGCTCTGCACAGGGCTCCAAGAGCAGAGGATGGCAAGATGGACAATAAGGCCTACCTAGGACCTACGATTCCGACATGTTTTTGTTTTTTTTTGCGGTCGGGCCTCTCAGTGTTGTGGCCTCTCCCGTTGCAGAGCACAGGCTCCGGAGGCGCAGGCTCAGCGGCCATGGCTCACGGGCCCAGCCGCTCCGCGGCATGTGGGATCTTTCCGGACCGGGGCACGAACCCGTGTCCCCTGCAGGCGGACTCTCAACCACTGCGCCACCAGGGAAGCCCCCGAGATGTTTTTCATGCTTACAGTATAGCACACTAATAATGTATCTCATTAAATATGCATCAGATTAGTGTTGAAATTTTATTTGAACCAACTCCAAACTAATAGGTATGCAAATCTCAGTTTTTCATATTGTTTCTGAAGTACCTTACAAATCTGCCCAAACTTAAGAGCAAACAACAACAATAAAAAGTACCAAAAGCATTGTCTTGGAGTGGCCAGGTTTGTGTTTCTGAGCACATACTGATGTATGAAATAACTTTACAAATTATTCTCCTATACACCACTCTATATCTAAGAAATTGAGACATATATGTCCCCAGATGTATATGAGAGTGTACATTTGACTTCTGTTGTTAACAGTTCAAAAACACATCCCAGGCAGTGAGTTTGTTCAAATCACTACTGGACATACAGTGTGGAGTAACACAAAGTTTGGTTCACAAACATTTATCGAGGGCCTACTTCATGCACTTAATATAACAGCTCTCTGGCACACAATAAGACTCAATGAATATGAGCTGGGATGATGATGGTGGTGGTGATTAAAGAAGGAATAATGTATATTCCAGCTTTGGATGAGAGCTTAGATAGTTTCTGAGGTCAATCCATTAATATTTTATAGTTTAATAACCCCTACACACACACACCCCACTTACACACACACACACACAGAACTATTATACACAGGCATAGGACTGAGTCCTCTGTGCCTCCAGCTTCCTAGAAAAACCTTTGATTTCATGAAGTTACATTAGGTGTACTGAGCCTATATCATTGGGGTTTTTTAGGGAAATTCAACTTTCATGGCTCTACTTACATTAACTGCCACCAGACATACAGTGTGTATTCTCCTATTAAAATATGCTCAGTATTTTATACGATTACTTTTAAACTCCACATTAATAAACTCAGCCCAAACAACAGGAGAAAACATCCTTAAATAAATATAGCCCATTCTCTTTCCATGGGGGTGTATTATCGCTATTGATGTTCTAGTCATCTACTTTTAAAGCCAGGTTGAAAACGATTTTTTAGTGCTAAACCTCATTTATTAAAACCTTGGAAGTTGATTGCCTTAATTTTCCCTCAATCAACAAGATAACACTTAATTTTAAGGTCTGGATTAGGGGCACTCCCAACAATGAAGTAATGATACCATTTATTTACATTAGAATCAACACAAGTTCAGAACTTAAAGCCCTCATCAATTTTCCAAATAAAACTGCAGCTGTAGAGTGGAACCGGTGAAATGAGGTCTGTATTTCTCAGATGTAACATAGCCAAGAGCTTAACCCAGGCTTCATGAAGTTTAAGAGCAATAAAGCCAAAGTTATTTCAGCCCTGCAGGATACTTATTTAAAGAGATGGATGTTATTGGTTGTCTTTCAATATAGTGCTTATACTGTCATTAAAACTTGAAATGGAATCTTCGGTTTATATGTGTGAAATACCATACTCTGATAAGACCCACCCCTCTCCCCAATCTCTTTGAAACAGAAGGATAAAACAGTTGTAAAGCTACACCCAGAGTACTGTGATGTTTATAGACTCCTATCTCTATCCTCATTCTTTACAGAAAAAAACATAAGATTGTGAGATTATGGAATATCAAGTATAAGAACCAGATACATCTGTCAGGAGCTTTGGTCTAAGAGTCAGGAACCTAAGGCAGTTCATTAGAACACTTGGTGGCATCTACAAAAGTGTCAAATTAATAGCATGAAAGAATATATTAACTAACCTCTAAATTCTGTGAAGGAAGGAACCATGTCTCCAGCTATAACACTGTCTGTTGAGGTGCCAAGCAAGTATCAGTTACGTAGTGAACACTGAATTAATTAATGAATAGATGCTATACAGAAACAGCCAAGTCCTTTCATGGTGATTAACTGTTCCAAAAAAGTTCCCACCCATAAAGAAAATGTGAGTATGTACTACAGCACAAAATCTTCTAATGTAGAAAGGTAAGTTGGAAGAGGGAGAGAACAGAGAAGAGTATTTCATCTTCTTTGCTTGGGTGTCTATCTAGGGTAGAAATGCTTTTAAAGTGGCCCTGCTTCTTCCTCTCTTCCTCTACTTCTAAACGTACCAGGTTCAACAAGTTCTGTCAAAGTAGCATTTATTCAGTGTAGCACTACTCTTTTAATCTCAGCACTCTCAGTTTATTAAGATAAAGCTGAGTTTAAATGGAGATGATCAGGCCTCTTTTATTTTCATGATCATTATCAGGTGTAATCACATTTTTCTATCTCCCTGCATAATAGCTGAGGTTTCTATTCTGCACTAATTTATGCTAGAAGTATTATCACTAGTATATTAAAGAGTAAATTGGGATAAGTTAATGATGCTGAGGCATATCAAACTGCTTATGACTGTGTCAAGTCAAACCAAGACTTACGTTTACATCATGATTCCCATGACAATAAAATTCTTTGGTTTCTTTTAAAACCAAAAGAAAAAATGACGAATTGAAATAGGTCCAGACAAATCACAGATATTGGAATTCGCAGAGGAGCACTTTTTAAAGCGGCTATGATAAATACATTCAAGGATTTTGAAAAACATAAATATTATGAGTGAGCAGATAGGGGGTTCTCAGAAAATTAACAGAGTTCATATAAATTAACCCAATGGAAATTCTAGAGCTAAAAATATGATATCTGAAATGTAAAATTATCTTATGAGCTTAACAGACGACTGGTAACTGGAGAAGAAACAATCAGTTAACCTCAAGAAAGGAAAATATAAATTATAAAATTAAAGGACAGAGAGGGGGAAAAAAGCTTAAAAACGAACAGAGCTGAAGTGATTTGTGGGGCATTATATAGTCTAACAGATATATAATTGGAGTCTCAGAAGTAAGAGAAAATGATTGGCAGAGAAACAAATATTTGAAGAAATCGTGGCTTAAATTTCTTTTCCAAATTTGATTTTTAAAAAATCAATCCCTAGAGGAAGCTGAATGAAACCTCAGCAGGCTAAACATAAAGAAAATGACATCTAGATACATCATAGTCAGATTCTTGAAAACCAAAGAAAAAAGAGAAAAATCTTAGAGTAATTCAATGGAGAAAGAAGTCTTTTCAAATACTGATGAGCACAGAGTATCCATATAGAAGAAGAAAATGAACCTCTACGCCTAAGTGTAACTATACACAATAATTAAATTTATCATCAATAACAGACCTAAGCATAAAAGTTAGATTATAAAGCTTCTTAAAAAAAAAGGAAAATTTCTACATGCCTTGGGTATGTAAATATTTCTTACAAAGCAAGCCTTGTACAAGAATGTTCATGGAAGCTTTATTCATAATAGCCTAAAACTGGAAACCAAAAAAAAAAAAAAAGCGTCCATGAACAGTCAGATAGTTTTTTTTTTTTTTAGGCAGATAGATTTAAAAACAACAAACAAACAAACCTGTGGTACATTCAATATATTTAAGTCTAACAATAAAAAAGAAAAAGTACAAGTGCACATAAATCCCCAAAACTTTATGCTGAAAGAAGCCAGAGACAGAAAAGTATGTACTATCTTACTCCAGAAATTTTAGAAAAAAATAGGAAAAAATAATCTGTCGTTATAGAAATCAAACAGTAGTTGTCTCTGGGTGATAGAAAGACTGACTGCAAAGGAAGATGAGGGAACTTTCTTACGCAGCAGAAGTAGTCTATATCATTAAGCGTTCTGAATTACATAGATGCAAGCATCTGTCAAAACTTGTATGTAACTGCAAAATATCTGTGCATTTTACTGTGTATATTTTATCTCATTTTTTACAAAGGAAAAAAATTACAAATCAAACTCATCTTCTTCTTAAAGCCACATTATCCTCTCCTGACTTCCCCATTTATCATAATGGCAGCTTTATTCTCAGTCAAAACAAAACTATTGTTATTTTTACACCTGTTACCCTTTCCTCCAATATTTCACCATTTTCCAAATTCAAATAATACTATAGTGGTTACCATTTTTGTCCAATAGTTCACTTATAATCTCATTCATTTTGTGTACAAACCCATTGGTTTTTATCCACTGTGAGGAAACTAAGATTCAGAGAAATCAAGTCACACATAGTCGGTCAGGAATCAGCATTTAAATTCTTGTCTGCCTCTTAATTTTTGCCACCAGTACTTACTACAAAATCCCCCTCATGTCTCTCCCACTTTAAAGCAGTACCCTCAACCAAATATAACGTGGATTTTGTCCTCAAAGTAGCAAACAAATAAGCAAAGAAGTGGCTAAGACCATCAAAGATCCCCATGTTAGTAAAGCTGATAGCTGTCCTCTAGCCCACGTCTTACTTCACCTCTTGTCTGCATTTATCACTGTTGACATTTTTCCTACCTAAAGCATACTTCCTTTACTCCTTTTCCCCCTGCAAAGTATCCTCCTGGTTTCCCTCCTTCTCCAGCCATTCCTTCCCCAGTTCATTTGAGTACTCAACCAAGCCTATTCGGTAACAGCATTCCTCGAAATGCAGTTATAGATGCTATGTTCCCTTTATGCCTCCTATCCCTAGATAATCTTATCCAAACAAAAGGGTTTATCCCTCTCTCCATCCTCTTTCCCATCCTAAAGAAAGATGATTTCTTCACTTTCTTAGAGCAGAGTCTGATCATTTTACTTCTTCCCAAATATCTTCAACCCTCCCTCTCCCACCGCCAGCCAAATGATTCCCCCTCTTGATATGAAAACAAGATCTTCCAAAATGTAGAAGCAACTCAGCTCTCTTAGCCCCGTATCACACTGCTCCTTTTTCTATCATCTATGACTCAATCACACAGGTTTCCGTACCTTTCTGTCATCCTTTTTACAGTGTGCCATGACTTGTGCTATTCCTTCTACCTAGGAAATCTCCCTAGACCCCAATTTTTGATCATCACTGTTTTACTTACCTTTGTAAGAATAGAGTGACATATCTTCCTTGAAACTTTCCTATACTCCTAAAGTCAGAAGTATCATTTTCCTTCTGTAAAAGCCCGGATTATTATATTGTATGGTTTGCACACAAAGATACTGAAGTGGCCAAAAAATCATACGGGGAATTGAGGTGGAAAAGGGGGTCACGGCCCAAGTTTCAAGTCTTCTCTTACTGTTGGGTAGTAACTGGCATCAGGATGGGTGACAAAGACATTGAGGGAAAATGGATTAACTTTAGTGCCATGAACTTCAAGAGGAGATAAATATATGGTTTCCTTGAGAATATAAAATCTTTTCCTATGGCTTGAAAATACTAGTAGTACAGAAGAATGGAGACTAGTCAAGAGGGCTTCAGAGGAAGTGGTATTCTTGGGGGGGGGGGCAATTTTTCATAATTTATGTAATTGGAATGTTGAATAAAAATTGTATCTACTCCATGGACAAGGTGAATATCTTCATATTTTTTTAATCCAGACAGAAATTTTCATTCCTAATATCTAAAGAGATGGCAACTGAGATTAAAAAAAATAAAATAAAAACATCTCTACGGAATATGTTCTTGCCAGTAAAACAAAACCAAAACTACTAAAATGTTTTCTTGGGAAACAATTAGCTGCCCTATAATTACTCTGGGTATGACTTGTTCTAATCATTCCCCTCTTTAAAATTCCTCACATGGGTCTTTTTGCCTACAAGAGTGAATCCAAACTTGGAAGATTGAATGATGAGGTTTTTCCATTTTTGTCACCTAGTTACCTTAGCCTCATCTCCATCATTCACCTACATATTCTTTATGGTCCAACAGTACCATTACTCTTATTTTTTATTCCATGCAATTTCCCCACTAGGTGCCACTGCGTGGGCTTTTGCCCTTTTCTGGAATGTCAGTACCCTCATTCTTTTCTACCAGGCCAACAGATCTTTTCCTGAACTGAGCCACCTGAATTAACTGGTAGTTAGTTGTTTATTACATGTACCGTCCTATATTACATTCATTTGTTCACTTTTCTGACTTGCCTACTAGAATATGAGCTCGTATACTGCAGCCCTTATTACCCTGTAACCCCAGCAACTAGGACAATGGCTACACGTAGCAAATGTTCAACAAGAATTTCACTGAAATAATATAATCCACAGGTTCAAGAGAGCCTGGCAATCGCATAGAAAAATGGCTAAAAGGTCCAAATTGATAGCTTGGCATATTTGTATCAAATCATGACTTACTGATTTTGTGATTCTGGAAAGTTAACTTCTGTCAGCCTCAATTTTATCATTTGGGGAAAAAAGGCAAATGGAGATAATAATACTCTGTGGAGTAATCGTGAAGACATGAGATGATTTGTATAAAATGCATAGCATATTTTCTGTCATATAGTGAACACTCAAACTATAGCTGTGATTATTTGTACTACTACAAAATTAACACCCCAAAATAGAGAGGAAATACTAAGAAGATTCATGATACACCTATGGAAAAAGAGCTCCATGCGTTTTTATTATCACTGAGCTCTCAATGCTCATATATTTATGGTTACTTGAGGTTGTTACAGTAAATTTAGTAGCTATCCAAGCCTCTAAAAATTTAGACTAAAGGATGCCTAGTTTTTCTTTTCAAAGACCCTGCAAATTTCCATTTCCTTCAGACAACCAAAAGTTGAAGACTGCCATAATGTCACCACGAATACACACCAGTATGAGAGGGTCTAGCTATGGAACAGCATGTAGGAGAGAGGATAGAGAAATATGAAATAGATATAAAAACATACATGATTCATGTAAATGGCCCAATAAAAAGTAGCAATTTCTCCATAATTTTCAAGAAATAGCTGAGAGGAAAAGCAGTAGCTTAAAAAGTTGCGTACTTTCAAGTTGGTGATTCACTCACAAGCGACTTTTGTATGTATGCCTCAGAAATTGGGTGACTCAGGAGTTGTTTCTGAAGGGCCGGTAGTGGAATGCCTCTTAGCTTTGTGAATAGGTATAAAAACACCAAGGAATTTCATCCTCAAATGACATTTCTGAATTGATTTCCTACTAATAGCAACACTTGGCAAACTGTTCTGGGCCTATTCACTGATGAAATCTCCTCCTCTTATCAAACTCTAGTTTGAAAGTACAGATAACGATCCAGGATCATGCGAGGGACATGTAGGTCATCCATCTCTCCAGGTGTCTGAGGTAGTACACTTGATTCTTCTTGGGTCATAGAAAAGCTATTTACTTAGGCTACAATGTCTCTGCTCTACACGGAAGTGCTTTCACTGAGATTCATTTGGAATGCATGCCTCAGCATCTAGCAACTATCTCATCTGTGACTATTTGAAAGGTCACTAGCTGAATGGCTTACTCTTCCCCCGCCCTTTACCTCAGACCACCTGCGTTGGCTTTTCACCTTTTGTGATGACAAAAATATTACTAAAAATCAAAGCTTTCTATCATTAAAATAACCAAGATTAATCAGAACAGAATATAGTTATGGTAAAAATGCCCTTCGTGAGGTACCAGTTGTTTGAGTGTCCTCATCACAGGCTCTCCAAGCCTCTCTTTTTCTATAATTTGCTATTTTCCTTCCTTTTGGTGACAGGTTTTTGGTAAGATTGGTTGGATCGTTTGTTTCAACTGTGAACATGATTCCTACAGCATTCCTCGGCTCCAGAACCATATTCCTCATGAAATCCTGCAACTGGGAAGCATAGCTTTATTAAGACTAAGGACTGGATTCAGTTATTTCAATTCGAGAGCCCCATCCTAATTTCCTTGCTTTCATTACATCCTCTAGGCACCAAAATTATCTAGAAATGCTGACCTCCCCCAAATAAATTCTGATGACCAAGCCGTTTCCCCAAATGCCAATGAAGCATATTCCCTTATATAAAGTAAAGGGAAAACAAGAGGCAAACAAGAGGGGGCAGATGTCTGAGCACAGGCAGGGACACAGCAGCCTCAGCTCATAATCTGGAAAGTGCCCTTGAGGCAGGACTGAAGTCACAAGTCCTTCACCTCTAGTTTCAACATTCTAAAAAGAAAGCAAGGGGCTGGCACTCTGAAGAGAAAACCCATCCTATTACAAAAAGTGAGTATATGTTTTCCCTACGTACTTCTCAAATAATTAAATTAAATTTTCTATCATCCTCTGATTCAGTTTCTCAACACTGTCTGCCTGCATTACTACTGTCATTGAGGGGACTATATTTAAAGTCTCTAGTATCACTTTCCCTAATAACATCAACCAATGTTGCCTGATTTGAGTTCTCTTCCTAATTCATTGGCAAAGTGATGCTTTAGTTAACAACCTCCTTGGTCACAGTTCTCTGAAGTCAGCATTAATTAAAAAGAGGTCGGGACCATTTTGAGCCTCCTTGGTCTGGGTGGGCAGACAAAAAGAAAATCTCTCATTTGTTTGGGATTGGATCTGGGACTTGCTGAGGAGAAAATCAAATTTGAAAGAGACACTAAAAGGAAAGGAGGGGCTGCTGACCAAAAGACAAGTACAAAAGGTCCCAACTTACAGTGGTTTCATTAGGGTTTTCCAAGTTTACAATGGCGCAAAGGCCATACATATTCAGGAGAAACTGTACTTTGAATTTTGATCCTTTCCTGGGCTAGAAATATGCACTATGACACTCTCTGCAGATCCCATTCAGCTATGTGACCTCAAGGGTAAACAACCCGTACGCTTACAGCCATTCTGTACACGTACAACCATTCTATTTTTCATTTTCAGTACAGCATTCAATAAATTACACGAGATATTCAACACTTTATTATAAAATAGCCTTTATGTTAGATGATTTTGCTCAACTGTAGGCTAATATAAGTTTTCTGAGCACGTTTAAGGCAGGCTAGGCTAAGTGATGATGTTCGGTAGGTTGAGTACTAAACGCATTTTCGACTGAAGATTTTCGACTTACAATGGGTTTAGTGGGACATACCCCACCATAAATCGAGGATGATCTGAACAAGAATCAACGTCAACACTGAGGGTTCAGCTGTGACGGGGGCAGCTCGGTCTACCTGCCTTATGACTTTGCCTCTCTTCCCCTATGTCCTTCTCATTGCCGCTGTAACCTTTGTTCCAAAAGGCAAGTCTGAAACATCAACACTCTTTAAAGGCTGTCAATTACAAGGAAGAGAATATTCTGATTCCTCAGTGGGACCTAAAAGGTCCTTCGCAATCTGGCCTCTGCAGACCTCACCCCGTTCTAATCCTAAGAGACTAGGGCAGGTCCTGACATATGTCATGATGCCTCATGCCACTGACCATTCTGCTTCCTCGGCATGGGACACTTCCTCATTGCACACCTGGATGTTGCCTGATTGACATGCATTTATTCTTCAGAACTTATTTCCTGACATCCCCAAATAGAGATGACTATTTTTTGTGTGTGTGTTCCACTCTATGTAAGGAAGTTTTAGGGCCAATTGTTAAACACACTATTATTAAAAAGTAAATTCTATAAAATTATACTTAAATAAATTATATTAAAAACTAAATTGAGAAATGCTCAAAGCTCATCACTTCCTAGATATTTTACTACATTTTACTATCATATATGCTTTGGAGTTCTTTATTTCTAATTTATATGTATGTTGGAAATACTATAAATGACATGCCACTGTGAATCCCTTTCCGTCTCTCTGATCAGTGACATCCTGTTAGTAGCTTGAAATCAGCCATGATGGAAATATTGACAAACCATGGGAATTGACAAATACTACACATCAGGGCTTTCTTGTTGTCATATTGATTGTCTAGACTTAAGAAAATGGTTGACAAAATGTTAATAATACAGATTAAATTTAAAATTCACCATGTCCCTACATGTTGCATTATGAATAACACAAAAAAATTGAAAACAGTCTTTCAGGATTTGAAAATTGTTATACAAATGAGAAAAGTTGCTCTGTTATTGATGACTAAGAGAAGTGCTGACATGCATCTTTGTTGTTTCCCTTTCATTTTACTTGTTAACAAAAATCAAAACATCAGCTGTTATTCATGTTGGAACTGTACTTGTTTGTCACTTGCAACCATCAGTTGGCTGCAGATACAAGAGGTCAGCCTAAATCCAATGTAGGCATTCTTTGAGGGGCTATTAGTTACGTAAAGTTTAAAATAAAGAACATTGTATATTTTGTTATTAATATTTGTAAATTACATGCTCCGCCTTCTTTAAATCAGTAATATTTATAATAAGCTTATGCACGTGTTTGCATTCATACTTTTACCCTCCCAGAAGGCTGGTTGTTAAATATTTCCTAGTACACCACTTCATGTGTTTATCTCCCCCAGGAGACTGGAAGTTTCAGTTTGTTTATTTGCTTTTTAAGAGTTAGGAAAATGTCTGAATCATCATCAAGTCTTCAGCACCTATTGGATACCCAGTAGTTACTTTACAAATGCTTGTTGACTTGTGTTAAAAGGAGGATGGTATTCCTGACTATTCAGGTTTGTAGGGCCTCTCCAAATTCAGAGAGACTGCCATGTTTCTCACCTGGGCCAAGGTGACTGGGGAGCAATAGACTAATTATTCTGTCTAAATAGACAGGAACAGAGGAAGAAAAAGGGTGTCTGGCCAAAGCATCAATATTCCAGAATACATACCTATAATTCTTTCATTAATTTTATGTTTGAAAACTGTGTCATCAGAAGATCCATTGAATACAATGTATTGGTCTGATTGACTGAAATTGTTTTTAGAGTCTGTAGTAAGTGCAGTTACATCATCGGAAGCACATTCTCCACCCATTCCCCCACACCCATAGGTTTATATATTAAATACACGTAACGTTAATACTTTCTTAGGGGAAAAGAGCTGAAAACATATGCATGCCAAAACATAACTCGTAATGTTACTTAAAATCGTAAAAACCTTCCCTTTAATTGTGGAATTCACATTGTAACTGTGTTTGCTCCCATTTGGCTTAGGACAGAAAACAGAAATCGCTCTTAGTAGAAAGGGAGTCAACAAAGAGCTTCAGGCACTTATATTATGCTTGAGGCACAGGGAAGCATCATCCTATAAGCTGGGCCTTCAGGAATGATCCAGAACTTCGTAGAACTGACCTACCTGAGGGGTTTTCCTCTGCTACAAGCCACCACTTGGATTAGACTTATAGCGATGCCTGGATCAAGAAACTGCCACCGCCCTGAAAACCCACAAAATTTACAGAATGTTCACTAGTAAGGGCTACTATAAAATTTTACATCTCCAGTTTCTGTGAACAGCCAAAAGAAGCAGGGAAATGACCTCTGCCTTACTTCCAAACGCCATAGATGTACCTAACTGGCAGAATCGAGTTCACATCCAGAGTCATAGCTTCAAAGGAGAATGGGAAATGTGAATTTTAGATCTCCCACTTCCACGGAATAGGAAAACACTATAGAAAGAGATGGGTTGGATGCTGTGTGTGAGCCAACAATAAACAACAAAAATCCCTAACTGGTCAGTTTCTGCTCTCAGCCAGATGGTTATGGAGACTATATCCTTCAAACTGTACAACAACACAACCAACCACTATGCCACTTATTCTTCCAAAGTGATGTTTGGCTGAAATAAAATAACTAATAGACTCTTCACCTAGAAAAAAGTTTTAAAATATGATCATGATCATTGAAAATGTTGCATGCATTTTGTATTCTGCTTTTATTTTCACTTAAAATTATGTCATAAGACTTTCACTGTATCAATAAAACATTTTCATAAACATTTGCAAAGGATACCTAATATGCCATTTTGTGACTATCCTATATTATACTTAACCATTTGTCTTTTGCTAGTCATATAGGTAAGTTACAATTTTCCACAAATGCTAATGATTTTGTGAGCAACATCTTTGTGGGTAATATCTGCCGTCCACTCCAATTATTTTGTTAGGATAGATTATCAGCCTTCTCTTAAAAAAAAAAAAATGGGTCTTAATTTACTGGCTCACCAAATCTAGGGCTTCTTATTTGTTCTGTAAATGGGACCAAAGTAGAACTACATTGTTTTAGAAGGAATAGGGGGGAAAGTCAGCAGTATATTATTTGTGCTAAAATAGCACATCTTCTAAAACACCTGGGACCTTGTTTAGAGACATTACATTAAAGCACAGATTGCAGTAAATGTTGATTCATCCTGACTTGTGTTTTAGGCCCATAATCTTGATGTAATTAATCAATATGTTTCTTATTTAAAATGATACTTAATCATTAGAAACTAGTACTGGCAAATACTATTGTTTATTTTCCTAAAGACAACACCTATTTCTAATACTTTTAGTTTAAATCAAGTCACTAAGTATGTACTTCCCCCCCATGCAAAATTCTGGTACCATCACAAATGTGTAAAATAATGTCCCTAAATTCCAAGAACTTACAGTGTTTTGGAGGAGCGAGCAAATTGCTTTATTGCTCTATTTTAAACCTGCATTTTGTTCTAAGTTTTTCTTTAAATCTGAGTGGGAATGGAGTTGGGTGAGAGCACAAAAGATTCCCTTTAGAATCTCTAGACTGTAAACTCCTCAAGGACTGGGGATTTATTTCAAATTTAAATTGGTATGTCTATTACTTAGTTTGCAACTTGATAAATATGGATTGGATAACTGAATGAACAAATGGGTAGTAAATAAATGAATCCACTCTGGCTGTATTCTCTATGACAGAAAATCAGTTCAAAAAATGGTCAAAGACCTATGTGGCTTAGTAACTAGACAAATTATACTGAACTTAGAGAACATTTAACAAGAACTTAACTGAAGTCTGTTATAAGCCCTGTACATGGTGTACTTCATTTACTATTCATAACTACTTTAAATGGTCAGTTCAATTATGTTTCCCAATTTATATAAAAGAAAAATAAGACTTATGATTGATTTGCCCAAATTATGCAGTGAGTAAGAAGTGAAGAGATTTCAAGCCCCACTATGTTCTTAATCAGTATACTAGGTTGTCTCCTATAGATTATATAACAAATATCAAGAGTGGATACGGGGTAAGATTTTATAGCAAGTCAATAAAACAGTGTTTAAATGCTATGACCTCCTGCATGTCTTTTCATGACAGAGTTACACCATTTTCAAGTTTCTATGTGTCCTTTTGGTAGGAAACCCACTATTACCATTTGAGGTCCTACCAACTTTGAACTTCCCCCAAATGTTAAAGGCACACTCTGTCCCAAAGTGTTCAGAACTTAAAGGAACACAAAGCCAAGAGAAAACCCAGTTCTGTTGGTAATCACTGCCTTTGTCTCTAACTGGTACACCATGTTGCTGTTGAAATGGTATAGTTTTCTATCTGTCATGAATGTCCACTCTGCAGTGATGTTTTGTTGATCTGAGTATCTGCCAGCTCGAGAGGGTTGCTTCTCACTTGAGTTTGAGCTTATATCTCAGTGGTAGGCAGAATTCTAAATGGTTCCCCAAATGCCTGGCCCCTGATGTACCTATGCCTACATAGGTACCTTCTTTCTGCTAACAAGAAAAAAAAAAAAAATACACACACACATACACACATATTCACACAGACTACGTTTCCTTTTCAGATTTTGTGTCAAAGCAAAATCAAAGTAACATTCAAAAGAGGCAAATGTACACTCAGAATACTAGCTGGGAGTGCTGAGGTGGTAACTTGATGCTTTTCAAAATAAATAAATCAGGAATATTCATTTGAATCCTTCATGATTGCCTTCTTTCTTTTTGTTTGGTATTTGCCCTTATTCTCCCTTTACCAGACAAATAATCTTAAAGTCTTAACCCGCCAGCACTTTTATATATCTGTGCGTTTCCGAATAATATTTACTTTTAAAACATTTTGATAGTGAGATAAAAGAAAAGCCTGGAAGGAGAATTATATTAAACAGTGATTCATAAGGGTTGAACATCAATGAGAAGGGAACCAAATGCTATCTAGAGGTTACTCCACATCTCATCATCTTTTGAAATATGTTATATCTTATACAAGAGAAAACAGACTTTATTCAGCTTTGCAGGTCTGTTGTTTTGGATTTATTTAAAAGAGCAGATAATTTCCTCCTCCAGTGCAAGGACTCGAAGAGTTATGGTGTAATAAACCCAGCTTTAACGCTGTCAACCGCTACCTCAGGGAAGTCCAATTTAAGAAGTCAAAGGTTCATTTAAACGTCCCCAGAGTTTTCTGCAAGAGGCTGATCTTAAATTTTAGAAAAAGGCAGACTCATCTACATTCTAAGTTAGGCATACCTAAATTCATTTTAAAATCTGTTTTTAATAAATAGACTCTAACCCTGCAGGTAAACCTATGATCCTTTGTTGAATTTTGTTTGTATCCAAATGTTTTAACAATAAGTTCTGTTGAAAAGGATAACAGTAAAATTGAGTAGAAATTGTTGAGTTTCACCTTCTTACTTAAGCTTTTGGAAGAATA
Source organism: Phocoena phocoena (assembly GCF_963924675.1). Classification (NCBI taxonomy): domain Eukaryota; kingdom Metazoa; phylum Chordata; class Mammalia; order Artiodactyla; family Phocoenidae; genus Phocoena; species Phocoena phocoena. The sequence goes on from NC_089225.1 coordinate 15,695,639, forward strand.
ATATTAAAGATCACAAGGTTGTAACCCAGGCATCACCGTCCATCTGGTAGTGGTCTAAGAACAAAAATATAAAGCATAGAATACAGCAAGAAATAAACATCTTTTTGAAAACTAACCTAGAAAACACCATTTCAAATTATGAGTGTAAATACATGCCCTTAAACAAGTAATTGTAAACAATTTATAAGACATAAAATGAGATGTTAAGGTACAGTCATATAGAGAAAGAAGAGGCTGAAGAAATGTACTTAACCTATACTAAACAGAGAAGATCCTGTGAGATCAATACTGTAGTGGATCTCAACACTGCCTACACAAAAGAATCACCTACAGAGAGTTTCAAAAATGCCTATACCCGGCCCGCACCCTCAGAAGAACTAATTTACCTGACCTAGAGCAGTGGTTCTCCAAGTGCGGTACCATCACCTGGGAACTTGTCAAAAATGCAGATTTTCAGGCCCACCCCAACTTAGTAAATCAGAAATTCTAGAGATGGAACCCAGCAATCTGGGTTATAACAGGTCCTCCAGTGATTCCATTGCTTACAGATTTTGAGACTCATTGATCTAGAGCAAGGAGGCAGATAAGTCAGACCTTTATTGTTTGAAAGTTCTAGAGATGATTCTAATATACAGCTGAGATTGAAAACTCTGAGTTAAACATTCAAAATTGGGTATATCAAAACTCAACAATAATGAAAACCTGATTTAAAAATGGGCAAAAGATCTAAACCGACATCTCATCAAAGAAGATATACAGATGGCAAATAAACATATGAGAAGATGCTCCACGTCATATCTCATCAAGGAACTGCAAATTAAAAGTGAGATACCACTACACATCTATTAGAATGGTACAATCTAGAATACTGACAATACCAGTTCTGACAGGAACCCTCATTCATCGCGGGTGAGAATACAGAATGGTGCAGCCGCTTTGGAAGAAAGTTTGGCAGTTTTTTACTAAGGTAAACAAACACTTACCACATGATCCTACAATTGTGCTCTTGGTATCTATCAGACCAATCGAAAAAAATGTCCACACAAAACCTGCACTTGGATATTCAGAGGAGCTTTATTCCGAATGCCAAAACTTGGAAGCAAGCAAGATGACTTTCAGTAGGTGAATGAATAAATAAACTGTGGTATATCCATATAATGCATTATTATTCTAAAAGGAAATGAGCTATCAAGCTATGAAAATATGTGGAAGAAGCTTAAATGTATATTAGAAAGTGAGACAAGCTAATGTGAAAAGGCCGTACACGGACTTCCCTGGTGGCGCAGTGGTTAAGAATCCGCCTGCCAAAGCAGGGGACATAGGTTCGAACCCTGGTCCGGGAAGATCCCACATGCCGCGGAGCAACTAAGCCCGTGTGCCACAACTACTGAGCTTGTGCTCTAGAGCTCGCGAGCCACAACTACTGAGCATGCGTGCCACAACTACTGAGCCTGCGAGCCACAACTACTGAAGCCCGCGTGCCTAGAGCCTGTGCTCCACAACAAGAGAAGCCACCGCAACGAGAAGCCCAGGCACTGCAACAAGGAGTAGCCCCCACTCGCCACAACTAGAGAAAGCCCGTGTGCAGCAACAAAGACCCAATGCAACCAAATAAATAAATAGGTGAATAAATAAATTAATTAATTTTAAAAAGAAAAGAAAAGGCCGTACACTGTATGATTCCAATTATATGACATTCTGGAAAAGGAAAAACTATGGAGAGAGTAAAAGATTGGGAGTTGACAGTGGTTGGGGGAAGGAAGGGATGAATAAATGGAGCACAGAGGACTTTCAAGGCAGCGAATCTATTCTTTTTATTTTAATTTTTTTAGTTGTGGTTAAAACACACACATACACATATAACAGGACATGGTACTATAACAGTGAATTCATATCATTACACATTTATCAAAATCTACAGAATGTATAAAACCAAGAGTGAAGCCTAATGTAAACTGCAGACTTGGGGTGATTATTATATATCAGTGTAGGTCCATCCATTGAAAAAAAATAATGTACCACTCAGGAACTAGATGTTGATAGTGGAGGAGAGAGTACTTCTGTAGGGGTGTGTGGGGCATATGGGAACTCTCTGTAATTCCTATTCAATTTTAGTGTAAACCTAAAACTGACCTAAAAATAGTCTATTAAAAAATTGGTAGAGGGCTTCCCTGGTGGCGCCGTGGTTGAGAGTCCGCCTGCTGATGCAGGGGACACGGGTTCGTGCCCCGGTCCAGGAGGATCCCACATGCCGCGGAGCGGCTGGGCCCGTGAGCCATGGCCACTGAGCCTGCACATCCGGAGCCTGTGCTCCGTCCGCAACGGGAGAGGCCACAGCAGTGACAGGTCCGCGTACCGAAAAAAAAAAAAAAAAAAAATTGGTACATTACATTAAAGGATAGATTTCATAAAAAGTAAATCATATATAAAAATATAAAACAAACGGGTCAAAAATTTTAGTTAACTCATCAGTTGGTAAGGGTGCTAGAAACAAACATTATAATAAGTTCAAAGGAGAATCCAAAGACCAAACACGCATGACTGTCAGGAATGCTGAAATGAATCTGCTTAATAGAGGCAAAACAGGTTTCTTCCAACAATGCACAAGGAAAATCAATTGAACCTCTAGCTGGCAGAGTTTATCTTCATTTATATAGAAAAGAATTATTCGAATTACTGTCCGTTTTTTACAAGTTAACTTCTGACTCTACAAAGTTGTATAATAGCTTCAAGACAATGAAATACACAAACCCTAGAGAATCAGATAATTCAGAGGGAGTGCTCTAAACAATACATAGTTTCTCTACTGAAGAAGTCTAATAATCTTTTGGTTCATATTAGAGTTATGTACAAGTTTTCCGTACAGTTAGATGCGAAAAAGGGCAAGGCGAAGCTTGGCCCCTTAGGAACATGGCCAGTTGAGATGACCAGGAGGTGTTAAGTCTTGAAAGAGCAGAGGTTTGGAATTGAAACATCAGGTTCAACAGCATGCCTGTCCTTTGTCAAAGGGTGTTAAGTGTCATGCTGATGATCTTGTTATTCCTCTTATGGTAATGCTAAGTCGTTGGAGGTTTCCGGAAGGAGATGTGTACGCTTAATGCCCTGCTTTAGGGATACTAATCTAAAGTAATCTCTAAAATGGATTCAATGCCAGAAACGATTGAAAAGGCTAATAGGAGCTGGTAAAATCATCCAGGATTAAGGTAAAATTTAAAGTTTTCTTATCCAGAGATTTCCTAAGAATTTCTTTGGAGACAGACACTCATCCAAACCCATTTTATTCTACAAAGCTCACAAAACCAGTGTGCTGTCTCTCTCTCTCTCTCTCTCTCTCTCTCTCTCTCTCTCTCTCTCCCCCCGGTGGCCATGCTCTACAGAAATACGTTGAAAATAGAGACCATTTTTCTTTCCAGACAAGGTGGATAGTTATCTGGAGTGAAAAATTTCATTTTCTAGCATTTTTCATTGAAAGTATCACCTGATAATTACACTGAATAGAAAGTAACCATTAATCACATCTTTAGTATACAATTCATCACTGTCTCTTGCGCGAAGCAGAAGAACTAAAAGTAATCAGTCAAACCAAACTCCATCACAACCAAATGCCTGGGAAGCGGTGGGGGCCAGAAATCCTTTTAAATAGAGAAAATACATTTCCTTCTGCTGGCAGGAGGATTGAGGCCTCCATGGTAACGTTACTTTCTATCATCATAGAAAGTGATTTTAATCTCCTCCCTTGCCCAGTTTGAGCAACTTCAAGTTTGTAAGAAATTCAAAGCTCTTAAATGTTATCTGAACCACAAGGGAAGGAGGAGGTAGGTGAGTTCTGTCATCGCCCTTTCATTGCACAAAATTTTGTTAATGAAAGGCTTTTAGAAAACAAATTCACATTTCAAATTGCAACTGCTGCCTCTGTCCTTGTCACCCTGGTTCTCAACTGATAAGTTCACTCTGTCAGGTGACCCACTTAGAGGTGCCTAGTTCTAAAGCTCTAGGAGAGAAGGTGTGTGTGTGGTGGTGATTCAATGTAGAGGCTGGCTCTAAAGACTCCTGGTAATGAATAAGGCACAAGGAGAACTATTCATTCGTTGTTTATCATCCTCTGCCTTCTTGACTTATGTTGGTGCCATGGAAAGAAACCTGTTTCATTTCCCCAGCTAGACTATAAACTCCTTGAAAATAACAGCCAGGTCTTATATTTTGTTAAGTCACTTTCCAAGTATGGGAGCTCCTGTATAACTGCTTGATAAATAATTGGATGTTTGGTTAGTTATAAACCATGGATTCTCTAGAAAGTTTAGGAGAGGAAAAAAAAAAAAGGATTCTCTTAGGGGCTGAAAATGTCAAGGCACTTATTTCTAAACGCCTAATCTAGATTATAAACCATTATTATATTTTACATGGAGAGATGGGATTTAGCATTTCTGAGAGAAATGCTTTAAGACTTTCAGTGACTGCCGTCACAGTACATTATTTCCCCCTATAAGATTCAGGAAATTGAAAATTGATGAGAGTCAAGACTGTGGCAAAATAAAAATGATCAAGCCACTGAGCTGTGGGTGCTGAGCGGCCGAATCCACGCCCTCACAGGAAAGAGGCTCCCACTCAGCCCAGCACCGCACACGCCACACCCGGGCCTCCTCAAACTTGCAAAGCACTGCATGTTGGAAACCTGTGTGCGTGGTCATTGATCAAAACAATAACTTTAAATTCAACACTTTTTAAACGTACCGAGCAGCCTCATCTTCTCTATAGCTCCCAGCACGGTACAAGATAGATGATGAGGGCTCAATACATTTCGGTTGGATGAAATAACTTGTCGATCATTAGCCTCCAGGGCAGAGTGACCACATTTGAGAATAATGAAGAGGGGAAGGTAAGGGTCAAAAAAAGCAGAGGTGATGATGCCTATGTCAGATATAGTATTCACCTTCACACAAATCAAAGGAGCGCTTTAATATTTGAGTTCTGAGTTAGACACAGAAACTCAGAACACATGTATTTTTATTTTCTGCCAAAAAAAAAAAAATGAATGAAACAGAAGGATATTGAATACGTGTTAGCCTGAGAGCCAGTTACAACTGGAGAGGACAATTCATACTAGCAGCCAAAGAAAGGAGCCAAAGGTCACCGGGGCTACCAGCCAAATCTGACCGGAGCGTCCACACATTGTCTCAATTTCTAATTTGTCAGTATGCGAACTGGTTTGTAGTCAATGTGCTGACTGTGCTGACAATTTAACTTCCTTCTGTTAGTGAGCTGTTTAGTTGGAGTTGGCTACTTGAACAACCCAGTGTCAAGCCTTGATTTTGCATTTAAATGAGCGTTGGGAGAGATATTTTAGAATAATCAAGGAAAAAAAGTGGAGGGGCTCGGTTTCCTAAGAGAAAATAGACATATATGCTACTAATCCAGGATGTAATGAAGTGAAAAGAAATGGACCATATAAGTTAGAAATGTCCAATGTAACAATAAAAAGAAGCTATGTATATAAATAAAGACATAGTGATGACAATAAAATTCATGCCTCGATTTGAAATGCACACAGCTTGCAAAGTGCCATCACATATGGTACCTCATTTGATCCTCAAAGGTTATTATAAAATGTATTTGCACATTATACATATTCATATAATGGACTTTTAGGCACCAAAGCCAACTATATTTGAACAGAATCAGGCTATCATAGTTCTTATGAGCAATACTCTAAATGTCCATCGTTTCCCTTTTATTTATATCTTCTTTCTTAGATGTTCAAGCCCTATGAACCAATTCTTCTTAGAACCCATTGATAAATTTATAGGTTGCTGTTACAAGTTGAATTGTATTCCTCAAAAATGCATATGTTGAAATCCTAAACACACGCATTCAGAATGTAACCCTATTTGGAATTAGGGTCATTGCTGACATAGATAGTTATGATGAGGTGATTAAGGTGAACCTTAATCCCATATGACCCTGTCCTTATAAAAAGCAGAAATGTGGACACAGAGACAGGCACACAGGGAGAATGCCACGTGAAGATAAAAGGCAGAGATCAGGTGATGCTTCCGCAAGTCAAGGAACGCCAAAGATTGTCAGCAAACCATGAAAAGCTAGGGGAAGGCACGGAAGAGATTTTCCCTCACAGCCTTGAGAAAGAACCAACACTGCCGATACCTTGATCCAGCACTTTTAGCCTCCAGAACTATGAGATGATAAATTTCTGTTGTTTAAGCCAGCCTATTTGTAGTACTTTGTTACAGCAGCCCTAGAAAATTCATACAGTGCCATCATGCTTGTTCCTCTAAGAATGGAGACATGTCTAAGGGTATAGGGTCATGGGTCTTTAGGACAGCTTGCCAAAGAAAACCCTTCATCATCCAACAGCAACAGCTCAGGTGTCCTAAGCTCTTTCCGCCTGCAGTCAAGAAGAATAACTTGTGGAAAGCTGAGGTGTCCAACTAGCTCTTCAGGTGTGTGATACTGACCACCCCCAGTCTGCCTCCAATCCATATACTGAGCCAAGACCTCCTGTTCTCTGCAGGAAGGACTGTCGGCCAAGAGCACTGTCAGGAAGGAGGTTGCTTTCTCGCTTTACCTACTACCAGGTGTGTTCTTGGACAGACTACTTAACTCTCCCATTTATAAAGTGAGGAGGAGGAAACTTCTCTCACTAGGTTGTTGTGAGGTGTAAATGAGTTAATGTCCATCACTCTTCCCGGACATTTTCTCTTGACATTTTCTCTTCAGTGTTGAAAGCTCCTGAAGAAACCAGGGAGAAAGAATATAAATACCACCTTTCTCCAGCCTCAGAGACTATATCCCCCGATTGTGATTCTTGGTTCTTTCTTTGTCTCTTTCCACTTAATAAAACACCATACAATTTGCTTCTATAATATCCATCTGCTTGCTCTTTCTCTTAATTTCTATACCCCCTTTACCATGTCATACCCATAACTTTGTCCTGAGACAAAAAACCACGTGCATTGTCTCCCCTTTACTCATCCTTATCTGGGAAAAGTACTTTTCCCCTGTCCACTGGTGGCTTCAGAATTTCTATATAGGGTGGCTTAGAGGCAATAATTTTGTTGGAAATGTGTGCCAAAAGACAGATCTTGAGTCTGCATTTGCGGAGTAGGTGCTGCGTTTTTGTTTAGGGTTGTTTTATTTTGGGGTGGCTTGGGAAGAGGAGATGTGCTAATTAGCTTATGCATAATGTAAAGCCCCATATGCTAGATGTTCTGGTTTTCCAGCCTAGATCTTATCTCCACCCTCTCCATCCTACTCTGTGCCCCGAGAGGGAAATCTCTATGGACTGTTTACCCAAGCTCTCTTGTCCTCCTGCCAGGAGATCACAGGGTTGGAATAGAGAGAAACAGGGGTATTGACACACCCCATTTCCAGGTTCCTTCATGCAACGCTATGGTTTTGACAGCAGCTACATTTCTCCTAAGACTATAGCTTCTTTCCAGCAACTCTTCTCCTAATGCTATAGCCCTTACCGAATTCCAGTGAGAACAAATTCCAGTAATACCATTCCTTCCCCTCCCTCTCCAGGATCAGGGGTAGTAACATAAACAAGTGTAATAGCCATTCTTCAATACATCCATCCCTTAAAAATTGGGGGACTTGCACTATTGCTCCCTGGGAGTTTCATTATACTTTAACCACTCTCACACTTCTGTAAATAGTCCATTCATTAAAACTCTCTTCAATTACACTCACTGAGGTGCCATTTCCTTTTTTCTTTTTTTCTTTTTTTTTTTTTTTTTTACGGTACGCGGGCCTCTCACTGTTGTGGCTTCTCCTGTTGCGGAGCACAGGCTCCGGACATGCAGGCTCAGCGGCCATGGCTCACGGGCCCAGCCGCTCCGCGGCATGTGGGATCTTCCCGGACTGGGGCACGAACCTGTGTCCCCTGCATCGGCAAGTGGACTCTCAACCACTGCGCCACCAGGGAAGTCCGAGATGCCATTTCTTTACTGTCAGGACTTTGGTCATCCTGGCACTGCCATCCTAGAACTGCCGTCTCTCTCCCTAAGAACATCATACAAGTATAACTGGTACATTGTTGATAAGGAATTTCTATTTTATCCCAGTTCATCTATATCCTGAAGAATTTTTTTTTACATCTTTATTGGAGTATAATTGCTTTACAATAGTGTGTCAGTTTCTGCTTTATAACAAAGTGAATCAGTTATACATATACATATGTTCCCATATCTCTTTCCTCTTGTGTCTCCCTCCCTCCCACCCTCCCTATCCCACCCCTCTCGGTGGTCACTATCCTGAAGAATTTTAGTGATGCTTTCAATCACAACCACCAGCTATCTGTTATTAGGTTATCATGCATCTCTTATATTCTTCAACTTTTCTTTCCCTTTTTCCTGTCTTCATCTTTAAACCTGTCATCTGTGAAGGAAATCTGGGCCAGTGGAAGGAGCTGGGACCAGGGTCAGCCAACTGGTCAGGCTTGGAATCAGACGTTCAGCTATTATGAGTATTATGAGCCTATGAGTACTGCAATTTTGAGCAAAACATGAATCTTCCATCAATCTTATGTGGTATAACACCCACAAATTAATGATAAAGAAGAAATAAAATAATGCAAGTGAATGAAATAACACATAGTAGTGGATTGACAGTTGTTTTCACCTTCCTATATATAGTTCCATATTGTCTGAGGCTTCTTACAGACAGTGCTGTTCTCATCCCCAAAAGGCCCTGAGACTTTCATTTCCTTCCCTATCAATGCATTAAGCATGGGGTTTGGGGTCTACTTGGAATAAAATGTTACACTTCTTCCATCAGTTTATCCTCCACCACCTCTTGGCACTAGTCATGATTTCCTTTTCTCTACTACATAATCAAATGTAATAATCATTCTCTGATGCTTCCATCCCTTGGAGAAGTGGAGATTTCCCAGCAAAGGACCATCTATTTCCAACCACTTTTTTTCAATAATGTTGGTTTTGCAGGCTACTCCTGAAACAAATACTGCAAATACTTTTTTAGTTACTATCAGTTACTGCTCACCATCCTTCTCATCATTGTTGACCCTATCAGTCAGTCAGTCAAGAATTATTCCTTGCGGGCTTCCCTGGTGGCACAGTGGTTGAGAGTCCGCCTGCTGATGCAGGGTACACAGGTTCGTGCCCCAGTCTGGGAAGATCTCACATGCCGTGGAGCGGCTGGGCCTGTGAGCCATGGCCACTGAGCCTGCGCGTCCGGAGCCTGTGCTCCGCAATGGGAGAGGCCACAACAGTGAGAGGCCCGCGTACCGCAAAAAAGAAAAAAAAAAAAACAGAATTATTCCTTGCATTCCTTCCACGTGTGAGTAGACTTTCTCCCCTGGAGAGTGGTCTAGGATAAACACAATTTTCCCAGCAGTTCTCAGAACTCTCTTAGAACTCAGTAACTAGGTCAGCAAACCCAAGAACAACTTTCCTTTTCAAGGGATTGTTCATGCTCTTGGTTTCCTGAGCAGAGAAGCCTGCTTTTGGATTATTTTCTGCTTCTCTCTTTGATAACTTTTGACCATGTCCTTGCTCCTTTTCCTGCACTTTTCTTGTTCCCCAAACTGACCTATAAAGAACTCCTCTGTTAGCCACAATTATTCTTTCAGGATCATCTTTCCAGATCCTCTTTTTATTATGTAAGCCTGTTAGTGCCTTCTTTTCTACTCCCACACTCTAAAATGCCTACAAATCATGATTTTATTTGGGCTTGGCCTGATTGTTCATTTATCTATTTATTTTCTCAGATCTCCTTAATTCCTAACCTACAAATTCATTTATTTGTTCTTTGAATTTTACTGTTTTCAGTTTTATGTTTTCAGTTCATTTTTATATTCTCTGGGATGGTAGAGAGAAGAATCACAGGCTTTGTATGTGGCAGTTCATGATATTAATCTCAGCTTGACCACAAAACTTCAGTTTCTTCATCAGTAAGAGGAGATAACAGTATCCACCACAGTTTTAAGGATGATCACACTTTAAAAGCCTGTCATAATGCCTGGTACATTGTGTCCTCTCAACAAATGTTAGTTTTTGTACTTCTTCTTCATTAAACTCAAATATCAGGAGATATTTATCATTCACTGTGGTTTTAATGTTTTCCCTGAAACTTCATGCTATAGATCTAATTTAGCACATGTCACCAGTTGGACAGGTTGAATGGGGTGGAGAGATCTCCCTCCTCCGATTATTTTTCATATATTTCTAAATCTTTCGTGTTCTAATAGGAAGTTATTTATCTTTTTCTTCATGCCACAACAAATTCATTGAGATTTTGAGGAATTACTTTTGGTCATTATTACAGAATGACAGATACTATTTTGTCTCCCATTTTACCATCTATTTTCTTCCCTAGAGACAAAGTACCTAATGTCTACTGGTTCACACCATGTTTTGTTGATTTTGTTCCAGACTGTTAGCATATTTATCTAAATAAGCACCTTAAAATCTGTATGAGCTGATCAATTCAGAGTTTTTAACCAAAGAGTAAAAATTTGGTTACTTCTGATTCTAGTAGTTTTATACAATTATTTACAAAGGATAGTGCTTCTTTTTGTAATGAGTTTCTCTACTCTTTAACAGAGTTGATCACCTTCCTCGTTTGTGTGTGTGTGTGTGTGTGTGCTATGCATAGGGGACAGCAGAGTGGTAATGGTCATCCATTTATATGGTATGATATGGTATATAATATTATATAGTATATATATTATACTATAATATAATGTAAGTGATCTAAGGCTCATTATGATTCATCATCCAATTAAGATATCCTTTATTTTAAAAATCTACATGATGAGTTATTAAATGGAAATCCTGTCTCTGGATGGCTTTTTCCTTCTATAGATCCAGCTGTTCGACAGCTATACACGTCCCTAATGTACTCCCCATTGTTACTTGGGAACAAATTGTACTCGATCTCTTCTCTCTCAGAATTCCCTACTAAGCAACATTTTAATAAATATCTGAAATGAAAGACCGAGGCACGTGAATATCTGGGGGATAAGTGTTCCAGGCAGAGGCAAGAAAAAGTACAAGTGCCCTAGGTTGAGAGTATGCCTGGCAAGTTTAAGGAACAAAGGTGTCAGTTTTTCTGAAGTGTACAAAGTATAAAGTAGAGGATGATAAGATAATGGGGGTATTGGGAGTTAGAGAAGGGTGAAGATGCTGTAGGGTCCTGTAGGTCACTGTAAGGGTTTTGGCTTACACAGTGTGAGATGAAACCTATTGGAGTGTAATGAGTAGAGAACTTTCATGAGCCATGATCTGACCTTGTTTCAACAGTACTATTCCAGCTGCCAGGTGAATTGTTCACAGAGACAAACTGTGGAAGGAAGCAGGGAGAGCTGTTAGACAGAGCTTGTAATGATGTGTGTGAGAGATGATACTGGCTGCAACCTGGGTAGGAAGAGTGGATGTCGTGAAAAGTTTTCAGACTATGAGAATACGTTGAGGGTAAAGCCAATAGGATTTGCAGACAGGTTGTCTGCGAGACGGATAACACCAGCTTTTCGAGGAGTTGCCATTAACTGAAAAGAGCGAAGATGCAGCGAGAGTACATTTGAGGTGCATGATTATTAGAAGTCAGAGTGGAGGAGAGAAGGCAGCAGAAGCCTGGAGGACTGGGGAGAGTTACAGGATGGAGGTCGGTATTGGGAGTCACAGCCTCTAGATGGTAATAAAAGACATGAGAATGAGGTCTGAGAGAAAAGGAGAAATCAACAACTGAGACTGAAAAAGAGTGATCAGTGATGTAAAAAAACAGGAGAAAGGGGTGTCCTGGAAGTAAAATGGGGGAAATGAGGTGTTTCAAGAAGGAAGGAATTGATCCACTGAACCAAATGTTGCTGACAGATTAAATGTGACGACGGTTAAGAACTGTCATTAAATTAAGCTACAGAGGTTATTGGGATCATTGACAAGGTATTTTTGAGGGGAGTAGCAGAAGGGAAGCCCTGATGAATTTGGTATTATGAGACAGTGAGAGGAGTGGAAGGAGAGAGAGAAGCAATATTTTCAAGGACACTGTCTCTGAAGGAAAGCTGATAAAGGATGAAGAGAGGATTTTTTAAGATGGAGGAAATTGCAGAATGCTTATATGTTGATAATAATAGTCCAAGAGAAGGGAGAAATTGACCGTGCAGAGGAGAAACAGGACAATTACTGGAGTGATCAACTTGAGGAGCAAAAAGTAAACAGATCCAGTGCTCGGGCAGAGAGCTGGCCTCAGAGAGCAGCTCACACACACACACCCACACACCCCGTAACAGGACGTGGACACAGGTGCAGTTAAGCAGATGCAATGGTGGGAGGCTGCAGGAGTTCTCTTCCGACTGTCTGCATTGTCCCAACAGAACAGGAAGCCAGGCCACCAGCTGTGTTAGAGGGTGAGGGAAGAGGTGTTGGAGAGTGGGTAGGTTTACAATGTCACCTAGGAGAAGGAGAATGAATGAATGACCAACAGAAATGTTTGCATGATTGTTTGTTACTGTTGTAGGTTAACTTAAGGACAGAAGTTTTTTTTTTTTTTTTTTTTTTTTTCGGTAGGCGGGCCTCTCACTGTTGTGGCCTCTCCCGTAGCGGAGCACAGGCTCCGGATGCGCCAGCTCAGCGGCTATGGCTCACGGGCCCAGCCGCTCCGCGGCATGTGGGATCTTCCCGGACCGGGGCACGAACCCGTGTCCCCTGCATCGGCAGGCGGACTCTCAACCACTGCGCCACCAGGGAAGCCCCAGGACAGAAGTTTAGTTGTCATGAATTTAATGTGCAACCAGTGATGGTGGGCTTTTCTCCGCCCACATGTGGCTGCACAACCTCAGGTATGAAGATGTGAAGGGTGGATGCGTGGAGGCTTAGCTAAGTATGATGATGTAAAAAGGGCTCAGGAGTTGAAGTATCCGTGACGGAGTGATTATATAGGAGGGCTCTGGAGGTCAGGAGCACACACAAGGTGTAGGATAGATGGATTTTAGGCTAAGTAGGGTTCAATAAACTGTTCGAATTGGGGCATCTCACACTAGTCTGGTTCTTCTGAAGTAAACAGATTCATTTTGCTTTGTTCTGGTTTTTTTCTCTGCAAGGACTATTTCCTGTGTATGCCTTGCTCATCCCTATTCTTTTTCTCATGCTGTATTTTAGCACGTGTAAAGTGTGTTTTTTCTTTTAAAATGTCTCCTTATTTCTTCTGAAATATTTCACTACTTTTTTGTTCTTTCAGTGCTGTCCTATAGAACTTCCTGTGCTATGAAAATGTTCTGTATCTACATTATTCAATAAAATTGCCACTGGCCACCTGTGGCTGCTTATCACTTGAAATGTGAATAGTGTGACTAAGGAAGTAGATTTTCCATTTTATTTAATTAGAATTAATGTAAATTTAAATAGCCACACGTGGCTAGTGGCCAATCTACTGGAGAGCACAGTGAGCCTAAGAGCTATCTTTATATCATTTGATGATAAAAAATGTCATTGGCATTAAAATATTTTTTCTGGTTTCCCAGAAATCTCTTTCATTTCTGCCTTCTAAATTTGGTTCTACGTTCACTGCAGCACTATTCACAATAGCACTATTCACAATAGCCAAGACATGGAAGCAACCTAAACGTCCATCAAAAGATGAATGGATAGGGGCTCCCCTGGTGGCGCAGTGGTTGAGAGTCTGCCTGCCGATGCAGGGGACACGGGTTCGTGCCCCAGTCCGGGAAGATCCCACATGCTGCAGAGAGGCTGGGCCCGTGAGCCAGGGTCGCTGAGCCTGCGCTCCGCAACAGGAGAGGCCACAACAGTGAGAGGCCCGCGTACCGCAAAAAAAAAAAAAAAAAAAAAAAAACACACACACAATGAAAAGATGAATGGATAAAGAAGAGGTGGTGTGTATACACACACACACACACACACACACACACAATGGAATATTATTCATCCATAAAAAAGAACGAAATAATACCATTTACAGCAACACGAGATTATCATACTAAGTGAAGTAAGTCAGAAAGAGAAAGACAAACACCATATGATATCATTCATATGTGGAATCTAAAATACCACACAAATGAACTTATCTATGTAACAGAAACAGACCCACAGATATAGAGAACAGACTTGTGGTTGCCAAAGGGGAGGGTGGGGGACAGGGAAGGATTGGGAGTTTGGGGTTAGCAGATGCAAACTATTATATACAGAATGGATAAACAAGGTCCTACTGTATAGCACAGGGAACTATATTCAATATCCTATGATAAACCATAAGGGAAAAGAATATGAAAAAGACTATATATATACATATATATATATAACTGAATCACTTTTCTGTACAGCAGAAATTAACTCAACATTGTAAATCAACTATATTTATTTTAAAATAAATTTTAAAAATCAATGACATTACTATAAAATTGCAGTACAAGGTGCCACAAGCTATGATCAACAAAAGTGTGAAGGGTAGTAGGCATACCACAGGGGATGGACAAAGGGAATATATTCTTCAGCATCCTACCAACTGAGGTTTGAATCCTGGCTTTGATCCTTCCTTAGTGAGTAACCCATCTCACAAAGTAGTTTGTAAGAACTTAAAAAATGGGTGCATGTGTAAAGTGCTCAGCACACAGCCTGCCTTTATATAAAACTAATTTCCTCTTGGGCAAAATGCATAATTTTTTTTCATTACAAAGTTTACCTGTGAGTTTTTTTAAATTGAAAATTATGCTATCCTTCTTCTCCATTATCAGGACAGTATTTCTGAGTGTACCTCCTATTCAGCTGATCTCTTGAGCCACACGTGCAGCATGAACCTGACGGTCTCTGTGCCCACTCTTATCTGCGTCTAGCCTGAAACGGAGCTGCTCTGTCACCACACATCACTATAATATATTAAAGGTAGTTATCGCCCAATCTGCTATTTTTCTCGAACACTTACTGGGTCAAGGGATTTATTTGAAAATATTTGGTGTCTTTTGTCCAGAAGAATTATAAAATGCTGGAAACTTGGAGATATAAGCAGAGCCCCTATTCCTGCCATGAAATCATCAGATCTCTGCTTGACAGAGGAGCTCTCTCACAGGAAGGCAGCTTGACTCACAGGGAACTCACTCCCTACGAAGCAGTTCAACCCATTATAAGGACTTTCATCAACAGGAAGTTTATTTTTCTGTAGAAATGTAATCTACTGCCCTCTGGGTCCCTCCATCAGTCCCACTTGTGTCCTCCACCTTTCTTTTTTATTTTAATTAATTAATTTGTTTGTTTATTTTTGGCTGTGTTGGGTCTTCGTTGCTGCGCACGGGCCTTCTCTAGTTGCGGCGAGCGGGGGCTACTCTTCCTTGCGGTGTGCGGGCTTCTCATTGCGGTGGCTTCTCTTGTTGCGGAGCACGGGCTCTAGGTGCTCAGGCTTCAGTAGTTGCGGCACGTGGGCTCAGCAGTTGTGGCGCACGGGGTTAGTTGCTCTGCGGCATGCGGGATCTTCCCGGATCAGGGCTCAAACCCATGTCCCCTGCATTGGCAGGTGGATTCTTAATCACTGCGCCACCACGGAAGCCCTGTGTCCTCCACCTTTCTGAAGTGGCATTCCACTTGGGAGAGAAATGGGGTGGGGTTACAAGTAGGGCTAAGGTTACGCAACACCTAAAACCTTTCTTATCTAAGCAGTATCCAGCTAGGAGTCACCCATACTTACGATGTATATATTGTCCACTAGATGAGTCCTGTTGGAAAGTGTCAGAACCATCAGTCTAGGATAGAACGGAAGAAATCTAATTCTTTGAATTTGAAATGACAACCTTTCACATTTTCACATATTTATATAGCCCATCCCCCAGGAGTCTTTCCGATTCCAGCCTAAGTATCTCTGATTCCTTCATCTGTCCTTTATGTCCTAATTTCAAGTTTCCTCATCCTTCTCCCTCCTTGCGACCTGTTGCCAAGGTCCCTCGCTAAGGGGTCATATGTGGATTCTGTTGACTTATATCTGAACATCTAGTTGGATGCCTTCTCGGTGTGCTGGTTGGATTCTTGGGTCTCACAGTGATACTGAAGTTGAAGAATCTTTCTTTCCTATTTACCTTTGAGGGAGGTACAATACCTGGCTATACCTTGGGTTCCCCGACTTCTGGTCCATAGTTTCGCTTTTCAGTGTCTGATACGAGGACACGAAGTGGCTAGAGGGGTTGCTGAGAGTAAAGAAGAAGAGGAGACAAACCTCCATCCCCCATCCCAGTTAGACTTTCTTGGTACATTCACCCTCTTTGACAAAAGAAACACAAAAATTTGTGTTCCTTTCTTGATCTGCTTTAGTTCAAATATGCCACTCTTCTTATTGCCACCAACATAATAGATAGATCTATGGAGAGATCCATAGATAGATAATCAATAGATAGATAATTGATAGATTGATAGATGATAGGTTGATAGATATAAGTGTGTGTGTGTGTGTGTGTGTGTGAGATTATCACTCTAGTTCTAGTTCTCTTGTTCTTTTGCTCTTCTTTCATTTCGCAGCTTTTTTTTCATTGCTACTCAGCACCCTTTCTATTTTCCCACTCTTTTGTTTTGCCACACACTTTCTCTTCCCCATTACCCAGCTTAAAAATGGCCACATCTTTAGGAGGAACAGTAATGCCCAGAACATTACTCATTGTGGGGCAAGGTCAGAAGAGATGGGAGGCAATTTGTGTTCCAGCAAATATCAGTCTGTCAGGTCCTTGCCGTTGTCTTAAAAATAGCTCCCACGTATCAGGACATATTTTAGAGCTAAGTTCAAAGCACATTTGCTTGTTCAGAGCATCTCTTATGCTGAAAACGCTGAGCTTGTGGAAAGCAAAGTTGGGAGTATTTATTTGTAACTTGCAGTCACTCTAGAATTCCCTCCGGGAATTCTTTGCAGCAATTTGAGCTCAAATGTAGAGCACATAGAAAAGTCTGTGCTTTTCCCCACTCTCACAGGATTTGTCTTGTACCACCTTCTCACATGGATAACAAGTAGAAGAAAAGATGAATTAGAAGCCAAAATCTGCACTTTTATCAGTAACTCCAGGAGACTTTCTCAGTCAGTGTTACAAGTTAGTACACTGAAATCAAGCCTCTGCCCCTAAATTATTCTGTTCCCACCCATCTTTTTCTCCTTCAGGGTGCTTTTTATACCAGGATTATTAACACATTATATGAGGAAAAACTGTTGAATGTCACATTAAAAAAAAGCAACTTAGTTGTGCTTGTTTGTTTAGAGTTTTAAGAAACATGTAACACCTTCTACTGCTCTGATGTTTACATCAAAAACACATAAATTCTATTTGTACATCAAATGACTATAAATATTACAGCTTTGCTTTGGCTTCTGCAAAAGCAAGAAAAAGATTGGTATGGAGAGAGAGACATAGACTCAGTGACATAGAGACAGGCACATCAGAACGGGCAGAATACAAAGGCAGACGAAAGACAAGGTGAAGACCCAGAGGGAAAGATACCCCACAGCTGGGGTCAACGACATCCTCTTTACCTCACTCTCAAGGTACTGGATTCAAAATTAAACACGAGCGTGTCTCCCTAAGCAATCTTGAATGGTATAAGTCGCTATACAATGACATGAGGTTATTTTTGTCAGTGTCAGTATTAGTGTCCTTGCTTAAGAGTCAAACAGGTCAGATCTGAGCATGAAGTTGCTGGACTCAGGTGTGAGGCAGTCAGGATGGGTGGGGAGTATGGCAGGATGGAGAAATAGTGAGTGAATCAGCACTGTGGATTGTTGCATTCACGGCGGTAATGATATTGGACAGTCTTCCTACGTAATGAGCATTGTATTTCCCTTGCAGCTCCTCAGATGTCCCAAGAAACCTACAGGGACAACGCCTTGAACCTCAACAAAGCAGTATGGCCTAGTGACTGTAAATGCAAGCTCTGGGTATAAACTGCCCGGGTTCAAATCTGAATTGCACCACCTACCAGCTATACAATTCTGGACACAATTTTTAACCTCCATGGATATGTTAGTTTCTTACTGCCAAAGTAACAAATGATCACAAACTTGGCTTTAAAAAAAACACAAATTTGTTATCGTACCATCTGGAGGCCGCATTCCCGCTGGAGGCACCAGTAGAAAATGTGTTTCCCTATCTTTCCCAGCTTCCAAGGCCTCCCACATTCCTTGGCTCTGGGCCCCTCTCCCTCTTCAAAACCAGCAGCATAGCATCTCTTCTCCTCTCTGACCTTTTGCCACCCTCTTAGAAGAATATTTTGGATAATCCAGGATAATCTTCCCATCTCTTGATCCTCACTTTTATCACATCTGCAAAATCTCTTCTGCCATGTGAGGTAACCTATTCACAGGTTCTGAAAATTACAGTAATAATATCTTTAGGGGGCCATTATTCTGTCTACCTTAATGTGTAAACCAGGGAAAAAACAGTACTTACCTCATAAAAGCACTACGAGAAACACAAATAAAACACTGAAAGTAGCTCCTTTTTTATTAATGGTCACAGCCATTAACACCTACTTAGTGGAACAGGGAATGGAGGATGGGAAATGAACTGGATGGAGGATGGGGTAGAGTTTGGTCAGAGGCAGGGGCAGCTCTGAAGCTCTCTACAGCCCTGTCTGGTTTCAGGGTTATGAAACCTGCTTGGAATTAGGAAAATAAGACACATAACTTTTGATGTTTCTGTATGTGAAAACACTGATACCATGAGTAACTCCAGAGTAGAATTTAAAAGGTTGGAGGGATCTCAGAACTCTAACCTAAATGTCTAAATGTTATACAGGAGATACCTGTCTCAGATGCAGAGAGAGAGAGAGTTGTCCAAAGACACACAGTGGCAGAGCTGAAATGAAAACCCAGGGCTGCAAGACACCTGCCAGGTGTTCTTTCTACCACGTTTGATTCCACTTAAGGAAGACTCAACGGTCCAACTACAGTTTTCCAACTGGCTTCCAAATGCCACGTGGTACAAGGAAATAGAATTTAATTTGTAGACTACCTGAGTTTAAAATACTGTCTCTCCTAAATGTAATATCATATTCTGGATTAGATCCTGGAACAGAAATATGATATTAGTGGAAAAAAACTGGTAGAATCAGAATAAAGTTGGTTTCTTAGTTTTGAGAAACATACAATGGTAATACAAGACATCAACGATGAGGAGGGGCTTCCCTGGTGGTGCAGTGGTTGAGAGTCCGCCTGCCGATGCAGGGGACACGGGTTCGTGCCCCGGTCCGGGAAGATCCCACATGCCGCGGAGCGGCTGGGCCCGTGAGCCATGGCCACTGAGCCTGCGCATCCGGAGCCCGTGCTCTGCAATGGAAGAGGCCACAACAGTGAGAGGCCCGTGTACCGCAAAAAAAAAAAAAAAAAAAACAATGAGGAAAACTGAGTGAGGAAGATAAGGCAACTCTCTGTACCCTCTTTGCAACTTTTCTGTACATCTAAAGTTATTCTTACATGTAACATTTTTTTAAATATGATTTTTTTTCTTTTACTGTGATAATGCATATTTCCTTAAATAACGCCTTTCATTGTGTAGTATAAGGTCCTGACATTGTTATTCTTCTCTCAGTCCCATTGTCCTCACTTGTCCCTCTGCCAATAAGGCCCTTCCTACAGGCAGTGGCATGGCTTGTCCCATCACTCTCCTCAGGACTTTCTGCCCACATCACATTCTCAGTGAATTTTCCCAGTTGTGATGGATGAGAGAGAGAAAGAAAGAGAGAAGAGAGAGAGGAAGGAAGGAAGGAAGGAAGGAAGGAAGGGAGGGAGGGAGGGAGGGAGGGAGGGAGGGAGGGAGGGAGGGAGGGAGGGAGGGAGGAAGGAAGGGACAGGAGAACTGAAAGAAAGCCCCTAAAATTTCCTCTCTCTTCCCTGCTTTATCTTTCTGCTTAGCACTCACTACTATTAAACACAACGTGCATCACTCCAATTTATCTTACATGTTGTCTACCTCCACTACCACAAAGGCTAGGATTTTTTATTTTTGTCCATTTTGTTCATTGTTGTATCCCTAGCAACCGGAATAGTGCTTGGTATACAGAAAGCACTTCATAAATATTTGTTGAATGAATGAACAATTGTAATTACCCTGCAGGTTGAGTGATGCATGTGTACCTAGCATAGTGCCTGACCCACAGCAGACACTTAACCAACATCCACTTTACATACAAGGAATCTGTGGCCCAAGGAGATCAGATCACATACCAAGAAGTCACATAGTTTATAGGTGCAGGTCTGAGATTACACTGCAGGCTTCCTGACGTCTGGGCCAGGTATTCTGCACACCAAAATTCCTCATGCCAAGCTCCATCCCCAGGGTTGGTATGTGCTGCCCCACTCTCGTCACCCTGATTTCCATGGCTGCTTTCACTCCTCCACAGAAGCCACAGTCGATCTCACTAAATAATCTGCCAGGTACAGAGGAGATACGTGTTTATATTGTGGGATTCCTAATGGCCATTGGCACTAAACTTAACTAAAGTCCATTTCAAGAAGCCCCAGCCAAAGAGAGTGGCTTGTCCCCATGACTCAATAAGATGCTCTAAGAACTGGGGTCAAAACGAGTGAATAGAGCAAGCGGGCAATGGGTGATTTCCTGCTTCTTCAACTCCATCCAATCCAACAAGTATTTACTGAGGACACGCCCTGCACCGTACTAGGCGTTTTGAGGATTGTAAGAGAAGACCAGTACCTGCCACACAAAAGAAAACACAAGACCTCCTGTCCTTACTCCGTCCACTATGGCTAAGATGGCAGGGCTCGCAGAGTCCCAGTCTCGGCGGGACAGGAGTCCAGCCAGGAACACCCAAAACTATGAGCCCTTCCACAGTCAGGAACTTACATGCCTTCTTGCTAAAAACTCCATGATGAGACCCGACTGAGCTCACAGGAGTTTTAACACTCAAGATACACCTGAATATTTCACTTACATAACTCATTTCCGACTGACACAAGGAACATTCCTTGAAGGCAATAAGAGCCTCTTTGGTCCACACCGCTCTAAGTGATTGGAAGTGAATAAAATTATTAATAGGTGAAAGGACAGAAAGATCATCTGGTGAGCGGAGATCTTTAAATCGCTCTCTTCACTGTGATAAAAACAAAAACAAAAGCAGTGCACCAAAGCCTAAAAACAGAAAATATTTGCGCAAGTCTTTCCTAGGGTGGAACAGAAATTATTCCTGAGGAATCCTTCTCCCTCCTGCCTTTGCCTTTTTTCATTCTTTCTATCATTATCTTCCTTCATTTATCCACCTCATTTCTTCCCTGTGTTTCCCCCCCGACCACCGCTTTTTCCTTTTCTCCTCCCTCCTGCCTACCATTTGCAAGGTACTATGTTGGTGCCAATGGAGAACCCAGGGCATCGGGAGCAAAATCGATGTCCTCCATTATTGATAGCACAGGGAGATCAGCTCGGTGCTGTGTGACCACCTAGAGGGGTGGGATAGGGAGGGTGGGAGGGAGACGCAAGAGGGAGGGGATATGAGGATATATGTATACGTATAGCCAATTCACTTTGTTACACAGCAGCAACTAACACAACATTGTAAAGCAATTATACTCCAATAAAGATGTTTAAAAAAGTTTTTTTAATAAAATTTTAAAATAAATAAATAAGTAATATAAAACTTGTATGAAGGTCTACAATACGCTAGGTACTTTTTATAGTATCATATACACTTTCTAAGTAAGTAACAGTCATTCATGAGGATCAATATGGTGTCATGGGAAGAGTAGGGATTTGTTATCAGGCCACCCTGGGCTTGAGCCTCACTACGCCTCTACCACCGTTGTAGTGATCTTGGAAACCCACCTCGACCTCTATGGGCAACTTCCTTCATCAGTTAAATAAAGAGAATATTTACCTCTCTGTTATTGTGGAAATTAATTAAATGTGGTATATGAGGTGACCTAGCATAGTCTAGAGAAGGGGCTCAGTGTATAGTGCCTGTTGATGAAATTCAAGCAGAAAATTTACATTTTTAACTGGGAAAATAATATGTAAATTATTAAATAGTGTTATTTAATAACACTATTAAATAATAATAGTAATAGAAGTGTTCATAAAGTAACGTCAGAGGATCACTTCAAAACTGTGTGATCACCTCATTCAGTCCTCACAGGACAGCAACCTTGAACCCATTTTATACATTTGGAAAAGCTGGAGCACAGAGAGGTAAATTGCCTAAAGTTGTAGGAGAAACTTAGTGGTAAAACTCGGGCCTTGGTATTTCAAACCGAGTTCTCCTTCCATCCCACGGCGAATCCCCTGCGAGCTCTATCTTACCACGTAGCAAACCGACAGAGCTTCAAGCACACAACAAAGAGACTTACAAGTAGAGTAGAGGGCAGAGGGAAGGTATAGTGTGAAATGGGCAATGAGAAAAGTAAAGAATACCCAAAACACTGCCTTTCTTCACTCTGTCCCTCTGACTTTCATGCTGGCTACTGTCCAGACTAACTTGCTTAGTTTCCAGTCTTCTAAAGTGTGCCACTTCAAAGCAAACTAAATGAATGAATGAATGAAGCCAGGGCTCCGTGACCAGGAAAAACCAAATCATCTCCTCAGGAAGTAATGAAGCAAGACTTGGGGTTGTTCCTCTTCTTAGTCATTTAATGGCCATATTGCTAAGGTGGGGAAGAAATAGCAGAGACCACCATAATATTGTTTGTATTTGCTTATTCCTCTAACAATTATTCTCCAATAATAAAGATAGTGGTAGATCTTTCACTTAAATCTCTGGAAATGTGGATAAATTCAAGGCATACTCATTCCTTGGTCCATCTTTTTGGAAGTATAAATTCATCCTTCAGAGTGGAGTGGCTCAGTTAATTTATATTTAATATTTAGTTGAAAGTCTTCTGTAGTCTTAATATGCAAACAATTTCATTTGAATAAGAAACAGTAATATTAATTGTGATACAGCATATTCACTTTTAGTAAGCTCTGTAAATGTTATTGTATATTTCTGAGAATTCCACTCAAAAAATGTAATATGATTAAGCATCCATGGAGCATTCAAAAGCCTTATAAAAAAACAGCAAGGAAATAAAGAATTCCAAACATACCAAATTCCCCTTCATAAGGATTTTTCCTTAATATTAAATCAACTCAATTTGGAAAGGTTACATATAGTTAAACACATGATGCCATATAATAAGTCAAGATAAATGGAAAATATATAATTCCTTTTTACAGAGTATGATTTCAATACTTAATTCATCATCCACCGTTCTGACAGAGAGCTTCAATATGAATCTAAGCTCCAATACACAATGAACACACTATAGCTATTTATTACAATGTTGTGTCATTTGTCACTTTTATTGAGTTCAGTGTATTTTGCAGGCTGTGAAATGGGCTAGAGTGATTCAGAAATGATCTACACCATCATTATTTCTCATTCCTAGTGCTTGAATTGCATCTACTCTCCCCAACAGACTTGATTTATTAGGTGAATAAACAACAGTATGTTTCAATAATGTATATCTATTGAGACTTCATTAGCTGCCCAGGAGTTGCTATCCTGATTTTAAATAATTAAAACACACATGTGATGGAGTCCAATGGACTTGAGATGATTGGGGTATAAATATTTGCTAAAGCAGAGTAGTGGAAGGAAGATGCTTTCAGAATAGATTGGCGTTGAAGGGACACATTCAAATGACAGTAAGTGTTCTTTGTAAAAGTACAGAGATTTAGAGGCTTCTTCTCTCAGAATAGAAAGGCACCTTAGAGCGCAGGTGAGGAGATTGGTTTGTTTTCTCTGAATCCCAAACAGACTGTCCTCTATCATTCAGCTGACTCATTCTTTAAAATGGACCTATAATTCTGGTCAAATTCATTAATAACTTAATTCCCAAGCCAACCCAGTGCCGAGCCTCAGAGTCCAATAAAATGAGGACCAAACAGTGAAGTATACTGCTCTCTTCAAGGCTAACACTTTATCTTCTGCTAGTCGAGATTATTCACTTGCTAGGTTAAATGAGTTTTGTGCTCTTAATTAAACATCTTTTAGCTCTCTGTCTATAATGCACAATGTGATGAAATAAGCTTAAATCTGTAGTCAAAATGTCTTAGTTCAAAGTTTCAGAAATTTCTAGAATGGTTTGTGTCAGCAGCCATTTATAACAGGTACAGCTGAGATAGGTAAGAAAGATAAACCTGGTACAATTTCTAACCTACTCCAGCTGGCATATTTTGGCTGAAAATGTATTTTGGGGAGGAGAATATTTATTTCTTCTGTAAAGTAGACTTAGAAGTTCCTTGCTTCTAAGTGGACAAAAAATTGCCTCACAAGTGATGAATAGATGTTAAGGAGAATGTTTATTTCTTCTCTAAAAGCAAACTGGAAAGCTCTTCTCTCTAATTGAGAGTGGGGGGCATAGTCTCAGAAGTAAGAGATAGTTGCTAAAGGAATAACATATCTACAGCAAAAAAGGTGTGTGTGTGTGTGTGTGTGTGTGTGTGTGTGTTTCCAACGGCATATGGGCGGCAAGGGAGATATGTCCTGCAGCCACCAGAACCAGGAATCTAATTAGAGATGTCAGTAATGTGATTAGGGTCAGGGGCTTAGCTGGCAGCAGGGAGGCAGATCCTGTGGGTCTGGTAAGAAATATTCCAGACACAGAAGAGCACACAGAGCTGGTTTAGGCAGGCGGGAAACCCCAAGGCAGGAGAAAGGAGGTGCTGAGGATTTCCTCAGGGCATCCTTAGGATTCCCTGCTGGGAGGACGAGCCTGCGTGACCACAGATGTAAAGAAAAGGGGTCAGGTATGGGCAGCTCATTACCTAAAGTGTGAGGATAAGTACGTAGTTAAACATGATGAATCGAACAAATGCTTTCCAACACTGAACACATTTATGGGAGGCATCAGAGAGAGCCCATGTTAGCAGTTGATCACACGTATATTTTTTTCCTTCTAGAATCTTTGGAGGATTTCTGCATCCCATAATTACCCTGTTTCTGTAACCTAATGAAAATACAATGCGATCAATCATGCTTGGTGATCTGAGGACTGAGGCTGTCTTGGGAGAGGTGGTGGAGGGAAACAGAACAAATGGGAGTGCACATGAACGAGCCTCACTGTAGGAAGCCTTGCCCTCATGCATCAGCTGTCCCTACTCCCTTCTCCTCCTGGACCAGTGTGAAGCCTATGCAGATACAAGGTGTGTATGCCCTGTCTTTCTGCCAGCAAAGGTCTTCCTATCTGACACTAGACTAAATCTTCTTCTTCCCCCTAAAGCTTCAGTTTCAATTGATCTGATATCCTAGGTCCTGCTAAGGAGATCCTGGGCGTGTGATACCCTGGAAATTTTGAACAGCATGCACCCCAGCCTAATCATGCTCCATATAAGTCGCTTAGCCTCAAGAACCCATCTCCTCTTGTGATTTTGTCTGTTGCCTCTAAATACATTATATCTATTTCTGTATTTCTAAGTCCAATTTTTTCTCGAGTTCCCATATATATTCAAATGCTACTACACGTTGCTACCTGAATATTCTCAAAATGTGTGTCTAAATATTTAGTGCCAGTTGCTTTGAGCTCCTATATACCAGGAATTATGTTAAATGATTTACATATATTATTTATAACCCTTGCAGCACAGCAGCCCTCTGAGGTAAAGAGCAATTTATTTGAGAAGAATCTATTGAATGCCTGCAAAGCACCAAGCATCCTGCTAGGTACTGGAATACCACAGTGAAAACATTAAGGCCTTGCCCTCACTGAACTTAAATTCTGATAGAATTATTAATCTTAATTTATTGGTGAGGAACTAAAGCTCAGAAGGTTTGATGAACCAACCAGTGGTGCCAGATTTAGTAACTGGCAGATTTATGATTTTTTCTCATGTCTGCGTCTTTATTCCTGTCCTGCCCCTAGGTTCTTCAGAACCTTTTTTTTTAGATTCCATATATATGTGTTAGCATACAGTATTTTTCTCTTTCTGACTTCACTCTGTATGACAGTCTCTAGGTCTATCCACCTCATTACAAATAACTCAATTTCATTTCCTTTTATGGCTGAGTAATATTCCATTGTATATATGTGCCACATCTTCTTTATCCATTCATCTGTCAATGGACACACAGGTTGCATCCATGTCCTGGCTATTGTAAATAGAGCTGCCGTGAACATTGTGGTACATGACTCTTTTTGAATTATGGTTTTCTCAGGGTTTATGCCCAGTAGTGGGATTGCTGGGTCGTATGGTAGTTCTATTTTTAGTTTTTTAAGGAACCTCCATACTGTTCTTCATAGTGGTTGTATCAATTTACATTCCCACCAACAGTGTAGGAGGGCTCCCTTTTCTCCAGACCCTCTCCAGCATTTACTGTTAGTCGGTTTTTTGATGATGGCCATTCTGACTGGTGTGAGGTGATACCTCATTGTAGTTTTGATTTGCATTTCTCTAATGATTAGTGATGTTGAGCATCCTTTCATGTGTTTGTTGGCAATATGTGTATCTTCTTTGGAGAAATGTCTGTTTAAGTCTTCTGCCCATTTTTGGATTGGGTTGTTTGTTTCTTTGATATTGAGCTGCATGAGCTGCTTGTAAATTTTGGAGATTAATCCTTTGTCAGTTGCTTCAGTTGCAAATATTTTCTCCCGTTCTAAGGGTTGCCTTTTCGTCTTGTTTATGGTTTCCTTTGCTGTGCAAAAGCTTTTAAGTTTCATTAGATCCCATTTGTTTATTTTTGTTTTTATTTCCATTTCTCTAGGAGGTGGGTCAAAAAGGATCTTGCTGTGATTCTAAATCACTGGGACCAAAGTTTATCCTAAAAGGAAAACCTGTGATGATAGAATCAAATAAAATTAACATTAAAAGAGACCACAGAGGAAATCACTCTACAGTACTTGCACGTGGCACATAAAGTAAGTATGGGCTTGGAGAGGCCAGGGTTATGTATCAGAGGAAGACATAATATAAGCTAACTTTCTCTTTTCTTCCTCCATTTTTAAAATTTTTCCTTTTTTTTTCCTTTTTCTCTTTGTAATCCATGACAATATCTGTGATGTTCCAGGAAAAAAGTTTTTTCTTCACCAAACTAGGAGAGGAGTAACTTCTCATCCTCTAGCCTCTACCTCCTCTTATTACCAGCCCTAATCACTGATCGTCTTCCATAAACCTCTGTGCTACTTCCTCACAATCCAGGCAGATCCATGCAGAACAGAACAGTAAAACAATCCCACAATCCAGATGTCCCTTTCTTAGGATGCACCTGTGTCAATTATGGAATCTACCTAACAGGGGACAGAGATGAGGGAGCTGGAGTGGGTGAGTTTGATGTGAGGGACTAGGTAGATTTATTTCCTGTTTCTCCTGTGACAAACTGCCACAAAATCAGTGGCTTAGAATGACATGAATATAATACCTCACAGTTCTGGGGGTCAGAAGTTCAAAATGTATTTTGCTGGGCTAAAATCAAAGTGTTGGTTCCTCCTGGAAGCTCTAAAAGAGAACCCATTTTCCAACTTCTTGGGACTCCCACATTCCTTCTCTTGTAGTGTTGAGAAAGTCAGCAGAAATCCTTGAAAGGTATTCTTAAACGTCTAACATTCTCTAAAGCACTCACATTTTGTTTAACAAACATGTATTGAGCACCAACTGTGTGTCTAGCAGTGTGCTGGGCCTTCAGCATACAGCAGGAAGGATGGAAATTCCTGCTTTGAAAGAGCTTACAGTCTGGTGGAAGCGACACAAAAATGAACAAAGAAGTAAACAAGTTGAGACAGATGTTATAAAAGAAATCAAAGTGGCATGGAGTGGGATTGCTTTAAATTGATTGTCCAGATGCAATCAGAGGATGACGTGTGAATTGATGCCAGAGGATGAGATAACACCAACCATGCATAGGGCTTGGGGGCAGAGCATTTGAGTATAGAGGGAGCAGAAAGTGCAAATGTCCTGAGGCCGAATAAAAGCTTGATGTGTCTGAGGCCAGAAAGAGGGGCCATTTATCTGGAAGAGCGCTGGGGTAGGAGACAGTCTTAAGTTTTAAAAATTACTTTTGGTTAACGTAAAGTGAATCAACTGCTCAGTCAGAGGACATCCAAAGACCTCTCAGCCAATCACAGTCACAATCAGGCTGAGGATGTGTGCTTCACGCCCTGTGTCTTCTGTCCTCATATGGGCTGTCCAATTTGGAGGCCAATAAGCACCACATGGAGGTGATTACTGGTTTTGAGCTTCTCCTGAACAGCAAGTAGTTGCCCAACTTTTTGTTTCTAGCCATGTTCATGAATTTTTTTTTTTTTTTTTTTGAGGCCCATGATTCACCAACTGGAGTGTGGAGGAGACTGCTAAGAGAGATGCTGTGCCTCTAGTAATAAGATCAGGGGCTGAGGGATGGGTAGAGGGAGAAGATTGGACATTTGGAAAGATAATTCAAGCCTGCAATCAAGATCAAAGGTGCAGACCTTGTGAAGAGTTCCTCAAGAAGGTCTGGCTCAGGGTTAGGGTTCCACTTAGAAGACTGTCATGACTGTGGTCTGAATGAGCCTCAAGTAGATCAACTACCTGGCAATTATCCTTGCCAAGGGAGGGAGGGAGAGAGGAAGGGAGGGAGGAAGGGAGGGAGGGAGGAAGAGAACGCTGTTTATACTCTGTGTTGACACTCTTATTTTCATTTTGCCTCCTCAACTCGCTCCAATTGGTTTTTGTTCCCCCCCCCCACTCTTTAATGCCACCAATGATTAGATCCCTGCTCAAGAAAAATGTCTAATTCCCCGTCATCACACTTGACTTCTCAGCATCATCTCACAGGGATCTCGAGTGTTACTGTACGACACTCATTGCTCTCCTTCTATCCCAGAAACCACTCTTCTCACTAGACCTTGCTAGGACTCATCTAGAAAGCCTCCAGATCCCCAAATCTCAGAGCTCAGTCCTCAAACCCCGTCTCTTCCCTACTTATACACTTTCTTTCCTTGATCTCAGTCTTACCACCTTGACATTGATGCCTTCCGAAGGCCCCTCTCCTCGAAATTCTAGTCTCCTGTCTAGTAATTTCACACTCTCACTTGTGCATTGTGAAAGTCAAATGTAAAAAGGCAGGTAGACTGAACTGCTTCTCTCTCCCCATTAACTTTGCTCTTCGCCCACAAAGCCTTCTCCCCCTCGGTAAATGGTGCCCACATCCACAGGACGCTTTAGGCCAAACCTAGGGAATGACCTTCATTTCTCTCTTGTCTTCCCATCCTGCAATGCTGTCTACATGATATATTATCATACACACTTAACATATATATATATATATATATATATATATATATATATACACACCATATATATACATATCTTATATATACATATACGCACAGCTCTTCACCATCTGTTTATTTCTCACCGTTTCTCCTGCTACCATCCGAGTCTGAGCCACCACCATCCCTCTCCCAGACCTTGGTGGCAGCTCCCCAATCAATTTTCCTGCCTCTCTTCTTGCCCCTAAGTCGATGCTCCAACAGCTGCCAAAGAGAATTTTCTAAACCTTGAATCAACCAAGATGGTCTCACATTTTCCCGTTTTATTTTCTTCCTAGTACATTGAAAATCATCTAATTCCTCTGTTTTCTAGTTATTATCAATCTTGTTCATTAAAAGTCCAGCTCCATGAGGATG
Source organism: Phocoena phocoena (assembly GCF_963924675.1). Lineage (NCBI taxonomy): Eukaryota > Metazoa > Chordata > Mammalia > Artiodactyla > Phocoenidae > Phocoena > Phocoena phocoena. The sequence goes on from NC_089225.1 coordinate 15,725,231, forward strand.
GGGTATTGTGTGTTCTTTGACCTTGTATTCCCAATCCTGGAATGGTGATAGGCAATAATCAATATTTGTATTAATGAATGCTGATTAAGTCAAAGGTATGGCATAAGCTTTGGTGCCATGAAATCCTCAAATAGATATTTTTGAATGAACAAATCTATTATTTGATATTCTCTTACATCTACTGTTTGAATCTAAGCAATCAAATGTCTCTACCCTGGTAAAAGGATTCCCTAGATTTGAGATCACTGACAGCCTAAATGGCTGGTCAGTCATTTACAACTCATTTGATGTCCAGCCCACATTATCACCTTATCTAACTTATCTCTCATAAAATGACAGAAAACTACTGAAAAGCACTCACCTTTCTTAAATTCCCCTGATATAGACCCAGAGTGAAAAAAAACATGAATACTGCTCTCCCCAGGGGGAATCAATCCCCATCTTAGTTACTGTTGGATGGATAGCATTATGATTCCTAGGCATAGGAAATCTATCATCTTCAACTTCTCTATCTACCCAGGATCAGACTGTGGTAATAACTCAAGGAGCAGCATTTCAACTCCAGCTGTGGATCCTATTTCCACTCATATGATTTAACCTGGAAATTATCAGTGACAATCACAGAGGGGAAATGAACAGCTGATTTGGGAGATACAGTGAGAGAAGCTGGCTCAGCCTGGCAAGAAGAAAAGACAAATGATACACATGGCAAACGGGAATAAAGGATGTCCTTGTGGAAGTGAAACGTGATATACAGTAATTCCAACTGTGAAGCCACCAAACAGTCTATTAACAAATAAGTGGCTTGATGTGATCATAGATAAGACAAGTGAAATTAAAGAACATCACATCCATCTGGGAGCTTTGATTGAGTGGTAGTGAGAGGTCTAAGCAGCAGAAGGAGATGAAGACTTGATCACGCTTCGAATGAAAAAATCAAAGGAAAGGAAAGGTGGTACACGGGGGAAAGTCTATGTATTTAATTGGGGTGCAGATACAGGAGGGAATTAGTCTTCAACTCTATAAAGTCCAAGAACTGTAAGAATGTGTAATGAAAAGTCAAAAAGCATCAGCATCTTTAGCTATAGGCATTCCATTCATTGAATAAACATTGTTAAAAACCTAAGGGCCAGGCACTGTGCTAATCTATAGAAGAAGATTGAAGACATCATCTCTTCCCTGCAAGAGACTAAGTTTGGGGGAAAGACAAGGCAGCTGAAAAATACAGGAACAAACTTTGGAATGGGAATCAATATTCCCAGGAGAACTGTTCTTTGCATTTCAAGAACAAGAACCCCTTAATGAGTTGATCTTGCATATATTCTGTCACTCAGACTTCACAACACTGTGAGCTAGGCATTGCTGTCCCCCATTGCTCTGGGAACAAAACCGATGCCTGAGATGTTTACACACATCACAGAGACAAAGATCAAAGACGCTGGGGTTTGAACGCAGCATCTGCTCCAAAACCTGTGTACTGTCCACCACATCACGTTATGTCTACAGGTATTTAGTCAAAACAATGCCTGGCAAATCTATAAAGTACACAGGCTCCCCCTTTCTTGTGATTTATGTCCCGCTGAAGTGACCCCACGTTACCTTCTCCAAGAACAAGTAGCTGTAGAATCTTTCCTGGCAGGATTAGAGATTTGTGTACAAGTTGGATAACTGGGGGAAAAAAACATACGCTTCATTTTTCACAAAAGTATTTGAATGTTAACATGTGCTGCGCTGTAGAGTTAAGATTGAAGAATGAACAAAAAACTCCGGAGAACGATCAAGTCAGAGAATGAACAGAGAGGGAAAGAGGGAGGTGTCTGAGGGAAGGAAGGAAGTCTCTAAAAACTCTCCACAGACATCCCACAAATAGCACAGGGATGAAGCACAGGGTCTGCCACATGGAACCTAGTCTAGGAGGCAGGAGGGCAAGGCCTCTGTTTGTTGCAGTAGAGTAGCATCTCCATGGGCATATGTCACCAGTAGCAGTCCGCTGTCCCAGGTCTACTGTCTGCAACAGTGTTGTCCAGTCAGGGGGCTGCTGACTGAGCTAGAGCTCGGAAGAAACTTCTCACAACCCAGAGCCCGGCCAAAACGCTAGGAGGCAGCAAAGTACATGGTAAGGGAACTCTCTTCAATTAACTTCAGTTCTGGACGTATTTATTTCTTTATTTTAACATCTTCATTGGAGTGTAATTGCTTTACAATGTTGTGTTAGTTTCTGCTGTATAACAAAGTGAATCAGCTATATATATACATATACATATATCCCCATATCTCCTCCCTCTTGCATCTCCCTTCCACCCTCCCTATTCCACCCCTCTAGATGGACACAAAGCACGGAGCTGATCTCCCTGTGCTATGCTGCTGCTTCCCACTAGCTATCTATTTTATGTTTGGTAGTGTATATATGTCCATGCCACTCTCTCACTTGGTCCCCGCCTACCCTTCCCCCTCCACGTGTCCCACGTGTCCTCAAGTCCTTTCTCTACTTCTGCATCTTTATTCCTGTCCTGCCCCTAGGTTTCAGAACCTTTCTTTTTTTTTTTTTTAGATTCCATATATATGTGTTAGCACACGGTATTTGTATTTCTCTTTCTGACTTACTTCACTCTGTATGACAGAATCTAGGTCCATCCACCTCACTACAAATAACTCAATTTCATTTCTTTTTATGGCTGAGTAATATTCCAAAGTATATATGTGCCACATCTTCTTTATCCATTCATCTGTTGATGGACACTTAGGTTGCGTCCATGTCCTGGCTATTGTAAATAGAGCTGCCATGAACATTGTGGTACATGACACTTTTTGAATTATGGTTTTCTCAGGGTGTATGCCCAGTAGTGGGATTGCTGGGTCATATGGTAGTTCTATTTGTATTTTTTTAAGGAACTTTCATACTGTTCTCCATTGGCTGTACCAATTCACATTCCCACCAGCAGTGCAAGAGTGTTCCCTTTTCTCCACACCCTCTCCAGCATTTATTGTTTCTAGATTTTTTGATGATGGCCATTCTGACTGGTGTGAGATGATATCTCACTGTAGTTTTGATTTGCATTTCTCTAATGATTAATGATGTTGAGCATCCTTTCATATGTTTGTTGGCAATCTGTATATCTGCTTTGGAGAAACGTCTATTTAGATCTTCTGCCCATTTTTGGATTGGGTTCTTTGGTTTTTTTTTTTTATTGAGCTGCATGAGCTGCTTGTAAATTTTGGAGATTAATCCTTTGTCAGTAGCTTCATTTGCAAATATTTTCTCCCATTCTGAGGGTTGTCTTTTGGTCTTGTTTAAGATTTCCTTTGCTCTGCAAAAGCTTTGAAGTCTCATTAGGTCCCATTTGTTTATTTTTGGTTTTATTTCCATTTCTCTGGGAGGTGGGTCAAAAAGGATCTTGCTATGATTTATGTCATAGAGCGTTCTGCCTATGCTTTCCTGTAAGAGTTTTATAGTGTCTGGCCTTACATTTAGGTCTTTAATTCACTCTGAGTTTATTTTTGTGTATGGTGTTAGGGAGTGTTCAAATTTCATTCTCTTACATGTACCTGTCCAGTTTTCCCAGCACCACTTATTAAAGAGGCTGTCCTTTCTCCACTGTATACTCTTGCCTCCTTTATCAAAAGTAAGGTGACCATATGTACGTGGGTTTATCTCTGGGCTTTCTATCCTGTTCCATTGATCCATGGATGTATTTATTATTTGGTGAATATGGGTCCTTCTGCTGAAGTTGAGAATGCAGTAAAGAACTAGAAATCATAGCCTTGACCACTTAAGGGTGTACTATCTCATTGAGGATATAAGAGAAATAAACCCGGTCGATTTTTAAAGGGAAGCCGGGAGTGCTCCAGAGATGGTGACACTAAGAGCATGTTTTAGGAAATAAAGAAAGACCAGAGCAAGCTACCTAGTTCAGGAGAACTTTGTGGAATAGGTGGACTTCGAGACAATTGTGACAAGAAAGGGGAAGATCTCTGGTGGCAAACAAGCATCTCAATGGCAAAATGAACCTAGGAAAGATGGAGGTCGGGGAAGCTGCATTGCAGGAATACCAGACTGACTTAGAGTGGTGCATCTATTACCTAACAGCCTGGGGCTACAGGTTTACACTCGCCCTTTAATCTGACGCTGACAATAACTGTGTTCAAGGAAGTGCTTTGTTTGTCCCTAGTATAAAGAGAATCTCAGAGATAAGTGATTCTTCTAATAGGCAAGCGTCAGAGCCGGAAATTGAAAGATCATTCACATAATTCTCTATTCAAGGGTCTGCAGGGGTCAGATGCAAATGAGACAAAGGAAGATATTTTCCCTGGACTCAGGGAGCACACAGCTTGTCTGTGGGGGACACAGACAAATTAATCAGGGCTTTTGATCTGGTATAATGTGTCATGGCAACCAATTCAGTCAGGGTCTTGGTTTGAAAAAGACCCTGCGTGGTACTTGAAATGAGTCTTGAAAAATAAACATAAGACAAGCCATAGACTGAGAGAAAATATTGCAAAAGACACATCTAAAGAGGGGCTATCATCCAAAATATACAAAAATACTTCTAAAAATTAAGAAAATAAATAATCTAATTAAAAATGGGCCCAAAACCTTAATGGACACCTCATCAAGAAGACATACATATAGCAAATAAGCACATGAAAAGATGTTCTACACTCTACACCATATGTCATCCGGGATACAAATTAAAACAATAGTAAGATACTACTACACCTATTAAATGATCAAAATCCAGAACACTGGCAACACCAAATGCTGACTAGGATGTGGAGCAGCAGGAACTTTCATACGTTTCTGGCACACATACAACACGGCGCAGCCACTTTGGAGGCAGTTTAGCAATTTCTTACAAAACTTAACATACTCATCATACGATCTAGCAATGATGCTCCTTGGTACTTACCCGAAGGAGGTGAAAACTTTTGTCCACACAAAAACATACGTGTAAATGCTTAAAGCAGCTTTATTCATAATTGCCAAAAATTGGAAGCAACCAAGATGTCCTTCAGTAGGTTAATGGATAAATAAACTGTGGTACATCCAGACAATGGAATATTATTCAGCACTAAAAAGAAATGAGCTATCAAGCCACGAAAAGATGTGGAGGACACTTAAATGCATATTACTAAGCAAAAGAAGCCAATGTGAAGTGACTGAATGTTGTATGATTCCAACTATATGACACTCTGGAAAAGGCAAAACTGGAGACATGAAAAAAGAAATGAGTGTTTGCCAGGGGTTAGTGGGGAAGGAAGGATAAATAGGCAGAGCACAGAGGACTTTAAGGGCAGTGAAACTACTTGTAGGATACTACAATGATGGATACATGTCATTATACATTTGTCCAAACCCACAGAATGTACAACACCGAGAGTGAACCCTAAAGTAGACTATGGACTTTGCATAATAAGAATATCAACGTAGGTGGAGGGGTGCTGATAATGGAGGAGACTATGCTTGTGTGAGGGCAGGGGGCACATGGAAATCTCAGCACCGCTGCTCAGTTTTGCTGTGGGTCTAAAACTGCTCTAAAAGTAAAGTCTATTAAAAATAAAAAATAAATGGAAAATATGCAGGAAAAGGAAGGAGCAAGGGTTGCTTCAGGATGAGAAAATCGCCTGCATGTAACCCCAGAAGTAAGAAGGACCTGGTTCATACAGAGAACTGTGCAGCACGTCCTACAGTCTAAGGGCAAAGACTCTGAAAGCAGATGTCTAGTCTAAGTCTTGCTAACTGTGAGACCTTGGACAAGTCACTTAACCTCTCTGTGCCTCAAGTGCTCTCATCTGCAAAATAAGGACAATAATATCACATGTTTCCTAGGGTAGTCATGAGGATTAAATGAGCCAACATTTGTAAGAAACTTAGGATGGTACCTGGCAAATACATTATGTGGTTTGGCTGAAGTCTTGAAAACAAGTCTGATCGTGGCTGTCCCTTTGTGTTATGCTAAGGAGCTTGGAATTTGTTTTGCGAATGGGGCAGGGATGTTGAGGGGGGTTTAACCTCTGCACAGTGAAATCTCTAGACCAGCATTTTAGAAAGCTGGGGGTGGAGACTTGCAGTAATTTAAGTGAGAAATGGGGAAGGCCAGAGGCTAAGGCAATGGCAGTTGAAAAGGACAGAATACAAAGGGTTCGAAAGATATTGAGAGTGGAATATACAGAAGAGGTGACTAAATGGATAAGGGCAGAGATGCCCTCTAAGTTTTAGGTTTGGTGATGTGATCATTTCTAAAGGAGGTAAAATGCTTTCCTGTGATCCTTGGCCTTCCCTTTCACCCCTCATCATCCCCGGACTGCTTCCCCATTTGTAAGATGAGCGCTTTCCAGGATATTATCTCTAACTGGCCCTTCTAGTTCTAAGAGCCCTTGTGTATCATGAGTGTTTCCAAAGTACAGGAATGAGACCAGTTGTCTCTCGGACCAGTACCATGGTAGCCATCCTTGCCCTCTTACCTCCTGTTTATACAGACACATTTTCAACGGTCTGCTTAGAAATGAGGCTTTAAATTAGCTGTCTCTTCTTCTCAAGCTAACACGTGAAGTACACAGAGATGGGGCACAAGAGTTACACATGGCTCTCTGAGTGGAGTTTCATCCCACGCCGTGGATTCCCTCCCTGCTGTGAGACACCCATGAAGAGTCAGTGAGCGAATCTGGGCCAACAAGAATGATTTGTTTCTACCCCCTGAATCCACCCACTCGTTTGTTTCCTGCATGTGTCCAAGACTAACTGAACGTTCCCTGGAGGCCAAAAAAGTGACCCAAATGAAAACTTAATGCAGCCCCAATCCTTCTCCCTCTGCTGCTAACACGAGACGAATGTAGTCAGTGAGAAAATTACATGTTACTTGCTTTGATTTATGTTTCTATATTTTAACGTTCTTCTGCTTAACAGCTATTCCCCTGCCCCCTTAAGGCCGTGCATCAGCGTATTTCTAACACACCTCTCTCTACCTAAAACTAAACAAGATGTTTCACATTGCAACTCCCCTCTCTTAGAATCAACTCTCACGTATGAACCAGAGGAGAAATGAGTTCAGTTTTTTTCCTCACTCTATTACAAACACGTGGTACCACAGAACATTTGGGCATGGAGAGAAGTAATGTCATTTCATTCTACTTCTTGGGGATGGCTGCACCCATAAGTCCCAGAACTCAAAGACCCCACGGCCACCAATTTTATGTGTTTTCAGCAGCTCCGGAAGTGAAGTAGATGATGACAAACAACACACTACTTCAGAGACTCACCAAGCGAGACCTCCAGGCTTCTCCCAGGCAGAGAAGCATGTGTACGCAAGCGCTTTCTTGATCTTGATCGAATAACTTAGCCTGTTATTAGTCATCCCATCTCAAAGATGAGTAAGGGGAGGATTAGAGGAGGTAAGCGACTCGCTCAATTGTCCTACTGAAATATGTCAGGGCCAGGATAAGAAATCAAGTAGCCCTACCACCTTGATCTCTGTATTACTGATTAGAGGCTACGTCAGTGGAATCTTGTTTCGTACCTTACACAACATCACCGCTTCTGAGCATGGTGGTGTGACAGAATCAAGAATACAGCGAGACTTTCCATATGCTACCACCCCCACTACCTGAATTCCAACTTGCTCTGGCTTCTCCAGAGAGATAAATCATACGAAGACCGGTAATATACACCTCTGCCTCGATTCAGTGGTACTTTACACGTATAAGGTATTCTACATGCTTTATCTCATGGAGCCCTCAGAGCAGCTGTACTGAAGACCAGCTAGGCAGTCTCATTTGTGTCCCTTCACCTCCCCTGCCACCCAGCTTTGGTCCTGGGAGGCAGATCTCGAGACCACATCATGGTGGTCCCTGCACACAACGGTGGTCCCGTTTCTGCAATACAAAAACAGGAGATGAGGGGAGGAGAGACAGGTCAGTGAAGGTGGTCACCAGCTCCCTTGCCCTGTGGGGTCAAGGCATGACTGTGCTCCCCAAAAGAGGTGACATTTTCTGTCCAGAGGTCCACTTCTAGACTCTTCTACAGCGACAGCGTCAGTAGATCCAGCACTCCAGTGACTACAGATCTGCTGGCAAAGGTGTACCACGACAGTGGGAAGCAGTGGAACAACCTCAAAAGGCTAGTATCTTTGCTATCTATGTATGTGTCAAACTCACATGCATATATGTATTGTGTGTGTATATACATACACACACATATACTCATAAATACACACACATACACGTTACTAGTGCTTTTCTGATTGAACCATGATCCTGACTGATACACAGAGGACTAATTGGCTAAGGAAGGCTCCTGTTGTCACACAGCCAGAGTCGGCTACAAAATTTGCAGGGCCCAGTGCAAAATGAAAATGCAGATCCCCTGTTCAAAAAGTAGGGAAAAACCTCTTTCCTTTCTTCTGTAGTCTCCTTCTTGAGCTATCATGGTGTTTATTTTTACTATTTAATGTCGCACTCCCTGAATGCAGGCGCAGTTCACTTACAAAACACAAATCCAAGATAAAATGATTAAGAATTCCAAGATGGCAACTACAGGGCAATAAACCCCAAGAGAAGGGCGCCCTTTTGATGGAGCCCTGCACTACTGTACGCTCCAGATGCTGGCCCTACACACAGATAGTGTCCGATGGAGCCAGAACTTGAAGCCATATCTGACTCTTAAATGCAAACCCGTGCTTTTCCCATGGAATCACATTGCCTTCCAAAGCCAACAAAGGATGTCTCACATGTAGGGAGAGTACGGGGGTCAGAATGAGCATGAGCCCCACAGATCACATTCTTAATTTCCCAATCCTAGAACCCACCTACATCTGCATTTTGTTAGCCAAGAAAAGAGAGTTATTTGGTTTTCTTTTACAATTAAGAAAACACAGTTGAGCCAGGCAACATTTCTACTTCTTTTTAAAAAAAATTTTATTTATTTATTTTTGCCTGCATCGGGTCTTCGTTGCTGCATGCGGGCTTTCTCTAGTTGGGGCGAGCGGGGGCTACTCTTCATGGCGGTGCACGGGCTTCTCATTGCAGTGGCTTCTCTTATTGCGGAGCATGGGCTCTAGGCGCACGGGCTTCAGTAGCTGCGGCACGCGGGCTATAGAGCTCAGGCTCAGTAGTGGTGGTGCACGGGGCTTAGTTGCTCCGCGGCATGTGGGATCTTCCCGGACCAGGGCTCGAACCCGTGTCCCCTGCATTGGCAGGTGGATTCTTAACCACTGCCCCACCAGGGAAGCCCAGCATTTCTACTTCTAATCTCAGCATCAGACGCACACTGAGTCTCCATTAAGTGTACAGGCCGAGCAGAAGTGGCAAATTTTAGGAGATAAGGATGTCACCACCTGCCTTAAAACTGAATAGTGCACTTGACCTTTCTTGCTGGAGGTGGAAATACTGGTCAAGGGAAAATTCAAAATCAACAGACTGGAAAAACATTTCAGTGCTTTAGGCACAGTGCAGGGAGATTGACTGAGAGGGTCTTTGGTTGCCTGGGTAACATCGAATTCTGACTCTCAAGAATGGAATGATGCTGGTGTTCAATGTGGGTGGGGTCAGAGGAAACAAACAGAGAACAGCTCCCCAAGAAAGAAATAAAGACCACCATTGTGAGTTTGCAAGCCAGGTATACGTCTCAAAGTAGAATTTCTCTGTGAGTTTTTCATACATAACACAAGGGACAGGTGTCCAGGTAATGAAGTGGCAGCACAGAAATAAAACACTCATCAAGACTCTTGTATGTGTAAGATTTGCTCCACCGATCGAAGTACAAAGAAATCCAAGATGGGACTGAGTTTTCTTGCACGTGAGACCAGAACTATTTAATAAAAATAAACAGCACCTGTGCTTAACATGTGTTGAACGATAAATGAATGCTATGAGGGGCTGAAGAAGAGTAAATGGACTTTATGGAGTAGGAAAAACTTGAACTTTTTTTTTCTGCAACAAGAATGAAGAGTCACATAAATGCGTGTCCTGGCTAAGAGATCACAGAAAGTCTGAATTCCCTGCACTCAATCAGTTATAAAGAATAAGGTGGCTTCCCTGGTGGAGCAGTGGTTAAGAATCTGCCTGCCCATGAAGCAACTGACAAAGGATTAATCTCCAAAATTTACAAGCCGCTCATGCAGCTCAATATCAAAAAAACAAACAACCCAATCCAAAAATGGGCAAAAGACCTAAATAGACATTTCTCCAAAGAAGATATACAGATTTCCAACAACACATGAAAGGATGCTCAACATCACTAATCATTAGAGAAATGAAAATCAAAACTACAATGAGGTATCACCTCACACCAGTCAGAATGGCCATCATCAAAAAATCTACAAACAATAAATGCTGGAGAGGGTGTGGAGAAAAAGGAACCCTCTTGCACTGTTGGTGGGAATGTAAATTGATACAGCCACTATGGAGAATAGTATGGAGGTTCCTTAAAAATCTGAAAAAAGAACTACCATACGACCCAGCAATCCCACTACTGGGTGTATACCCAGAGAAAACCGTAATTCAAAAAGTGTCATGTACCACAATGTTCATGGCAGCTCTATTTACAATAGCCAGGACATGGACGCAACCTAAGTGTCCATCAACAGATGAATGGATAAAGAAGATGTGGCACATATATACAATGGAATATTACACAGCCATAAAAAGAGACGAAATTGAGTTATTTGTAGTGAGGTGGACGGACCTAGAGTCTGTCATACAGAGTGAAGTAAGTCAGAAAGAGAAAAACAAATACCGTATGCTAACACATATATATGGAATCTAAAAAAAAAAAAAAAAGTGGTTCTGAAGAACCTAGGGGCAGGACAGGAATAAAGACGCAGACGTAGAGAATGGACTTGAGGACACGTGGAGGGGAAGGGTAGGCTGGGACAGTGTGAGAGAGTGGCATGGACTTATATACACTACCAAATGTAAAACAGCTAGTGGGAAGCAGCCGCATTGAACAGGGAGATCAGCTTGGTGCTTTGTGACCACCTAGAGGGGTGGGATAGGGAGGGTGGGAGGGAGATGCAAGAGGGAGGGGATATGGGGATATATGTGTAGGTATAGCTGATTCACTTTGTTATACAGCAGAAACTAACACACCATTGTAAAGCAATCTTACTCCAATAAAGATGTTAAAAAAAAATACAATGTAAGCCGCATGTGCAATTTAAGATTTTTTAGCAGCCACATTTAAAAAGTTAAAGAGTTGGAGTTAATTTTATATTTTATTTAATTTATATCCAAAATACTATCATTTTAACATATAATAAAAATTGTTGAATTTTAATATTTTTCATTAATTTTATTAAATCTTTAAAATCCAGCATATATTTTACATTTACAGCACATCTCAGTTCAGACTGGTCATATTTCAAGGGCTCAATAGGCACATTTGGTTGGTGGCTGCCATAGTAGATGATGTAGGTCTAAACTCTTTCTTAAGCATTAAAGTCTGTTCTATCAATCGACAAGGCTTTAGGTAGCCTCTCCTCTGCTTAGTCATGGATGGATTCCAAGGTAGCTCTTTATGTCTGGAAGCTTGTGAAGAAGAGGGAGCATGTCAAATTTCTTTTTTTTCCTGATCAGTGACCTGGCCAGTGCCATGCATATAGTTCATGATGTAATGAATGAGTGAATGAATGAACAAATGAATGACCAAGTGTCACTATGAACTACTAGCAAGATTGAGAGGGACCAAAAAGTAGGGCAGTAGAGAAGAAACACACATTATCACAACTTTAAACTCGGTGTGGTATTCAAGACTCTCCACATTTTATTTCTTATCCCCAGTTTTAACCCTATACAACACTTCCCAGTGAATGCTGTAATAAAAACTAATCTCAGGAGCTACTCTGCACAAAGGAAAGAAAAGAGGATTTTACCAATCGACAAATTACACACACATACACACGTACACATTGTAGTCCCTACCTGGAGATTCACCACACACACCAGCATGATGATAAAAACAGCTGAAAAAATTTCTTTTCAGCACGATCTTTCAGAGCCTTGTTTTTAAAAAATTTTTATTGGAGTAGAGTTGATTTACAATGTTGTTTTAGCTTCAGGTGTACAGCAAAGTGAATCGGTTATGCATATACATATATCCACTCTTTTTTAGATTCTTTTCCCATATAGGCCATTACCAAGTATTGAGTAGAGTTCCCTGTGCTATACAGTAAGTCCTTATTAGTCATCTATTTTATATATAGTAGTGTGTATATGTCAGTCCCAATCTCCCAGTTTGTCCCTCCCCCCTTATCCTGTGGTAACCATAAGTTTGTTTCCTACATCTGTAACTAAATACAAATATCATACGATATCGATTATAGGTGGAATCTAAAACAAGGGTACAAATTAACTTATCTACAAATGAGAGCCTTTTATATGCTAGTATTTAATCATTCTCATTCTCTGCCATGTCTCTCCACCTAATTGGTGAGCTTATTGAGGTCAGAGATCACGTTCATTGTGCTTTTATAACCATCACATGGCCTTTTATTCCTGCTTGGACTCTTGCCCCTACAATCGTTCTCCAAACACTGTTAGCGTGGTCTTTTACAACATAATCCAATCATACTACTTCACTGCCTTCTCTCAGATCCTTTAGTAAACTATTTTTTTCAGAGAATCTACAAAAATGGGATGTTTTATACAGACCTTCCTAAACAAATTTGAATCCTTTCTTCCCACCATAAAAATATTACCTTTTTCTGTAATGAGTGGTCTATACTCTGTCCAATCTTGTTTAGAAAATGTTAGCAAAGAGAAATGATTAGCAGTGTCACCCTCCCCAAATCTCTGTTACGTTCCTTTAGTATTCTTATAGCATCCTACAAGGATCCTATGCCATCCTTAGTATCCTATAGCATCCTTAGCTCTATGTCTTATCAGTAATTATGATATACTGAAATTGCCTATTTTGGATTGGTTTCCTATACTAGACTATAAGCTTCTTGGAAGCAAGAAACATTCTTGATTTATCTCTGTATCCCCCAGTGATTAATACTGCCAAAAATATAAAAAAATTTAATAAGTGTGTCTTGACTTTTCCCACCACAAGACTTTTGCCCTGGCCTGGAACATTCTTTCCCCAAATAGGTTTTTGGCTCACTTTGTCACCTCCTTCAACTCTTTTTTTTTTTTTTTTTTTTTTTTTTTTATGCGTTACGCGGGCCTCTCACTGTTGTGGCCTCTCCCGTTGCGGAGGACAGGCTCCGGACGCGCAGGCTCAGCGGCCATGGCTCACGGGCCCAGCCGCTCCGCGGCATGTGGGATCTTCCCAGACCGGGGCACGAACCCGTGTCCCCTGCATCGGCAGGCGGACTCTCAACCACTGCGCCACCAGGGAAGCCCACCTCCTTCAACTCTTGACTCATCTGTCACTTCTCAATGGAATCCACACTGACCACTTTATCTAACACTGTAAACCTCTCCCCTTGAACTTTCTGATCTCCATCAACCTGTTTTATTTTTTTCCCCAAAGCATTTATCACTTTCTAATAGACTGTATATAGTAATGTGTACAGTATACTTATTCTCCACCCCTTCCCCTCACTAGATAATATGCTCCAGAAAGGTGAAGATTTTTTTTTTATATTCACTAAAATATCCCTAGCACTTAGAATGGTTGATACTAGGTGGTCAAAATAAATTGGTTGAATCAGAAAAATGAATTTATGAATGAATGAGTGAGGCCAAAAGGACGAAGCTACACCTCAAGGCTCATCTGAGATAGGCCTGCAGACTAGCAGGCCCTGCTATAATCAGAGCAGATGCCGGGGACTCTCTTCTCAATCCAGAAAGAAACTAGAGTTCAGGCCAGCCATGTTTAAGAACAGCAGTGCACAAATAAAAGCTAACAGCCCATATGGGAGAGGAGTTTGCCTTGCTTAATGACTTGGCAGCAAAGTGAGCGTGGGAAGGGGAAAAAGGACAGGGGAAAAAGATCTAGTCTTGTTCAACCACCAGGAGGCAGAATGAAACATTAGTATGAAAGGAAAAAAATAAATAAATAAGAGTTAACTCTCAACCAATTTCCACGAAGGAATAAATCTACTTTGAAAGAATGGAGTAGGTTGCTTTTTACCTCCGGCTGTCTTCTACTTATTCATCAACTTTGCCTCAGAGGCTGAAAGAGATTGAGGATGTTGTCAATATGGGGTTTGACTGGGGTTGAGAATAATAGAAACAAGCAACTTGGCAAAGGACTTTAGATGAGAGCTTAGATTTGCACTTAGCTGAACCTTGAAACAATATGGCACCAAACTTAGAATGACAAAAAGCAGGAAACAAAAAGAGGAGCTAAGTGATTTAAGTTAATTCTTTTTATTAAAAAAAAAAGATAATGGTAAGAAAATAAGAACTTTGTTTTCCTAACAAATGAATTTTAACTATTAGTACTGTTATTAACATGTCATGGTCTCCCTAGGTCCCAACAGGAAATGGAAAAAGCCTTTAGCAGAATTAACCTAGTCTTTGAGGAGAAAACACATTTGAAGTTTTTTATTCTATTAACTTGGAAAAGAAACCCCACTATTCTCCTGAGCAAAACCAAGGCTTATTTGAATAAAGGGGAGACTTTGGGGCTTCCCTGGTGGCGCAGTGGTTGAGAGTCCGCCTGCCGATGCAGTGGACGTGGGTTCGTGCCCCGATCCGGGAAGATCTCACATGCCGCGGAGTGCCTGGGCCCGTGAGCCATGGCCGCTGGGCCTGCGCATCCGGAGCCTGTGCTCCGCAACGGGAGAGGCCACAACAGTGAGAGGCCCGCATACCGCAAAAAAAAAACAACGGTGAGACTTTGTTTATTCAAGCTTTCAGGCATATTTAGTAGAACCAAAGAGACTCCTAAGAAAAAACTCACCCTGAGAAATGAGAGGCCGACTCCACTCTTGATAAAACCCTCACTATCAAATCCTTGATTTTGGAAGCACGGTGTAATTATGGAACAAGAGAAATAAAGTAACTCTCCATTTTTGAGAACTTATATGCTAAGGTTTTTTTACATGGGTCTTCTCATTTTTATCCTACAAGAACAAGGCAGTCCTCATTACCACTTAGCAGACGAGAAAGCTGTTGCCTACTGACAAAGGTAGATAGACTGGGGTCACACGGCTAGCAAACAGTGGAGTCCACTGCAACTGAAGCCAATTTGATGCCAAAGCTCTTTTTTCCTCTATATGAAGAAATAAGGGGGCCAAAAACTGCATTCCTCAGCAGTACAGAGGGGGCTAGCAAGGCTGAAATCCAAAGGTCTCCACGTATTAGTAAGGTAAGACTTCTATAAATCCAGGTCTAAAGCTCTGAGTGTTTCATCCCGAATCAACTTTGTGGAAAGGCATTCCCCAGTCATGGCTTGTGGAAGACTTGCATCCTTTCCTACCAAATAAGCAGGCAATGTAGGTAGAAGTAGATAAAGATATCTGGAGACACACACACACACACACACACACACACACAAGCAGAAACTGGTTGTTAAAAATCCCCCATTGGCAATCCATTCCTTTCTTCTTTTTACACTTAAATTATTTTTCTCGCAGCAAAAATAAGAAAGGAATCATTCAATAATTAAAGTTAAAACCATAACCTCATCACACAAAGGCAAATACTTACTTCTAGTTTCTTCCTGTGATATTTTAAATAGTTTTCATCATACTGTACTGTTTCCTGCTATTTGCTCAACATACGACATAAGCATTTTCTTGCCATTAATATTCTACAGGTTTAAAATGTTTATAATTTTATATGAAAAATGAAAACATTTTGTAAATGTAATTTTAATATGTAAGTAACATACCATCATGTACATGTCATCATTTACTTAATTCCCTAAATGTTAGTCATTTAAATTGTTTCCATTTTTTCTGATTATAAACAATAAAGATTAATTCCTTTGACTTAAAGTTTAGCATTCTACAATTATTCAAATGCCTTAGGAAGGCTGGAATATAAAATCTGATGACCTACCTGCACATTGAGAGAAGGAATTTGCCATGTGTTTTCTTGGAAGTGGTTTTTAAATGGGGTGGGTGTGAAATGGGAGGGTGTGGACTGCCTGGCAGTTGGAGAGAGGGGCTCCCTGAGGGGGCAGGTGGCACAGAACAGAGAGGGTGGGCCAGCATAGCCCCCCTCACAGTGCTGACCACCTGACTGCACCCTCACACAAACCACTGAGCAGAATACAAGTGACTCAACCCCCCAGAGAGCCAGACATCTTGAGCATGTCCAGGGAGTATAAGGCTAATTCTAAATTGTAGGACCAATTAGATTCCTGTACATTAAAAAAAAAATACAGTGGTTGGGAAAAACTGTGATTCAGTCTCCATCAGAAGTCATATCATCCACTAGAAAAGGTATTTTCCAAATGGTCACAGAGCTCCTTTAAGAAGGTTCTGAGTTCATTTGTATCATTTCTTTTCAGATTCTGCATATAAGTGATATCATACAATATTTCTCTTTCTCTGTGTGACTTACTTCACTTAGTATGATAATCTGTAGGTTCATCCCTGTTGCTGCAAATGGCATTATTTCACTCTTTTTAATGACTGAGTAATATTCCATTGTATATATGTACCACAACTTCTTTATCCATTCTCTGTCAATGGACATTGAGGTTACTTCCATGTTGAAACATTCTCGATAGATATATTCACCTCTTAAAGATGTAGAGGAGATGCAGTATTTAAAAAAACAAAGAGAATGGAGTTGGAGGGTGTGTAATTTCAGAAGCCAATTTCTGAAGGCAGCCCACAACCTATTCTGAAGATGGGATTAAGAAGAGATTGGACAATACTATTTCATGTCTGGTTTTAAAAGTGGGGAGGCAGCTAGAGGCAGATGCAGAGTTAAGGGGAAAGATGTCCTTTCACAGAACTATTCTATAACAAAGTGTTTGTGAAGCCTCTCAGTTTATATGCCTTTTCTTTTAAGTCCCAATGTAATTAAATCAGGTCAGCAATAACAAAATATCATAAATAATTTTAGTGTGTAATATATGCTGACAAATGCTATTAAGGAGATGGCTGCAATAGACAGGGAAATATTTCGTATGACTTCATCTGAATGTTATATTGTTAAGGAAATTCAATAATGAGTTGCACTTTAATTATCCCCATGAAGTGACTTATCTAAATGATTTTAAAATCACGACCAGAAGTACTTAAAGAATTTCCAAACTGCTTTTAGGGAGGACTTGCTGACTTTATCAAGTTTATACAAAATATTCCAGGTATAAGAAAAAATATGTACATAGAATTCTTACTACTACTGATGCATGGTTCACTGGTCACCTTTTAAAATAGGTTTACCACACTTCCAATGAGTTTTTATTCTGTTTAGTTCTAACTAGATGACAACCATCTAACCATCTGTCTTGGAATTTCCATGACAGTTCTAATTACATATTTTCCATGTCAGTCCTTCCAAACCATATATTGGCCTAGATATGTCAATGTAATGGTGTCAAGACTCCTCTTATAAGATGATTCTCCACTCTTGAAAATGACACAAAAATCCTTTGTCAGACTATATTCGATTTCTTATTTGAAAAATATTATCACTCCATTGGTTTTATGAAAAAAGCCGAATTGATGGTATCTGCCTTTAAAAATATGTTCCACATTCCCTCTGTCACTCAAACCTTAGGTTTCCACCCCTATTGTGTACTTTAATATTCAAAAAAAATTAAAAATATACTATTCATTGACAATGTGCAGTAGGGAGGCAATGAGTTAGAGATACATGGAATTATCATTACCTGCAAGATTGGCATCATTATCACAATAACATTACTAAAAAACATAATATGCACAGTTCCTGTTCTAAGTGATTTATCTGCTGTGCCTGCATCACTGTGCTTTTGAAGACTAAGTGTAGTATTGTATGTCGGAGGCCTCTGTTCATTCACTCTTGCGTGTTATCGTTTTACAAATATTTATTGAGTATCTTCTTTGTGCCAGGCTTTGTATGATGTACTGAATATACAACGAGAACAAAACAGCCACGATGTCTATGCACAGGGAACTTAACAGCTGGTCAAAGATGACACTGAAGCTGAAACATGAAGGATACAAGAGAATTAGCCAAGCAAAGGGAAAGCAGAGGGGCAAGCAAGGAGAGGCAACAGCATGTGGAAAGATCCTGAGCAAAGAAAGTGCTTGAAATAGTCAAGAACTGAAACAAAACACATGTGATAGAGTAAAGTGAATTTGGGGACACTGGCATGAGGACGGAAAGGGTCTAAAGGTCTTATGGAATTAAACAAGGTCTAAAGGTCTTATGGAATAGCTTGGATTTTACTTTAAGGTGATGGGAAGGAAGTACTGTGCTTCCATCAGAGGTGTGAAATGACAAGATATATATTTTAGAAACATCACTATGGCTGCTCTGTGGAGATTAAAGAAGGGTAAGAGTAGAAGCAGATCGGGATGGTAAATCATCTATTGTGCTTATCAGTATTTGTTTTCTTCTTCTTTGAAGGACAAAGAAGACAGTCACTTCTTGGCTCTGTAGTAGTTTGATTGGTCCATGTGACGGATCTGGTGGAGGGGCCATGAACCAAAGTGATACGAAGCACTTATGAGCCCAAGTACAGAGCTGAGTGTGAGTCCTCTGTGTGTTTCCCCTTCTACCCCAGCAAGCACAGAGGTGTGTGCTCCATGCGGGTCATCTCCTGGAAGTTGGAAACGCTCTCATTCTGGGTCTTTAGTAACCGCAAGGAGAAGAGATGGCTCCCATCCACCCCATCTGTCACCTACTAATCCACACCAGACTGTAGCACGAACGAGAAATAAATCTGTTATGTTAAGCATTCTGAGATTTAAGCACCACTTTGCTACCTCAAGCTGGCCTAACCTATTCCGACAAAAACATGGGGATAAGAGCCCTCAGTTTTGCAGGTGTGAGAGAGTCAATATAGTGACAGATGTAAGAGCAAATCACAGCAGCAAGGACATAGCAGATACTAAGAACAGGGCAGCTAGAGACTATTATTATTGACTCTGTCGATTCTAGTCTCAGTTCTGTTATAACTAACTCTCTGGACTTTGGGTGACCCCTTCAGCTTTCTGAATCTCGATTCCCTGCCCTTCTGAATGAGAGATTTGTACTGTATCTCCAAAACTGACAACCCAGGATTCTAAGCCGATGGGATAAAAATGCAGGGGAGTTCATGGTAATTTGAAAATCTGGACAATACTTTCCCTTTCTCTTCTGTCATCCAGCAGAATAAGCATATTCTTTGGATACCAGGTCAATAGATAAGTGGCCCCAGGAGCCAGGACACTAATGCTCTCCTTTGCATAAGGAAAGAAGTGAAATAATTCAGAATTCTTCTAAGTCCATCAAACAAATCCTTAATTTCTCTGGAGATTTACAAGCCCAGTAGCTAACACGGGAAAAGAAAGGCACTGATTCTTCTAGCTAAGACGGGTCACAGGTGTTGATAAATTACCGCTAAGAGATTTTCCAGTTTTAACTTCTGTCCTCTTCTGAGAACTGCCAGATGAATCATAAAACCTCCAGAACCACTGACTTGGACTGCCAAATGAGAAGGAAGTTTGGGCGTTCTCCATGTCCTGGACATTTCTGTGAGCAGACAGTGCATGTAATCCATTTATGTGACAACATTTCTCAGAAAATCAGGGCTCTGGCTCCAAAGCTGCCACTAACTAGCTCTGTGATTCTGGACAAATAACTCTACTTCCTCCATGACTCAGGATCCTCATGTGTAAAATGGTGATAGTAATACCCGCCTTATGTATCTCCTGGGGTTGCCCTAATGATCAAATGAGATGGAATTGAAGTGAATGTCCTTTGAAAAGCATACTCTGCCTCATGGATGCACTTGAAAATCATCGATGCATTGTTGTTATTATTGCTATCATGATCTTCCCTGCTCCAAGATCATTCATCTCAAGAGATCGAGGACCAACAAAGAAAAAGAAAGAAAAAAAAAAAAGAAAAGCACCCCCAACGCCTCCCTTCTCTGTTTGATGCATGATGTGGCTGTGACGGGAGTTTGCTGACTTGAAAATGTAAACAGCCTCTTCCCACTGAGATGATTTTCCTTATACAGAAAGAAACAACTGTTTTTTTTTTTCTTTCTTAATGCATATGAATTTCTATTCTCCTGAGAGATCCTAACTGCTTTATCTCTGTAATCAGTTTACCTTCTCAGGTGCTTGCTATTCACTGAATAAACTCACTAAAGTAAGTATCTATTCCTCAGATCTCATGGGAGTCTAGTCGACCATTTTACCCAATTCTCAACCCCAGGGACACTGGTTGACATAAAATTTTAAAACAAGCCAAAGGAATTGGAGACAATGGTCTACAACGCAAGCACACACCTAAGGCATGCTATGAGGTCAATGAGGTGGGGAGGTGCGGAGGGGTACTTGGTGGGGTGCCTTTGTCCAACAATCTAAGAGGCGCTATAAAAATCCTCCTTCCTTAGGAAGCTTCTGTCTTTGGGGTTATAAGTCTTTTCAGACGTCCCGAGTTCTGTCTAGTGACACAAATACATAGGAGAGTGTATCTGAAATTATTAGCTAAAACCTTGGATGGACTTACTGAGAGCTTCCTGAGAGTAAGCTTTAACCTGGAGCTTTAACCAAAAATAAGGGGGTGCATGTGTGGGGAGGGGCAGAAAAGGACAGAGAGATTATAAAGAAAATAGAAACTTTAGAGTTAAATTACAACGATCTAATCAAGTAATTACAAAAATGACATAATTGCAGCCCAAAGAGGTTAAAGAGTTAATTAGCAAGAAACCAAAATTACCTCAATCCCAGGCCAATACGGGAATTTCAAATCAAAATGGCTCCAATAATTACAGAAGTGGGGAAAATATCCCCTTAAGAGAAAAAAATCTCATCTGGTGGCGGCTCTCAGTTTCAATATTATCATAGCAGGAAGCATTCTACTATGTGTCAGATAGTATACAGGATATGCAGCATAGAAAAACAGGGCAGCTCTAATAAGGCATGGGAGTGCAGGCAATTCCTGTCAATATAGGTAGGATGGGGCAGAGTCCTCAGGAAGTATGGAAAAGGAACTCCAAGCCCAGCTATGGGAGGACTGGTGAGAGATTCCTGGAGGTACCCAAGCAGGTCTTGAAGGATGTCTCCAGAAAAGGGTGAACATAAGTACACAAATATACAAATGTGTGCGATCTCACTGAAGCGCCTGGTGCCAGGAAGGCCATAGTGAAAAATGAGGTTAAAGAGACTTCGTTGGAAGGGTATCTTTCAGCTCTCTCCATGCTGCTCTAAGTTTGGACTTGATGAAAGCAATAAGGATTCATTTGGGAGTTTTACAGAAGAATGTAACATGGTCATATTTGTATTTCAGAAAATTCAGTCTGGCAGAAAGGAAGGGGGTGAATTTCAGGCGTGTGCTGCAGGGAAAACACCGTAGGCACTGATGACATTAATTCATACGTCGGGGCTCACAAAGTGGAGGTCACCCCAGTGGCCCGCCCGTGTCACAGATCCAAACCCCAGTCAGCCTGCACTTATGGGAAACACCTCACTGTCAAGGAAACCTCATGTATACCAATCACAAGTCTCCAACTCGGCTTTAGCTAACAGAGAATAGGACCCGCTAACCTTCTAGTCAGATTCCTGACCTCCTAGCCAATCATTCTGTGTCCATATTGCTTCTTCTAACAGTCTATAAAACACTCCTGCCCAAAATCTATCAGGAGGAGTACCCCACTACTTATGAGGCTCTGTACTCCTCAACCCATGGACTGCTTCCCCCTGAATAAAGAATATTAAACTCATTACTAAATCATTTTAGTTTTATCACTGGACAGAACAAATGCAGGAGATATTCAGAAGGTTAAATTATCTAAATTTGGTGAATGCTTGGATTGGGGAGTGGTGAGACAGGGAGTGATTAAGGGCAAGTCCCTAGTTTAGCAATTCTTTTAACATTGGGGGAAAAAATAATGATTAGCTTAGAGAATACTTTAATTTGTTTATATCATATTCTAGTGCTACAGTGAGGGGGAAACTACTAAGATATGAAGGAAATTAAGAGGTAGAGAGGTAACCTGCTTTCCCCAATCTAGCTAGTATTCCCCATTTTTACCCAGTAGTTTTAGTGCTAGAAAGCTTGACTATCCTAAATATAATAAGGAAAGGGTATCTTAATAGTCAAAAGAATTGTCTTAGAGTTATGGAAGCAAGATGATGTTACTCTTCACTTAATAGAAACCAGGAGATATTTGTTGAATGGGTGAAGGCTTAACATTAAAATTACACCAGCTGAGCTATGGGTTAAGATGGTAGATTAAACACAGCATTTAATGCTGCTCCCTCATGAAGCCCACTGAATTTATAGTAAAGGATGAAACCCACACACACAAATGCTGGGACAACAGGAAAGGAGATATTAGCAAAACAATTTTGGAAGCTGAAAAGCAGATGAGCAAAAAGTAACTTAGCAGAACTGAGAAAGTCCAATCCTAAGTCAGTATTGAGGAAAACTGAGAACCAACACAAGTTATATCATGGGATCCTCAAGGGGGTAAAAAAAATGCCAGTCCCACGCAATTTTTGAACTGCAAGTTTGGGAGAGAGGCAGCAAGGGAGCAGGAAGAAGCTAAGTAAAGAGGAGGTATGGGTGAAGCAGTTTGAGAATCAGGTAAATCACTATTTCTCATTCACCCCAGCCCCATGATCCTGGGAGATTTCTGTCACAGCATAAAATTCTGAAAGCTTTTTCCCTTAGAAAATAGTAAAACACAGGGTCTCTGGGGACAGCAATACAGTTAAGAGTGTGGATACTAACCTAAAAACAAAGGAAATAAGTCACAAAAATGCTGACTGTTGCAACCCCAAGTCTGTTCCCTGAAGAGTCTGGGCAGTCAGATTTCCACTGCTGCCTGAGAGTGTTTTCTGGAAATCTGACCGGCACAAGAAGGAAGTTTCAAAGATACTGAGCATTCTCCTAGGCAGGAGCTCAGTGTTGACCACCTACCAGGCAATCAGATTCACATAACCTTCTTAGTATCCCATTCTCAATCATCAACAAAAACCAGGTTTACCAGGCATCAGCGTTAAAGGAAAACTTCTAAGTTAGAGAAGACCCTCTCACATGGAATACAGAGATCAAAGTGACAAACAATATAAAATCAACTTGGAGAAAATAGAGACAACGCCAAAAGAAAAAGAAAAGGAAATGTTTATAGTCTCAGAAAGATAATACAGACATGAAAGAAGCACAGAGATAAAATACAAGAAAAACATTCATGTAAGTTAAAAAGAGTTCTTAGTAATACAAAACATAAACAGAAAATAAAATGGAAATCTCAATACAAGAATTATAAGACAAAGGGAATATACCATAAAGTAGAGGAAAAGAGATGAAAAATAGAAAAGTAGAAAATTGGTTGATTACATCCAAATAATAGAGTTCTAGAAAAAAAAAAACAAAATCACAAAAACAGGAGGGAGAAAATCATCAAGAAAATAATTCAAAAAAAGTTCCTGGAAATGGATGACCAGAGTTTTCAGATTTAAAGGCCTCATGAATGCCCAGCACAGTGGAATCACAAATTTGTATAAGCTTCAAAAGAGGGGGAAAGAATAAACTTAGCAAAGAAAAGAGGCTGGAAATGACTGCAGTTTTCTCAACAAGCACCCTGAAAGCAAAAAACATTGGGAAAATGCCTTTAACATTCTGAAGGCAAGTTATTTCTAATCTAATAAAAATTACTATGATGCTATTATAAAGACATTTTCAAACATGCAAGGTTAAAAAATACTTCCCTCTCATTCTTTTTCATTAGGTTACTACAGTATGAGTTCCACCTCGTACCAAAATAAAAAAAAAAAAGGGAGAGAGAGAGAGAGAAAATAAACCAAAAAAGAAGATGACATTGTAAAATAGGTTATTCAAAACAGGAGAAAGGATGAGAGAATCCATTAGGGAATCAAAACGTATTACCTCCATAGGACTGCTGTGCAATAGCTTTGGTGGGCAACTAGTAGGGTTTAGACAGTGCATCCCAAAAGACAGACACCCTGAGGGCTGTCATCTCTAAGATGCCAATGCCATCCTCCTACTTTTTATAAGAGAATAAAATGCCCAGGTAAGCCTGACCCTCATTTGTAGCTGGTCTTGGTTTATCTTGACAATGTGCTGATGCATTTTCTGTTCTTCACACTGCCATACATCCTAGATCAGTTGAAGACGCTCATTTTGCTTTACACAAATGTTCATCTTTGACCCACTCCTGAGAGCTATAGGTAGGGCATGATGCATTCAGAAGTAGAAAATAACACAGAGCCACCCAGTCCCCTTGTCATATTCCTGTGGGATGCCTAGTATCTGGTCCATACCTTAACTCTGCCACATGCCCTGCAGAAGAGACATGTCAATTTTACTACAGTAAAGGTGAAGCCACGTGATTACTCAGACTCCATTCAGTTTATCTTCCCTTGAGAGGCTTCATGTAATAGTGGCAATATTCTCCTTTCCTCACATAGCTACTCAAACTTCAAAAATAATCTACATTTTACTTGCAGATATTTACACTGGTGATAACATCAAAAATAAAGCAAGGAGATAACTGCCAAAAGTCAGGGTAGCGAGTACTTCTGGAGGGTGGAACAAGAAGATGCAATGATGCAATCAAGGAGCGGCACACAGGAAGCTTCTAAAATGTTGGCCATATTCTAATTCTTAAGGTCAGTAGTGGATGGATAAGTGGTTGCTTTATTATTTATAAACTGTGCACATGTTTTATACACTATCTATGTAACATATATCATAATCTGTAAAAGTAAACACATATATTTTTCAAAGCTCTTTGCTTTTGGATCCAACTGATGAACATTTATTTGCTTGTATTTTACATAATAAATACTTATTTGCTCACCATTGTCAAAAAAGAGGTTATGTGTGACATACACAGCACATTGTAGAAGTCTTCATAGAGATTCCTGAAGACAGCAGTATTTAGAGAAGGCTTCCAAGAGTGAGTGGAGTCCATGAGGGAAGGCAGGGTGTGGTTGTCCTCTCCATGCAAGTATCACAGTTTGTTTGTTCTTCTCCTCCACCCCAATGCCAAGTACAGTGCTTAGAATATAGAAGGAGCTCAATACATACTGAGCAGCTGGATGTATCTGAGGAAAAAGCATACCAGTCTGCAGCAAGAACGCAGTCTGCTCTGATACTGTAGCTGTCTTCTTGCTTCCCCCTCTAGACTGTCTTTGTCCCAGCTTCCCAGAATTACTGAACGACAAGTTTCTAAAATGAGGTTTCATTTAAATCATATCTGCTTTTTATTAATTGACATGAGTAATTTATTCTGGAACAGATATTCACATCATGTAAAAAATGAATAATACAGGTTCCCCAGTAGTTCTCACTGGCCATCAGTGGTTTTCTCACCATACAGCTAAACTGGATGATTCAAAAAAATATTTTTCTTGTTTTGTTGATTCTACAAAACTTAAGAATTGATACTATAATTATGCCCTTAATGGTCTTGTGGGTTTTTTTTTTTTTTGATATCTTATTGAAGACAGAACTTCCACAGATGCTTCTGCTGCAATCATTATATGAAAGTGATGAGCTGAGGTCAGCAGAGTGACTTGGAAGAAACCCTGGAGGGGATTTGAGTAGTTGAGTTATTGGCTTGTGCTCTGAGGTTTTATTGCGGATGCTCATGAAAAATGGAATTGAAGACCTGCCACTGACCTCAGAGCAGCTAAATGTTTTTGAATGAGCCCCCTTTCTCTGACTGTGGACTATGTTTATTCCCAAACTCCTCAAGTGAGTTTTCAGTTTAACTCACAGCAGATTGTTTACATAATAATCATAGAAGGCTACTTTCACTGCCTTTACTGCCTCACTCATACGGCCTTTGTTTTATTTTTGTGTGTGTTATTCTGGCTGGCTTTAGCTAGTGATATCTCTTCTTTATTATACATCCAATAGATATTTATAAAATGGCAATCATGTGCCATGAACTGTGCAAGATGCTATGAGTCAAATTATGAGAAATAACACATTAAACACTCCCCCCCAAAACACACTCAAACTTATTTGACATTAAAAAAATGACGCAAATATATTATATTCCACAGTAACTGCTTTGAAGCAAACATGTAGACCAATGTTCTAAACGTGTCTTATATTAACTGGAGAATCAAATTCCTCTGGCCAAAGTGGAATGAAGTTTCAAGAATAGCTTTCCCTGTGAATCAAACATCTAAGGTAAAATTGCAGGAGAGGGATGGGATAAGGCAAGAAAAGAGAGAGGAAGTCCTGAGGAGAGGAGAGAATTCGGGAGGGTGTTCAAAGCAGGAAGTCACCTGGCAGTTCAAGGACCTGAAAGAGAACAACATAAGTGGAGCCCGATGAGTGAGATAAAGCAACAATGAAGACAGAGGCAGGGGCCCATCATATAGGCAGTGGGACCACATTAGAGTCATTTCTCTCTATCTTAAGGGATCCCATGATATAACTTGTGTTGGTTCTCAGTTTTCCTCAATACTGACTTAGGATTGGACTTTCTCAGTTCTGCTAAGTTACTTTTTGCTCATCTGCTTTTCAGCTTCCAAAACTGTTTTGCTAATATAGCCACCTTTCCTGTTGTCCCAGCATTTGTGTGGGTTTCATCCTTTACTATAAATTCAGTGGGCTTCATGAGGGAACAGCATTAAATGCTGGCATCATTGCACCAGGCAGAATGTGAGGCATCCTCAAGCCTCCGAGGGCAAGGGGAGCAGAAGTTTAGCAGAGCCTGAGAAGGGCTGGAGGAAGTAGAATTGGGACCAGCTGACAGGGCAGGTGATGGAGATAAATATCCTGATCTTTCCCCTTCCTGATGCTGCTCTATTGCCAATGCTTCCCCAGCCAGACCTACCTGAAGAGCATAGGTGAAGGTCAAGGCAGAACATGGCAGATAAGGGCCAAGAATTGATCTAGGGAGAGGGTTGTGAACAGAGAATAACAAGCCCAAATAGTTAGCGTTTTCCTACAGTTATGCACGTTTGAAGATAAACAGAAGTGAATGGTTTGGAGACATATCTAGGAGGCAAAATCAATAGGCCTGATGCTGAATTCCTGGTGGGGGTGAGGAGGAAAGAGGGCAAAGATTTCTCCTCAGGTTCTGACTGGTGCAATGATGCTGCAGTGAGATAGCTGCTGATACTCTTGACAAAGATAAGAAATCCTAGCAGAGGAAGGGTGGGTGTGGTGGTATTAAGAGTGGGTTCAGCTCTCAACCTGCTAAATTTTAAGTATACTTGAGACCGTCTAGTGTGGATATTAAATAACCTTTTGGTACTCTCAAATCCATATGGACCATCAGGCTACAGTGAGTCCCACAGGTGCAGCCCTTGATCATGGCCAACCACACCATGAATCCAGGGCATCAGTTACAAGGGGAGAAGGAGAGAACGTGGATGTATTAGAACATTCCCTGTGCTGACCTTCATCCTAGAGTTTGAGTTGATCATCCGGCTCTGTCTAGGCAGCCTTATCCCTCACAGAGAACCAGGGAAAGAGTAGCTACACCCTGTAGCAACAACACTCCCACAAAGTAATTGAAAGTTGATTTTCTAAGGTATTTTGCCTGAGGATAGAATCCCAAGCACTTCTGACTACCGGACATAAAAAGTAATTCTCTCCCATTACCTGTGAACTCACTGGCTTGTATTTCCACAAGATCCCAGAGGCACTCAGATGGGCCCCTTAGCTGGTATCTACTCTCTAGCTACTTCTCTGTAGTGCCTGTGCTTGTGAGGATGGAAGGTGGCCATTCCATTGCCCATGCCCTGGGATGAGAATGACCCAGCTGGTGCTGGATGTGTTCCCCTTTCCCAGGCTCATTTTCAAGGCAGTTTCTGATATAATCCCCCTTCGCATTGACACTACACCTTCCATTTCTGAAGGCTTTACCTATTTACTGTTTGAGATTAGTTTCTAATTGTTGGTCTTCTAACTAGGCGCCCTGTATATCCAGAATTTCTGCTAATATCTTTCTAATTCCTCCTTCCCCAGAATCAAATGCCCTTCTTTCTTTGTGCAGCATGATGTCAGCACCATAAAGCCTGAAACAGTAACTTCTTGCTCATAATTTAGAGACTAAATTAACACATAATTACCATGACTGAGAAAACAAGAACAACCGCACCAGACAACAATTCTTCCCATGGTACCAGTGCAGGACGTTAGGGAATATTCCCATTTGGATTGAGATTTTGATAAAAGGTGGATTGGTGGAACATGATAGGCTATAAGCCATCATGTTCTGTAAACCATCTGCGCTTTAGGAAACTTTTTTTTTATTGAGGGAAACAGGGCATTATTGAAAAATTACCTGGCTGAAACAATGCTTCCAGGATCTAGTGAACCCACATTTTACACAGAGCTAGTCATAGAGTGGACAATCAATAAACTCTTGTCTAAAGATTGATCTCACAACCATAACCATATCTCATTCCACGTGGTAAGAGCTATGATAGAGGTAATCACAGAATCCAAAGGAAGCCCTAAAAAGGGACCCCCAACTCAAACTAGAGAAAGGGGAGTGTAGCTGTGGATCATTTCCCGAAGTAAATATTCTAACGGGTGGGAAGATGATATAACATCAAAGGGGGACAGTCATAGGAAAAGTGAACAGCCATCCACAGCTTGGGAAAGATAACTGCATCAGTATAATTGAAAATAATGTCCACTTATCCCTGAGACAAAAAGGCACATAAAAGTCTTTTCCATGGGATATCTTAGATTATCATAATTATACCTCATTCATAGAAATAATGCTTGTGGTAGCAGATTTCAAATTGTCTTGTGATTTTTTATTCTCTCTACTCTCTCCCCAACTTTAGGAATCCAAGCAGTGATTGTGAAAAGGAAACAAGATCATATAAAAGAAACAGGAGAATTTACTCCCTTGGCTATCACTGTGCAACCCCTCCTCCAATTGCCAATGAAGAAAAGGGAAGACAAGGGAGGAACCCATATTTTCTTGTTGACCAACGTAAACTACCCTTGCTTCCGTGATTCTGTGTAACGATATAACTGAGGTTGAGGGATGCAACTTAAGTTATATTGTTAGGTCAGCTCTCCCCTTGGCTGGCACACCAACCAGTGCCCCACAAATGATGAATAAGCACTGTTCACAATCGGATTACTATCACGGTTTGCCAAAGAGCACTCCTCTCGGGCAATAAAATATGACTTTGTTTTCAGTGTCAGACATGATTAAGTTAAACATGTGAAAATTCCTAACCTTATTGATTTCTCTGTATTATGCTCATGTTTCTCATGCTTTTCAGCACCTTATTCATGCTTAAAATAGAGGGAGACACTTGAAAGGACAGCTACTGTTTAAGAGTCCAAGAGAGGATAGGCAGGGAGATGTGGAACAGTGCTTCATGGGAAAGGTATAGACATAAGATGCTAAAGAGTAGTAGAAAGACTACTGATTTTGCCTTTTTTTCAGATCTGACTATTTACTAAATAAAGACAGCTCCACGGAGATGAACATAAAATCATACAGCAGGAACAGACCCGAGAAATAGGTTAACTTCATTTTACAGATGAGATGCAGGGCATTCAATGTAATGATGGGAACCACCCCCGAATCACATAGTAATTGATAAAATCAAAACTCAAATCTAAGCTTCTTGGTTCTGAAACAAGGTCACTTTCATGAGATTTTGTGTAATCTTCAACACCTCTAAGTCTCAGTTTCCTCATGTGTTAAATGGAGAGAATAACATATATCTCATAGGGTTGTTTTGGAATTGAATAATCATAATACAGGTAAAATTTCTTAGCACAATGCTTTTCATGTAGTACCCAATCAATACTTCCTGTTTTTATTGTATTATAATACTAATACATGCTTTTCTTCAATATTGTTCTTAGGAGATGGTCTCCTGAAAAGTCAGCAATCAAATGTATAATGACTCAAACATACTAAGAAGTGCCCATTTGTCAGATAGGTATTTGCCACTAAGATGCCTAAAATCCTTCCCTTAAGGGATATTTCTCTGGTTAAACGTGTGAAGATTCCTAACCTTTTCGATTTCTCTGTATTATGCTCATATTTCTCATGCTTTTCAGCATTAATCTCTCCCCAAAATACATTTTTACAATGGGAACATGTTTGAATTAATGCACCAATATCTATGTGTCTAAGTTGAACTGATTCTTTTATTCTAGTAGAGTATGAAACAAGAGGGACTAAAATTTTTAGAAAGTTAACTTATAACATACAACTCAAAAGGGGAGGATGAGATATTGCTAATATATAAGCAAACCTTCCACACACATGCTAGGTAGGTACACTGGCCCTTCGCAGTGGACTGTGAATTCTATGTTCTTA
The DNA here is from genome assembly GCF_963924675.1 of Phocoena phocoena. Lineage (NCBI taxonomy): Eukaryota > Metazoa > Chordata > Mammalia > Artiodactyla > Phocoenidae > Phocoena > Phocoena phocoena. Next base: position 15,755,571 of record NC_089225.1, read on the forward strand.
TGCTTGGGCCTCGTCAGAGCACAAATGAGGCAATGGGCAATTCTGGAAGGCCACACTTCCAACTGTATTGGACAATACTCCGGACAATACTTCCAAGAAGACTTCCAACAAAGTCTCCAGAGGAGGAAGGAATGGGATTAAAGAATTGAGAAGTTACATAATATGAGAACAAGTTAAAGCATCGGGGTATATTTAGGAAGAAAAGAGGGAAGGGTAGAATGGACATGATTGCCTCTCTCCAATGTAGAAAGGATTCCATCAAGGCACCGTGCATCCTCTCAGGATGCCAGGGCAGTCATTCACCTCTTCTTCTAAATTCCCTATGTTTTTTCTTTGCTAACATTTATTACAGCAAAACCTGATTGTTTATGTCTTTTTTTTCTCATTAGGTTTTAAGCTGGAACCATGTCTGCTTTACCTTTGGATTCTCATTATTAAGACAGCATTTGGCATATGAATCTTTTTGTTGAGTGAACAAATAAACTATCCTGTATAACTTCAAAGAGCAGAACTAAGACCATGGTGTAGTTCTCAGAGAGATATTTCAATTGCATAGCAGGAAAACATCCTTAATGCTTAGAATCACGCAACAGTCTGTATTAGCAGTTCATGAAGAAAGAAGCATCATCAGTGGCTCTTCCATAAGGAATGTAGGCTCCTGCACTAGGCTGGGAGGTTGCATTAATGACTGCTAAGATTAGTTCAGGCTTTTAAATTTTTAACTGGAATAAAGAGCCCCTACCTGGCCTCAGTGTCATTTTCTTTCCTCTCCGATCCATCTTCCACATTTCTTTAAAAAGTATTATGCTACCACACACATGCCATCTTCACCTATATTTCTTGAAAAGTCGCTGGGTCTCATTGCCAACACCAGCATCTGTCAAAACATGTTTTTGTAAAACGCCAATCCCACGGGATGGTCAATAAAAAATGGGTCCCATTGTAAAATAAATTTGGAAAATGCCACATTCTAGTCTTCTCTTCAAGACTTGAGACTATGGTACTCCTTTACATACATGTTACAGAGACATTGGTATATCCCAAATAGGGCACAATTTCAAACTGGTTTTTTCTAGTCTCACCTGAATCCAAGATAATGTTTTCTTTCAATTTCAACATCACCCCCTGAGTGCCCATGTTTCTCACCTACTGTTCTTGGGGCTTAAAAGTTTTCAAACTGTGATTTGAGATATGGCATCTCAGTTGAGTTGGATCATTGGGGAGGATGGGGAGAAAAGAGGATAGGATGAGTTGTGCAGAGTCTCTGGAGGACATCAAGCAACACTTAATAGCTTAGTAGAGTGACCATCTGAGGTTATTGTGACCTCACACCTGGCACCATGAATAATAACTTGAGGCTAACGTCACTTCCACAAAGCTCAACAGCGTACTTTCTTCCCCAAAAATGTAGCCGTCTCCACCCTCCTGTTCTCTCCACAGAGGTCCTTTCCTCTCCTCTTCTTAGTGAAATACATTTCCTAGGCACTGTCATCTGTAAGCCATAAGAAAGGATAATAAGGGATTGATCAGTGACAGGGAAAGCTAACATCAAGTGCAGCTATCAATACCCTACAGGTGACACTGCTGGGACCCTGCCCAAACGCCATTTACCAGGCAGATGCACCCAGACCTGAGCTGCTGTGAGTGTTGGCTAACAGCCCGTAACTGTCCTCTTTGCCAGAGAATCACCCTCCAAGGAACTAAAGCACCTAACTCCAGAGTCACACCTCTATTTATCCCTCCCTCTATGTAGCCAGTGACTGACTGAAGAGGTGCAAGAGACCAAGCCCTGGCCTCAAGGTGGGAGCCAATTCTGTGGTTCAATGTATGCTCCAGAATTCCATGTAGGATCAGACTGAAGCCACACTCAAGCTGGGACTACATCTTTGCTTAACTTCCCCATCTTGCTTCTCTCACACCCTTGCCCTTAAGAGCACTCACTCAATAAATCAGCCCAAATTCCTGTAGCAGGCTCTGCTTCCAAAATATCCAACCTAAGACAGCACCAAAAGACCAATCACAGGGCTCAATTCTCTCCAAATATTCTGAATCCTTAAAAAGCATTCTTCATGGCTTTCCCTTTCTTCCTCCTTCTGTCATATATCTGCCTTTACAGCCGTGGAGTGTTTACTGTATTTCCACAAAGAAGAGCTATGCCTAGCTCCTCAAAATAGAACCATCCTGATAGAGCATCTTCCCACTCACTGCTTCTCCCAATTGCGGATGAATACATAATTATTTAAAATTATAACATAACATCAAATGTACCAATACATTTATAACATTTATATTTGTTTCTATAATTATAATTCCCAGAGATTTTTTAGGCCCATTTATAAATGTATAAATTTTTAGTCATTATGTGTAAACAGATTCAATACCAGTGTACTGAGTTATCTAACTCGGTATTTTATTTGATTTATCTTGCATGGTTAAGGTCTTAAATCAAGATTTAGTTTTGTTTTAAGAAGGGTTATAGGTGTTATAATCTTTGAGTGCTTGTTGGGATATAACCTATTTTTTTTTTTTTTTTTTTTTTTCGGTACGCGGGCCTCTCACTGTTGTGGCCTCTACCGTTGCGGAGAACAGGCTCCGGACGCACAGGCTCAGCGGCCATGGCTCACGGGCCCAGCCGCTCCGCGGCATGTGGGATCTTCCCGGACTGGGGCACGAACCCGTGTCCCCTGCATCGGCAGGCAGATTCTCAACCACTGCGCCACCAGCGAAGCCCTAACCTTTATATTTAACAACAGTTTGGCTAGGTATAAAAATCTTGGCTAATAATTTCTGTCATTATTCTATACAGTTTCTCCCCTGTGTTCTGTGACTGAATTCTGCCATGAAGAATTTTAGACCAGCTTTCTTTTTTCTGACTGGACTCTCATAGAAACTTTGTTTTTATTCATTAGGATATGTTTCACATCAACTTTTCCTGAAACACAAAAAAGCCTTTTCTTCTTAACATTAAAATTCAGGTTTTAATTGATTTCAGGAAATGCTCTTTTATTGGGTATTTTAATTTTTTTCTGTATTATATTATTTTCTTTTCAAGTGTATCATTTATCATAATTTATATCTCCTTTGTTCAAACTTGCATATCTGTCAACATTATCTATAAACACTTCAGTCTCTATTTTTTTGGATTCTATTTTTTTCCTGTGATTATCTCAAATCTTTCTTCTATGCCATAGATGCTGTTTTTAGCATTAACTTTTTTTTTTTTTTTTTTTACTGTACGCGGGCCTCTCACTGTTGTGACCTCTCCCGTTGTGGAGCACAGGCTCCGGACATGCAGGTTCAGCAGCCATGGCTCACGGGCCCAGCCACTCCGCAGCATGTGGGATCTTCCCAGACCGGGGCATGAACCCGCGTCCCCTGCATCGGCAGGCGGACTCTCAACCACTGCGCCACCATGGAAGCCCTAGCATTAACTTTTTAAATTTTTTTTTTAATGTGGTCACGATTTTTGATAGTTTTTTTCCTTCCATTCCATTTCTTTCTTAAGATCTGCCTACCTGTTTTTCCTCTCAATGTGATGTTTGTGTATCTTTTAATTATTCTCTTGGTATCTTTTCCCAAATAGTTTATATTCACTTTATCTTAAAATATGAAAAATATATTTATTTTCTTCTTCAGTTTTTTTTTTCTGTTATGTTATTAGATTTGCCTTTTGTTTTCTGTATTCCTCTCTAAAGATCTTGTGTTAGTTTCTTTCTGATTATCGTGCTTCTTGGAGTGAGGAAAGTTCTGTCCAAACCAGTGATGTGCTGATATATGGGGAACTTTGTAGGCAAAGTGTGACCTGGAGAAGCCAGTGTTTCTACTTGGGTATGTTGTCTCAGAACACTTTTATACTAAATCATGCACATGTTCTTTGGCGCTTGGTTCTCCCAAGGTTTCAGCACTCCCCTTCGGCTCAGCTTGGTTCTTCGTCAAATCTGAAATCTCACATATTCTCTCTTTCGTGATTTACCATTAGTTTTGATCTCTCCAAAAGACACTGAAAGCAGGTTCAGAGAACCCATAATACTTTTCAAGGTTAGGAGAAAAAAGGATTGGCTTCTGGCTTAATTCTGTGGAGAAAATGGAGTTTCTTCTCATCGTTTTTTCTTATCAGTGGATACTTTCAAACAGGGAAGCAAATATTGCATTTATCCAGTTACCTTTTACTAGAATTCCACTTTCTAAACAGTGACCGTGCTTCTACCTGCTGCTCTTTTATCATTACTTTCATTTTTTATTACCTAATGAACATCTGTATTTACTGTTGGCCTTTCTAAATTTATCTGCTGTTAATTTCCAAAATTTCTTATAGACAAAAGCAGCAGCATTTTTGCGGTATTTTGCCTTTAAGCAATTTCCTTTATGAAGCAGTCTCTAGGAATGCATCATGTACAAATTAGGGGTCATCTGTATTTTACTTTATTCATTTACTCACCCCTTATTCATTTACCAAATACTGAGTGCCTCTGATGTGTGTTAGCCCAAATAGAAACTGATGGGAAAAAATAACTAAAACACTTACCAGCACTTCATAAATCCCCTTCAGATAAACAAAAACATTTTAAGGAATTTGATAATAGCTTTAGAGGGCAATTTCAGTTACTCTGCATTTCTCACATCCATAAATATTATTAAGTGATGATTATCTGCTTTGCTCCTGACCAGGGAAATTGAATTTCATGAGCTAGCAATGAGATTGATTTTTCTAAGAAAAGGACATTGGTCAGTTATTTCAGTCGATTTTTCTTTTTTCCTTGTGCTTGTATTTTGAAAGGGGAATATATGTATCCCTGAGAAGATTTGAATATTGACTATTTTTATAATAATCTGACCACAATACATGAAGGGGAATGTAAAATGACTGCATGTAAATCCCGTAGTTGAACTAGTAAGGATATACTTCGTAGAATTCTAAAACAAATCCTTCCATTGCCTGAGTTCTTTGGAGGAAATACGTCATGTAAAGCCAATAAACATGTAAATAAGTACTAGACTGTTACAACTATCAGCTGGAAAATATAAAAGGTGGATGATGGCTCCACACTATGGATCCAGGAAGAACATCTGTTGCTGTTTTAAGGAAAGAAGGAACCATATTTAGAACTGACTATGAAGTTGCCCTGTTTCTCAGCAGAATGCAGAGGAATCTGAGCAGGGACTCTGGTTATAATTATGGTTCTGACTATTACAATCAGTTATAGATACAAGTGTCAACGGAAAATGAACTGGGGAGTTTGGTCCTCCTTTGTTCACCAGGGTGTACAGGAATGGAAATTGCTTTGCCAGGTGTAGGATAACACTGGGTATCTCAGACTTTCGACTCCATCTTAGATCAATGTATGCAAAGTAAATGGCACCACCCAATGGATGTCCAAGGTCAGAGTGTGGCCAAATAACCAATACCGATTTTTTAAAAAGACTGAATAAAATGTAGTATCGCGAGGTGTCATAAACCGTTCTCCTGCAGCGTCAAAGGGGGTAAAGTCAGGACAGTATATGACTAAGATTGAGAGAAACAGTGGGAAATTTAGTGACAGGCAGGCTGAGTTTCTCTATCCTACTCATGGAGCCTCCTAGAAGCAACTAAACTCTTGGTCTCACTACCTGACAAGTGTGTATAAATGAAGAGATATTTCCTTTTAAAAAATTCATATCAATGAGTGATATTATAATTATACAAAATTTATATCTGGAAGTGACTTTAGAACTCCTCAGTCACGGTAGGCTTCAAATCTCTTTCACAGACAAACCTTTTCTTCAAACAGTGTCTTATGTTGGACTAGTGGCTAAAAGCAAATAAAACTGGAGTTGCTGAGGGCTCAGGTGGGAGTCCCTGACCTCACCTCTCAGGCTCTGAGTAATCATAGCTGAGCAGATAAATATCCAAGGAACACAGTTTGAAAAACTGAACTGACTGGTACAGGGTACTGTAGCTAGACAGTGGCAGAGCTAAGATTAGAAGTTGGATAAACAAACAAACAAAAATAATTAATTAATTAATTTAAAAAAAGAAGTTGGGGGCTTCCCTGGTGGCGCAGTGGTTGAGAGTCCGCCTGCCGATGCAGGGGACACGGGTTCGTGCCCCGGTCTGGGAAGATCCCACATGCCGCGGAGCGGCTGGGCCCGTGAGCCACGGCCGCTGAGCCTGCGCGTCCGGAGCCTGTCCTCCGCAACAGGAGAGGCCACAACAGTGAGAGGCCCGCGTAACGCATAAAAAAAAAAAAAAAAAAAAAGAAGTTGGATAACCTGCTTCAATGCCAGTACTCTTTACCAATATTTTTCAGACTTCAATGAGCACACTAATCATTTAGAACTCTCATTAAAATGCAGATAATTCCATGGTTCCGAGAGGGTCTTGAGACTCTGCATCGCTAACACGCTCCCAGGTAAGATCAGTGCTTCTGGTCCAGGAAGCACACTTGGAGAAGCAAGGCTTCTCACTAAACCACGTTGCCAGCAATGAACAAGTATCTTAGAATGAAATTTAATCTAAGTTATAAACCACCTTTTTAAAAAATAATTCACTCAGCGCGTCCGGAGCTGTGCTCCACAACGGGAGAGGCCACAACGGTGAGAGGCCCGCGTACCGCAAAAAAAAAAAAAAAAAAAAAAATAGAAGGGGGAATAAGCAGAGTAAAGAGAAGGTGAGAATCTGTTGGTCCCAAGTGGTCCACTGACTAATCCTTAAAGAATTATCAATAATATGAAAACAAGGAATGGCTCACATTAGACCTGATTAGTTTTGAAATTATAAAGCCAAGTTTGAAAATCCTAACTTTAAAACAATATATTGTGAGGGAGGATCCTCAGATGAAATGAGTACAGAGATGTAAGGCTGACAGCTGCCTATAGAAACATTGCACAGTAGATGAAGCTAACCCTGAGAGGTCCTCCACATTCCCTTGTGGTTTCATCCTTCTGGGCACTCACCACCCCTGGGCCTCCTCTTTGCAGCCTAGCACTCACCTCACCATGTAGGGTAGCACCAAGCTTTCCTATCAAATCCCATCTGTTCCTTACCCCTGAAGTCATACTCCATACATCCGAGGCAACTGATCAAATAATTTGCAGGTTAAAAATAACCTGATGTGTTTTCACTTTAAGACAGTATTTGGATTCACGTATTGACCTTAGAAACATTAATGAAAATTAGTGATAAAAATACAAGTTAAATGTTTCACAGGCCTTCTTGTAGTCTTTATTATACCATAAAAGACAGCTGATTCCTCAGCAAAGTAGATGCTATGAAATGGATAGGCCCTTTAAAGACAGGTTATACTCCTCAATCCCTAAGAATTTGGTTATTATTTGTGGTATAAAATCCACAATGGAAACCAAAGTGAATTTCCATGTAATGAAGTTCTCACTAAATCAATAACAAGGATACAGAATGCCTTAAAGTTAGTTGGGAAAAGAGCCACATTTTGAGAAGCTGATGGAGAATTGATTGTATTGACCTTTATCCACCATAGTTGCTGCAAATATAACATAAGAAGAAGTCTTTTTGTACCTTTTTGGCAGTATCTGTATGCAAATCCCTGGTATGATTTTCAAAAATTTCTACAAGAAACTACCTGAAGATTTAGCTTCTTTGGGTGCTAAACGTCAGTACTTCATGAATACAAAGACGGAAGTTAAAAAAAAAAGTCCGATAATTTATTCTCACAAAACAATTTACTCTATTCCATTTACATTTTTAAATGAGATGCTCTCTTCTGAATTTAATGTAGTAAGCCAGTTTAAACTCTTTAGAAACCTACCTGGGTATTATTTTCTTGTAATTTGGTGAAGTACAGGCAAAGCATTTGAGTAATGAAAAAGAGGCATTTTCTCCCCAATACTGCATTAAGTAAAAGCAAATCACCAACTTATAATCTTGTTTCCATGGGAACCTAAGTATAGAGCCAATTTGATACAAGGCATTTCTTCTGTTATACATATTTTCTCCCCTTTTGTAATATACTTTTGATTGCTGTCCAAAGGCTAAAGAGTAGTGCTGAGAACCAAATGATCATCTTTGCTCCTTTTTACCAGGTTAAGAGAGTTGAATAAGTAGCTAAAACAGAAAACAGCACAGCCTCTTCATAGCAGGACTGGAGGAAGGACTGGCCGGAAGAATGGACTTTGAAGGAAAGAAAAAAATGCCTTAATGAATCTGATTGCCTGACTTGAGATCTGGAGATTAAATCTGAACTCCTCAACTCCATCTTCATTATTTCCTAAGTTGTGTGCACAGCACACCTCTGCCTGGTGTATCCAGCATGCTGCCTGTTACAGGACAATGTTTTCCAGTCATTCAAATGACTTTTTTTTTTTCCTGGAACAGTTGTTCTCGAAGTGTTGTTACTGGACTAGCAATATCAGCAGCATCTAGGAAATATGTTAAAAATGCAAATTTTTGCACTCAACTTTAAATCTACAGAACCTGAGACTCAGGAGGGACCCAGAAGTATGTTTTAACAAGCCCTCTGTGTGGTTCTAATGCATGTTTATGGAATCACCAGTTACACACCTGCGTGACTTGTGGGGAGATGTGGACTTCGACTTGCAGATAAGTGACCCTCAGCATGCAGAGAAGAGTGGCTAGGATTCATGTCTCGTCTACAGCACCTGCCCTAAAAGAGATCCCTAAGGAAACTAAATATCCTGGGAATACTTAATATTTAATGCTAGAAGAAGGATGACGTGAAGCATGGTGTTATATGGGGTAGTGGATTAAGATTAAATAATTTTTCAAAAAGAAGTAGCAGCAACTATTTCTTATATCATATTGAACTTTCTCTTACAATGAAATTGGGTTAGAGACTACCCCAGACTCCAAATGGTAGCTAACTAAACAAATATATGGATACACAATATTTGAATTTAGACTTTTCAAGGTGCATGCTATACTATTTTCTATCTATCTGGAAACAGTCTCCTTTATTTGCATCTAAACCAGCATTTTATTTTTAGGAAAAAATTGTATCAGAATGCATTGCACCAAAAGCTCTTTTTGTAAATTATATCTTCAATAAGCTGCCTACCTTTCTAACCCTAGTCCTCTTGCCAGCTCTTGTTGCAACACCACAGTAGGTTAGATGCTCATTGCACAGGTGCCGAAAAGGGACTCTTGGGACCTCAAAGCCTCCTTCTAACGCTGACATTCTCTCATCATATGACAAACTGGGCTCCGAGAAGACACAGGGGTTATCATTCTCAACATTCACTCTGATCGTGAATGTCAAAAAGTAGAAGTATGGTAGCGTATGGAATGTTGGAAAGTAAAGCTGATCCTAGGATAAAATTGGAAATTGTACTAGGACTGAATCCTCACTCCAAGCATGTTTATCTCTTGCCTCTTTCTCTTTGCAGAGCATACAGAAAAAGATCTAATTATTTTAAGAGGCTTATACTTAGAGTCCAGTTTAATCAAATATCTGCTATATGCTGTAGCATGCTATATAGTATTACCTATGCACAACTTGCTTTTCCTTATTACTAGCAATGAGTGAATGCACTGAGTATTGTTTGGAAGTAAGGCCATGATACTTGGTAACTCCTATTATTGTTGTAGGGAATTGGGGCAAATACTCTGATGAGAACCCAAACAAGTTTTCTCCTGCCTCCATTTTGGAACAATTTATACCTTCTATGGCAATAGAGGATACAAAGGCATTGCAGTTATTTCGTCTAAAAAAAAATTATTGCATTTTTTCATGTAAGATATCTACATATTTGACCTGGGGGATGATAAGTAACATATACAAACCCCAAGTCTTTGCCAGGGACCTTGCAGCCCTGTCCTGTAGAATGAAAGTACCCCTAACCTCTTAAAGGAAGGATTTATCTTTTTATTTAAGACTTTGTTCTTCTCCTTTGAGCAACTGACAATAGAATTAAGACCTAGAGAAGCTCCGATATAAGTCAATCATATCCATTCTCTGTCCCCTCAACCTAGGGATGGGAAGAGAACACCTCCACCATTGGCTAGAGCTGACAGCTTAGACATTCCTTAAAGGTGCTTGGCTGACAGCTGTGGGCACCCTCTTCTTTCTACATTCCCAATAAAGTGGACAATACCAAGGAGAGCCTCAGGACCACGCAGACAACTGAAGTTTTCCATGTTCAGGCAAAGACCTGAAAATAATGCAGGTAATGCCTAACTACCGTTTGGGCACTGTATTTAACTGAGAGTTAATAAAACTGTCTAGCAGGTTTTTCTGTCTTGGTGTTTGACTAAAATGACCAAAGTGGGAGAGTCACATCTAATCCGGTCAAAATAATATTGGTTTCCTTCTCCTTTTTTTTCACTTTAAAAGGCATCACAGGCAGTGAAATGCAGCCCCTTGAACAGGTCAGTGTTCAATGATCTGCTGTTTACATAATACTTATCTCTAACCTTTCCCCATAATGATGTTCGAGGTTGGTCAAGGAGCAGGCAATCCTCAGTGAGGAAGTGTGACCAAGCAGCTCCTGTCACCATGCTGAGGACGACACTGGCACAGATCTGCTCCTGGTACCTGGAAAGTTAGCATGTCTCCAAAGGAACTCACAGCCCAGTTCTAAAAATGCCATGCTTTGCTAGAGGGGAATTAGTACTCTCAGAGTCATGTGTTAAGGAGAAAACTCTGGCTAACTTATGATATGTAAAGAGGAAATAACATACTTGTTTATGTGCTTAGCATTGTGCTGGAAGGGGGAGGACAAAATTTACTTTTATCTGTGCCTCTGGCCCTCCTGGGACCATATTCAGCACTTTCATATACAGTAATGCAATTAATCCTTAGAGCCATTCTCCCAATTTTACAGGTGAGAAAACTGAGGCCACAGAGTTTGTGCATATTGTCAGGTTTGTCTGAAGCACGCTAGGCTCTGCAAAGGATGAATAAAAGCATAAGGGGCAGTTTCTGTGTCACCAAGTAGGTGAGACAGATTGACAGGCATGAAATCATTAAATCCTAAGGTGTGTGGAAAGGATGGGGGGAGGGTTGATACTTTAGTAACAACTCAAAATGTGAACAGAGACGGAAATCAAGTGGGCTTTGCAGAGAAAGACCCTTCCCTTCCCCAGGTTACCAAACCAACATCAGGGTTCACTTACTCAGAATAAGATCATCTGGATTTTGTTTTACAAAAGACTGAAGCTTTGCAAAAGGCAGGACCAGCCTCTCTATGCTATCTGCTTATTTCTATACTGTTTCCCAAATAAAAATAACTCTACAGCATGAGAGTGATATGTTCAAAGACAAAGATATGTTCAAAGACAGCAATCCCTTCAGAGTAATCATGTGTATCATCTCCACACGTGCCTGGAGATCTTTATGGACAATCCTTTTAGTTGCTACTTTTAAAAACAGATGATGGAATGTAACATTTTCTAGCAAGGGAGAAAATGTATGGAAAACTTCTCATCTGGAAATAATACAGAGCAAGAAGCAACTTGAAACTCACAGACAGTGTGTGCATGAAGGAAACTTCCTGTGCCGGGGGTGATGCCATCATGCTTGGGCTCCCTTGTTTGTTAGTTCAGGATCACTTTTTGGATCGAACTCACAGCAGAACTTTGAATTACTCTGAGGTTTGGGAGCCAATGTGCATCAAGAGCTGACAGAGGCTAATCCTCCTTGTCTCTACTTACTACCGATCATTATACAGCGTTTATACCAATAATTGAGTTCAATTAGCCTGGGAGTGCTCCAGAAGCTGAACTCAAGTCCTGAGAAATAAACTCAAAGGTTTAGCTGGGCTTCCCTGACACCAGCTTCAGACAGTTACACAAACTTCTTTATTTCTGTTGCACTTCCAGAGGACTATGTTCAAACACAGCCAGTTGTTACTTTCCAATTGTTTTTAAATTGTTCGTTTTAGTCCAAAAACACATGGACAAATGTCAGAAGCCTGCTCTGACAGTTCTGTTTGTCTTTCAGGGCCTTATTATGGAGCTTCTTACTTCCAAAGCGTGTCTTCATCAAGGCCCAAGTTCACGCTAACGCCTTCTTGGAGTCACATTGATTTGATGAAATCTCTTTGCACAGAAGAATGTTTAAGGCTAAATATAGAAAGTAATCAACTAATAATTTTTGCCAAGTACCATGCACTATAAATATATCCATGTATATATATATAAATATATATATATATATAAATATATCCACATCACGGAGAAAAGGAGATATATATCCTTTTTTTTAACCTTTGATGTAAGATAAATTTGAATCACTAGTCCCTACTCTTACCTCCTCTCCATCTTCCATGGAAGGGACCATTTACCAAGCCTCATAATTCAGGCACACCCATCATTCCTGAACCATAGAAAGATTTAATACTCTTTGTGTCTAAAGTTTTAAACATGTACTCAAGCCCTTTGGCCCCCACAACTAAGAGGAAGTTTTGATACCTTTAAGATGAATAACTACAAAGAAGTCCTTGGACTATCTGTATCTAAATACTCTAATTTGAGTAGTGTCTAAATACTCTATTGAGAGTAGAATTGTCACTCCACTACTGTCCATGAAATAATATTCTCCACTGTACACTTCTCTGATTATCCACATCAAAGGAAATCGTAAAGATAAATAGCTGAAAACTAATGAATATCTCAAAGAGTAAGAAGTAGTGACAAGGAACCTAATATTTACTGAGCACCTACTATGTGGCAGCAGACATAGTACTGTATTTAAACCCATTTGATCTTCACAGCAAGTCTGTGAGGTCTAACTTTCTTCATTTTCAGACGAGGAGACAAAAATTGAGAAAAGACCAGTGATTAGTCAAAGGACAGACAATTAGTCGCAAAGTCTATATTCATATCCAAGTAGCATGACTGAAATATGCACTGTATCCATTCCACCACCTGCTTTTGAAGTTCACCAGGCCGGGGAATAATTATGGGTGACTTCTGGACATTCCCTCATAACTCCTGAAGACCTTCCTTCTTCCTCATCTTCCCCCCGCTCCTTTCTTTTCTGTGTCTTCCCCATCTAATCTCTTGTTTCTGTGCCTTATTGATTATCTGCTGCATTTCTCCTCGCCCCGCACTGTGCTCTCTCAGTGCTGAACCCAAATGGGTTATAGCAGCCAAGTTCCCCTTACCTCTAATTCAAGCATACATAATCAATTAAACAAAGCTCCTGTTTCTGAAAGCCCCTATTTCTGGATTTCACATTCTCAGGGGAGAAAATCCATTTGGTTCAGCTTGAGTCAGGTGCCCACCCCAGTTCAGTGAAACTTGGCTGGGATGGGGGAAGGGTAACTGGCTCAGCAAGGGCCAGGGAGCAGCTTCTCTGAAAAGGGGATACAGGCAGGCCAGACATAGGGATGGGCGTGCCTGCTTCCCTATTCCAATTCTGATACCGTGTGCTATGCTTTCCATTATGACCCAGTATCCTCTTTCTGGATACACGAAGCCCTGTGAGAGAGTCAGTCCACACAAAGCCTTGTGTTCCAATGCTTATAGCAACATTATTCACAAAGCCCCAAACTGAAACAACCCTAATGCCTGTTGACTTGTGAATGGATAGACAAATTGTGATATATTCATACTATGGAACACCACTCGGCAATAAAATGAATAAAATATTACTACACTCAACAACATGAGCGAATCTCAAAAACATTATGCTAAGTGAAAGACACCAAATGCAAAAAACTACACATTGCATGGTTCCACTCATATAGAATTCTAGAAATGGCAAAACCATAGTGACAGAAAAACAGATCAGTCATTGCCTGCAGCTGGTTAAGGGGGGGTAGGAGTGATGTTAGACAACAAACAAACATGAAACAACTTGTTGGGATGTTGGAACTATTTCATATCTTCATTGTGGTAGAGCTCACCTGACTGCACACAATTACCAAAATCCTTCAATCTGTGCATTAAAAATGATTATATGTTATTGTATGTAAGTTATAGGCCAATAAAGCTTTTTTAAAAAGCTAAGAGAAAGAAAGAAAAAAGAAAGAAAGAAAGAAAGAAAGAAAGAAAGAAAGAAAGAAAGAAAGAAAGAAAGAGAAAGAAAGAAGGAAAGAAAGGAAGGAAGGAAGGAAGGAAAGAAAGAAAGAAAGAAAGAAGGAAGGAAGGAAGGAAAGAAAGAAAGAAAGAAAGAAAGAAAGAAAGAAAGAAAGAAAGAAAGAAAAGAAAAGAAAGGAAGGAAGGAAGGGAAAGAAACGGATTGAAAGAGATAGAGTCATCTCCAAATTCTACATGCCATTTTTGAGCTGAGTCAGCATATATCAATTACTGCATTTAAATTCTCTATTATTACTACTAATAAAACCTTTATTAAGCAATTACCATATGGCAAAAGGTATGCTAAGTAGTTCCTTTATATGCATTACTGAATTGAAATCTCACAACAACCCTGCAGAGTAGGTGTTATTATCCCCATTTGAGATATTAAGAAGTGTTTGTTCAAATAAACTAAGTTTCTTGCCCAGCTAGTCTGTGGCAGGGCTGGGATTCAAATTCAGGTCTGTCTGATTCCCAAGGCTCTATTTCAGCAGCCATCCTTTGAGATTGAATCCAATATAAAAACCAGATATTTCCTCAAACCATGATCGTCATATTGGTTAAAGGAAAAAAATTCAGATAAAACACAGCGAAATTGAGTTTTTAAGGCAATAGCCATGTTTTCAGAAGCATGTGCTTTCTGGTACCCATTAAAGGGAATCCAAGGTAATTTTATAGTGCCTTCTTTTATGTAGAATATAACTGTACATATATACAGTTATATATATCATATATATATATATCTCACAAATGGTGTGATTTTCTGGTTCGTGTGTTGTGATGTTTATATGGGTAAGAATGTTAAAAAAAAAATTCTTTCAGAAACGTTTCAAATGAAAACTGAGTAATTCAGATCCACCAGAGCCCAACTGAGAAAGCACTGCAGAATGCTGGTCAGCTGTCACCTCAGCTGAGACAAACTTCGTAGATCATATACATGGAACTTAAAACACTTTATAGTGTGTCCTAGACTTGAGGGTACTGAGTCTATATGGTCAAAGTGAATTACAAAATCAAGACAATTATTGTGTAATGAAAAGGGAGGAGTTATCTCACCACTATCTATCAACAACAAATGAGTATTGAATGAGTTCCTCCATGAGCTGGGGCCATATATTATTTTGGAAAGAAAGTAGAATGAGGCATGGAACTCTTTCTAAGACATCTTGCT
The DNA here is from genome assembly GCF_963924675.1 of Phocoena phocoena. Classification (NCBI taxonomy): domain Eukaryota; kingdom Metazoa; phylum Chordata; class Mammalia; order Artiodactyla; family Phocoenidae; genus Phocoena; species Phocoena phocoena. The sequence continues at coordinate 15,770,735 of NC_089225.1, forward strand.
ATGTAATTTCCCAGGGGAAAAAAAGGGCATGAAATAGACACAATGAAATGATACACTTGCATGGCTTTGAACACAGCTACCATACTAGCTCATAATGGAGGGAGTCAGGGTGGGCTGGAAGACAGAGAAGAGACCATGAGAGAAAAGGCAGAGGGTGGCAGAAGTGTGCGGCAGTAGAGACAGCAGCCCACTTCTGCATCCCAGTTGAGTGACTTAACAGCTGTGTTAGGCCAGTCACTCCTCTGTGCCTCAGTTTCCTCATTTGTAAAATGGGGATGTAGAACTACCTTACAAGGTCAATATGAAAACTAACAGCACAATACATGACACGTGCTTAGAACAGTGGCTGGCACACTGCCAAGTCTCAATGCGTGTTAGCTATTCTGTTATTATATAGGTAGGAATTAAGATGAAATTTAAAAACTCAGTCAAATTTATGAAGGGAGAAGAAAACGATGGGGTGGGTGCTCTTGGGAAAAGCAGTAGTATCAGGAATGGCATGAAGATTATGAGGGACAATGGGGGAAAGGCCTTAAATGGGGGAGGAAACATACATTTCAAGTAGAGGAGGGGCAAGAAATTAAGGTGAGATCAAGCAGAATAAAACTGAGGAAGACCTTGAAATCTGGAAAGGAAAATTCAGATTACCCGAAGCAATAGTAAATCGGTTAGGTTCTTCAACAAGAAATGGCTCAAAAACCAGTCATGCTTAAAGAAAATTCATCTCACAGCAACATATGAGTTGTAAATAGGAAGTGACAAAGGAAAGGAGAATAAATAGAAGGCTACTGAATAATCCTGCATATTTCAGCAAAATTATAAATTTTAGGCCTGACCCAAGGAAGTCTGAAATCCAGACAATACACAGCAATCAAAGCAGTCCTAAATTATAGGAAGACTCTAACTACTTATTGTGACAATGGGGAGGGAACAGTACCTGAGTCTGCGACAAATGACAAAGAAAATAGAGGATTCACTTTACTACACTTAGTGAAAACATATCTATTTCAACCATCAAGATAAATTCTTCTTGTCATTCTTTTCCCCCTCATAGGCCTTCTAAAATATATTAGCGGTATTCTACGGTCCCCCAAAACTATATAAAAATAGAAACTGATGAATAATTGTTTTAAAAAAAAACCTTTCTAGCGTCTTATATTTCACGGTACGAAACTCTGACAATATCCAGCATAAAGGAAAATAAAAGGCTAGCCCAATTTATCTCAGCAAGGCTTACAATTGCCTGCAGCATTTTGAGACGGTTCCAATGAGAGTTCATGTTTCTGTGTGACGGTTTCAGTTGCCTTTATCCTACACCCACTTCCCTTCTTTTCCCACAGCCATGCTAATAAAACAATACATTATTTGAGCCTCCAGATCCTTCTACCCCTTTCAGGATACCTCTTTTTCTCAGACTCAGGGCATTTGCTCTATCTCAGTGTATCTCCGTGTGAGTCTCAGTTCAGTATTCTAAAACTCAAAAAGTGCCCCTCTGAGGTACAGTATGATATCAGTATCAAGGTATTGGAATTTCTCAAGATTTTAAAAGAAACCAAATGAATTATTATCATCTACAATCTATCAAAACTCCCAACCAGTTAACCCTGGTTTTAAAGTGCATAATTAGACATTAATGATCAAATTAAGCTACTTTTTTGCAGTCATGGTTAGGACAAGTCCCTCCCTATGTCAAAGAAAGCCACTGTCATGGGAGTACTTTTTTTTTTTAAGCCCCAAACAAATGTCACCAGATGTATTGAATTGTATACGTCCCTCCTTTTATAAAGTTGGGCAAGTCAAAAAGCCCTGAGAGCATCTGTGTGTGAGGAAGCATGTTACTGGTGATTTTCCAGAGTCATTGCAAAGAGTGTCTACGGCCAACGGCATCTTAAACAGAAGAGCAGTGCCAGTTAAATTCACTTCTGAAGCTCCTACACATCTATTTCTAGAGCCCTCTGTCGCCTTTATACTTCACACACACACATGCACACACTCACACACAAACATAAGCACCCTTTCCTGGTGTCTTTTGTCTATCCAAAGCTCCACACTTGTGACAAGGACCCTGGCTTGGCCTGTCCCATAGTGTTCCGAAATCCTAATGTTATTCTGTTTTCCTCTCTCTTAAGCAGAATTCACATTTCTGTACAATTTCAATTTGGAAAGAAATCATGCATTTAACAGTTTCAAAAATTCTCACTGAAGTATGAGTCACCATACGATGGGCTTAACCCTTTCAAGTATGTCTGAATTCTAGTAAAGGCTTCTATTAACCCGAATCACTTTCCACTTGGTAGAATGTGTGGCAGAGATATTTTGATTGGTGCATGTTCCTGGGTTTCTCCATGACAGCACCCACATGAGAAAAAAAGGGGGCAGTCGGTTGTTTTATGAAAGAAAACAACTCAAAATATAGGTTATTTAGCTAACTCGCTTGTTTAATTTAGTACGATGACAACTAGTTTATTACTTACCCATGGCTGCTTTGGAGCCTCCCTTTAGCTTTGCCGTAGCCTAAAACTGAATACATTTTAAAAATTTCTTAACAAAAGAAAGCACATGTCTACATACCAACACTTCTCTTTATATAATAGATATATTCCTAAATTGGTTTTATCTCTATCAATATTTCATAAATAGCAATCTACTTTAAATGCCTGAAAAATGCTTTTAAAGGAACGCTCTTGAGAACAGAACACACACACACACACACACACACACACACACACACACACTCATAAGGATTCACCAAAAAGTTTCATAGACTGTTGGTCTTACTTTTTTCTCATATCAATCATATCCTCACTTTAATGGTGTCTGACCAGATGGAAAGACACCTTCTTCATCAATTATTTCCCACTTTGCTTTAGGAGTGAATATGTGCTTCTCAGTCATATTTTATCATATGACACCTGAGCTACAGTTTCATGGGCATGAGAGTTACAAAATGAAATTGAACTGCTCTAGCACCAAAGCCATAAGCAAGATGACAGATATTGATTGTGCCCTAAGATGTAATGTAGGCACCTAATGGGGCGTAGTAATGTACAATGAATCATTAGAATATTATTTTAAATTTTCCATTCACCTGGGAGATTGCTAACGGGATATTTCACCTTCAGGTTGCTCCCCTGCTTCCCTAGACTAGGACAGCACTTGATCAAGGTCATTTAGAATATGGTGGATTTTTCGCAGCTTTGGCAAAATTAGTGATTATTTTCTAGGTTCCAGGAAGCAGATGTCCATATTACTGAGGATTAGGAATCTTTGAAAATTAAAAATATGTATACCCTTATTATTCAAAACACAAAGTTGGAGGATATACCTGCAAGAACTAGAAACTAATAATCACAACATGATACACCACAGCCTTTACTGAACATTCACCATTAGTCCTGGGGTAAGTGCTGCCCATGCATTATTTCCCTAGTGTTCACCATAACCCTCTGAAGGAAACGCTATCATTGTACTCCTTTTAAGGATGGAACAACTGAGGCAGATGGAGGTTAAAGAACTAGACTCAGATGGTCACAAAGTTAGTAAAGGGTAGAGCCAAGGTAAAAACACAGATTTTCCTAATATAGATGCAGACCGCCCCCACTCCTAACTACTATATAATCCTGTGAAAAGAAATGCTAGAAGACCTGAAGTCATTCATTAGAAAGTTAAATGACCGGTCATCTCTAACTACAGCTCTTTCTCTAAGCCAACCTCCTGGTCATAACTATGATATGCAGGAAAAATTGTTTCAATGCCCTTTCTGTGGCCCTCAGTTCCTAGGCATTCACTCTTGCCATCGGCTGCCCTTAGCCACTAATGGTATCCCATGGAAAACCCCATGCACCAGATGGATTCCTGCCTTGATATTCCTCCCAACCAAATTACTTATCCTGGGCTCCTTTCTCTTGGATAATCCAGAGACCAAACTGTTTTAGATTCACTGTTTTTGTTTCTAGTTCATTCAATCTATTTCCCTTTCTGTCTTTCCCTCACCCTTTATTCTTTCTGCTTTTCCTGGATCCTGGACGCCCATCAATATCCTACTTTGCTTTTGAGGCACGTGTTATCTGAATAAAGTTGTGAGGCAGGGTGGGCAGGTCTTAGTGTTTGGCGTTAGGCTGAGGAGGTCCAAATCTGGTTTCTGTATCAATTTAGCAGAGAATTGGGGCTCATCTAATCTGATATATTGGTATGATGCTTTCAATTAGCATTTTACCAGGGCTTTCAGGGACTTAACCCAAATAACTAAGTGGTGGGGAGTTGTGAAAATTGGCAGAGATAAATTTTTTTTTTTTTTTTTTGGCGGTACGTGGGCCTCTCACTGTTGTGGCCTCTCCCGTTGCAGAGCACAGGCTCCGGACACGCAGGCTCAGCAGCCATGGCTCACGGGCCCAGCCGCTCCGCGGCATGTGGGATCTTCCCAGACCGGGGCACGAACCCGCGTCCCCTGCATCGGCAGGCGGACTCTCAACCACTGCGCCACCAGGGAAGCCCAAATATTTTAATACCATGGAACTTCTGTTGCCATCATAGTTCATCATATGGGCAAGTGTATATTACACTCACCCAAAACGTGAGCCTGATTCAGCAATTTCTCCTAGGATTTGTACAATAGGGTAATTAAAAAGCTTACAAACTTCCATCAGTGTTCCTCATGAATCCTTTAATTCAGTCAATGGAGTCAACAAATATTGATTAAGTGCCTACTGTGTATCAGGTTTCGGTTAGCTTCTAGAAATTCAGCAATGACCAAGGCATAGTCTCTGCTCTCATCTCTCCATTTGGTGCAGAAACAGAATGACTTATGCCATAAGAGAAATTTTTAAAGTCCTCAAAAACTAGACGAGTGTGCCCTAACAGTCTCAAAAGTTTGGCAAAAAGGAAAAGAGCTAGAAATCTCTTTCCAGAGGGGGTGACAAGAGATGAGTCATAAATTCTGAGTGGGAGTTGGCTGTTCAGAGAATACAGGATTGTATGAACACCAACAGAAGTTTGACTGACAATAGAAAAGTTCCACAGAGAGCATTATTACACATTAGGCCTCATTTGAGGAAATTTATTTTGAATTATCAGGACAGGCACTGATCTGCAGGGTGACAAACTTTTATTCCATAAAGGCAGGGGGTGTCAGATCTATCCTCACTTCTCCCCCAGAACTCCTCTCTCTACCTTGTTTTATCTACTTAGAGCTTCAGCCTAATTGCCTAAAATGCTAAATATTGGGCATTTCTTTCAGGAACACACCCACACACACAAAAGTGCAGCCCATCGGCTTAGCCTGGAAGTCAGTCTCATAACCCAGCAACCTCCTCCCCCCTCCAAAAAAAAGTCTCTCCGAAAGCTTACTGTGCTACCGTTTTACTGGGGAGTGCCATCTCAAGGCAGCAAGAGTGAGGGAAATGGAGTGTAAGGGAAACAAATATAACACAGTGTGTTACTGAACTGGCCAGAATTTGTGTCAGGCTGTTTGTTCAGCCTTACAGGATACCTTCAGAGAGGCCACAGAAAGTTGTTGTAACTCTGGAGTCCACCCAGGGAGAGGAGGGGAGAAAATTTTATCTACATGTTCTAATAGCTCCTTATATCCCTTGCTCAAAGGGTGTTAACTCCTGCACTTCTGGGTGACACATGCACGGGGGCTGAGCCTGTGCCCTGGTGTCTCATGTCTCAACAGTAACAGCAGAGCCCCAAGGTGGGAGGTGAGAGGTAAAAGGCATGAGAAAAAGGTGGGCTACTGTTGGTCATACGCATTTGTGGCGGTAGAACCTTGACTTGAAGACTGCGAGAAGAGCCCAAGTACTTGATAGAACTACTCCAACCAGAAAGCAAGGTTAGAGTGAATTCCTGAAGCACTGAAGTTGAATTCAATACGCCCTCCATGACTGGGTGGGCATTTCCTTAGAACCAAGGTCACCCTGTGTGTTCATATCTTCCATCCTTTTATTCTGAGCTGTCCACTTGTTGGTTACCTGTACTCGTGACTCTCTGGTTTTGCCTTATTCTACATTACGGTAGATGAAGAAAGCTCAGTATTTCATTTGTTGTCAGACAGTACCTGGCCAGAATCCTACCCTCTATAGACTGGCTGACATTACTTAAAGCCTCTGAGCATGATTTTTTTTTTTTTCATTTGCAGTAAAGAGGTAATCCCATTTCCCTAACAAAAGCTGGTGGTATTATTAAGTGAGATGATATCTCTGAAGGACTAAACAAAACCTTTGAGCCATAATGGGGCAAGGGAGAGATTTGTTTTCTAATCATTTCCATCATCCTAGTTTATAGTTTACCACTCACCCGTTCTTAGACACTTTTATACATATGTCCATTCATGGTGAGAAAGGCTCCACATACTTCCTTCCATAAGGAGTACTTTGTAACAGTAAAACTTGGTAAAAAGATTTGTGCTGTCATTAACCTATCTCTAAGATCAACACCCACCCTTCCATACACTGCTTGGTGATGCTGAGGCTGGGAGTCAGCAAATATATCTCTCCTTTGCCAATCATTTCCTTGCCAGACTCTGTTAAGGGTACTAAGAGGCCAGAAGGCTGGAGGAGAAATAAGGGTCTTGCTTCTTCCAGTTTTGCTTATTGTTTCTGCAGGTGTCACTCCAACAATGGCCATTCTCTGTGACAGTGGCAGCTGGTTCCAGTTCTTCCCCTTCTTTAGGTCTTCCCAAGCCAGCCTCATTGGATCCCCTCAGAGACAGTGGAAATGGTGGCAAAGCATCTACTCAGAGGTCTAGGTCCCAATTCTGCAAAGTTCCTTCTTTCAGTTTCTGATTTAGTACCACCAGCTGGACAAAACCTCCTCCCTCCAAGCGACTGGATCCCAACATTATGGGTCCTTTCCTCCAGGCGTCTTGGTTCTAATAGCCCCAAACCTTCCCCTCCCCACCCTCTTGACCACAGAGATAGTAGTTGCTTCCTGCAGATATCAGTCCGGTAGAATTTCAGAGCTAAACTTTCAACACTTCTTTAACCAATTTCCTTATAATAAATCATCTTTGTTGAAATATCTGTATGGTTTCTATTTTCACTTACTGGGGTTTCTATTTTCACTTACTGATACAAGGGATATCAAGATCAGCCCTGCCCAAACAGGGGAAGCAGTTACTAAAGGACAACATGAATTTGTGAAAAGAGAAAAGATGAAAGGTGTGTGCATATCACATGCATACACATGCAGTTGGCATTTGCTTCTCAGCTAATACGGAAACCACCAAAATGGTGGCTCTATCTACTTCATCCAACAACCTTTAGTATATCTAGACACCCAAGATTCTTATCCACTGTTTATCCTCCAGCTGCCTATATATCAATTTTTTTGAGCTATCAGTTTATGGCTCCATCTTTTAATGACCTATCACTGTTGACATCCAACGCCAATACCTGAAGCTAAGTAGATTCTTCTGGTGTATTTTACAGAGAATAAAACCTCCCTTCACAGCTTTTTATAAAAGAACAGTCTCTGTCTTAGTTATCAAATTGTGATATGTCCAAATTCATTACTTTATGCTGGAGTTTTCTGAGAAATTAGTTTTTTATGGATGATATTTCCTGAGATGATGGGCAGTGCGTAAGGAAAAGAATGAGATAACAGAGAAAGATTACATGTATTAAAATGCTTACAAATGGTTTTCCAGAGCTAGAGCAATATTTGCAGAGTTCAATATTTGCTCCTTTCTGATATAAGAGAAAACTTTAATCAACTGGGTTGGCAAACACAAAGGTAGATAAGATGAGTTGAATGTCGTTGAATTCTTACAGGCACTCTTTAACGAGTTCTGAATTAATGGACCTGGAGCAAAATACTGACTCAGTGCCTGCTCAAATACCAACACCACAAAGGTATTATGCTGGTGGTGTGCTGTGGAGAGGGACACCTTTTATAGCAATAAAAATGTATAACAAAGATACCTGCACAATAGCCCCTGAATAATTTCACACATATATTTTTTAATATTTCTATAATTTCTACAGATAAAACTGAAAGTTTTTTTTAATGAGATGAATGACTTATTCCTCTCCCAAATTACCTGGTTACCATCTGAACAAGAGACACATGTTTTTTTAAAAACCTACAAAATTTCACAAAAGTTCTGATAGAAAACTTCTCTATACAAAACAGATCTTTTGGGCTTCCCTAGTGGCACAGTGGATGAGAGTCCTACTGCCAATGCAGGGGACACGGGTTCGTGTCCCCGTCTGGGAAGATCCCATATGCCGCGGAGCGGCTGGGCCCGTGAGTCATGGCCGCTGAGCCTGCGCGTCCAGAGCCTGTGCTCTGCGGCGGGAGAGGCCACAACAGTGAGAGGCCCACGTACCGCAAAAAAAAAACCAACAAAAAACCCCAGATCTTTTAATTATAAAACTAACTCTCTCTAGTGACCCCAGCACCACCTACCTGTGATTTACATGGGAAAGCCCAAAGAGAATGTTTACCTTGTCATGGCCCAAACCTTAGTCCACTCTGTCACTGGTACTGAACACTTTAGTGGACACCAGAACTACTCTTTGCTAAAATTATTCCTGATCTTTTACCTTACTCTTGCAGAGAATGCTGGCCAAATGGCACCAATAAATGTTGATTCAAGCAGAATATGGTTATCAGATTCAGCTTTCCCAAAAGTCATGTTTATTATGCCATTCCCTGTTGAGAAGCTTCAGCATTTTCCTATCAGCTGTCATCACAGAGCCAGGCACACTGGTGCTCGGTAGCCATGACAGAATTCCCTAATCCTTCTCGTAAGAATTTCTATACTAGAAACAAATGGCCTTGCTTATCCATTCCTGGTTTCTTTCTACTCTAGAAAATGTGTGACTATCTCCCATCCATAGGTGCCAAATGCATACTTGTTCCTCTTTTTCCATATGCTATTTCCTTTGCCTGGAATCACTTTCCAAATCTTTTATCTTTAACACCTAGTTCACATTAGTTCCATCTTTTTGGTGAAGCTTAGGAGCAATTCTTGACTCCTTATGTGCAGGGCCTTGCTATCAGCAGGCTTACACACATTAACCTATTTAATTTTCACAAAAACACTATGAAGAATATAATATTATTGTTCCCATTTTACAGATGAGGAAACTGGGGCACAGGAAGTTGAGAAACTTGCCCAGGATCAGACTGCACAGACCCAGGGTTTGAACCCAGGCAGTCTGGCTGCAAAGTTTAGCTCTTAATCACTATTTTTCATCGACAGATACTTGTCTTATTCCTGTCTACACTTATCTACCACCGCAGTAAATTCTCACAGCATACCTTCACTAAAATAGACCATTAAGTATTTAAGAAAATGAAATATCAGGTAGAAATATAAATGAAAATATTCTTTATATAACACCTATAGATGAGGAAACAGAGGCCCAGAAAAAGCATGTTACTCCCTAAAAATTCACCAAAATTTCACCAGAAGCCCAGTCTCCTAATTCAGAGCACTACATACCACGTGATTTTAACCATCTTCCATGGTGAAGTGGAAGGAAGTGTATTTACCTTTCTTCTCACTTGTAGAAAGTCTTCAATTTGTCCTCTGTATCTCTCCATGATTATATATCAGTGATATTCTAACCTTAATTCAAACTAAAATTGAAGAAGACCCATCACCTTTTTCTTTATCATCTTTTTCTTTATAATTCATTTCCCATGCTAAATTTTTCTGCAGTAATGACTGAATCCTCTAATCTTTTAAGGTCAGAATTACTAAGAATGTCTTCTGCTAGTTTACTGCATTCTGTTCCCCATTTTGATAAATCCTATTTTGTCTGATATGAGATTTTTTTAAAACTTGTCAGTGAGAGATTTGGGCAAGTCCACTGATCTTTATGGGCCTCAATTGGCTCTTACTGGTTCCCACGGACATTAAAGTAAGTCCCTCTCTTCCATCCCTGCCCATGCTATACCCGCTTCTGGGCAAACCACCATTCTGAATTCTGAGTCTTTCTTCTTTGAACTACTCTATCTCCTTCATTTTCCTTATACTCCAGCATCCCTCACTTCCCACTATCCTCTGCCCTTTCACTTTCTGCCCTCTGTCCCTTTCCTGGGTTCCACAGCAAAAGCTGACTTTCTCTAGTTACCTCAGCAATTTCAAGCAGGTTGACACGACACTGCATGGTTCCCTACCCTCCATGCAAGACCATTCTAGTCAATATGTGCTATTCCGCTTTCACCAGGTCTTTATTGTTTCCTCTTAGCTGCTGCGGCTGTTATCTCATGGATGGTTATGAAGCTTTTCCCAGGTGTGATGCTCTGCCTACAATAATAAGTGTATAATAGCAAAGCCCTCCTCCCATTTCCAACCCTCTCATTATTCACATGCCTCTCTCATTATTCACAAGCCAGAAAATATTCTGCCCCTCTCCATGCACTGAGCATCTCACATGGCACTCACCCCAGAGCACTTACACAGAAACCCACATTCAAAATAACAGCATCACCATCATCACATGCCAACACTTATTGAGCACCCATAATAGACCAATCACTCTGCCTCAGACATATAAATCATTCAATCCTTGCATCTCTATGTGATTTGTCTTACCACCATCCCCATTTTACTGCTGAAACACAGGCCTAGAGACCAAATGGCCTGGTAGAGATTAAATGACCTAGAAAGCAGGAGCTGTCCACTATTTCTCACATTGCCAGTGTGCTTATCTTAGCATCCACCAGAACCTAAGCTCTGGAAAACCAGGATCATGTATGTATTACTCATGTCTGTATCCCCAGGGCTTAGCATGGCATCTGGGCACACAGTAGATGCTCAATAAGGATCTGTTGAATAATGGTAGCATATTTCCAAAGAAGAGAAGCTATTTCTCCACCTCAGGTTGTAGCTTTAGTGGCTGTACGCTAACACAAAGCCACACCCAAGTGTGTTCAATGCTACAGCTGTGACTGTGTATGCTAGTAAGAGTATACAATTAGATATTATTAATATAATTAATTGTCTTTGGAAAGCAACCTATTTTTAGCTTATATTTAAGATAGCTTTTATTGAGTTTTATATGACAAAAGGAACATACTGAAACACAAAGTATTTGTTTCCAGGAGTTTCGGGAAATAATGAGCACGTGTATATAAACATCATTTACCTTATACCTTAAAATCAAAAGACATTTTCTTTTTTTTTTTTTGCGGTACGCAGGCCTCTCACTGTTGTGGCCTTTCCCGTTGCGGAGCACAGGCTCCGGACGCGCAGGCTCAGCGGCCATGGCTCACGGGCCCAGCCGCTCCGCGGCATGTGGGATCTTCCCGGACCGGGGCACGAACCCGTGTTCCCTGCATCGGCAGGCGGACTCTCAACCACTGCGCCACCAGGGAAGCCCCGAAAGGCATTTTCAATAGTAAATGATTCTGGTCGCATGGTTATTATTCTGCAGTTACCCATGTGGGTGTGTGTGTGCCTACCATTGTAGTGACTATTATGCAATTAAAAGAAAATAAAGGTATTTTGGTTAGTTGGTCCTTGATAAACTAACCTTAATGGTTCATTTTACAGCCCCCGATAGGGGCTTTTAACATTTCATAAATGTGGTTTAAAATGACAAATTAGCTTCGGGAATAAAATTACACAATACATCATTTTGTCAGAGTAAAGAATTTCTGATATGATAGCTCCTATGAAATAAAAGGGCCACCGAACAAATAATTTATTAATTAGATATGTAAAAATAATCTTTTGGATAAGAATGCACAAGCCAATCCATTGTAACAAATGTTCTCAACTTCTGTAACCAGGACAGAGATTAAAAATATATAACCCTATACAAAGCATGTGATAACTATTTATAAAGGAACATTAATTCTTCCTAATTCTTGATCAAAGGCTTATATTCATTCATTACTCTATTTTCCTGAGGCTTTTCAACTGCTTTCCAAGAAGACTAGTTACATTCAGAAAATGACAATTGAATTAAAGACGTCAGCATGCTCATCCGTTCTTAGAAAAATCCTTTTTGTCTCGCTAATACCCAATCTGAGAACATTAATTAAATCTATCTTCAAGGTGATCTAATTAAATTCTAGATTTAAATATCTGAAAGTTAATTCTTCCAGAGTTTACCTAACAATCTTTTGTCTGATGATGTATTTTTTTCTTCAGTGGGTAAAATCTTTTCAGCAAAATAGGTACAACTTTCCTAAGGAAATGCCATATTTGGTGTAGTAGGTCCTAGGTAGGTTGCCAATGGAAATGAACCACTTCTGCTAGCATGTAAGGAGAATGGTACTTCTTATGCTGCAGAAGAGATTTGTGTAACAAACTGAGGGTCAAGTTGGAATTTTAAACCTAGAAATAAAGGCGATATATTCTTTAAAGATTTAAAACAATGGAATCACCATGGATGTTGGTTTTTACACAAGGATATCCATTGCAGGTTTAATTACAACAATGAAAACGGTACCAAGTAAACGTTCACTATTCAAAGAACAGCGAAATAAATTACACAATATCTACACCTTGGAATAATATGAAGCCATTAATAATGATATTTTCAAAGAATATGTCATGAAGGAAAATTTTAAGTAAGAAAAATTTATTTGTGATTTTTCATTCTTTCGTTATATTCTCTATTTACCAAATTTTAAACAAGTTGGACTTTAAAAAATGTATGTCTTCTGGTCCTTAGAAAAAAGTTTTAAATAATTCTGAATGGAAATAGTTACATATGCAGGAGTCTATCGGGTATAATAGGTTTTCTTGGAAAGGCAAATTTCTTAAAATGCCTTAAAGTATACTTCATATAAATCAGATGTAAGAAACAGGACAAAACGCTGAGGTCTGAGCTCGCCAGGGCATAGTAGATACCTGAAAATAGCTTAGTATTTATGGGTCTGACAATGCTTGTTTTATATCAGGATTCTATCAATACTATATTTTCAAGCACTCACAGCTTGGCATAATTGATAATATCAAAATTAAAAACTTACAACTAAATATGTCTTCTGAACTCTCATCGATAAAATTCAGTTCAACTAATGTTTATTAAATACCCTCTCCCAGAATTTTTCTGAGTTCCACATTACCAGCCCATATTTGCATCATGGATTAACTAAGGCTCAGCGTTTTGAAATATTTTGCCTGAGATTGCAGTTTGAAAGGCAAAACAATGAATCAAACCTAGATTTTCAGGTTTCAAATCCAAGACTTTTTCCAATATTCTGTAGAGCTTTTTCCCCTCATTTCACTTCTCTTCTTCCCTTTTACTTCTCCATTTAGCCAAATTCTACCCATTCTTCAAGTCTTGGCTTCTCCACAGAGCTTTTCTTGGCTATGCCCAATTCACAGTCATGGTTTTCTGAACATCTGTCAAGTCTCCTCTAACTGACTACGGATCTGAAGCTCTTGGGGGCGTCTTCTCAAGGAAGCCTCCCTCAAGAGGTTTTTTTCTCCCTCTTCCCTCCCTCAAGCTTTTATTCTCTGCAAAGCTGGCAGTATAGTGGAAAGAGCCCTGTGCAGTTATGAAGGCAAGAAAGTATAGGGCAAAGCCCACAAACAGTAGGAAGCTCATTTTGCAAGAAACTTGTGAAGACAAGAGAGCAAGCTTGGAGAGCTTAACAAATGCAGAATGGGACCATGAGGGTAGGAGATTCTCTGAGCAAGAGGTTGAGAAATTAACCCTTTAGAAAGACACATGTCCTGAAATGCTATTGCTGCAATTCAGAAGGCATTCACTGATAATCTCTGGTGGAAAAGCCATGCTGACCTTACATTTTAAAAAGTCCTGGACCAGTAAATAGAGTATAATAATAACATTTATTGAGCTTTCACTATGTTCAGACATTTGTTAAGGGTTTTACATGCATTATTTCTTTCAATCCTGACATCAGGTGATTTTTACAATTGAGAGAAATAGGCTTTGAGTAGTTAACAAAACTTGCTCACGGACACAGCTAATAAATGCTAGAGCTTATTCAGAACCAGTGCTATGTGCCCTCTTAAGTGCCCATAAGCCTTCATATATTACTGCAGAGACTGCTGATTGAAAAATAATCATTTCTGTGTATAGTCTGAGGTGCTTTCACATCCAGGAGCTTGTCCAACCAACTTCATGTGCACTCAAATTCAGATACCTTGTTCTCAAACCAAGGTAGGGGGGAGAAAACAGTTCTCTTGCTAGGCCATTGGTTGAGTGAGAAGCTAAAATGTAATGTTCTTGAGAAGTGTGGTGATGAGATACAAGTTCATAAATAGGGGTTAGCTGTTTTCCACCACTCCTGGGAATTGATGCTACTATTGATGGTATCTGTGAAGAAAGTATTTAGTTTTCCCTTGAAGTATACGTGGTATTTTTTTTTTTAATCAAGATTCACAAGGGTTGGATGCCAGTATACCAGCTACAGCATATGCAGCCCTCTCTGCTCATCTGGATGTGATTGGGAAGCTTCTGTCATTTGCCTCCTGGGCCGTGGCTGTTAGACACAGCAGAACTTGGCCCATGTGCTATGCAGCTATTGGCAACTCCTCAGGGAGACTGTCTCAATGTTTAATATTGGTTGTACTCCTTCCTGGAGAGAAGAATGGGATGGATGTCTAAAAAATAAAGGTGTGGGAAAGAAAGATACAGCAGGAACATTATAAATACATCAGGGATCTGGGCATGGATGACATTTCACAAAGTCGCCTGAGTGGATTTGGACTTTGCTCAAACATTTAAAGCAGCTTCTGATCATGCTTTATTTTGAAAACAGATTCAAATAGGATGGAAATATTCACATGTAACCCAAAAAGTGTCTGAAGGAACAAATGTTCCAAATGTTCTCACTGGCAGAGGTCTTCAAAGAACCAAGAAAAATCTGGGACTGGGTTAATGTGTTAGATGATACAAAATTAGTTAGCATGATCAGTAAGTGTTTATTATCTTTCATCATGCTTTACCATCTGCTAAACCTGCCTTGACAAAGAGTATGAGACTATGGTTCCAAACATGGAGGTATATAGAGCTGGGACTGAACTTCAGAAAGGACTTGCTTATTGAAAGAATGTTGCAGAGGTTGATTTAGTCCTGGGGACACCACTAGGCTGCTGTTTTCCAAACTGTGTTCTGCAGAGCAGCGTCCACAAGAGATCCTTGGGCCAAATTAGTGTTCTATGGTTATATAAACTTAGAAAACACTATACACTATGTCCCCCTCCTTAGAGATTCACAATGCATATTAAAAGTTTATTAAGAGCTATGAAAATTCTATAAGTAAGAAAGGTGCTTGATTGCTTAATTGTGCCCTTATTCTTTTTTTTGTCTGTTTGTTTTTGGCCGCACTGCACGGCTTGCAGGGTCTTAGTTCCCTGACCAGGAATTGAACCTGGGCTCCGGCAGTGAAAGCACTGAGTCCTAACCACTGGACAACCAAGGAATTCCCCTAATTCGATATTTATCATTTGATCACGGGTCTCTCTTTCATACACTAATATTACTATTACTAGTGGTAGTAGTAATAAAAATGAATAACATTAACTGAGCACTTATTATATGGTAGGCATCATTTGGAAGTGAAATATATATATTAACTCATTTATTCCTCATGTCAGCCAAAATGTAATAGACATTGCCACTATCACCATTTTACAGACAAGGAAACAGAAGCACAGAGTGATTGACCTAAGACCACATAACAACTATGTGGTGGAGCCTGGCTTAAAATCCAGGTGGTCCAAACTCTGGCCAGTCACTTCACCACCAAGCCGAAGTTACTCAGGCAATGTCAACAAATGAGATACAGTTCAGCTGAGACATATTGATGGCTAAATTTGTAAAGTGTAAATAAAAATTTAAAGTCATATTTTCAACCATTCCAAAACTTGAATAGTTGAAATGAAGTCTGAATACCATTTGTATGTAACTTTCTGAATTCAGCAATCATTACATCAGCAAATGACTTTATGGGGATAACATGAAGCATCTTCCTTTTGAATCACCCCAACTGGTCTGTAATTTATTTATCAAGAAAAAGGTTCTTCTGTTTGCTAGTGTAGACAAATAATTTTCTGTTCTTTCTCTTTAATGGTTTACTTTCATGATTTCTCTACTAATCTAGAAGTTACATATGCTTGCCGTTGTTACCACTTTTTCTTATTAGATATTGATATTTAAAAGATAACTGATGTTAATTTTCTAGATTTCTAACTCAATTTATTTATATTTTATTATATTTTGACGTTTAAAATCAAAGAATCAGGAAATTTCATAATAATTATTGTTTGTTTAACAAATTTTTATTTCTAATAAAAATAATTGGACCTAACTAAAATTGATTTACTAAATAAACTGTAGACCTTGAACATTTAAAAGTCACATTTTATTTTTAAAAAGTTCTGAAAAAAAAAGTTCTGGAATTGAATAATGGTGATGGTAGTACAACACTGTGAATATACTTAATGCCACTGAATTATAAACTAAAAAATGGTTAAAATGGTAAAAAAAAATTTTTTTAATTTAAAAACCAAATGAATATTGAAAAGAAAAAAAGACATTTTATAGTTTAATTTTTTTCATTATTAAATTAAATTAAATATAATATTCCAGCAACCAGAAAATCAATTTTATGAGACTATAAAGATCCCCATTTCTCTAGAGAACTTTATACTTAAGTAGATTTAATATTTACTTGACATTTATTTTCTCAACAAAATGGAATGCTTTTTAATTAAAGCTGAAGTTATCAGATTTACAAGACAAACAAATAATTCACCGCAAAAGAAGATGACATGAATAATTAGGCAACATAGGATTTTCTCAAATTTCTATTAGTGTGCCTTTCTCTTCAGCATTTAAGACTCATTTGCATGGAAAGTTATTAAACAAATTGCCACAAACTGCACTGGTACCTAGTCACAAGACAGGAAAATATTTGAAATTTAAGTGTGTGCAAGAACAAAATATGAAACAAAGTTTTTCTGTACAGTTTTCTATAAAAACGTCTTTTCTTTTTTTTTTTTTTTTTTTTACAATAGTATTAGGTGGAGCTCAAGAAACTAGTTATAAGAGCACACCGTTATCACTAAATCCAAAGTACTTTTAAACTTTGGTTTCAAAAACTGACTTGCTTCAAAAACTTAAAAATAGAACTACCATATTATCCAGCGATCCCAAAGAAAATGAAATTAGTCTTCAAAGAGATTTCTTCACTCCCACATTCACTGCGGTATTATTTACAATAGCCAAAATATGGAAACAGTCTGAGCATTTTTCAACAGATAAATGTATAAAAAGATGTGGTTTATAAATACAATAGAGTATTATTTGATCATAAAAAAAGAAGGAAATCCTGCCATTTGTGACAACATGGGTGAAACTGGAGGACAACATGCTAAGTGAAATAAGCCAGACAGAGGAAGACAAATACTTTACAATCTCACTTATACCTGGAATCTAAAAATGCCAAACTCGTACAACCAGATGGGTTGCCAAGGGCTGGGGGGTTGAGGGGGTGAGAAAACAGCAAGATGTTGATCAAAGGGTACAAACTTTCAGCAATAAGATACATAAGTTCTGGGATCTAAAGTATAGCCTGGTAATTACAGGTAATAATACAGTATTGTGTACTTGAAATGTTCTAAGAAAGTAGATCTTGTGTTCTCACCATAAAAAAATTATAAAAAGGTAACTATGTGAGGTGGTGGATGTATTAATTAATTTGATTGTGGTAATCAGTTGATAATATATATCAAATCATAATGTGGTATACTTTTAAAATACCATATTGTACAACCTAAATACATTTTTAAAATACAATTTTTATTTTCAGTCATATTGCAATAAAGCTAGGGGAAAACGTGGCTTTACATCTCTCACATTTTTGAGCACTGGAATGAATTTAGCCAATTATTGCAAAAATCATGTAAAATTATATTATTTACTGACAAAATGTATGGATTCAAAACAACTCAACTTTGAAAAAGTGAGGTGGAGATGACTCATTAATGTTTAATCAGCACTTTATTGGGCTCCTGAAGGAGAATTATTAATACTAGTAGAACAATATCTGTGTGCTTAAAGAAAATCATCATCATTATTTTAAAATATTTGATATGGAAAAAATCAATAAAAATCCATATGCATGCATTATCACAAGTATTTTCAACATTACATTTTCACTTGAAAAAAAAGGACAAATTAAAGTCATAAGGACTAGAGAATTACAACTCCCTTGATGTATAATTTAAAGAAACTAAATTTTGGTCGATGGCAAGAAAACAATTGTAGTTAAATGGAGAAAAAAGTAATATGAACACTCCTGATATCTGATATCTACTTGTGATGATAAAGAATTGAAAGAGATCATAATTAAATTATCTTCCTCAAAAATCACTCGCAGCTATCTCAAACATAAATACCTCATATAAAGCATTACGTTTTTGGAAGGAAACCTATTAAAAATATTTAATACATTTTATGTGAATGTTTATACAAACTCAATATTTAATATTCTACCTAAAGCTTTGTATTTTATTTTTCTTACAATCTGAAAAATATGTAATTTTGTTTTAAATAAGACCTATCTGGATATTCCTCAATGTTATGAAAAACATTAGAATGTCGTATACAATGCTGTGTTCTATCCACATCACCACAAAAAAGAAATGTACTTTTGGAAACCTTGGCCTAGCCATTCTGATCTACCCAGGTTGGTAGCATCATCACCTCAGTTTCCAGAATTTTTTTAACGTGGATAGAAACCAACCTACTCATACCAAGATCCTGTTTCTTCCATGCCTAACCTGGTGGGTAAATGTGCCCCTAATGAATTTTCCAGGCCATTCAATGCCCTCTCAAACTGTATCAGACAGTATAAGCAACCTTTTCAATTTGGAGTGCCTTGTGTGAGTAGGGTGGGATGGGAAAGGAGGGTGTACCCTAGCCCCGACCGTTCTTTTGTACAAAACGGCATTTAACTCTCATCTCAGGGATATTTCCCATTTCTAACCCTAAGGTAGTCATGCTTTGCTTTGCTGGAAGACCAGATAATCTTGGGTTATCAGGATCAGCAAATCAGTCACGTATGTGGGATTTTGAGAGTCAAGTTTAGAAATGGGCAAGAACAACAATAATACAGCAATGGAGAAGCAAAGGAGGAAACTGGGAGGACAACTAGAGAAGGGAAGAAGGAAGAGAAAAGCCCAACATTCTAGAAAATAGGTAATAACAGCCACAACAAGGCAAGCTTCTTGGGATTCAAGTTAGAATTCCGATCCACATCAAGACCAGCTGTGCCTCTCGATACCCATCAAAGACCCTTCAAATTTACCACCTCACTCTACAGAGCTTTGCCTAATGAATCCCACCTCATTCCTCTATTTTCTCTACTCAGTTTACGCTATAAAAACAGTGATTTGTTTTGTTATGGATTTTCTTTAACCTCTGCAACCTTCCCTTCAAACAAAATCTTAGGAGGAGCTCAATGAATAAAACAGAAAAATCACATACTACTCTGTGCTGAAGCCAGTAAGGAGCTCCAGGAAACTCCTGTAATGAAAGCATTAGAATTTTTAGCTATGTTGTTTAACAATCAACCTATATTATGTTCCATTTTTATTCAAGTATTCTCTGTATACACATCAGTGTATACACATCAGTGTCTCTCAAACTCTAACTGTATGAATCACCTAGGGAACTTGTTGAAATACAGACTGATTCAAGAGGCCTGGAGTGGACCCAGATGGCCTATATTTCTAACAAGCTCCCAGATTGTGTTGCTGCTAGCTATTGGACCTTGGACCATAGGTGTCACAGCAAGTCCTGTGTCACTAGCTGTGGGCTAAACCCTGTAGCAGATAAAAGAAAGTATAAAGGTTTACTTCCTGCCATCAAAGATCTTAAAAATAAAAATGATCTCGGGCTTCCCTGGTGGCGCAGTGGTTGAGAGTCCGCCTGCCGATGCAGGGGACACGGGTTCGTGCCCTGGTCCGGGAGGATCCCACGTGCCGCGGAGCGGCTGGGCCCGTGAGCCATGGCCGCTGAGCCTGGGCGTCCGGAGCCTGTGCTCCGCAACGGGAGGGGCCACAGCAGTGAGAGGCCCGCGTACCGAAAAAAAAAAAAAAAAAAAAAATGATCTCTAGGAACGGATTATTGATCAAGAAAGCTTATTGCCTAACTAAATGTCTCCACTCAGAACGTGGCCGTGTCAGGGATGTCCTCAAGCTCTTGAGACCTCAGTTCCACCCCCCCACCCCGTGTTCAGGTTCATTTTGGTTCCATGACTCTAAAGGCAGTGATGTAAATGTAACTGCAAGTGCAGAGTGAGTTGAGGGACCCCAGGAGAGGCAGAGTAGTTGGGAACACCGCATGTTAAATCCAGGCTGTGAGCTGGGATTGGGCCTAGAGCAGGCTCATAACCCCTGCATGGCACTAATGGAGTCCGTGGTCTCCAATGTTGAAGTCACTCCCTTGAGTTCTGCAATGCCATGACCCTCACGGTATTTGCCCTGGATGAAAGGAATGAGAAAGAATATCCAGTCTGACAGCGTGACACAAACGACTCAGACACAAAAGTCCCCAGGGGCTAGGCAGCTAAAGTAAATGAATGACACTGTCCCCAGGCCAAAAGGGTCTAATATCCCAGGCGTGTGACAATATGAAGGTGCTGCTACTTGGCTCCAGACAATTTTGCAATACAGAAATACAGACGTGCCGACTACCCAGAGGTAGATACTCAGATTTTTCAGACAAAGTAGAAATCCCGATTTTTATGAGAATGTTTTTTAAAATACGGTGTGTGCTGGGTAACAGAGCCTGCATGAGGACCTCTAATTTATAACCTCCGGAAGAAGGACTGGATTTCATGTGCAGCCATGACGGCTTCCAAAGAAACCTAAGCTCCCCCAAGTGTGAGTATCCCCTTTTTTATAATAAAAAAGAAATTATTACACAGTAGCCTGCAATAATCTTAGCCCATGTTTTTTTCTTTTTCTTTTGAAAGTTCCTGCTCACCACGGTCCTTGTCGTTAATGACAGGCTGTAAGTACTTCAAGTATAGACTGTTCTGTTCTCTCAGAGGCTGCCTATTGTCTGAGAAGCACCTTAGGGCTTTATATGGTTACTGGTTAGCATCTTGTTCTTTTAGGGAAGAAAAAGTTCAATGATTTTGCTATTTATGAAGCCTTCATGGCACTTGTTTTAAAGTGGTAGCTGAATGTTGGGGTTATTGTATATTTCAAACATGTCCAAATGATAGCAGAAGAAAACATACTTAAACAGGTGTTCACGGAGGTCTCTCCTTTTTCACAGAAACAAACTTATCTTCTACCTCATCTTCTACTCTCCCATCAAATTCAACACTCTAAAGAACGGTTGAGAAAAAAACCAAGTAAACCAGTACTGGCCCAATCAAAGGGTCTCATTGTCTTCCAATTAAAGGTTTTTAGGGACTTCCCTGGTGGCGCCGTGGTTAAGAACCCACCTGCCAATGCAGGGGACACGGGTTCGAACCCTGGTCTGGGAAGATCCCACATACTGCGGAGCAACTAAGCCCGTGCACCACAACTACTGAAGCTGGTGCGCCTAGAGCCCATACTCCGCTACAAAAGAAGCCACCACAATGAGAAGCCTGCGCACCACAGTGAAGAGTAGCTCCCACTCGCAGCAGCTAGAGAAAGCCTGCATGCAGCAAAAACGACCCAACGCAGCCATAAATAAATAAATAAATACATGTATTTACTTAAAGAAAAAGATTTTTAGATTTAGACAAGGTCTGGTAACAACAAAATATTCAACCAACTTAGTTACCATTCAACTTAAATCATTTATCCAACTCGGGTCATATTCACTAAATAGCTGTATGAAAAAATGAAAAAAGTAGTATAATATATTGCTTGTTAAATTGACCCATAAGCACAATAATTTGTTTACCAAACTTGTTTTCACTGGCTAAGTTATCAGACTGAATGGAAAGAATCAACCTTACGGGGCCACAGATGTATAGCTGTGGGGTTTGCCCTCGCAAGGAGTAAACATGGTGACTGAAGTTATGAGATCCAGGATCCAGGGTACTAAACATGAGGTTTATTTTTCCAGGTCTTCAAACCAAAGTCAACAGCATGCTTTCTAGTAATCACAGAAAGTAAAAGATGTGCATTGGACAAAATAAAGCTGAACAGTCTCTGTTTCAAAGTCTTAAATGAGAAAGAAATAGTAATAAATAAGACTCCTACAAAAAAAAAATAGTTCACTAATATCACCCTAGGCTGTTTTGCACTCCTTTCGTGGCATCCAGTGCACCCCCCAACCTGTTTAGATATGACGGCAGATGCAAGCAAACCCAGCCAAATCTGCCAACCCCCGGCCCTAATCAGCAAAACTGCCCCACCAACCCTTACAGCTGTGAAATAATAAATGATTGTTTTAAGCCACGAAGTTTTGAGGCAGTTACTCAGCAATAGATTACTGATATGTTTGGCTTTCATAATTTTCATTTCTATCTAAGATGGAATTTGCAGAGCTTATAAATCATAAGAATCTATCTTTACTGTATTTTTCTAAGCAGATAAAAATAGATTCAGTTAAATCCATAGCTTATAGTGAAAGGCCTATTTTGAAAGCCTATTTTTTTAAGTAGCCTCCTTTAAGAAATGGGAAAAAAAAGTTATACAAACTGAATTAAGTAGCAGATTTGTGTTTAGGTCTTAGCAAGAAAAAGAGATATATTTGGAATTTTCTATAAACTACGATCCCCTCTGAACCTGCTGCATACTCATTAAACCAACATTGTTCTAGTTGTCAGCACTTATTTATCAATTATGCACAATAGCTGCGATGGATTTCAACAAGTGCTCAAGGTTTACTGTTTGGTTTCGTGTATTTTTCATCAGCACCCTCCTAAAGCATCCATTGTACATTATATATACATGCTCCATGCTTCCAGTGTCTTAGATTCAGCAGAGAAACACTGCCTCGAATAGGCCTTGAATGTGGTTCCAAGAAAGTTGGGTATGTAAGGAATTTGCTAACAAGTTTATTTGCTAAGGCATGTTACAACACTTCTACCATTTCCTTTTGCTTTATCAAAATGTGTTATATTTAAATCCTAAGAGTATTAGAAAAAAATATGTATTTACTATAAAATTCTATTTGTATATGACATGATAGATCTTTTTCTTTGTTGTTGTTTTTTTTTTTTGGTTGCGTTGGGTCTTCGTTGCTGCATGTGGGTCGTGGTGAGTGGGGGCTACTCTTTGTTGCGGTGTACAGGCTTCTCATTGCAGTGGCTTCTCTTGTTGCGGAGCACAGACTGTAGGCGCTCGGGTTTCAGTAGCTGTGGCACGCGGGCTCAGTAGTTGTGGCTCGCAGGCTCTAGAGCGCAGGCTCAGTAGTTGTGGCGCACGGGCTTAGTTGCTCTGCAGCATGTGGGATCTTCCCGGACCAGGGCTCAAACCCGGGTCTCTTGCATTGGCAGGCGGATTCTTAACCACCGCGCCACCAGGGAAGCCCCTACATGATAGATCGTTGTGATGTTCTAAGAAAGGGGTAGGCAAACTTTTTCTGTAAAGGGCCAAATAGAAAATATTTTAGACTTTGCTTGTCCTAAGGTTTCTGCCACGGCTCTCAACTCTATCATTGCATTGTGAAAGCAGCCATTGACAATCTGTAAATAAATGGGTGTGGCTGTGCTCCTATACAACTGTATTTTAAAAAATAGAAGACTAGACCATATTTGGCCTGCAGGCTATAGTTTGGGGGCCCCTGTTTAAGGGACTCACTATTACTTCAGTTTGTTATTTATTAAGTCACAAAGGATTACAGAGGGTTGAAAGAAGATTGTAAATGGTCTGTGAGGGTCCAGGTAAGGGACAGCACGAAACTACCCAGCCTGTTGATAAAATTAAAACCGGTCAATAGAGAATAGAAAGAAAGAGAAGAGGTAAGAAGTATGCAGAAAAAGCTTCAAAGCGGTCTCTCCCCTAAGATTATTCCTCTCTCCTACATCAAACACTCACTAGCTTTTGAACGTAAATTGGCATAGCCACTTTGCAAACTTGCTTTGCGATATCCTCTTAAGTGGGACATAGGCATACCCTATAGCTCAGTACTTACGCTCCTAGGTATGCAACCAACAGAAATACATACATAGGTTCACTAAAAGATATATACCACAACATTTAGAGTGATACTATTTTTTAATTAACTTTTAATTTTGAAGCAATTATAGATTCATATGTCGTTGTAAGAAATAACACAGAAAGATCCGATGTCCCCTTTACCCAGATTCTTGTGATGATAACATCTGGCAAAACTATAGAACAATATCATAACCAGTATGTTGACATTGTTTTAATCCACTAATCTTAGCTGGATTTCCCATTTTACTTGTACTTGAATGCGTGTGTGTGTGTGTGTGTGTGTATGTATGCGTGTGTGTGTATTTAGGTCTATGCAGTTTCAACACATTTGCTTCATGCATTCACACATTCAAAATACAGAATAGTCTCATCACCACAAGGATCCTTCGTGCTGCCCGCTTATCACCACCGTTTATCCTCTTTCCCCACTGCTAATCCCTAGAAGTGCTCAACTGTTCTCCATTTCCAAAATTTTGTCATTTAAAAAACGTTATGCAAATAGAATTATCCAGTATATATCCTTCAGAGATTGGCTTATATTATGAAGTATAATTCCCAGGAGATTCATCTAAGGTGTTGTATGTCCGTTTCTTTTGACTGTTTAGTAGTATTCCATGATACGGAGCTACCACCATTGTTAAACCATTCATTCATTGAAAAACATTGGGTTGAAGGGGGAAGGGGGAGAAGGATGAATTGGGAGATTGAGATTGACATATACACACTACTATATATAAAATATAAAGCTAATAAGAACCTACAGTATAGCACAGGGAACTCTACTCAATACTCTGTTATGACCTATATAGGAATAGAATCTTAAAAAAGAGTGGGTATCTGTATATGTATAACTGATTCAGTTTGCTGTACAGAAGAAACTAACACAATATTAAGTCAACTGTACTCCAAAAAAATTAATTTTAAAAAAAGAATTAAAAAAAGAAAGAAAAACATTGGGTTGTTTCCAGTTCAGGGTTATAATGGATACAGCTGCTAGAATTTTTGTGTATAAATTTTGTGTGAACATAAGCTGTGATTTCTCTGGGACAAAGGTCCAAGTGTCAATTGTGGGTCATAAGGTAGTTGTTTATTTTTTTAAGGAACTGGCAAAATGTCTTCCAGAGTGGCTGAACCTTTTAACGCTCCCACCAGCAACGTATGAATGATCCAGTTTCTCCACATCCTTACCACATTTGGTGTTGTCTCTATTTTTGTTTTAGGCATTCTGATAGATGTATGGGATACTTTATTGTGGTTTTAATAGGATGCAATGGTGAAATATTCCTCCAAAAGCTGCCAGTGTAATAGAAAGAAAAGAAAAATAAGTAGGCATGTTGTGTGGCTGACCTTATTTATTTAAGCCTTGTTTCTTTAGAGCAAACCAATGACTGCAAAGACCAAGAATCCAGGTCACAGAGAGGCTTGAATGCAAACACCACCCCCATTATCCTGGACTCTGGCTCCATCTGTGTCCCTGGGGATGCTCATCTTGAATGCTCTGCAGACTCCTTTCTCCCTCCACGGAACTGAGACTTTTCAAGCTGACCAGGCATCTTCAGGCCAAAGCAGTTAAACACACACACACACACACACACACACACAAACAGAAGTCCCTCACACTGTGCATGGCAAGTCCTTCAGGTGCTCCAAGCGACCACTCTTTCTGCTTACCTTCAAGAGTCAGAGTGTAGATGACCCTTCCCTTAGGGTCTGCAGCCCTTCTGGAGTACAACCCCTACCAAAACTCTCAGAGAGTTTCTGAGTCACTTCTCCCGCTGTTGGATGCCTAGGCAATGCCTTGTAAGTGGAGGGGAAATCTATTCAATACTTGAGCAGTTTTTCATTTTCTGTTTTTCTTCTACCAACACCGAAGTCGTATCCCAAATCAAAACATAGTATTTGCCTTTAGTCTTTCCCTTATCTTAGGGAGACCTTCCTCCTTTTGGAGGACTCATTCTCACTCCAAGTCAGAGGTCAGTACTGATTATCCCTCTCTCTCCTTCTCTTTTTTTAACTTGAAGTAAAATTGATTATCCCTCTCTTTTGAGGATTGAACCCGGTTAAGAGTTCTTCCAGTGTTGGCTAAAGCCCTTTGTTTACTTGGTTCCCGGAGCAAGGCTCTGTGGTGGGCAAGTGCCAACAAAATCTTGTTCCCATGCCTCCAGTTTCAGGCACTGTTAATTTCTCCAGTTATCATGATTGGATAAAGTGTTGATCTGGCCCTGAAGCAGGAGAGAGGCCAGTGTGGTTGCCCAAGGTTTTGTTGCCATAGTGGGTGAGAAAAGGGAACTGTCATTTTATGTTCCTCATTCTTTTTATTTTGGTTGCTACGCCATTAGCATAGGTTTTTAGTAGAAAATAATTATAAAATAGTGAAATTCACACAAAATCACACATCATCCTCAAACGTTTGCCTAGGCAAATGAATATATGTATGAGTATTCATTTGAATGTGTGTGTATATATATATATTCATGTGTCTGTGTGTGCATAATATATATTTTAACAACTAAACTTCAGTGTTAATTTTAAAACTACTTTTTTTTTAAAACAATGTATCATAACACCTTTCCATTTCAAAAAATAATAGAGCTACCATCAATTTAAGACTGTATTGTATCTATTGAATAGATTTACCATACGGTACCTAACAAGTCCTCTAATGTACAATATCTGGGGCTGTTCACGATTTTTCACTGCTATAAACAGCCCTACGTATTTTAACTACATTTCAGCGTTTCTCATACCAATTATCTTATCCATACCTCAACACTCCAACTTGCACCACTATCTCCTGTCACAAAGATATGGGAAATTTGTTTCTCCTCCAGATAAGTGCCAATTAGCAAACCCAGATGGCCTAGTCATAAAGATCAAACTCCTCCTTGACACCCTCCAGTGCCTTTTATCTAACACACCCAGCATTTCAAAGTCCTACCTTTTGTTTCAGTGGAGTTGAACTCAGGTGACACTGAGACCTCTCCTCTGTAACGGTAGTTATGACTGAATGAAATCTGACTTCCCCGCTTTTAACAAGTACCTGGCTTTGTTTCTTTCCACAATTCTGACTGATAGTGCTCTGACAAGTTTCAGCCCCTACCCATCCTGGCCTACAGTAGCAAATACGCTTTGCGACTTCTGCCTAACAGGATCCCTGCCTTCCTGATCGTTTGATCTGCAGTGCTCTACTTACTTGCCTGAACTTCCAATTACTCATCCTTCCTGGCCTTAAAATGTGCCCTCTCTTCTCATGGGCCTGGCGATAAATAGGCTGTGTGTGGAATCATTTAAACAAAGAGATACATAAGGTACTGAAATGGATAAGAACTTTAATTCTTATCTGCGAAAGGATAAGAATAAAATGATACAGGTTTTAACTGTATCATTTTACTCTTATCCTTTTTGGCATTCTATTTTAGTCTTGAGACACTATTCTTTTGTTTATATCCATCCACATCACATGCATCAACCACCAAATTTAAAACGGTCATACTGTTTATCCTCAAGAAAATCTCTCTCCATCCCTGTTTACTTCTATTGGTACTTGAAATTAAAATAATGAAAGGTTGTAGGTGTGAAGTTAGGTAGAAACTCTGAGGAGGTGGATGGTTCAATTTTGTCCCTAGCTCTACTTGATTATCCTTCTTACAGCACAGCAGTGCTGGAATTTCCTCTGGTCTAATCCTTTAACACCTTTTAGACTGCCTAGAGGAAAGAAACAGTCTCTTGACTTGGCCAGGAAAATGATCCAAATCTCTCAAATTTAAACTACTTCCCATTTTGACTTTACAGCATTTGCTCACTAACCAGGAGGGAAGGAGATAACAAAAGAATAGCTTTTACTGCCAGCATCATATTTTTCTTTCTCTTTGTTAAATAATAGTATTAAGGAAGCATTATTTATCAAGTCTTAATGATGTGCTATGTGCTGAAAAGAACATATAATTAGGCTGTGAAATAATGGTATAGATCTCAGAGGCTGCAAGTTAATCCAGAAGCTACTGCCCTTCTCCTTCTTCACTCTTATCCCCCTCCACATTTGACTAGTTGCTACCTATTTATTGAGAAGCTACTCAGTTCCTACAATGTGCAGGAACACAATGTCCCTACAGTAATGAGAGACCCAAACTGTTACACTATTACTGTAAAACAAAACGCCAACCAACGAAGGGCTTAAAATCTTCGTTTTAAGGAGATTGAAGGTGAGGGAGATTGAAGATGGCGCAAGAGTAAGACGTGGAGATCACCTTCCTCCCCACAGATACATCAGAAATACATCTACATGTGGAACAACTCCTATAGAACACCTACTGAACGCTGGCAGAAGACCTCAGACCTCCCTAAAGGCAAGAAACTCCCCACGTACCTGGGCAGGGGAAAAGAAAAAAGAATAAACAGAGACAAAAGAATAGGGACGGGACCTGCACCTGCGGGAGGGAGCTGTGAAGGAGGAAAGGTTTCCACACACTAGGAGCCCCTTTGCGGGCAGAGACTGCAGGTGATGGAGGGCGGAAGCTTCAGAGCCGCGGAGGAGAGCACAGCCACAGGGGTGCGGAGGGCAAAGCGGAGAGATTCCCGTACAGAGGATCGGTGCCGATCCGCACTCACCAGCCCGAGAGGCTTGTCTGCTCACCCGCCAGGGCGGGTGGGGCTGGGAGCTGAGGCTCGGGCTTCGGAGGCTGGATCACAGGGAGAGGACTGGGGTTGGCGGCGTGATCACAGCCTGGAGGGGGCTAGTGCACCATGGCTAGCCAGGAGGGAGTCCGGGAAAAAGTTTGGATCTGCCGAAGAGGCAAGAGAGTTTTTCTTCCCTCTTTGTTTTCTGGTGCACGAGGAGAGGGGATTCAGAGCGTCGCTTAAAGGAGCTCCAGAGACGGGCTGTGAGAGAGACAGGCAGGAGACGCTAAGGCTGCTGCTGCCGCCACCAAGAAGCCTGTGTGCGAGCACAGGTCACTCTCCACACCGCCCCTCCAGGGAGCCTGTGCAGCCCGCCACTGCCAGGGTGCCGGGATCCAGGGACAACTTCCCCGGGAGAACGCACGGCGAGCCTCAGGCTGGTGCAACATCACACTGGCCTCTGCAGCCGCAGGCTCGCCCCGCATCCATACCCCTCCCTCCCCCGCCCCCCCCCCCCGGCCTGAGTGAGCCAGAGCCCACGAATCAGCGGCTCCCTTAACCCCGTCCCGTCTGAGCGAAGAACAGACGCCCTCCAGCGACCTACACGCAGAGGTGGGGCCAAATCCAAAGCTGAACCCTGGGAGCTGTGAGAACAAAGAAGAGAAAGGGAAACTCCCAGCAGCCTCAGGAGCAGTGGATTAAATCTCCACAATCAACTTGATGTACCCTGCATCTGTGGAATCCCTGAATAGACAACGAATCATCCCAAATTGAGGAGGTGGACTTTGGGAGCAACAATATATATTTTTCCCCCTTTTTCTCTTCTTGTGAGTGTGTATGTGTATGCTTCTGTGTGTGCTTTCGTCTATATAACTTTGCTTTTATCATTTGCCCTAGGATTCTATCTGTCTTTTTTTTCGTATTTTTGGGTTTCATAGTATAGATTTTAGCACTTGTTATCATTGGTGGATTTATTTTTTGGTTTGGTTGCTCTCTTTCTTGCTTGCTTTCTTTTATTATTTTAAAAAAAATTTTAATAATTGTTTTTTATTTTAATAACTTTATTTTCTTTTACTTTATTTTATTTTATCTTCTTCTTTCTTTCTTTCTTTCTTTCTTTTTTTTCTCCCTTTATTCTGAGCTGTGTGCATTAGAGGCTCTTGGTGCTCCAGCCAGGCTTCAGGGCTGTGCATCTGAGGTGGGAGAGCCAAGTTCGGGACACTGGTCCACAGGAGACCTCCCAACTCCACGTAATATCAAACCGCGAAAATCTCCCAGAGATCTCCATCTCAACGCCAAGACCCAGCTCCACTCAGCGACCAGCAAGCTACAGTGCAGGACACCCTATGCCAAACAACTAGCAAGACAGGAACACAACCCCATCCATTAGCAGAGAGGTGCCTAAAATCATAACAACACAGATACAACGAAACACACCACCAGACATGGACCTGCCCACCAAAAAGACAAGATCCAGCCTCATCCACCAGAACACAGGCACTAGTCCCCTCCACCAGGAAGCCTACACAACCCACTGAACCAACCTTAGCTGCTGGGGACAGACACCAGAACACTGGGAACTACGAACCTGCAGCCTATCAAAAGGAGACCCCAAACACAGCAAGTTCAGCAAAATGAGAAAACAGAGAAACACACAGCAGATGAAGGAGCAAGGCAAGAACCCACCAGACCTAACAAATGAAGAGGAAATAGGTAGTCTACCTGAAAAAAATTTCAGAAGAATGATAGAAAAGATGATCCAAAATCTTGGAAATAGAATGGAGAAAATACAAGAAACGTTTAACAAGGACCTAGAAAAACTAAAGAGCAAAAATAGTGATGAACAACACAATAAATGAAATTAAAAATTCTCTAGAAAGAATCAATAGCAGAAAAACTGAGGCAGAAGGACGGATAAGTGACCTGGAAGATAAAATAGTGGAAATAACTACCATGGAGCAGAATAAAGAAAAAAGAATGAAAAGAATTGAGGACAGTCTCAGAGACCTCTGAGACAACATTAAATGCACCAACATTTGAATTATAGGGGTCCCAGAAGAAGAAGAGAAAAAGCAAGGGACTGAGAAAATACTTGAAGAGATTATAGTTGAAAACTTCCCTAATATGGGAAATAGTTAATCAAGTCCAGGAAACACAGAGAGTCCCCACAGAGGATAAATCCAAGGAGAAACATGCCAAGACACATGTTAATCAAACTATCAAAAATTAAATACAAAGAAAAAATATTAAAAGCAGCAAGGGAAAAATAACACACAAGGGAATCCCCATAAGGTTAACAGCTGATCTTTCAGCAGAAACTCTGCAAGCCAGAAGGGACTGGCAGGACATATTTAAAGTGATGAAGGAGAAAAACCTACAACCGAGATTACTCTACCCAGCAAGAATCTCATTCAGATTTGATGGAGAAATTAAAACCTTTACAGACAAGCAACAGCTAAGAGAATTCAGCACCACCAAACCAGCTTTACAACAAATGCTAAAGGAACTTTGCTAGGCAGGAAACACAAGAGAAGGAAAAGACCTACAATAACAAACCCAATTAAGAAATGATAATACGAACATAAATATCGATAATTACATTAAATATAGATGGATTAAAAGCTCCAACCAAAAGACACAGACTGGCTGAATGGATACAAAAACAAGACCCATATATACGCTGTCTACAAGAGATCAACCTCAGACCTAGGGACACACACAGACTGAAAGTGAGGGGATGGAAAAAGATATTCCATGCAAATGGAAATCAAAAGAAAGCTGGAGTAGCAATTCTCATATCAGACAAAATTGACTTTAAAAAAAGACTATTGGGCTTCCCTGGTGGCGCAGTGGTTGAGAGTCCGCCTGCCAATGCAGGGGACACGGGTTCGTGCCCCGGTCCAGGACGATCCCACATGCCGCGGAGCGGCTGGGCCCGTGAGCCATGGCCGCTGAGCCTGCGCATCCGGAGCCTGTGCTCTGCAACGGGAGAGGCCACAACAGTGAGAGGCCCACGTAACGCAAAAAAAAAAAAAAAAAATTCCCTGGAACAGAGCTTCATTAATGACCTTCTTCCTGCACTGCTGCAACAGGACAATGCTTTTGATGTTTCCGTGCTATTGTTAGTTCAGCGTGGTTGGGGCAGTTTATTCTGACTGGCCAATTAACTCAGGCGCATGTATTGAAGGGAGGGTCAGGGGAGGAACCCCCTCTTACGCGCTTGTAAAAACGACAAAGGGAAACGATACATGCTTGCCCACATCACTTCCTGGTGCCTGTTTGGCCTTGTTAGTTTTCAGATTCTTCACCCTGGTTTGTTTCTGTCTTATGACCATGATGACTCCTCTTTCTTTTATATCCTTCTAGGTAAAGCTATGTTTGGCAGAAAGGACCTCTGCTTTGTGAATGTAACTTGCATTGTTATTTGCATTGTTGTTCATGTGACTGTTTCCAAGAACACTCTGGAAATGTCAGCAGACTGTTCAACTTCCCATTCAACCATTTGGCCATCTGAAAAATACAGAAAGCCTCTATCTTTCACACTCCTAGCTAAAAATTAAACAAGTCAGAAGATAAAATCTAAGCACAAAAATACTGTGTTGATTTCTATTTGAGGTTGAAGTCCTCCCTTGTTTAATAAATATTCAGGATTCTGAATATTTAGTGCACTTGAACTGTGTTTTGCACTCTTGATTTCAACTCTGTACCAATCCTACATTTATCATGGCTTATGACCAAGATACCTTGAGATGATAAAATCAAACAATAACAGCTTCAGGAATTTCTCAGAGAAAAGGTCCCTACCATCAGTAAACTTTTTCATCTCTAATGAGGAGTCAAAGGAGTCTCTCTTTCCACTGACTGTAAGCTATCGCTACCTCTATCATGGGAACACAGATATGGTTTTTAAGTCTCTTTCTCTTGCTGTCTCTCTCAACTTCTGCATTATTGAAAAGTACATCTCCATTTATCTTCTTCTTTTCTATTCTCTTTCATGTCTTTGGTGTCAACTGAATTGGACACTAGAAACAGCACTTAATCATGGGAAGATTAGCGTTCAAAAATCTACAAGTCATGAAGTGAAATCGAATATTTCAAGTACTTAATTCCATTAATTTTTCAAGTGCTTCCATAGTGTCCAGAAATGACTCCTCCTGAAATCCTAACAAAATTATTTTCCAAGTTCTATATTTTCCTCTGGATAACTCCCCCTTTCCATTGCATCAGTATTCAGAATATATTTTAAAGTTTTCATTGAATATTACTGTTTTCTTTTTTATTTAATTACTAGAATTACAAGAGTTCTGTTTTCTACACATTTTCATGGCAAACGTACACTATTTCAGATACATTAAGGCTAAACAGTCTTTTGTGGACAATCCTCAGGGGAAACATAACTGCCAGTTGTAACTCTTTCTGCAAGGAAATGAATTCTGAGTTCCAACAACTGATTTACAAATGAACATTTGGAAAGCTATACATTTGTAAGTGGCAGACTTCTTTTAACCTATATTTTCTGCATTCTAAGCCATAATCTTGACAAAGTCATCCAACAGAATGATCCTAGAAAAAGTTTTTTCAGATGGACAAGATGTGGTTGGCAATCTGTTAGCTGGTTCCTGAACAATTTCACTAAGGAAGAGCTGAACGTTTCATTACTTATTTTGAACTCTAACTCACTCAGAAGGGCAGACCTAGAGAATACGGTATCAAGTCTATCCTGGCCACAAGGCTTTGACCTTAGAAAAGTAACTGAGCCTTCTAGTTTTCTCATCTATGTCATGCGAAAAAGCACCTGATGGAATGTAGTAACAATCTGATTGTTATAATTAGAGAGTATATAGAATCCCTAATAGCACCCTAAATTTAAAATAAATGGCTACAAATGGAGCTTTATTAATGATTCAAAGCATTGACTAGAATCAGAAAGACTCAGGAGGAAAATCAAATTGATTAAACAAAAAACAAGCTATAGTATCTAGGTAGCACTGTAAAAGGTATAATGGGGATATTCAAGCTGGAGGAAAGACAGGTTAGTGTAGCCTAAAGATTCTAAGTCTCGATGGCAAACGAACAATACGAACCAGCTGTGAATGGCAGATATACTTTGTCCCTCACCATATTTTAAAAAGTGAATTAGTTGTCAACATTTAGAAACAGAAAATTTTGCACAGGAATCCAGGTTTTCAGATTCTCTTGAAAAACGTGCGCTCATATTTCTGCATGGTGGTAATCAGATGGAGTTGAATAGCAGTTGTCTTTTTAATATGGTCTGTGAGGCCTCCATTTCACCATATTCTCCATCCAGGTGACTTCAATGATTCACCTGCTGGCCCCCTATGCCAATGAGTTTGCAATTCTTGTTTTGGATAATGTGTTAAAAAAGATATCCCCCTAAAGAGTCTTTCACTACTATTTTCATGATAACTTTTAAAACTGTCTACTTATTTTAAACTTTTTGATAAACTATTTGATATCTCAAGAAATCAACAGTCTGATGGACATCTATCAGCATAGGACTCCAAACTAGGGACTATAGTGTTATTTTTCAAAATGGGTAGACAACTGTTTAAAAAATCTATGTTTTGTATAATAAAAATAATAATGGTTCACATCTACTAGTGCTTAGGGAAAAGGCCTATTCTAAGCTTGTTATCTACATTAATTTATTTATCCTTCAAAACTACCTTTTGATATAGGTACTAGATTTTTTTTGCACAGAAGGAAACTTGGGTAATAGCTCAGGAAGTTAAAGCCCAAGGTCACACAGCTGGGAAATGACTCAAGTCAAGACTCAAACCCGGCAGTCTGTCTCTAAGACCAGTGTTCATAACTATCATGCAATACAGACCTTTCAGTATGGTCCATCCTCTCCCTGACAATTTGGAAAACTGTGTGTATATTTATATGTGTGTATATATATAATATACATACATATTTATATATATTTATAAATGTGCGTACAAACATATCTATGAACAGACATACATAAACATACTCATATATACATAATATATACACATATAAATATGAATGAATGAACCATATATGTATGAGTATACTATTATTTTCTGTTGACAAAATACAGTCAATATTACATTCCTTTAATTATTTTGGTTTTATAGAATGCTTTGATATATTTCTTGGCTAATCTCAAATACAATCTCCTCCAAATAAATCTTAGGATAGGTTTGTCAGGTCCATAAGAATTCATACTGGGATTTTTATTATTACATTAAATTTATAGATTAATTTTGGGTGAATTATCATCTTAATATTAATTCTTCCTAACCAATCATAGAACAGGCTGATTGAGAAGATCTTTATGTAGTCGAATTGACAGGGCTTGGTGATAGATTGGAAATGAGAGATGGAGAAAGGAGAGCTTGAAGATGTTTGTTTTCTAAGATACTCCCCTGACCTGTTCAAGAACTGTGATCTAGATATTAGGAAGACCAACAGCAGCCATTTGCTGGAAGTAAGAAAATCTTCTTCTCAAAAAGATGAGCCATTTGCAGTGTAGAAAGGAATAGAAAAGGTCCTCAAAGTTGCATGTCCTGATTTGTAATAAGAATGGTGGATGAAAATTAGTAATAGGGAGGAGTTCCACTAGGGTGAACCAGGAGAGGCTCAAAGAAAATGTGGCACACAGGAGAAGAAAAAAAAAAAGTGTGAACTAACACTTAGTGCTTACCCTGCGCCAGGCCCTGTTCTTTACATATTTTCTTCCAAGAGCACCTTAAGACAGGTGAGTGATATTGTCTAAGTTTCATAGATGAGAAAGCCAAAGTTCAGAAAAGTTAACTTTGACAATTTCACACAACCAGAAAATGTGAAGAGCAGAATTTGAACCAAGGTCCCTGAGTGAATTCCCATGGTTGTTGTACCCTATAGAGAAGGTAATAGGTTTCCTCCAGTCCCAGGCCTTCTCTCCTGGTTTCTCAATGATTCGAGGTGCCCTGTATAGCAGCTTTGTCAGACACAGCTGTAATCGTATGCAGAATTGGAAAAACTAAGATTACAAGTTAAACCACTCAATACACAGCAGTTCTTTCAGATATAATATGCAATTATGCAGAGCAGCAGAAACTAATGTAATGTACTCTGAAAATAATGTGAGCAGTTCCACATAGTAGAGGATATAGCTGTGGATAAAAAGAGTATAAAAGTAAATTTTTTTTTAATTTTATTTTTGGCTGCATTGGGTCTTTGTTGCTGTGCGCGGGCTTTCTCTAGTTGCGACGAGCGGGGGATACTCTTCGTTGTGGTGCACAGGCTTCTCATTGCGGTGGCTTCTCTTTTTGCGGAGCACGGGCTCTAAGCACGTGGGCTTCAGTAGTTGTGGCTCACAGGCTCTAGAGCTCAGGCTCAGTAGTTGTGGCACATGGGCTTAGCTGCTCCACGGCACGTGGGATCTTCCCAGACCAAGGCTCGAACCCGTGTCCCCTGCCTTGGCAGATTCTCAACCACTGCGCCATCAGGGAATCCCAAAAGTAAAATTTTTAAATTAAAAAAAGTTACTTTTGCTCTGAGAAGGACACAGGTAAAGACTGAAAAGACAAGCCACAGATTGTGAGTAAATACTTGCAAATCACATATCTAATAAAAGACTTACATCTAATACATGAAAAAATATAGTTATTAAATCTCAACAACAAGAAAACAACCAACCCAATTAAAAATGGGCAAAAAAACTGAACAGACACTTCACCAAAGAAGATATACAGATGACAAATAAGTATATGGAAAGGTCCTCAATAGCATTTGTCATTAGGGAGTTGCACATAAAGCAACAATATGTCACTACATTCCTGCTAGAATGGCTAAAATCTAAAAAACTAACAATACCAACACTGCTGGTAGAGCATTCTCATTCCTTACTGGTCAGAATGTAAAACAGTATAGACACTTTGGAAGGCAGTTTTTCAGTTTCTTATAAAGCCAAATACAGACTTACCATAAGTCCTACCAGTTGCACTCCTAGGTATTCACCCAACTTATTTAATTTATATCCACACAAAAGTCTTCACGTGAATGCTTATGGTAGCTTTATTCAAAGTCACCAAAAACTAGAAGCAACCAAGATGTTCTCCAAAAGATGAATGGATAGACATACTGTGATACATCCACAGAGAATACTATTCAGCAACAAAATGGAATGAGCTAGTAATCCATGCTACAATATGGATGATTTTAAGTGCATCTTACTAAGTGACAGAAGCCTATTTGAGAAGGCTACATACTCTGTGATTCCATTCCTATGACATTCTGGAAAAGGCAAAAGTGTAGAGACAAAAAATGATCAGAGATTGCAAGGGGTTGGAGAGGAACACCATTGACCAGGTGAAGCACAGGAGATTTTTAACGGTGGTAAAAATATTTTGCATGGCACTGTAGTGGCAGATATATGATGCTATGGATTTGTTGAAATGGACAGAACTTTACAGAACAAAGAGTTAATGTATGCAAATTTTAAAAAAATTACTAGTAGGTTAGGGGATCCCAGGATGGAGTGCGTACTTTGACAAAAGAATCAACTGTATTATAAAAGTATGACGTAACCTCACTGAAGAGTGTGGGTTAAAAAGGAGTCAACATAAGTAACTTTGGAAATGACTGGAAAGTATACGATTAGAGAAAGAAAACAATCATGTATAAGCACTGTACCCTCATTGGTAAAGCTGTTTCTCCAAAGGGATGCAAGTTAACAATTCTGAAACCACTGTACATGTAAACCTGGGGGAAAAAAGAAGGTAAATGAATGACCAGTGGTGGAAGTCAGATTTCTCACTGTTGGAGTGAAAAGTTCCAGAGAAGCAAAGCGTTCTAGAATTATCCACATGGTACAGTATTAGAGATGGAAATAGCTGTATGAACTCACATTTAAATACTTAATATACATACATATAAATAGACATAGAAATAATTATAGATATGCATACATGCATGGGTTAGCATACCACATATATTTTCTAGCTCTGTCTGCTGAGAGGGCCTAGAAGCAACAACACCTCAGTCATAATGAGCACATTCAGCACCCAGATCTTGGTTTCTACTACTATTCTCAAATAAAAGGAACCAGGGGTGCCTGGAGAATTGGCTCATTCTAGGGTTAGAGCATGGGATATACAAGATCAGCCTGAAGCATCTTGTAGTGTCAGAAAGTAAGGAAATGATCAAGAAGTAAAAGGTGATGAGGGCATGTCAAAGGGACACAGGAGCTAACCTGGGCTCCCAATGGCCAAAACTAAAGCAATTTGAGCAATAAAATAATGTAGTGTTGTATTATAATCCAAATATAAAATAAATATCCATGAGTTCATATGGATAAAAATAAATGATTGAATAATAAGTAAACAGGGAAAGAGAGACAAATCTCTGAACAAAAGAACTTCAAGTAATTGACATAGATACCTCCCCCTCAGGGAGATGGAGTGTAATTACCTATCTCTTAAGTGGAGGCTGTGTGTAACTTGTGGCCAAGAGCAAGGTAGGGGAGGGGGGAAGAGGACAGCGCATTTTCACAATGAAGAAATCTGAAGCACTACCTTAGCCAGGTCATCAAAGTTAACATCACCAATAAGAAGTCATGTTGATAGCATATACCCTAGGTTGCCAGAACTGAATAGAAAATCACCCCCAAAACCAATTAACCCCACTGTAACTAAGAGAAAAACATCAGACATATCCAACTTGAGGAACATTCTACAAAATAACGGACTCCTCAAAACTGCCAGAGTCGTCAAAAACAAGGAGAGCTTGAAAAACTGTCAGACCAGAAGAGAAGACATATGACTAAATGTTACACGGTATGAAGAATGAGGTCCTGGGACAGAAAAAAGGACATCAGGGAAAAACTAATGAAATAGAATAAAGTACAGAGTTTAGTTAACAGTAACATACTGACATTGGTTCCTTAGTTGTGACAAATGTATCACAGTGATGTAAAATGTTAACAAGAAGGGAAACTGGATTGGGGTATATGGAAACTCCCCGTACTATCTCTGCAACTTGTCTGCAAATATAAAACTACTGTATAATGAAAATGAATTTTAAAAAGAGGAAAATTGCCTTGTAGTGCAGGATAACATTCTGTTCTAATAAAGCTCCACAAGTGTTTGCGTTGATCATCCGGCTCCAGCCTCCTCCTGACATCAGCAGAGTCTGTTCCGGTTATTTCTCAAGTGATGAATTTGGATGAATATCACATTGCTTGTCCCTTTCCATCATGAGGAGGACCTCTGTGTCTTACCCGGTCCAGGTCTCATCATCTCCTCACCAGCCTCCAGCCTCCACACAGCTCTCACCTCCCTCTGTCTTTCCTTCCTCTTGTTTCTTTCCCCCTTTCCAATCTTCTTATATCTAAAGGTTGAAGCCATATTCTATCATATTCAATATATACCAGGTACCTCCTGATGTAGTTTCTAATCCTCTAACTTAAGAGATGAGGAAACTGCATCTCAGAATCTTTACCTTGCCCAAGTGTAGACCTGACCAAAATGAAAAGCCAGCGTTTGTCTTCCCATGCACAGGCCCCCTGCACCAGCAGGGCATCACTGTGTCTTTCCTAAAGCATTCTAGATTTTCTTTCTTCGAGCATGTAATGCAACATGAAAAAGATCTGTACGACCTGATTTAAAGGAACCTGATTATTAATGGGAGTGAGGGAGCATAAGGGAGAGGGGAGCTAGTGAAGGGAAGCAAGGAATCAAATGCTAAGTAAACGATGATGAAAAGTGTTCTCTCCTGGTGAATCAATGGGACAAGGAGAGATCTGTACGCCTGACACTTCTCACCATCTTCTCCCTCCTACATAAATGGCTCAAAAGGAGAGCTTTCTGTGCTCTGCTCACTCAGCAAACCCCATGGGCACTGAAGGTGCCTGCCACCAGCCGATCCTTAAAAGAAGGATTGAGGCGTGTACATTAAGAGTCCTTGCTTTGCAGGGTGTGCCAATCAGGGGAGAACACACACCCCGTAACTTCGCCAGAGCTCACCTGCTGAAAATCCTAAGAAACCCAAGTGCTAAATGAAAACTCATTCAGATGCAGCTTTAAATCGATGCGTTTAAAGAGACTGAATAAACTCTTTATGTTAGTTACAATCTGGCATGAGCTTTTAATATTAACTATTATATATTTTATAGACTGTATTTGTTGCCAGACACTAAAACAAACATTAAGATGCTTTTGCCTCAACTGGTATTCTGAATGCTTCCAAAACAGTGGTATAAAAAGCCACACAAAACACATCATAATCATGGAAACCATCAGCATTAAGCTCACATTTTCCATGAAAGTGGTACTACATCATCTACAAACAATCATATCTCAATTACTTACTCTGTTAGCGAGTATTTCATCAAAAACTCTCATTTAATTGATGTGAGGATACATTTTGTTTGGGGAGAAACATAATTTCTAATTTGGATTAATTAAAGGAATAGGCATTCTGAATTAATGAAAGACTGATGTCTACTGAAAAATACGCAGTTTTGTTAGTTTCATACACAGAGAGTAACACAAACTAAGCTACCAAACTGACATTAGGGCAAGAAGGACCTAAAAGAGAATTGGTCTTTAGTGAACAGATAAGAGTAATGCTAAGAGGATACATACTTTCCATAATATGGAGAGCTTGAAAAAGTCTTTTATATAAGTAGTTTAAATGTACACTCTGTGTTATCCTGTTTACATTTTGAATTATCCCAGCAGTTATTTTCTTTTTAACTATGCAGTTATAATAGGTGCATCTAAATCATTATATATTCAGAATTACTGCAGTTCAGACAAGTGAGCTTCTTTTGTAGTGAGGGAACGGTTTAATTATTGGGTTGATGAAAAAGTTCATCTGGGTTTTTCGTTAAGATGTTAGGGAAAAACCCGAACGAACTTTTTGGTCGAACCAATAACTCTAGATATATCAACTAATCTTAAATTATATGCAAAATGTCTACAGATTGTAAACAATCAGTAGTATACCAAAATATAAGAAAAGACTGAGGTTTACTAGCATGGAACTTCTTGTTTGTAAGTTTCCAAAATTTTTTTTAAACTCAGAAATTTCAACACAAACATATACTCGTAGAATTTAAAACATAAAATAAAAAGTAACCAGCTGAAAATGTATTTGGTTGCAATTGAATGATTTTTCAGAAAGCAGGTTACTCTCTTTTTTCTCATATCCAACCCCGCTATCATCCCAGCATATTGCTCTTTATAATCTCTGGGAGAAAACAGAAGACATTTTCCTTAGTTTAACACACCTCGGTAGATGGTTTGTAAGAGGACTTCAGGAGATGAGAATGGCTTTAATCCCACTGTGCTTTACGTCCAGCAAGGAATAACCTGTCGCTACACAGGCCATGGCAGCCAAGGAGTTCCCCCAGGTATGAATGGCAGGGGTAGTAAGTCATGGTAACAGCAGGATGTGACTGTCTTTACTACAACTCAAGAGAAGAAGAAGAAGAAAAAAAAATCAGGCACAGCATAATTAAAGTAATGGTATAAGGCCTTGCACTCAGTGACATAAAATGAGAAAGCACTATTAACATAGAGATTTCATAGCAAAAATGTTATGTAGGAATGGCAGTGCCTTATGATAAACTAAATGATATTCATTGCTCTTTAATCTAAATTGTTTGTATCCTTTTGGAATGAAAGAGAGCTTATTTTGAGACCTCTTGTGATACAGAAGCGATCCCGACCCAATTCCATTGGCTTTGCACATATTATGAAATAGGGGAAGCCTAGGGAAGAAAAAAAGGAAAAAATACATGATTTTCCCAGGTCTCATAGAATGTTTTGACACCAGTCTCTGCAAGTAGATCTTACATAGATCTGGGTCTTTCTAGATCTATGTAAAGTCTACTTCTTATGACAAATATTGTCAAGCAGCATGTAACATATACCACAGGGTAATAAAATCAGTGACATGAGTATTAATAATTTAGGTCCCTAGAGCAAAACCTGCCTTGGCATAATGCCCAAATCACTGGTTACGTCACCCAGTGGTACATTTAACATGTTGTGTGACAGTGTCCAGCTGGCTAACAGAAAAGGTCATAGCAACAGTAAGAACATGCATGGTGTAGGGAAGGGCAACCATTAAGAACCAAAAGTTTTCAACATTCATTCTGCAAACATTGATTTAGCTCCTGCGCTATACTTTTCTTAACATTTCTAGAATTTACTCAATTAGTAAAGTTAATAGCGATTTGA
The DNA here is from genome assembly GCF_963924675.1 of Phocoena phocoena. Lineage (NCBI taxonomy): Eukaryota > Metazoa > Chordata > Mammalia > Artiodactyla > Phocoenidae > Phocoena > Phocoena phocoena. The sequence continues at coordinate 15,812,630 of NC_089225.1, forward strand.
CTACACTGTTCTTCTCTTTCTAAGATCCGGATTAAGAATATGATAAAATGGTTAGTCGGACAACACTTATTTAGGTAAATATGTTAATTATCTAGTTTTTCTAAGACTTTTTTGTATCTAAAATATCAAATACTTGATATAACGTCTAGTGACCTTCACACTTCTTTTTTAAAGTTCTCTTTAACGTATAAGGCAAAACTCACCCTTTCAGGAATCCTTGGTCCTCTGGAAATAGTCAAACAAGACAGTGGAAACTTCACTAGATGCCTACCAATCCACTTAAGACCGAATTTATAATAGGGAGAAAAGTATATCACATTTTAAAATATCTACTACAGGGACTCTACTGGCTTATTACAGTAAGAATTTGATTTTTATTGGGATGATTTAATATATTATAATTCATTTAATATCATTTTTCCTTGCTGAAGTTATATTTTTATTGATCTATTCATTATAACCTTTGTTTTCTGATAACTCAGAGAAGATTGTGAAATTGCCAAGATAACCTCCAATATTGTTCTTATCAATGATTTCTTTAATTTATAATATGCATGCAGGATGGTTCCCTGGGAATAAAGCAGTAATAACAATGGAACTGGAAATTATTTTTGAGTATTTTTTAAAATGCTCTACATATATTATCTCATTTAATTCCAATAACTCCAATATAGAGAGCATTATCACCCCACCTTACAGAGGAGAAAAGGAGGTTCATAAAAATTTAGAAGACTTGTCTGAGATAATATTGCTAAAAGTGGCAACCTGGAATATGAACTGAGGCAGTTTAACTCCAAAGCACACATTCCAAAGCACACAATTCACAAGTATGCAATATTGCCTCCCAAAATAGATGGTTTGTCTTTGGCTGACAAAATATACATATGTCAAAATTTTCGAGTTCATCTGCTTTTAAGAAAAATGATAACTGCAGAAGTCAATCTCTTTATTTAACAAACTCGATCTCTAAATGCAGATTTTCAGATATCATGACAGGCAGATACTGGAGATGTGAGTTGTCAAGCTGTGTTTCTCTTGCCCGGAGCTGATCCCTATTTTATGAAAAAGGGGAGAGTTAGAAATTCCTGGATTAATATAGAATTTGAAGATTGCCAAGCAAGATGTTAGCAGGATGAGAATTTAGATTCTCAAGAATGGGGTAAAATTTCTCAAGTCTCTGCCAGAAGATAACTCTGGCACAATAATTCAGGATAGCCTAGAAAAGTGAAATATGGAGGCAGGATGACTTTTTCTGGAAAGAGACCAAGAATGGATAATGAAACGGCCTTTTTGGGTCCCAGTCCCTATTAAATTTCTACCTTGCAGGTTAGCAAACTTAATACCCCTGCAGCCTCAGCTTGCCTTACTCTTGAAAACAATAAGAAACATTGTTGAGCTTCTCTCTGTGTAAAGGATGACGCAGAGGATTTTATCTGTTATTACTTTAGTAGAAAAATAAAACCATTATCAACATAGGATGGTGATAGTAATGCTGCGGTGGCCAAGGTAAAACTAGGATGGGTGGAAGTGCAGGAGGACCCAAAGTCCTATCTATTTCCCCTTTCCCTCAGTACCTAAGGTTTGGGGAATCTGCAAAGCCTGGGATAAAAGCCACTTGTTATAGAGAAAAGAGATGGGGCATAGTGTTATAACTGGGGTTCAAGTATCAGTTCCTCCGTGTGACGTGGGGACAGATCTCTAGCTCTCTGACTGAATCCCTTTATCTATAAACCTCAGATGATAATTATTCAATATTCTGATTGCCCTTCGGGTGGCTCAACCATCCTCCGTGTCAGAACGGCCCAGGGATAGACTGGCACAGAGACTCTCAATTCAAAAGATCCATGAGACCAGAAGGAGCCTCATTTACTCTCAAAGCCCTCTCTCACCTGTAGCAATGGCTACCAGTTAGGCCAGTGGCTCTCAACCAGGAGCAATTTTGCTTCCCAGAGAACATTGAGCAATATCTGGAGACCTTTTAGTCATAACTGGGGAGAGTGCTACTGACAGGTAGAGGCCAGGGATGCTGTTAAACATCTTATAGTGCACAGGTCAGCCCTCATAGCAAAGAATGATCTGATCCAACGTGTCAATGGTGCCAAGGTTGAGAAATTTGGAGTTAGAGCAACTGAGAACGAGTGAAACCAAGTGGACAAAGAAATCTTAAATTTATTTGCACTGACTGACAGAGTCTCAGTGGAAGCCAGAACAGATACACAGTCTCTGATACCATCTGAACGTTCAGTGTTTATTTATTTACCCAAGACTACCCTCCTAGGTCTATTCCACAAACTCATTTCAAATTCTTTCTCAAATCTTCCCCCCAAGATGGAGCTGAATAGGACATGGACAGCCCCACTTCTACCAGCTGTTTTCTATATCCACCCTTGGCTTTCTTGGCGTTTCTTATTGCTGATGGACCTTGTACCAGCAGCAGCAGAACTTGGCCTCTATAACCATAGTGCCAGGAACAGAGCATGTGCAGTGCGATATATTTGTTGCTATTTTTGCCTAGCTTGGTCCTAGCTTCATATGTGCCCTTAGCCTATCACACTCCAGTGGTCTCCAGAACACAAGTTGCCTCCTTTGCCTCTTTTGCTGATGAGGAAAAATTTAGCCAAGTACTTTAAATGCTCCAAATATTTGTCTAACAATTACAATTACACTCCTTAGCAGCTGCCTTTCCAAAATCTGTTGCAATTTACAAAACTGTGTAGTGTATTCATACTTCATTACATACTGCTATTTTCCTTATTCCAACACCACATATTTCCTTCTTCATTTTGTCATATCCTACCAATAATAAGTGTATGTGTTTCACAGCATTGTAGTTGACAGTCAGTAAGAAGCTATCTAAAAATGTTCTGCAAATATTTAGAACACTGTCATGGTTGCTGTTGTTAATATTCTTATTCGGGCTCTAGTTAGGCCCAGATCGCTACAGACTCCTCTGCTTGGGTTGTTAGTCCAAATGGACCTAAAAATCACTGTTCATCCTGTTCATCTTGTTCCTGAATGCCCAGTCTCTCCCAGGCCCTAAGCGATCCTCGGAAATTAGTTGATGTTGTTATGTCCTATTTGGTGTTCCCATCAGATACACTTTCTGGACTCTGTATTGTTTCTCCTGCATTGAATCCTGGGTTCCCAGTTCTCCTGTTTCCAAATTGGCCCCATCCATTAGTGATACATGAAAAGGACATAAATATGGTGGTGATTGTGAAAATGTGAGACTTTGCAAAGACAAATCTGTCAGCATGCAATGACTGCCTGGGAAATCAAGTGCTTATATGTTTTAGAATAAAGATCCCTTAAATTATATGTTTTCTATAAGCAATATTACCATGTGGTATAACAGAAAGAGCCTGAACTATGAAGTCAAGGCCCAACTGTACATTTTCCTCACTCAGATCCTTAAGCCCTTAATACTTTTTGGTAGAATAAGGCTCATGTCGTCCCTGTAATGTTAAAAGATATCTGCTGAATGCAGAGGGCTTGACTAAGATCAGCTAATTAAAATACAGGTTTCCACTACTTCCTTAGCAGCAAAGAGGTAAAAAATAAATGAATTTGCTGGTAAGAGAAGTCCTAGCACAGAGTAGGTGCTCAGAAAATATTTTCTTCTTATGGAAAATTCCCATTCTCAAAAAAATAATTTCTCCACATTTGAAATGACTTTAAAATCTTTTCATCTAAACACCAATGAAAGAACTTAGCAATAAGCCAATTTCAACCGTATTTACATTTTAAAAACTCAGCTCTCATATTGTCTGTGTGTGTCTCTCACACACACATGCACACACACATGCAAACACACACACACACAATGGGGGAAGAAAATTCTTTGAAAAAAGCACACATAATTGGCTTCTTTTCTCATACTTACATTTCACCCAGAATGAGAGCCATGTGACTATATATCACATGAAAGGAAACATTAATATTATAAAGAATATTCTGGAGCAGTAACATGTCATTCTCCATGTTAGATGGCCTTTGCTTACTCATTCATTCATTCAGCAAGCCCCTTCTGAGTTTTCACTTCATGTCAGGAATGGTACTAAACGCTACAGTCATAATAACAAATGAGATACCATCTTTGCCTCGAGGACCCTACATTTCGGCTCTAGCTGGGTTGTGAGGGCAAGGGCCGATAAGATAAGGAAGAGGGTGAAGGGAGAGGATAAGAAGATAAATATACAGAAAGGCAAGAGAGTGAGGAAGAGGCAAAGCTTCAGAGAGGAGAGGAATTGCCTGTGAAGAGTCCGCAATGGCATTATCTGCCAGACAGGCGAAAGGGAGGGACAGAGGGCATTCCTGTGGGAAAAACAGTAAACCTTGATTTAGAGGCTTAAAACAGCAGAGGACCCTGGATACCAACAACCAGCTTCGTAGAGCTTGTGGGAGCATGAGAGAGCAGAGAGAACACTGAAATAGAAGCCAGGAAACCCGAGCTGTCAGCTTGAGTTCTGTAACAAACTTATCAGGGTTCAAATATGAGCTCCACTTCTTATGGTCTGAGAAACTTGGGACAAATTAAAGTTCTTATTTATGAAATAAGAATAATAACCCTTTCCTTGCTTAGTCATCGTGGGAATTAGAAATATCCCATAAAAGCACCTAGAGCTGTGAGTATCTCAAAATGGTAATGATGGCCATAATTATGGTGGTCGGGGTCGGGCTCTCCCTTACCAGGGTGCCTTCGCACATTCCACTATCTGGAATGTCCCTGTCTCCCATATTCTTCACCAAGATTACTATTGCTTGTCCATCAAGAATCAGTTCAAATTTTACTCCTTCAATCAAACTGGAGAACAGTGCACCTTCTCTGATCTCCCAGAGGACATTCATGCTGTACTGTCATCAAGGACTTAGTTTTCTGCATCCTCCTCCTTCATCCCAGGCAAAGGGAGAGGAGAAAAGAAGCCAGAATGTACTCCTCTTAAAGACTGGTCCTGTGTCTTATGCTTTATGGTATCCTCATCTGTGCAACATGGTATTTATTATATAGTCGCTAAATTTTTGTTGAACTAACATAGTGATTAGGAAAGAATTGGAAACCAGAATCTAGAAAGGTTCTTTTATGAAGTAAAACCCTTTTCTACAAGGGTTCTGACAGGGAATATAACAAAGATTAAGAGAAGGAAGGAAGGCACTCTTCCTTTCAGAGAAGGAAGAGTGCCTCGCTCCCCTGTGGGTTAGAGACTTTGGGAGAGGCACTATGGGAATAACAGAAGAAAATCGCCACTTTTGGTTATGAGTTTCTGCGGCACCAACATAGGGGTGACCACAACCTAGACGGGCAGAGTCCATCAGAAGTGGCCTGAGTTGAAACCAGAAAGGTGCTATGGAAAGTCGCAGGAAAAAGAGTTCTTAGACAATGAAAAGAAGCACAGAGACCATGGTACGGCAAAGAGCTTGCAATGTTTTAGGCTCAGAAAGGAGGCCAGTTTTGCTGGAGAATCATGGGGTGAAGTTGGGGCGAGAGAATGGGACACAATAGGGTCACAGGGAAGAACAGAGGCCAGATCAATGCAGGGTCATCAGGGTAAGGTGAAGGACCTGGGGTTGTTTTCTAAAAGCAATGTTAAGATCTAAACCAGGAGTGCAAAGTGATTAGAGTCATATTTTAAAACCACCACTCGGCTGGGGAGTGGAGAATTAACAGCGGTAAGGCCTGCTGGAAGTCAGGAGTCCTTTGAAGTTGTTGCCATAACTCAGATGAAATGTGCGTGTGCGTGTGCGTGCAGTTTGGGGGATCTTGGTGGAGGTGAAGAGAAGAGGTAAGACTGGAGATACATTTAGGAGGTGGAATGGGCAGGACTTTTGATGTATTGGATGGTGGACTGAAGAGAAGAGAGGAAAAAATAATCTTTAGGTTTTTGGTTTGAGTCTCTGAAAAGAAGATGGTGGACTCATGTAATGATGTTAGGTGAAAGAAGGGTAGTCAGCAAGTATCAAAAGTTCTGATTTTACTGTGATAAGTTTACAATGCCTGTTACACATCTATATGAAACATCTATAAACATCTATATGAAAGAGCAACATCTGAGGATAGAGATCAAGGGAGAAGTCTGGGTGCCAGACATGTCTGTTGGTGTTCAGCATCTGGTAATTAAATCCACAGTATTTACCAACATCACACAGCCAGAGTTACAAACCAGAGATACTGAGCCCCCTGAAAAATTATTTTTGGTGTGATCCCACGTAGTCGTAGTGTCTCATCATAAACACCTCTCCAAGATATTTCGTGGGGAAGGGGAGTGGACTTTGTTCTGGTGTGTCTTTACATGGGACATGCTATCTCCAGCTACCACAGTTTCAACTGTACATCTAATCACAGTTATTATGTTACCTCTCAACTTTGGAGGCATAAGGGCTCCAAGTCCTTAGAGGTACCAAAGAAGAGGTCGCTGCAATAGGCCTTGAGCAACCCTAATTATATGATAAAGAATATCACCATTTCCCCTCATCTTCCTCAAAAAGAAAAGAGCCCAATGATGTGTTAAAAATGAAAACACAGTCTAAAAGAGTGGATATATATATATGTATATATATATATATATACATATATATGTATAACTGATTCGCTTTGCTGTATAGCAGAAACTAACACAACATTGTAAATCAACTATACTCCCATAAAAATTAATTTAAAAAAACAATATTTCAAAGTTGAAAAAAGGATTAGACTGCTTTCTATTTTAAAAAGAAATTCAAAGAGAATTTTTTAAATGTTGAGAAAATGTCCAAAAAACAACTATATTATAATAATAGTACAATAATGGTCAGATGAAATGAGTAGAGAAGGGTCCTCTCCGTTTCAAAATTTAGCAAAATATTTTTGAAGAAATAACTTATTTCTGTACTGATTATTAGAATTTACCTGTGAAATTACATGGTACTAAAATTTTTGTTTTGGGAAGTAAACTAAGAATTAAATTTCTGTAATAGAAAAAAAAATGAAAACACAATGCAAAGTGATTGGCTACAAAAAACCAAAAAAAGTGACTGGCTACTGAGTCGTTTAATATCAAAGGAGATAAGGCTACCCGAATGAGGCAATCTTGGGACCCTCTCTTCCTACCCTTTTGCTCCAAAGTGATGGAAGGTATCTCTGCCATGAGACAGAGTCAGTGTTGTGTTTCAGTTTGTTACATCTTTGTTGAAACAGTTCTTAGACCATGGCATTATCTGTCTTTCACAGTATGGTGTACATTCCATGTCCATCAAATTCTAAAATCCTTCTTGCTGATCTCTGTGGTGCATGTTTTTTCCTCCTTCAAAACCGTCCTACCTCCCTGTTTCTAACAGAACCCCATGTTTATTTGGTTAGCCACCACCTCTACTTCCTCAACTTAACCATATGCATCGTCAAGCACAATGGGTAAGGAACTGGCATAAGACAATTCTAGGCAAGAAAAGTTGAGGGGAAATAATGTGTAGGACTTTTTCCTAAAAAGAAACTCAAAGGAAGAAACTTCTCTTTGTCCACTGCACACGGTCACTTGTCAGGTCTGCACGCCAATTATGGAACTGAAGCAGCTAGTCTGAGAAAGACAAAGTGTGATGGTGCAAAGAGCCTGGGCCCTAGGTCGAGCTATTTGAGCACCAAATTAACTGACTCTTGAAGTGCTCTACCAGGGGACTTTTCATTTTGTGAAATTACTATTCTTTTCTGGTTCTTCTAACCAAGTCATATAGAATTTTGTTATTTTCTAATACTTTCAGCTAAAAGCACCTTGATAAATAAAATCTATATATTCTTTAACTTACCCCAGACCTCAAAGGACCATAGCCATACCAAGTATTAATCATGAGACAATCATGCAGGATGGTTGTGTGTGTGTGTGTGTCTCCTATTTAAAAGGATGAAAGGAACAACTCTCACCTCACCTAACTTCCCTTTTTAAACCTCAGATTTTTTGTCTGCAAAGTGAGAATCCGGAGTACAGCATCTGTAAGAAACATCTCAAATTTTATGGCTGCGGAATTGTATCACATCAAATGTACTTTAATCTTCCCTGTCTTCTCTGAAAAAGTGTGAGCCTTTGAGAGAGACCTTTGGAACTAATCCTTCAAGAAACCTAAGGTATCTGTATTAAAGACAACACATGGCTTAATGTAATTAGGAGACTAGGAAGAAAAGAACTTTCACACCTCTACCTCTGAAATTTCCAGGAATTCGTTATACTAAAATCTAACGTCACTAACAGAGGCCATTCATGTGTCATTGGGCATTGTTGAAAAGACAGTTAGCAACCAGAATACCAGGAAAACACTTATCTGTATATAATATTCAAATAGTAAAGACAAAAAGTTTTGGTATAGCCCAATGACTGTCATTACTCAAAAAAAGCTTTTTACATTAAAAAGCTGCCAGTAAACTAAAGCCTTTAAAGACCAGCTATCATTAGAGTTCATAAACTTGCTAATGAATAAATCTTTTGTTCTTACTGAGATTTACCTTCAGTAACACCTGTCTGGCTAATAATATCTTATACTTGGATTATCCTGAAAGATGGACCAGGAATGTGTCACCATCTTCACTTTCTACCTAAAGACCTCAGGAAGGCTTCCCAAGGTCACGGAATTGGATCCTGAATTCAAATCTCGTGATCTTGTCTTCGTACTCGTTGCCCTCAGAATACATTCACATTCTGAAAAATAGTACTTTCAGCCCTCCCACATGTATTTGCGACCTCACTTTTCACTCCTAATTATTTGCACCTTATAATATAGTCAGTTTCAACTAAACAATGCTTTCATCAGAATTGCACTGCCTTGCTTCTGCATCTTTTACACATGTTTTCTTTGTGCCTGGAATATTTTCTTCTCTCTATCAATCTAACTCCTATGTAGAATTCTGGTTTGAACTTTGTGAATGCTCCCCCAAAATCTTGCATTGGCCTCATCTAGCACTTATCATTTTATATTATAATTGTATTAATTTGTATCCTAGGCTGTACTTCTTAATAACAAGTATTATCACCCTATTCACATTTAAATCCTCTTTCACTAGATGCTGAATGACTGAAACAATGAAAAGAGTCAGTCCAAGTCTCTATTCTTCACATCATACTGTGCTCACTGGTCACAAATCAACATTTCTTGAGTCTGTCCTCTCACTGGATTTTATTTCCTTCAGAGAACATACATAAAGGAAAAATTTTACCATAGCTGCCCTTCCTTGATTAAGAATATCTGTCTTGCATAGTCTCTCTGCCCTAATTCTTTCACTGTCTCAAAAAAGAAATATTAAAGTAAAGGGCCCATCTATTAAGTACAATAAGTACTCTCATGCTATTTACTTTCCATTAAAATAAAGTGGAATCCATTTTTCTTTAGGCCTAATCCTGGAACCCAAAGTTGCGAGAAGTGGTGTTTTTCAATCCAGCAGCAGTGATTGGTCTTGGAAATTACCCATCCATTAAAATCAGCAGCAACTAGTGTCTGCTATGCTAACACGAGCCCCAAAACAGGGACAGAGAGTGTCTCTGTTTGGATACAGACTTTCCTTAACCCTAATGTAGAAAGACACTCATAATATGAAACCTATTTTTGACTTACAGAAACCACTCATCCCCAAGAGGACTAGCATATATGTTGTCAAAAGCTGTGCGGCCCCTTTGTCATCTCTCCAAATGTTGTTTACATATTTTAAAGTAAAACCTTTAGTTATGCGTGGGTCAAGGAGAACTAGCATGTTTCTGAACCCAGAAGTCAGGCTGCATCTCTTGGGAAGATGAAGGAGTTTATAACCTTCTTTGACTGTTCTTTCATTCAGAGAATCTTAACTGAGCACCTGCTGGGCACCAGATGTTGGGCTAGACACCGGAAGTACAAAAAATAGAAGATATAGACCCTTTAAGATTCCTTTAAGAGCTAGTAGAGAGACTTATATGGAAACAAATAATTATAACTCAGAAGATGAGTTGTTATTAATCAGGTACAGAGAAGATGATGTGAGAACACAGATGATTAGTTGAGACTGTGATAGCTTGCCTAGGGGAGTCTGAGAACTTTCACTGAGAAAATTCTGTATGAGATTTCAGGTAAGAATATGGGTCTGTTACAAGGACCATTGTGTGGAATGCGATGAGACGAAGGAAACAGTGAGCACAGAGGTAGTAGGAAGGCTGTATACATATCATGATAAAATATCTCCTCAATTCAATGTACAATCCATGCAGCTACCCTAGGTATCTTCCATTTTTTGTCACACAGCACCAGGATGAGTGACTGCATTTTTTATTGAATTAATCAGTCCTTTAGATGTCATTTAAACTCAGTCTCCTTTTTTCCCTACTTTTCTGGTACAGGTTCATGATGAAATCTGGCAGATGTTACTACAATATTAGAAGATACTTGTCAGCTCCCTGGTGACTTCAAAATGAGTTTTATCCTCATTATAGTTAATAATAATTGCAAATAAAATTCTCAGCTTTTATGTCATAAAAATTGATTCTCACCATACACCTCTCTATGAAAATGTCATATCCGTTAAAAATTGCTACTAGAACAAATTATAATTCAAAGCACTTACATAGCATTTTGGGGGGGAGGTAATTTAAGTTTATTGCCCTTCTGTTAGTGGGAAGAAAAGCCTTGGCAGGGTTAATTGCCTTAGCTAAGATCACATGATTCATGGTGGTACTGGGGAAGTGAGAATTCAAGTTAAGGATGACCCTCCAAAGGAAAACACAACCAATCTGCCTTACACTCCATTCACAGGTGGTAGGGTAGGCTGTGTGCATTTGATCTTTCTTCCCAATGGTAACTGTAAAAACCAAACAAAATTCTGAAGAATTTCCAAGAAATAAGCCTGTTCAGAAGGTAAACTTTCTTTATTTCAAAGCTTATCACCCAGCTTAAATCTAGTTCTGCTACTGGAACATCATGCTAGTTCTGTCAATGGGAGGTCAGGGTTGAAGATGATGATTAATTTTGGTATAGTGCTGCCAATTATATCCTACCAACGTGGCCTGTATCCAAGGGCTAAAGAGTATTCATGAAGAGAGGGGAAAAGGCCATAGTGACACTCCTGCCTACCGTAGTTTTGCCAAGTTTCAGAGGAAGCTGGCAAGAAGGAAGACACTTACCCAGCACACTTTCGGCTTAGTGTGACTATGGATCTCCCTAGTTACCAAAAAGTGTTGACTACCAGATGGCCTCAAACCAAAATCAGAGAACAGAACCATCAAAAGCCAAACAAAATGTGAATACACATTTTTGAGAAACTTGCTATGAATTTAAAAGAGAGAGCAAGACTTCCAACCTGCTTACCTATTAAACAAGATTTTAAAAATTGACTTAGATCATCTTAGAGCTGATAGACTTTTGCAGTCATTTAATAATCAACAAATATATATTTGATGTCTACTGTATTCAGGGCTTTGTATCAAATAAGCCCTGTGAATGATAGAAGAGATGAACCTGATGAGATCTCGGCTCTCATAGAATTCATGTTATTTAATGACCTTAAGTATCATTCTGAAGTTCTTCAGACTCCATCTATGATACCCAAACAGTCAAATCTTACAGGTGGATCATAGCACAAGTGTGCCTTATTTTGTATTCTTTTAGCTCAGTGTTTCTGAAATTTTAATACAAATCCAATCACCCAGAAGGCTTGTTAAAACACAGATTGCTGGGCCCTACCCGCAGGGTTATCCATTGATTAGGTCTGGGTAGAGCCCAGGAATTTGCATTTCTACCAAGTCCACGGGGGATGCTGGTGCTATTGGCTCAGGGATGATGCTTTAAGAAGCATTACTTGAGCTTATTTATTCTGTGCTACATTTGTAGAACAACAGCTTTTCAGTGATAAAGAGTGGTTTGTCATCACAAATTTATCATCGAGAATGCCTTTACTCTCTGACCAAAACATGGGTTTCTAGAAAATGAAGTATTAAGTATTTCCTAAAGTCTTTCAAATTTACCTCAATAAAATATTATATGATAATACTTCTTTGAAGTAAAAGTTGCTATTTAAATGCTATAAATATCAAATTAAAAGAGAAACTGTTTTTTCTATTTTATTAAGAAAAAAGCCAACAAAATACAAAAACTGGCCAATCATTATAACATTGTCACTCTTTACTAAAAAGAAAACATAAATCTTTACTACTTCCTTATAAAACAGTTTAATTGATAGTTATTTAAAATAAAATTGCCCTATAATCTTTTAAAGTTTAAATACTTGGCAGTAAATTCAGATTGTAAACGACTATAAATTGGTCATCAGCAGAATTTCTAACTTGTGGTCCTATTCATGTTTATCACAGGCTGTTATTTTTGCCTAAGCATATGGGAAGCTGTGTCAGAATAATTAAAAAGAGGTAGACCATTTCTGAGAGAGAGGAAAAAAATTCTCACACACAAGATCCTTCATTCTAATGTTTTGTAAGCCTTCTCTTCTGGCTTCCCCAAACAACACCACTTAAGAGAATGACCCAGTCTCCTAATGCTGAAAAAAAAAAAGTATGTTCCTTGCCAAGTGGAACTGTAGAAGTCACTGAATACAGATGATGACTTTTTCTTTAGTGTGTCTGAGTCCGTGTTGAGATCATAATTTAATAAAGTTTCTTTCTTTTTTTTCCTTATGACTAAAGTCCTTAGAATTAGGACCAAGATGGATCTCTAAGAAAGATACAATTCAGAAGTCTATTATAATCTTTGCACTTAGAATTTCATATAATAGTATAATTGGGAGGGTTGCATTTTGTATATTGTGATGACATAAAGAGGAGGGTTTTTTCTTATATGCTTTTGCATTTTTAAATTTTTGTGGATGTAATTTGGTTATATAATTATGGAACACTCTAAGACTCAATTGCAATACCAGCTCAAGTACCATGTGAAATACAGATGTGGTGCCCATCCTTTAGGCTAGGGGTGTGGAATTAACAACCACTGAGATGCCAGTTGGTATAATTCCAAGTCAGTCTTACCATGCCAACTCATCACAGTGTCACACTGCAAAATACCAATTTGCTAAAGACGGAAATCATTTTCTAACCACCACACACCCTCAAGCCCACAGGTTTAACAAAAATTATTTGTTATAGAATTTTCATTCTCTTTTACTTTATTTTGTTTTATTCCCTGTTTCTTATACCATAATTCTGAACGGGGCTGGAGGTTAGAGGTGGTAGGGTAAAAAGGTTTTACTAGCATAATAACATTTTAATATTACAGTATAAAAATCAGTCAAAATTATGATGAAAAGAGTTTGCCTGTTCATAGATGTTCTACTCCAAAGACAATGAAAATCCTAAAGACTCGTTCAAATATATTTTGTAAAAGCGTTCAGCTACTCCAGCAGGAATAGAATGAAACTAAGACTTTTAGACCTTGGGATCCTTTTCTACATAGGACTGGGAACCTGGGTGTGAAAGTAGGAGTAGAATAAACCAGGCAAGTCTTGAAAAGGGGAAAGGGAAGGAGAGAGACTGATATGAAAAGATCACTAGATGGGAAAAATAAAGTAATATTGTTTACTATATTTGGAAGTTACCATAATAAAATACATATGATTCCTGATCCAGGAATCCCCAACCCTAGATAATTTATGCCCAACTTCTAACTTCAAAAGAAGGATGGAGGATTTCCTCTACTACTCTTAGACGTATTTTAATATAAATCTAGAATGTTCGAATTATATTAATATATGAAAGAAATTTTAAAATTCTCTCATATTTTTTAGGCAAAGTTCTAAATTTTCAATTCCGCTGGAAAAAAAGGCAAACTAAGTCCAGAGATTTGACTGGAAGATTTGATTTGCATTCAGTGTAGCCAAGAGAAGGCAAGATAGGGGAGGGAAAAAACAAGTTTGTTGTCCAAGGTGGGGACAATTCTTCAGAAATCAGGTTTATAATAAGCCAAGATTAGATCTGTATTTAGCATTCCCAGATAGTCCTTAAAACTTTCCATTACAGATCTCAGAATGAAAGATCCTTTTTTAGAGTGCTTCTACATTGACGGTAAGATCTGCAATCATTTCAGGAAAAGCTTCATCGCTTTACAAGTTCTAAAATGGGAGAGGGCTTTATGAATGCAATGCACTCAACAATCCATCCAAAGTGATCTGAAAACATGCCTGGCACCTTTATTTGACTTCTTCCGCTCTCTTCTCACTTATCAGTTTTGACTATAAGAAAACACCTGCTCAAGCACATCAGGAAAAATGTGTCAGGGACTAGTTGAGTTGGCTAATGGCCAGAATGACAAAAAACAAATGTCAAGCCACCTGAATAATGTTAACCATTTCATCACATTATGACTCCACCTAATTCCTCTTTCTCCAACTCTGTTACCACCATAACCACAAATAGCCTTCATTGGCAATAATTGCTAACTTTGACCCACTGCAGGTATCATTATGTTTTAAACGTCAAGTGGGGAAACACACACACACACACACACACACACACACACACACACACACACCCCTGTTCTCTGTCCGCCTACACATTTTGGCCTTTAAAGCTATTTTTAGCCAGTACAATTCATTTTTGTTTATTCCCATTGCATTCTTTTTAGCAGTGGTTAAACTATCAAGAGAAGGGGCAGCCAGCATTTACTATACTGACAATGGAAAACAACTGCTTAGAGGTCTATTACACTGCACTATGGGGGAAAACTCCCCAGAGGTTTTAGAATTTCAAAATGGAACAATTTACGAGTTCTTAAGTATCTGGATATTTCTAGAGCCCCAAAGTGGGTCATTTATCATTATCTGAAGGCCAACCAGATTCCATAAGGGAGTTTTATTTAAAATTTTCAGATAGTACCTCTAAAAGTGATAAAAAAATTAACTCTAAAAAACCACACTTAAAACAAGATAGATTCTAAAAGTTCAAAGAGTCTTTTGAGCTCCAACATCTCATAACTTTCCAAAAACCTCTCCTCTTAACGGTTTTTCCTTAAGTTGTTACTGCATTTTGCTCATAGACTAATGCATTACCTAAATATAGATAGCCATTTTTAGTATAAATTACGAAAGCCATAAATGTTTCATAATTGAGCATATAATTTGAAGTAAGAGAGCTTTTCCCTTCATCCTCTTTTACCACTGCAAATTGGAAAATACTCAAGTAATTACTCCCTTAATAGTTCAATGCTTGCAACTATATATACTTTATGAACATCACACATCTTTTGCTCCCCAGAGCAATATCAAGGGGTGGGGGGGGGAGGGGAAGCACAAAAGAACTTAACTTATACAATAACCAAACCACCCAGAGCTTTGATTCAAGATTCCTTCATTAAGCCATTAATATAATACATTGCTAAGTGGTGAGTTGTCCAATTTTATGATGCCTTTCATTTCAATTCAATGGCTGCAGTTAGAACGAAAAGCCAGCATCTGCAAGATCAGCAAGATGATGTAAAACCTGACACTAGAAACATTTTTTTTTTCTGCCTCCACTGTCTGTCCGAGGGCAGTCAATGCTAGAACACCAATAGGGAAGTGATTTTTAAGTCCCAGAAAGTAGCATTCATTTGTCCTTACTCAATACACAAAAGGACAAACAAAACACTTGATTCCTATGACCTCAAACACTTAAACAGAAAACCACAAGCCATTTTATGGTTTTCTAAACATACTCAAAGGTAGATCGCCAGAGTAACTCTACCCCACTTTAGACCACAGCACGTATTTCCCACTAGAGTTTATATATCACAATGTAGAGTATAATATATGTACTGTTTCGGCATTTGTCAGTGACAGTATTCTTATATAATTGACATATGTGGGAATCTGACATACAGAGAAAAATTTTAATCCTAAAACCCAATATTTTATTTCTAAACTTGGACACAGTGCAGAAAATCCAATGCTGAAAAATACTGATATTATGCTTTTGCAATTAGAGATGGTGTAAGTTATCCTAATAATTTAGGTTCTTCATCATTTCAGTTAACTCTGTATGTTTATTATGATGGGGGTCTGATTATGCATCACTTGATATATCCTGGAGACCTCATTGCTTTTAAAAATAATTGCAGATCAATGAAATAAAGTGTTCATTTTGTGGTCTATTTATCACTGGAGGACTCTGACAGAGGGTAGGTAAGTTCATAAGAAACAGACTTATTGCTGTAAATTATATTTCTTTTGTAATTGCAGTCTATGCAGTATTTTCAAAGGCCTGAAATACAACCCCAAAATAACGTAATAATAAAATCAGTCTTCTCAAATTTTGGAACCTCAATAAAAGGTATGCAATTGTATGGAAATCAGAGATTGTAATAACAAAATTGATCCATCAGGTTATCAGTTTTTTCTATAAAAGAGTTCCAGAGGAACCCACTACTTTCCCCAGATGCAAAGTACTCACGCAGATAGTAAGCTAATACAGATAAATGGCAAGCTAGAGTCAATCCTTCAGTAGAAACCTGGTTATTTGTAAGTCTCCTTGGGAGTAAGAACATCCCAAATAAGAACAAGGAGAATGACAGAAACATTACTTAATACTAAAACAGGACAGTAAAATTCTGAGCTTGGTCCTTTTCATTTAACCATGTCAGAAAAGCCTCAAGTTTAAAACAAGCACCTGTATTAAAGAGTGTCTCCAATCACCTCACTGTTTTTGACTTGTATGGTGGCACACATATGTTTTGATACTCCCTCCAAGTCTTTTATACTCATCATAACAATCACTTCAATATAACCACCAGTTCAACACTCAAAATGAAGGATGCACTTTTCTTTGGAAAGAATGAGACGTCCCAAATCCATATGACAATGAAACACTGTAATAAAACCTGTATTCAATTTAACATTATCTGTTTCCAGCAGCTTGCAAATTGTTCCCAATTCCATCAGAAAAACTGACATAGATTAGAAACTCTTCTAGAAGCTCACTAAACTTTGTTTCTGAAATATACCGCTGATAGACTCTCAGTCAAAAAAAAGCCAAAGTCATCAAGGTAAAACCATCGTTTAGTGCAAACTACTCTCTCCTGTCTATGTACACATACAAACAGGACCGAACACTTTACTCAGATCCACCTTCAATTCAAACTCAAACCAACTAGGTATCGTCACTGTCAGTGCCCTGCCATACCAATGCCCATGTGTTAGGTAAATTAATGAACATACATGCACAGCAGCAGAGAGAAGAGAGAAAACCTGGGTCCTACCTTGATCGTTTTCGAGGGCTGACACTTGATGTGATGGGACACGCTGGCAGTTTGGTTCATGTTTCAGGACCCTGGACAGTGCACGTTCCCAGGTGGAGTTCAGGATGAACTAGGGATCGGGTCTCCTCTACTGGACTTCAGCTGGGCTGCTGCTGTTGCTTTTGCTGCTGCTGTTGCTTTTGCTGCTGCTGCTGCTGCTTTCTCACTCCGGAGGCTGCAACGCTGTCAGATTGGAGGGATCTGTATCTCAGCCCTAAAAAAAGCATTCACTTGGTTCATCATTCTCAAAGCTCTTGGCGATATGGAATAGAAAACTAAAGACTGTTTCAATGCACTTGCACTGTACCTTTTCAGTACTGAGATGTGACAGCTTCAGAGTACAGCCAATGATCTTGGCTCTCATTCTCCTTTCAAAGGGATGAATACCAGAAAACATACAGAGATCGATTGCAGTACCACAGTTTAAAGGGACATTCTCAACTCCCCTAATTCTAACCAGTTTACACCTTTTCTTAGTGCAAAATAAATCCTTCTCTCTCTCTTTCTCTGTATCCCCCTCTCTCTCTCTCCTGATTTTTTTTTTACCATAATTAATTCTCATTCTGACACTAAATTTTATTTCTTCTAGGGTAGTGCTTTCAATCAAAATACCAGTAAATGCTGGAAAGGACCTGTTGCCTAATTTAAGATTGCAGGTTTCTATATCTGTATAGTAAAGGACTGCCCTTCTCTATCAATATTTCAGAAATCCTGCAGTAACAGTCAGACAAGACACTGAATCTTCTGTAAGCTGGGAGAAAGCCTATGATATATTAAGAAGTTTTCAAATACAATAGTTATTGGAAGTTGTGCCAAAGCCAAAAAAAAAAAGGTTTCTTTTCTCCTCTCTTTTTTATGTTTAACCATCTATTTCCTTGATGCCATATTTGTTTTTATTTTGGGGGACAGACTGGTAGTTAGCTCATGCCTGTCCAACTTCCCAAATAGTTGCCTCTCTGTTCCAAAGAACACTGTAGGCAAATAAATCATAAATAGTTGTGAAAAAAATTTTCTGTAGAGTCGCCAGTCCCAATTGTCACATTAGCACTAAGATGCACTTATCTTAGTTCGAAATGAGAGATCGAGCAGGCTTGACTTAATGGAGGAAATTATTTTCCAATGCGTATTATAAAATATTAGATGTGGCTTAGGCTGAGTGTGTATGTCTCATGTAGTTTTGAAAACCGACACTTTCTACTCATCAGAAATATATCCTGCTGCTGAAATGCCAAGTTTATAAAATTAAACTGCATGAAGCTTTCAGAAAGCTTTATCAGTAGGCCAAGAACATTACAGATAAACTCTAGCATGAGAAGGAATAAACTAATAAGTTTTGTGACATAATATAATATATACATGATTAAAAATATATGCCTTGTTCTGAAATGGAAAAGGGATGTAAATATTCTGTACAGGAGTCTCCAAATGCTTGAGGATGCCTGAGTTTCAGAGGGTGATTGTTCTTGCAGCACAGTGGAGGTAAGGATTTGACAGAATCAAGATCAGACACTCTGAATCCAAAAAGGTTAATGGCAGGAGTGTTAGAGGAATTAACAAGATCATGGGCAAAACGATGGAGCTAATAAGAAACAGGACAAGGCCACGTCCAAGAATCTGGGGTACCAGTATCAAGGCATCACAGTGAGCACAACCAAAGGACTAAGAAATCTTGTGATTCAAAGTTTAAAATTTTAAATCACAAGTGTGGCTGCCTTTGTGGCTCACATTATATTTTTATTGGACAGCATACTTCAAATAATCCATTAAGTTAAAGAAGAATTTATGTTAAAAATTTTAAACACTTTGAATTTGAAAATAATTTTTAAATATATCAGATTTGTAGGATGTAGCTAAATCAATATTCAGAAGGAATTGTGTATATTAGAAATGCAAAAAGGCACAAAATTAATAATAAGCTAAATGCTGATCTCAAAGAGTTATAAAAGAATAGTAAAGTAAGCTCAAATACAGTATAGGGGAGAAAATAGTATAAAGAAGGGAAGACATTAATGAAGTAAAAAGACAATACAAAGTATATGACCCAGTGAACAAACCCAAGAAGCTTTAAACATGAAGTTAGCAGTCTGCTAATCTCTGAAGAAATGAATATACCACACAAGTAGGGTTGACTCAGCTCCTCTTTCTTAGATAACACTTGGTAACTAGGTATCTGAGGAAACCAAATTATCTAGGTAGTTCAGGGAGAATGGGGGTCGTGGTGATGAAGGTATCCAGAGGGGCAGGGTATAAGTTTAGACAGAGTTCTTCATCCACATCAGAGAACTACACAGTATGGGAGGAACCATTAATACTCCAAGGACTCTTAATCAAGCACAACGAGAGAGTAAACACTTACATGTCTACCACAAAGAAGGCATGGGCAGCTAAAATGCAACCACTAAGTCACATGAGACTTCACTCTTTTCCCACAAGTTTTCAAAATTTTCTCCCATCCCCACTTGGATGGTGGTTAGAATGTAAAAAGTACATTGGCATTACCATCTATAGGTAAGTGGCCAGAATCCACCTAAAATCCTCTCCCAATGTTGAATATTACAAAGAAAAGGAGAAGACACACATGAAAAGGGTTGATAGTATACATCATATACTCCCTTTCCATGTCTCACAGCCTATCATTATATCAAACATTAAGTCCAAAGAAAAATCAATTGTTCAGAACAAAATATATGACCTAACTCTCATTTTGGGTATTGTTTTCCCTTTCAGTTACATTATCTTTCCAAGAATTTTTTAAAAAATGAAAACTATAGTAAGTTTTAAACTTCTACTTCAAATATATAGATTTTTCATAATTCTGTGAAATTTGCTATCTTAATATGTTCAATTGGAATTATAACCAGAGAAGATAGAGATTTTCAAAAAGTTAGCCAAAGGCTAGAAAATTATAAGTACTGTTTAATGAGGATAAATTCATATACAATTATTCTAATTGGGACATCTTTGGTTAAATATATTCAGTGTGAAACAGCTGTAAATTTTCATCAGAGTTTTTCGTGTAGTAGGATTTTTTTTTCTAATGTTTAGATTTACTCAGAAAACACTGTATAGTGAATCATCGTGAGCTAGAAATTTTAGGAAATTTAATCCAAAGGACCAATTTCAGATTTAACCAACACTAACAATAATCATATAAAAATATGTTATTTTCAGGTTCCACAGTTTGTGGAAAATTAGAAGTGAGTCCCTTCCACCCTCTTCACAAAATAATAAGGAAGATGGCTACTAATTTTAGAAAATATAGCCCATGATGTTCCTTGAACAGCTATTGTTTGATCTGGGAAACAGAAATCTAGAATTGACTTAATGAAAGTATCTTTTTTAGAAAAAACATTATGACATTATCAAATAGACTCCATTACATTCTCTCTCTTTGTTTCACGCCCTGTCTGCTCTACCCCTAACCAGCTGGTCACAATGATGATCTACCAACTGAAAGCTTAGGCAAGCCCCAAGCCTTAGTCAATGAGGATGATATCTGAAAGTATGTTAGACTGTTTCCTTGATATTTGGATTCCACTATAGAAAATCCAAGTTCCTAAGTAACCATAAAGGAAACCACCTCCATTTTAACCATCTTAACACCCACTGTGTATGTCTCAGACTTCTGCTTGACCTGTCCACAGAGTCATTTGCATTGCTTGCTAGAATTGGAATATAATTTCAAATCATCAGCTTCATTGACTTGGAACTTAAGGCCCTCACCTAATTTCTGCCTGCTTCTTCTTTCTCCATAAATGGAATCTGCTTCCTATATCTGCTCATCTTCAGATTGTTCCCTGAATTCACTCAGGTTGATGTCAGCGGCCTCATTCTGGCCTTCACTATCTTTAAGAATCGATCTTTCCTAGAAACTAGATCAATCAGTCAAGATAGGCAAGGTTATGCTGCAATAATAAATACCTCAAAATCTCAGGGGCTTAAAATAATGAAGGTTTATTTCTCATGATGCTGTATATCAATAGAAGATCGGCAGGGAGGCTCTTCCCATATAAGAGAACTCAGGCTGATGGAGAGTCCTTCTTGATATGAGCTTCAAAATCAACATGGCAGAAGGAAATAAACATGACAAATCATGCTATCACTTAAAGACTTCTGCCTAGTAATGAATGGCACATATCACCTCTTCTTGCATTACAGAGGCCAAAGCCAGTGCATGGTCACACCCAAGTTTAGGTAATAAGGAAGTAACTTCCACTATGTACCCAAAGAGGAGTGGAATCAGAATAGAAGTGAACAACCCTAATGACAAACCACAACCCTGTTTACTGCTCTTTATTCCATACTGTGGAACCACATACCCAGCCAGCCTTAAGATACCAGCATGCTCATATTTAAGGCTCTACAGCCTATGACAAGTTCACTTGGAAGAGATGTACGTAGATATAAGACTGAACTTCCTTATTCTGTGCATCTCATTATCAACAGGGCTTTCACAGTATCTTTTTCCTGGGTTCTTCAGGAATAGGACACCGACCTATAATAATCTGTGTTTGCAGGAAAACACCAAAGTTGAATGTGAGCTAAGTGGACTGATTTTCTCTGTGCTGGTGCACTACAAAGGCCAGGGACCTTGGTCACTGGCAGGGGAGGCAGGTCTGACTACATCCAGAATGCATACTCATCCACTGTGGTATACCAATAAAACACAGATTATTTTATCCTTCTAAGCATTGTAACTTCACTAATACAACAAAATGTGAAACTCACATTTTTTATTCTTTGAATAGGAATCATTTCAAGGACTGCCTGAAAGAGCCAAGCAATAGTACTATGAACTCTCAAGTAGCAATAAAATGCAAATTTATGGGGAAAAGTAACATAAATATCTAAACTCACTTTTATTTTAGATAGACAATTACCACATGACTCACGGTCTACAACCTACCGCTCTAGAATCATGTCACGTAATATTTCAACTAAACGATATGTTGAAGGAATATTATGAAGGTGGTAATTCAGAAAGTCATGGATGTATGTCAATCTCATCTGAGAAGCACTTGCCTTACATTTTCAATTTTCTTCCAATTTAAATAGCGAAGCATTTTATTATTCTCACTCATGAGGTATTGCCTAAAGCCAGATAGATGTGAGTAGAGATCAGGATTGCTAAGTAAGTGAGATTATTGTCTAGTCTATGCCAGTCAAGCTCTCAATCTGGCTCCCCATTCCCATATCAAATAAGAACCAACCCAACAGCCATTAACAGCTGTCAACTGTCTCTCATTGCATCTCCGTTTTTTTAAAAAATAATTATTGGAGTATAGTTGATTTACAATGTTGTGTTAGTTTCAGGTGTACAGCAAAGTGAATCAGTTATATATATACATATATATATATATCTCCACTCTATTTTTTTTACATTCTTTTCCCATATACACAATTACAGAGTATTGAGTAGAGTTCCCTGTGCTATACAGCAGGCTCTTATTAGTTATTGATTTTATATACAGTAGTGTGCATATGTCAGTCCCAATCTCCCATTTTATCCCTCCCCCCTTATCCCCTGGTAACCATAAGTTTGTTTTCTACATCCATGACTCTACTTCTGTTTTGTAAAAAAGTTCATTTGTACCCTTTTTATTAGACTCCTCATATAAGCGATATCATATGATATTTGTCTTTCTGTGTCTGACTTACTTCACTCAGTATGACAATCTCTAGGCATTCCTTTTATTGGAGTTGGTTTCCTAAGGTTTTTCACTCTTTACTTCCCATTTCCTCTCTTGACAAGCACCACAAACTCCTCAGGCTCGACATTTGGCTGACCTTGACTTTCTTTCACAACTATAATTTGTTCCTAACCTAAAGATTACCTGCTTCCAAGTACATGATACAAATATCAGATTGACCAATATTCCTGACAGTACTCACACACCTCCCTTCATCAATCAGAAACAAGCATGAACATCTCAGAAACTATTTCTTACCCAAAGTAGAGTTCCACACAAATGAAAAGACACAACATTATCTCTGCTAATATCACAACATTATCTCTGCTAATGTCATTCACTCTTTTGCTTTCATTTTTAATGGTGACATTTATGTTTTGTAGAATAACTCTCATTGCAAAACTGCCATCTGAAAATATGATCCAAACCCTAAATTTATAGAACAGAAAAAGAGACAGCCACGATTCCTTCATGAGAGATTTTTGGAGTTCTCCTCACCCCTAGTTCTCTAGTTGAAATAATTCAGCAAACAGGACCCCCAAAAGTGCTATAGAAATGGCCAGTTCTATATACAAATATTTCCATGAATACATAGAATAGATAGAAATAAACACTGGAGGTAACTCCTCGTATAAGCATAACAATTTCTGCTCCTCAACTGCTGACAAATGCCTTCAATAAATTCTCTCTATGACCAAAGTCACAAATCATTGTGAAGACAGAAATACATATGTAAAATCCACTGTATTATAGACCCCCGGGCACCCAGGAACAGACTACTTCACCCAGTTCAGCTATTAGTGACAACAGTCCCCCAAGCCACACTACACTATTCTAAAGGTCCAGGATCTGACTATCTGCAAGTTTGACTATAGCTCCCTGCTCACCATTCCTCTTCTTCCGAATCCTTCTTGTTCTGAGGTCAGTCCCAACATGTATGACCCGCAAGGAGTTCACATTCAAGACAGATAATCGATGAGCACGATAAAGCGATCCTTATTATTATGTAGAGAGCTTTGGCAGGCATTCAGACCTGGAACCCACTGCATGCCCCATACCTCCCATAAAAAGAGTGTGGAATCTTTGATTTCCAGGACATAGCCCCCTTTCTTTCACACTGTAAACAGACAGTAAACAGACATCTTCAACAGCAGGTAGTGTCCAACTCGGGGGACTAACTTCCATGTTTGCAGCAAGAAAGAGGTGCCATAGCAGCTGTGGTCTGTAACTTCAGCATTTCGAATATTCTATAAGAGAACAAAGTGCTCGCTTGGAAATTTTGTTCTATCTCAACAAAATTATTGTCTAGACGACAAGTCTTCCGGAATAAATCCAAGCAGAAGCCTTAAAACAAGTGAAATGTTTGTAATCTTTGGGGTGTGCTATTAAAGGACCCAAATTCAAAATATCTCCTCTTTCATCCTAGCCATTGCACCATTTCAGGAGGATCCTAAAATCAAAGCTAAAAGAACTACTTTTGAACTTCTGCAAAAAGATTGGGGAAATGCTAATGGTATTCCCTCCCTTCCATTCCCAGTCATTACACATCCTTCCATGGTTGTCTAAAATGCTCTCCTTCCTCTATTTTTCTTCCTGATTTGCCCAAATAAAGCTGACCTCTTCCTCCTCACATTTGCCTCTTTTATCATATTAATCTACATTCTGATTTTTTTCAGTAACTTACTTCTGCATTACTTTATGTCTATTAATTTGCCCAGAAGTTCTTTGAGCAATATGATTAGAGTTCAAAAGTCTTCATATACCGTGAAATACTTTAGTGCGTGCTATATACACAGAAGATTGATAATTGTATGTTAATAACTTGACGGTTAAACAAAGTCTGTTCATTAAGTTTACAAATAAATAAGTCACATTTAACTTTGCTCAGAGCACTTCTGGTGGAATGACAGAAGAGACATCAGATTTCAGTGGGTCAAAGGTGAATAAAAGGTGAGAAAATAGACATGGAGAATATAAACCACTCTTATGAAACAGCTGTGAAGGGGAGAAATACGCACTTGGACAAGGTAATAGCGCCATGTAAATAAAAATTATTACTACTATTAAATCATGAAGTCTATAGAAACTACTAAATTTTTCTTTTCTCTAAAAATAATACTAAATCTTTCTGTCCTCTCCACCTAACAAATATATCAGATACGAGTCAGCATGGGAACCAAACAGCAGATGTGGTACTGAGCTTATTAGAAAATTTAAGCAAAATACACAGTGTCTGCAGTAACAGTTAAAAAAGGAGGCAGCAACACCAAAGGAGCTGTGTTTTATTCTAAATTTTGCAAAAAAAAAAAAAGTTTCTTCTACAGTATTCTTTTTATAGTATGAAAGTTTATTGTAATTAGGCGGTAAGCCAGTTCAATATTAGTGTTAGTTCCTTTTGTGCCCCTAAGAATTAAACAATGCAATAACTTAGAATAAAAATATCCTAAAAAGATGTTTCCCACTGAGAAATTTTTATCGAAGGACTGCTTGAATTCTAACAGCTTCCAACACAATAGTTAAAGCATTCATTGGTTGATAGAGAAAATATTTTGTGTACCTACTATGGTATAAACAACATGCTAGGCACTAGCAGTACAAAAGTGAGCAATAATAATCCTCTTCATTGAGCTCACATTCAAATATGGGGGAGACAAGGTCGAATGGTGGTGTCAAATATGGTGCAACCAGCTCTGAGATTATGTGGTCAAAGAAGGCTTCTGAGAGAACATGCCACATGAGCTGAATCATCAAAGGTGAGACATGAGAGTTCGCCAGGTAGAAAAGCAGAAAGAAACAGTAAAAGGTAATGCAGCAATTTTCAGAGGAAATCTGAGGGGATGGGCTTAAGATTACTGGTGGCAAGATCATTTTATATGAAGATGAGCTTTCTATTTCCAATGAGATTGGAAAGAAAGAAGCTCGTGGGAAGTCAGTTGCAGACGTGTCTCTGTATCAAGGTGAGAACTTGAAGTACATGAACAGATTCCAAGTTAGCATATTCTGTTGAGAATGAAGGAGGCAGGGGGCTGGGCTAGAGAAAGGTAATAAAGGGTTAAAGGTTGAAAGAGCTACAGAGAAGAATTGAGCACAGCAGGCCAAAGATAAAAAGATGTATTAGAGAAATGCCTACTCAGGTCTGCTGCCCATTTTATAATCGGGTTTTTTACATTGAATCACTAGGTTTATACACCTGAAACTAATATAATATTGTAAGTCAAGTATAATGCAATTTAAAAACAAAAAAGAAAAAGTAATGGCCTGATCCTTTGGTTACAAGCTAAAAAAAACGGATACCTGTTTTTCAAAATAGAAAAAAATAATGAAATGAAATAGATATACTAGAGGAGTAAGGGTCCAGTTGAAAAGGCCACAGAAGTAATTCCAAAGAGTGCTTTTGGATGAATACCAAGGTCAACTTGGTAGAAGACCAGCACCCTGCATGGCATGGGTTAAGATCACCAGAGCTTCAAGTTCTCACTCCATTCTCACAGATGGCCTAAAATGTCCATACTACTCACTTAAGTGTTTAAGACATTTCAGTTCTCCTTTAAAATATAAAAAAGGGCAGGGGAGACCTTCAAGATGGCAGAGGAGCAAGACGCGGAGATCACCTTCCTCCCCACAGATACACCAGAAATACATCTACACGTGGAACAACTCCTACAGAACACCTACTGAACGCTGGCAGAAGACCTCAGACCTCCCAAAAGACAAGAAACACCCCATGTACCTGGGTAGGGCAAAAGAAAAAAGGAAAAACAGAGACAAAAGAATAGGGATGGGATCTGCACCAGTGGGAGGGAGCTGTGAAGGAGGAAAGATTTCCACACACTAGGAAGCCCCTTCACTGGAGGAGAACGGGGGGTGGGGGGTAAGCTTCGGAGCCACTGAGGAGAGCACAGCAACAGGGTGCGGAGGGCAACGTGGCGAGATTCCTGCACAGAGGATCGGTGCTGACCACCACTCACCAGCCCAAGAGGCTTGCCTGCTCAGCCGCTGGGAGCTGAGGGTCGGTCAGATCCCAGGGAGAGGACTGCGGTAA
Organism: Phocoena phocoena; assembly: GCF_963924675.1. Classification (NCBI taxonomy): domain Eukaryota; kingdom Metazoa; phylum Chordata; class Mammalia; order Artiodactyla; family Phocoenidae; genus Phocoena; species Phocoena phocoena. The sequence continues at coordinate 15,839,549 of NC_089225.1, forward strand.
ACACAGCCTGAAGGGGGTTAGTGCACCATGGCTAGCCGGGAGGGAGCCCAGGAAAAAATCTGGACCTGCCTAAGAGGCAATAGACCATTGTTTCCTGGTGCACGAAGAGAGGGGATTCAGAGTGCTGCTTAAAGGAGCTCCAGAGACGGGCGCGAGCCACGTATATCAGCGCGGACCCCAGACACAAGCATGAGACACTAAGGCTGCTGCTGCCGCCACCAAGAAGCCTGTGTGCGAGCACAGGTCACTCTCCACACCCCCTTCCAGGGAGCCTGTGCAGCCCGCCAATGCCACGGTCCCGGGATCCAGGGACAACTTCCCCGGGAGAACGCACGGCGAGCCTCAGGCTGGTGTAACGTCACGCCGACCTCTGCCGCCGCAGGCTCGCCCCGCATCCGCACTCCTCCCTCCCCCCGGCCTGCGTGAGCCGGAGCCCCTGAATCAGCGGCTCCTTTAACCCCGTCCTGTCTGAGTGAAGAACAAATGCCCTCAGGTGACCTACACGCAGAGGCGGGGCCAAATCCAAAGGTGACCCCTGGGAGAGGTGAGAACAAAGAAGAGAAAGGGAAATCTCTCCCAGCAGCCTCAGGAGCAGTGGATTAAATCCACAATCAACTTGATGTACCTGCATCTATGGAATACCTGAATACACAACGAATCATCCAAAACTTGAGGCAGTGGACTGTGGGAGCAACTGTAGACTTGGGGTTTGCTTTCTGCTTCTAATTTGTTCTTGATTTTATGTTTATCTTAGTTTGGTATTTAGAGTTGCTTAGATTTGTTTACTGACCTGGTTGCTCTCTTCCTCTTTTTTTTTTTTTTAATATATATAGATATATATTTCTTTCCCTTTTTCTCTTTTTGTCAGTGTGTATATGTATGTTTCTTTGTGTGATTTTGTCTGTATAGCTTTGTTTTTACCATTTGTCCTAGGGGTCTGTCTGTCCGTTATTTGGGGTTTTTTGTATTGTTTTTGTGCTTGTTATCACTGGTGGATTTGTTTTCTGCTTTGGTTACTCTCTTCTTTCTTTCTTTCTTTTTTTTTCTCTTTTTTATTACTTCTTACTTTTTTACTTTTAATAATTATTTTTTATTTTAAAAACTTTATTTTATTTTATTTTCTCTTTTTTTCTTTCTTTTTTTCTCTCTTTTCTTCTGAGCTGTATGGCTGACACAGTCCTGGTGCTCCGGCCAGGTGTCAGGCCTGTGCCTCTGATGTGGGAGAGCCGAGTTCAGGATATGGGTCCCCCAGAGACCTCCCAGCTCCACGTAATATCAAATGGCGAAAGCTCTCCCAGAGATCTCCATCTAAACACTAAGACCCTAGTCCACTCAATGACCAGCAAACTACAGTGCTGGACAACATATGCCAAACAACTAGCAAGACAGGAACACAACCCCACCCATTAGCAGAGAGGCTGCCTAAAATCATAATAAGGTCACAGAAACCCCAAAACACACCACCGAAGGAGGTCCTGCCCACCAGAAAGATCCAGCCTCACCCACCAGAACACAGGCACCAGTCCCCTCCACAGGAAGCCTACACAACCCATTAAATGAACCTTAGCCACAAGGGGCAGACACCAAAAACAACAGGAACTACGAACATGCAGCCTGTGAAATGGAGAGCCCAAACGCAGTAAGTTAAGCAAAATGAGAAGACACAGAAACACACAGTAGATGAAGGAGCAAGGTAGAAACCCACCAGACCAAACAAATGAAGAGGACATAGGCAGTCTACCTTAAAAGGAACTCAGAGTAATGACAGTAAAGATTATCCAAAATTTTGGAAATAGAATGTGGAAAATAAAAGAAACATTTAACAAGCACCTAGAATTAAAGAGCAAACAAACAATGATGAACAACACAATAAATGAAATTTTAAATTCTCTAGAAAGAATCAAGAGCAGAATAACTGAGCAGAAGAACTGATAAGTGACCTGGAAGATAAAATAGTGGAAATAACTACCGTGGAACAGAAAAAAGAATGAAAAGAATTGAGGACAGTCTCAGAGACCTCTGGGACAATATTAAACGCACCAACATTCAAATTATAGGGGTCCCAGAGGAAGAAGAGAAAAAGAAAGGGACTTAGAAAATATATGAAGAGATTATAGTTGAAAACTTCCCTAATAAGGGAAAAGAAATAGTCAGTCAACTCCAGGAAGCACAGAGAGTCCCATACAGGATAAATCCAAGGAGAAACATGCCAAGACACATATTACTCAAACTATCAAAAATTAAATACAAAGAAAAAATGTTAAAAGCAGCGAGGGAAAAACAACAAATGACATACAAGGGAATCCCCATAAGGTTAACAGCTGATCTTTCAGCAGAAACTCTGCAAGCCAGAAGGGAGTGGCAGGACATATTAAAAGTGATGAAAGGGAAAACCTACAACCAAGATTACTCTACCCAGCAAGGATCTCATTCAGAGTTGACAGAGAAATTAACACCTTTACAGACAAGCAACAGCTAAGAGAATTCAGCACCACCAACCAGCTTTACAACAAATGCTAAAGGAACTTCTCTAGGCAGGAAGCACAAGAGACAAAAAAGACCTGCAATAACAAACCCAAAACAATTAACAAAATGGTAATAGGAACATACATATCAATAATTACCTTAAATGTAAATGGATTAAATGCTCCAACCAAAAGAAACAGACTGGCTGAATGGATACAAAAACGAGACCTGTATATATGCTGCCTACAAGACACCCACTTCAGACCTAAGGACACATACAGACTGAAAGTGAGGGGATGGAAAAAGATATTCCATGCAAATGGAAATCAAAAGAAAGCTGGAGTAGCAAGTCTCATATCAGACAAAATACACTTTAAAATAAAGACTATTACAAGAGACAAAGAAGGCCACTACATAATGATCAAGGGATCGATCCAAGAAGAAGATATAACAATTGTAAATATTTATGCACGCAACATAGGAGCACCTCAATACATAAGGCAAATGCTAACAGCCATAAAAGGGGAGATCAACAGTAACACAATAATAGTAGGGGAATTTAACACCCCACCTTCACCAATGGACAGATCATCCAAAATGAAAATAAATAAGGAAACACAAGCTTTAAATGATACATTAAACAAGATGGACCTAATTGATATTTATAGGACATTCCATCCAAAAACAACAGAATACACTTTCTTCTCAAGTGCTCATGGAACATTCTCCAGTATAGATCATATCTTAGGTCACAAATCAAGCCGTGGTAAATTTAAGAAAATTGAAACCGTATCAAGTATCTTTTGTGACCACAACGCTATGAGACTAGATATCAATTACAGTAAAATATCTGTAAAAAATACAAACACGTGGATGCTAAACAATACACTACTTAATAACCAAGAGATCACTGAAGAAATCATAGAGGAAATCAAAAAATACCTACAAATAAATGACAATGAAAACATGATGACCCAAAACCTATGGGATGCAGCAAAAGCAGTTCTAAGAGGGAAGTTCATAGCAATACAGTCCTAGCTCAAAAATCAAGAACATCTCAAATAAACAACCTAACCTTACACCTAAAGCAGTTAGAGAAAGAAGAACAACAACCAAAAAAAAAAAGAAAACCCAAAGTCAGCACAAGGAAAGAAATCATAAAGATCAGATGAGAAATAAATGAAAAAGAAATGAAGGAAACAGTAGCAAAGATCAATAAAACTAAAAGCTGTATCTTTGAGAATATAAACAAAATTGATAACCATTAGCCAGACTAATCAAAAAAAAAGGGAGAAGACGCAAATCAATAGAATTAGAAATGAAAAAGGAGAAGTAACAACTGACTGCAGAAATACAAAGGATAATGAGAGATTACTACAAGCAACTATATGCCAATATAATGGACAACCTGGAAGAAACTGACAAGTTCTTGGAAAAACACAACCTTCTGAGACTGAACCAGGAAGAAATAGAAAATATAAACAGACCAATCACAAGCACTGAAATTGAGACTGTGATTAAAAATCTTCCAACAAACAAAAGCCTAGGACCAGAAGGCTTCACAGGCGAATTCTAAGAACATTTAGAGAAGAGCTAACACCTATCCTTCTCAAACTCTTGCAAAATATAACAGAGGGAGGAACACTCCCAAACTCATTCTAGGAGGCCACCATCACCCTGATAACAAAACCAGACAAAGCTGTCACAAAGAAAGAAAACTACAGGCCAATATCACTGATGAACACAGATGCAAAAATCACCAACAGAATACTAGCAAACAGAATCCAACAGCACATTAAAAGGATCATACACCATGATCAAGTGGGGTTTATCCCAGGAGTGCAAATATTCTTCAATATACATAAATCAATCAATGTGATAAACCATATTAACAAACTGAAAGAGAAAAACCATATGATCATCTCAATAGATGCAGAGAAAGCTTTCAACAAAATTCAACACCGATTTAGGATAAAAACCCTCCACACTATGGGCATAGAGGGAACTTACCTCAACATAATAAAGGCGATATATGACAAACCCACAGCCAAAACTGTTCTCAATGGTGAAAAACTGAAGTCATTTCCACTAAGATCAGGAACAAGACAAGGCTGTCCACTCTCACCACTATTATTCAACATAGTTTTGGAAGTCTTAGCCACAGCAGTCAGAGAAGAAAAAGAAATAAAAGGAATCCAAATCAGAAAAGAAGAAGTAAAACTGTCACTGTTTGCAGATGACATGATACTACATATAGAGAATCCTAAAGATACGATCAGAAAACTACTAGAGCTAATCAACGAATTTGGTAAAGTAGCACGATACAAAATTAATGCACAGAAATCTCTTGCATTCCTATACACTAATGATGAAAAATCTGAAAGAGAAATTAAGGAAACACTCCCATTTACCACTACAACAAAAAAATAAAATACCTAGGAATAAACCTACCTAAGGAGACAAAAGGCCTGTAAGGAGAAAACTATAAAACACTGATGAAAGAGATTAAAGATGATACAAAGAGATGGAGAGATACACCATGTTCTTGGATTGGAAGATTCGACATTGTGAAAATGAGTATACTACCCAAAGCAATCTACAGATGCAATGCAATCTGTATCAAATTACCAATGGCATTTTTCACATAGCTAGAACAAAAAACTTCACAATTTGTATGGAAACAAAAAAGACCCCGACCAGCCAAAGCAATCTTGATAAAGAAAAACGGAGCTGGAGGAATCAGACTCCTGCACTTCAGACAATACCACAAAGCTACAGTAATCAAGACAGTATGGTACTGGCACAAAAACAGAAATGTAGATCAATGGAACAGGAGAGAAAGCCCAGAGATAAACCCGTGCACATATGGTCACCTTATTTTTGATAAAGGAGGCAAGAATATACAATGACGAAAAGACAGCCTCTTCAATAAGTGGTGCTGGAAAAACTGGACAGCTACATGTAAAAAAATGAAATTAGAGCACTCCCTAACACCATACACAAAATTAAATTCAAAATGGATCAAAGACCTAAATGTAAGGCCAGACACTATTAAACTCTTAGAGGAAAACATAGGCAGAACAGTCTATGACATAAATCACAGCAAGATCCTTTTGGACTCACCTCGTAGAGAAATGCAAATAAAAACAAAAGTAAACAAATGGGACCTAATGAAACTTAAAAGCTTCTGCACAGCAAAGGAAACCATAAAGAAGTCAAAAAGACAACGTTGAAAATGGGAGAAAATATTTGCAACTGAAGCAAGTGACAAAGGATTAACCTCCAAAATTTACAAGCAGCTCATGTGACTCAATATCAAAAAAACAAACAACCCAGTCCAAAAATGGGCAGAAGACCTAAATAGACATTTCTCCAAGGAAGACATACAGATTGCCAACAAACACATGAAAGGATGCTCCACATCACTAATCATTAGAGAAATGCAAATCAAACTACAATGAGGTATCACCTCACACCAGTCAGAATGGCCATCAACAAAAAATCAACAAACAATAAATGCTGGAGAGGGTGTGGAAAAAGGGAACCCTCTTGCACTGTTGGCGGGAATATAAATTGATACAGCCACTATGGTGAGCAGTAAGGAGGTTCCTTAAAAAACTAAAAATAGAGCTACCATATGACCCAGCAATCCCACTACTGGGCATATACCCTAAGAAAACCATAATTCACAAAGATTCATGTACCACAATGTTAATTGCAGCTCTGTTTACAATAGCCAGGACATGGAAACAACCTAAGTGTCCATCAACAGATGAATGGATAAAGAAGGTGTGGCACATGTATACAATGGAATATTACTCAGCCATAAAAAGCAATGAAATTGAATTATTTGTAGTGAGGTGGATGGACCTAGAGTCTGTCTTACAGAGTGAAGTCAGTCAGAAAGAGGAAAACAAATACTGTATGCTAACACATATATATGGAATCTGAAAAAAAAAAAAAAGTGGGTCTGAAGAACCTAAGGGCAGGACAGGAATAAAGATGCAGATGTAGAGAATGGACTTGAGGACACGGGGAGGGGGAAGGGTAAGCTGGGATGAAGTGAGAGAGTGGCATGGACATATATACACTACCAAATGTAAAATAGATAGCTAGTGGGAAGCAGCCGCATAGCACAGGAGAACAGCTCGGTGCTTTGTGACCAACTAGAGGGGTGGGATAGGGAGGGTGGGAGGGAGATGCAAGAGGGAGGAGATATGGGGATATATGTATATGTATAGCTGATTCACTTTGTTATAAAGCAGAAACTAACACACCATTGTAAAGCAATTATACTCCAATAAAGTTGTTAGAAAAAATTAATAAGATGTTAAATATAAAAAAGGTAAATGCAGAAAAAGATATCAAATTGCATATAGGCATTTAATTTTGCTGTCTCCAGAAAATCCGCCAGTGTAGTAAAGAGATATTGTTTAATTATAGTTAGTGCTCATAAAATTGTTACTTATGCTAATACATAATGTGTATGTTATTGTGCCTCTTCAGTGAATTTATAAATATTACTTTTTTAATTTCTCAGTTCTGATTGCCAATACAATCAACATCATTAGATATGACCCATATGAACAATAGCTCGTTGGGGTCCCCAGTTTAGAAAAATGTTAAGATTTATGAGTTTTGTTCTTCAACAAAAATGTTTAAGAACCACTGGTTTAGGGTAGGGAGGAAAGTGGATATGGAGGTCATTAAGCTGTTTTTTTTAATGTCAGGTGCTATGGAAATGTATAACCCACCACTCATGCAGCCCCTTGGATCATCTCATTTACAGATGAGAAAAATGCAATTCAGAGACAGTAAGGCAACTAGTTAGGGAAGAGGTCTGAAATGATACCAGCGATTAGTGGCAAAGTTAGTTCAAGAGTCTGTGTCTCTGTCCTGTCACCTGCTTCTTCTGTGCCATGCTGGATTCTCAACCTCAGTTTTCTAACCTATATATCATTTTTTTATGAATGGATGTTGTGTATGTACACATGGGGTGTGTATGTGTTTGTGTGTGTGTAAAATTTTACTAGAAATGACAATCTTTTCCTTCCAGTTTTCACTCCTTAGAAAATTTGTTCTCATAAGCCACTAGTAAGGACGAAACAGACCCCGGGAGCCCATTCTTCCCGGTTATAGCTAAAGGGATTAGCTATAGACATACAAACAAAACACACTTCTCTTTCTGGAATTTAGAATTGGAAAATAGAAAAAAACTGTCACTGACTACTGAGAATTTAAACCAGAAAAACTGAATACTTGGGATTGGGGCCAGGGCAACAGCATCTGGGTGAGACTTGCCAAGACCAAGAAAATGTAAACAGCAGTGGCAGAAAAGACAAGATATGCAGGGAAACACAGGGGAGTGAGCTGGCTCCCAATTCTCCAGTTTCTGATTCCAGAGCCCTGTAAGGCCCAACAATGCTTCCTTATTTTGGTTTCCATAAAGTTTTCTTTGATTTGTCAATATTGCTTTATCTACTCTGATTAGGTTTTCTTTACTTGCAATTCCGCAACCCTGCGTGAGAACAAATGTGCATATTCACATATCCCCTACCTTGGTCGTGATGAGGGACAGCTAAGAGTGGGTGGTGAGGGCGGGCAAAACCTAAAGGAGAGCAGCGGCTAAAGCACAGAGCTCTGAAGAGAGAACAGAGATGCTTGTTCACAGTTGGCAGTGTGAGAGATCACATCAGAGATTTGTAGTTTGGCCCAAAAATGTAGTCGTCACTTTCATTGGAAAATTGGAGTTAGACATATTGATAACACATTGTAAGGTCTTCATAAATAATTGTTAAATTAAAAAATGAAAGCACAACCCACTTGTTGCCAACTCTGGCTCATTGTTAACTGCACCTGGAAAGCCTCTTACAGGAAACTTCTTATTCAGTTGGTCTTAGGTGAGGCCCATGTGAAGGTTTTATTTTTAAAAGCCCCCCTCCACTCCCGCCACCAGCTGATGTTAGTGTAGGATAGTGAACGCACACTAGAACCCCAGAGGAGGAACTCTATAGAAAAAAAAAAAAAAAAAAAACTTTGCAGAAATTTCCACCTACTTTAATTTCAGAAAGGGAATGTAAAAGTGGTGTTTATGCTAAAGAGGAAAAGAGACATTTTACTGGATAAATTCTAGAATGTTCTTTAGAAGGAGCGTAAAGACTGGAGCAGTCAACTAGCAAAGAGCTAAGAAAGAGTGTCAAATCAATGGGATATCCAAACGAGGAAAACACTTGAAAGAATGGAACAAGTAGCTGTGCTAGCAACTCCAGTAACATTGGGTAATCAAGTATTTTCCTCAGGATATGGCTGAAATGTCAGTAACAATGTAATGCCCATTATAGACTAATGTTTATTGTTTTTGAAAGCTCCTTCTGAAGTACTATGTTAAATGTGCTAGAAAATGACAAGGGAATCAAATGGGATGTGGCTCTGCCTCTTGGCTTATAGGGACTCAAACCCTAGTAAATGTAAAATTCTCTTTAAAAAATATGGTTCTGATATGGTAGGGCCTTCTCAAACACAGGATTTTTACACACACACACACACACACACACACACACACAAAGGAATAAGACTGTGGACAGTTGTTACTGGTACCATCTACAAGCTTTGTCTTCATCCATGTGAAGATGTGGCACTTAAGGGTCAACAACACAGTGATTAAAATCTCTATCCCTACCCAGCCAGAGCTAAGAGAGGTCTTAGATTCAAGGAGAATCTCTTCACTATCTTTGGCTTACTGGCCAAAGACTGCAGAATAATGCATACTCTGCAGTTCAGCTTTTATATACTTAAAGACACTGAAGACAGACGAGGCTCTGAAGTAAACCTCCATACACGCTGATTCTTCATTTATGGGTCCTAAGAAATAGGGAACATTAAGTGAACTTAAAACGGCATATTATGATCAGATTTCCAGCTGTTCTGTGTCACTAGGAATGGCAAAGTAAAAAGAACAGCCCTAATATCAATAATAAATGCCTACTGGAGAACTCCAGTAAGCTACAATGATTAAATAACACCAAGGAAGAAAGGCAAAGTCTAGAAGACACTTTCTCTCTTGCCCTGTCTCTCTCTGGCAAAATGCCCAGGCTATTGACTCTTCTTTGCTTCACTTCCATGTTTGCCAGCCACCTCCAACTCCACAGAAATTTGTTCAAATGGCACAGTAATTGAGATCTTACAGGAGTTACAAAAATTACTTCAAGTCTTTGAACTCTCTGGGCAAAACAAATAACTTTAAAGTTGATGAATCTATCCTTCATGCCATTTAATATCCAGATGTGGACTCTTGTATTGATTAGAAGACAGCAGGAAATGAAATAAACTTCTATGGTGTCACAGCTATGAATCAGTCTCTCTCCCAGCCCCTTATACATGTCACGTTATTCTTATAGTAACCATCCAAGATGGGCTAAGTACAATTGCCCTCATTTTACAAACGAAGAAATTGAGACTCGGAGAGGCTAATGTGCCTGAGGATTAGTAAATATCAGAGCTGCTAAACACTGGAGGAAAGTATTCAAACCCAGCTTGGCTTGGCACCAAAACCGTCTCCATCATTCAGGCATTTTCACCAGTGAAGAGCAAATCAGAGTGAACTTCCCAGCATCACCCATCCCTCACCATTGTCTAGTAGCTGACATCTGATAGAAGATCAGTAAATGTTGGTTGAATGAATGCACAGGTGAATGTTGTGCAGGGACCCTTGATCCTGAGAAGTGACCCAGAGAAGCAGGTAAGTTGCAGGAAGAAGACAGTAGCAAGACCACGGAGTGAAAAGCTCTGAGTCTCCCATAAGTGGTTTTGCTTGAATGCCAGTCCACCTGGTTGAGGCACTGCACCAGTCACCTTCGCAGGTATCCTGCGGTTTGCCTCAGCTGCCTTTTTTGCTTTTTGAGGCAGCAGATTATGGTGTGTTTAACTTGACAATCTGCTACCAATTATTAAGCACTGGTTGAGAAATGTTGTAGCTACCCAACGAGTATTGTTGTTGGATAACAAAATTTTAGAACAGATTTGGTTGTGGTCAATGCTTGCAACTTATTAAAAAGGACAGATACTGCAGATGGAGCTTGGGCTGCATGTTCCAGAGCATTTTAATGCACAAAGCTTAATTTCCACACTGCTCCCAGCACAGAGAAGCCTCTGCAACCCTGATATATATATATATATATATATATATATATATATATATATATATATATATATATATATATATCAGTAGCAATTTGTCCTGCCCCTTCTCTCAGTCTTTGGGATTTTCTCTTACTCTTTCTTTACGTCCTCTTGTCCCAACCCTCTCAGCTTAGGTGCTGGAATGTTTTTCCCCTTTCAAGAAGAAAATAGTCAAATATCTTAATGACGGATTTAAAGTCTCTTCCCTTTGTCTAGCACCAGCCAGGTGCTGTCTTTGCCCTAGGACCGCTTCCTGTCTAGACAAATGTAATTACCAGAGGCAAAGCCATAGGGAAATGTCCTTCAGGCAGGGAAGTATTTCAATATTGGAAATCTCATTATGGTACATACTGGCTGAATATCACTACTGTCTTTTCCAAAATCGGATACAGGTTGTCACTATCTATGTGGATCAATTCAGTTCTTCCTTTTCCTTTTTTGCTACTCCTTTTCCGAAACAGAGCTTCTTAAGAGTATATCACTCATTGACTTTCTTTTCTACAGAAGCTGAAGTGCTTTTATATCACACAATCCTTGGACCAAGGAAGGTCCTCAGAATGAGCTGATGTTATGGGAACTGGACGCACAAGCCACGTTGAGGTTGCAGACTTCTACACAGGATAACCTGGGTGAGTATGTCATGAACCAGTCTCCATTTACCCTTTGTCTACCCCTGCAAAGAATTACCCTGTTTCAGCTTTCTAGAGGAAACTGGCAAAAATTTTGATAGAAATAAGCAATGTGGATCCACAGTGATGAGTTTAGAAATAAAATCAGAACTTAGGAAATTTTGTGCCACAACCAGATGCAGACAATATTGTGGGGCTTCCCTGGTGGCGCAGTGGTTAAGAATCCGCCTGCCAATGTAGGGGACACAGGTTCGAGCCCTGGTCCGGGAAGATCCCACATGCCACAGAGCAACTAAGCCCATGAACCACAACTACTGAGCCCGCATGCCACAACTACTGAAGCCCGCACGCCTAGAGCCCGTGCTCCGCAACAAGAGAGACCACCCCAATGAGAAGCCCATGCACCGCAACGATGAGTAACCCCCCCATCGCTGCAACTAGAGAAAGCCCGTGTACAGCAACGAAGACCCAACACAGCCATAAATAAATAAATAAAATTTAAAAAAAATATTGTGGAGGATTTCAAATCTCAAACTTTTAGAATTTTTAGAACATGATTGAAGTATATAGAAATGATGATTAAAGATGTTTAGAAGTGAAGTTTTGAGGAATGTGCAGGATGTATAGCCATGTCCCAGGTCTCCATTTCTAATCTCAATCACCAGGAGCAAAGTTCTAAGGCCCCTATGACAAAAAGCAAAGAGAAACAGAAGGAGGAGGCACAAAATTTCATATTAAAAACTCTAAAACCTTAGCCATCCCCAGCTTCTGATAATGTTGGGACATAAACCTATAAAAGTGATAAGATTTAAGCGAACTGTAACTATAGTTTCAAAAGCAGGAAACTGACCTCTCCAAAAAAGCAAAATGTGTTAAAATAATGAAACAGGCTGGATTTTTTTCATTGATTAAAGTCTACATTTCCAGATCTCAGCTCTGTTTAGTAACTATGCCCAATGCCGAATCCAGGGAGTATCCAACCCATCTTACTGAACAATTTTATTGAACTGTTTTATTATTTAATGTCAGATTTGGGTTTAAAAAGGAGGAAGCAACATCAACTGGACTGCTTATCATAAAGCCAGCTCAGGATGGATGTAGACAATGTTGTCATCTATGAGATATAATTATAGGGTGCCAGGATGAGCCCTTCTGGGCAAACACTGATTCACCAGGCCCAGCCCCAAACACCCTTTGGTTTCATAGTATAACAAGTTGTACATTGAAGAGTCATCCTTGGGGGACTTTCTCTCTGTTACTCTCTTTATAAATTATAAATACACCTACTGACTGGTATAGTTCATTAAAAAATATTCTATCCATCTATCCCTTCATATGAATATAAGAGAGGAACAATGAGAGAGAGAAAAGAGATGAAAAAATATGCATCAAACTTTTGTCCTAGAAAATAGGATATGAAGGAGGGTAAAACAGGGGGAAAGAAAGATTTTCTTTTATCCTTAAAATTTTTATACAGGACTGGCTTTGTTCACACTTTCAACAAATATGCACTAATTCTGCAATTTTGACAGAAGAAATCAAAAAACAGAAAATTGTTGCCCATGTTCTTGGAGTGTTAGTGGCTTATCCATTGGCACAAACCTTGCCTTGCCTAAGATGAGATTTTTCACTGCTGATCCCTCAGACAACTCATAAGAATTGTGAATCAAATTATTATAAACAAAAAGAGCTGAGAGATCACTTAGGACAAACTCTGAATATTGGAGGAAAAACAGCAAGGTGATAAGTCACTTGTCTATGACACATTCATTCATTCAGCAAACATTCTTTAGTGTGTATTTAATCAAAAATCAAAAGTGTGTTGGAGCACAATTATTAGATCAACACATATCTGCCCATACAGGACTTAACATCTCATACAAATTTATTTCATACAAATAATATGGCTGACCCAGTTCTAAATATATACATACTCACACACTCATACTTTTAGACAGAAATCGGTTGTCCCATTTCACAAAGAAATTGAGACTCAGAAAAGTGAAGTGGTGATATATTCAAACTCAGATCTTCTGCCTTCCAATCCAAGGATCTTGCCAGTTTTGTACTGGGCATTCCTTTCTTAGGATTTATCCCAGGAGACTAGAGACAATCAGAAGTTAAACTTTTTTTTCTCCTAAATTTCTAGCTCCATATTTTTTCTATTAAATCACAATGATCAGTTTACCAATGTGCCTTGCTTATATCCTGTTTTAATTATTATATTAAATAGCTCAGAATTGTCTCCTTGATCAAGAGCAGATACACACTTGGCAAGCCCTATTACTTGAGTCATCTCCCATGAAAGAAAAAAAAAGGGAATTTTTCAATATTCTCTGATATCTAATTCAAACAAGAGTTAAGGGCTTCCCTGGTGGCACAGTGGCTGAGAGTCCGCCTGCCGGTGCAGGGGACACGGGTTCGTGCCCCAGTCTGGGAGGATCCCACGTGCCACGGAGCGGCTGGGCCTGTGAGCCGTGGCCGCTGAGCCTGCATGCCCGGAGCCTGTGCTCTGCAACGGGAGAGGCCACAATGGTGAGAGGCCCAGGTACCGCAAAAAAAAAAAAAAAAAAAAAAAGAGTTAAAAATCATAAAATTGACTAAAGTTTATGTGGAAGAAAAGAACTTAAACTTTGGACTGCTGATATTTATCATTCTTCGTGACCTCTCAGGAATAATTATGGCCAAAAATAGGACTCTAATGAAAAGTGTATTTGGGTTGCTTTTTATGCTTCTTCACAAAACCTTCTAAAGACCTCGAACATTCTCTGGATAGAGGATACCAGGACTTACGATACAGTTTAATACAAAAATATTTTATTAAACCTAGAACAAAAAAATACAGTTTCTGTTTTAGGATTGTAACTTCTCTATAATTATATCTTATGGGGATGCTATGGACTGAACTGTAGCCCTGAAAATTCGTATGTTGAAGCCCTAATCCCTAATGTGACTATTTAAAGATAGGGCCTTTAAGGAGGCAATTAAGGTTAAATGAGGTCATAAGGGTGGATCTCTGATACCGTAGGATTAGTGCCCTTATAAGAAGAGACACAAGAAATTTTGCTCTCACTCTGTCTCTCCACGTGCACACAGCAAGATGGATGCTGCCTGCAAGACAAGAGAGGAGGCCTCAGAGTGAAACCCTGCCAGCATCTTGATCCTAGACTTTCCAGCCCCCAGGAGTATGAGAAAATTAATTCCTGTTGTTTAAACCATGCAGTCTATGATATTTTGTTATGGTAGCCCAGGTAGATTAATACAAGGGAGTATGAATGTTCATTTAGATGAACAGATAATCTTGACCAGAACTATCTCTGGGTAGAGAAACTGAAAGCTGCTGTTCTGGGCATAAAGCTTTGTTTCACCTGATAACCAGTTATGAGAATGATAGTGTAAACTTCGACATAAGTAACATGGCAGGTTTCACTCATTTGCACATTACTTAGTCAGAATATACAAGTTATGATAATATCCCAAAGACTAGTTAAATTTCCTAATCTTAAAGAAACATGTTTCATTGACTGTGTGCTTGGCCTTCCTTTCTGTAATATAAGAGCTGTTACAGAAAAGGCAGAACAGACACTTAGCCCATGGGCAAACACTTTCCCTCATGGCAAATATCAAGGCCTACTTTCCTGCCAGGGCTCAGGGCGACCTCCGAATCCATTTTTACATGGCAGTCTTGGCAGCCCGTCCAACTGACTGGAGTTGGCATGCAAAGTAGAATTTAACTGCTATAGGATAAACTGGGCTGAATATAAGATAAATTAGGCTAAAAGCAAGTAAGATCTAAAACCACCAGCTCTCATATTACTATATTTGGGAGATGAGAAATATTAATAATTTAGAACATATTGTGTTATCTAATAATTGCTTATATAATAGTTATCCTTAGAATGGCTATGAGTCAACATTAAAGATTGGCTAATGCAACTTGCACTTTCAATACCCTTCTCCTTTGCCTGACAATTATAAAGGCCTGTTCTTCAGTCTGGAATGCAGTCATGAAGCCTGGAGACGTGGCAGCTTCCAATGCCCATGAAGCAACATGCATAGGCATAAATGTCAACAAACGAAGTGTGGTGGAGTAGAGACATGAGAGAAGCCTAGGTCCCCAAGGTCATTATTAAACCCTCCTACCATGCACTCTTAATGCCAAACTACTCATTATGTTTGGCAAATATTCCTTTAGGCTTTTCATCTAGAGCTAACTAGCTCTTCTGTATTTTGCAGTTGAATACATTCCAGATTAATACAATGGCTTTAAGTGTAAGAAAATCACAAAACCTTAAACAAAACAGAGATTCCATGCCACAAATATTTCTTCATGAAAAACTTAAAAAATTTTTAAGTCTATGAAAACTGAGCTATTGTCCCCAGTTGAGGAACTTCTCACTTCCCTCCTTTATCCTGAAAAAAGGCACCAATCCTCTCATACTGATAAAGTGAACAATGATTCAAGCTAGAGTCTTACAATTCTATTTGCTTTTATAATTCTATCTTCTTTGTCACTTGCTCGCTCACTAATTCTATATGCTTGCTGCTTGCTACAAGTCTTTTTTACGTTTAATAGTTCCTCTCTTTTCTCAATCCTTGTTGTCTGCAGCACAGAGGAATTTCATCACATAAGCCATCTGGGTCCAGACTCTGTCCCAATCCCAAGCTATACTTGGCAATATATAACAAGGCCTGGACCAATCAGTGTGCAGAGTGTAGAACTGGTCTGGTTTTCTAAGTCAGTAAAGTTTCTCTTGGTACCTACCAACAAGAAGTACCCTTATTGGCCAATCTTATTTCCACCAACCTATTAACCACCCAGATTTCTCCCTTAATGTCCTAAAAATAGGTATACTTTAAGGGACTCTTGCATAGGACCATGACAGGCTCTGATGAATGCTTGCAGCTCCCATTCCCCACTTTCAAATTTAACATAAGAATGTAAAGTACTCTATTGCGTTTGAAATGATCCATATTTATTCACGTAGCTGTGGTTTCCATAAACTATACAATATACAGGTATACATACTTAGTCTTTTCTAGAGGAAGTGATTTTTTAGGGCAGAGTCTGCTGAAGTGGCTATTATCAGATTTTTTTAAATAAAATATGTTTATGTGCTATTAAAATATAAAGCAAAATTATTTTATGTCACAGTGGTCACCTCAGCTTACAGACCTAGGATTTTCATCACTGATAGGATATACAAAACAAGTGAATCACACTCTACTTCTAGCCAATCAGAACCCAGCAATGTTTGTTTGCAGGCTGTACCCAAAGAGATGCTGACATATTCCAGCAATCACTTTTTTTATCACTTAACTGAAAAATAGCTGATATAGCTCTTGATAAGCAACATAAATCCACTATAAAGGAACAACTAGCAAAATCATTGCTAGCCCAACCCCCCAAAAAATCTACAATTAGAAAAGAATATTCTGAGAGCAGAACATTGGAATCAGGCTGGGAAAAAAGTCTTGAAGACCATAACTTGAAGACCAGAGCCTCATATTCACTCTTCTATTCCTGTGTCTCTCCCTGTGTGGGTTGGCCTCTCTCCGTCAGCTGCTGGATTAAGAGTCTGCATCAAACTATAGGGCACCCGAAACTATATTACAGGTCTCCCTTTTGATTCCTGTCTAGAAGATGACCACAGAGTTGTATAGTTATTTGGGATGGGGGGACAAAAAATTCAGTCAATAAAGAGACTATATCTGAAAAATATCAAGTGGTGACGTGAATTACTTTCAACCTCAGCACAAGGGCAGGATTCTTGCAGTGCTCCACAGGCACTTTTCACGCAGAAAATCATTCAATTTGGCTTCAGCCATATCTGTTTCCTAAACATTCATTCTGCGTGGGGAATCATATGCATCCTTGCCTTGCTAGACTGTGGGAGTATGGGCTTTTTCCTGTGTCTGCTCTCTCCTTGCTCTGTCATCATATAGCTCACCTCCATCCTGCAGAATTCCTCCAGGCTGCTAGCCACACATGTCATGTTCTCCAGAGAGCTCTTTTACCACAAACCACACAGTGGATTCTCTGCGTTCAGCAAACTTCCAACCAGGGGTTAAGATGCCAGTGTCCCCTCCTTGTAGACACTCTTGACCTCTACAAGTAGACTCTTTGAGCCCCCCTCACTTGGACCAGTTAAATAAGAGAGAGAAGGAAATTCTAAAGCCTCTTTACCCATAGGAATTTCCTCCATTCTATCTTTCCATAATTTATTTTCCTACCTTAACTGATGGAAAGGGACAGTGCGGACAAAAGTCCCAGACCAGTTTTTGCTCTCTTTTTAGTAAGTCCCACATAGACGACTCTAGCACATCTCTATTGCTTTCCACTTCAAGACTTCCACTGGAATTCTCAAAGAAATAGAAATGTTCCACTCAAAAGTTGCTATATATATTAAAAGTTAAGAAATATATGCACACTTAAAGGATTTTTACCTAGGTTTTGAATTTTATAACATTAATAATTTGAATATTAAATTAAAATTTGCTTAATAAATAGTCCTTTCTATCTGCAAAATCACCTTCCTGTGATGTTAGAAATAACTCAGCTGATCCTTGTCACTACTAAAAATTCCTGCTGCAATGCCCCACCCACCAGATCAACTTGCCTAGATGCTATGAGTCCAGAACCATCATGAGGTTTTTCAGACTCTTGAACACTGATTTGGATTGCTAACTACCCTCCACTATGCCTGGGCAAGAGACAAACACAAAGCACTGAAAATTCCTCCCAGCCCATATGCTGCTGCTGCTTCCTCCCCACCAGCCCATCACAAGGTCTCAGCTTGCCTTGTGGTAGAGACACAATAGTTCACAGCAATCAATTCCTCCAGTATGTGGGAAGCTGTAATACAGCAGATATAAAATATTTCTAAGAGGTCTTTCTCAAGGGAAAGTATCAACTACCCAGATATTTTGATCTTTGTTTTAGGTTCTCAAATCCTTCTTCTTCCCAGAATCTACTCGGTTAAAATATTGATGTTCAAAGGTTTGTTTTACTATCCATTCTCTCTATAGAAGTGGAATAAAGTAGTTTGGCCAGAAGTAGGACATTGATCCCAAAATTGTAGGTGATGTAAAGACATAGAAATCATAAAACAATATGCCTTACTCTGTTTCTAAGTCAGAAACAATAATGAATGATTCTAGAAATAATACTTCTTACAGTGTGAGCAGTGAAGACGAGTTATGGAATGCAGAAATCTCAGGGTCTGTGACGTCTGTGTCAATTGTTAAAAACCGTTAAGATGGAAGGTACTTCTTCTTATCTAAGATGTAGGGCTGACTAAGTGTGCAAGCTCATCCCCACCTCAAGAGTTTCTTCCTTTTCCCTTCATCTAGAGGTTGTCAGTTAGCTGCTACTTCATGTCACAGAGGGCTCAGTCCTGCTTTCAACTTCTCTGACTGCCCATGTCAAAGTCATCCCTCCAACCTCACCCAATCCTCACCGTAATTCCTTGTATTGGATAGCTCATAGTGAATACCACAATCTTAAATAATCATATTTATTTACTCTTTTGCTCATTGTCTTAACTCTGCCCACTGAATGGGGGTCTCTGTAGACTGAGGCTGTATCTAATGTGCAGTGCTCTACCACCAGCGTCTGGGACAAACTCTGCATGGTCGACATTCAAAGTATTTGCGGAGTAAAAGATCGAAAAGGTTTGTTTTTCTTTAATGCCTTAATTAGGTATTCACCAGGTACCAAAACTCCTGAATATTTAGAAAGCCCTTATTCCACAGAGTCAGTGGATTAACTGATAACTCCCTCTATTTATGTAACAGAATACCTCTCGCCCTCCTAACACAGGATGCAAACACAGCTAAATTCATTTTCTTTCCTAATTAATCCAGCTGCCTCACAGAAGGAAAGTTCAGTATCCTACTCCTTGGCTATTGAAAAGAAACAACGGACAACCATTGCACTTTCAAAAGGATTTTCTACTCAGGTTGTTTTCTTACCTACCTCATTTTACCAAGACATACTATTTATACTTTTTATTCTTTCATTTATAGGCACCTGTATAGCATAATATTTATAGAAAATTTTTGGAAAATTTAATGTTAATTTCATTAAATCTTTCAAACAATATTTTTGGTACTATGTTTTCTGTTTTCAAATATTTTAAGTATATTTTCATGTAATTAATTTTCAATTTATTTATTATTTAATTAATATTTTCAATTTATTAATTGGTGGATTTTGTTGAATATAACCTGAAATTTTTGTAATTCTGGAACACATTCCAAATCATTTAAAACTGTCTCTAATTCTTTGGCTGATTGAAGGTGCTTTTCTCTCCAGCACATTACAGATCATAAGAACCTAAAAGAAATGCCTACTTCTAAAACATGGAAAAAAGACAGTTTTCACGTTCAGTGCTTCTTAACGATATTCTCTTTTCTTTGCTCCTGCAGGACTCTGCCTTAAGAGGAATGCATTCTTTGACAATAGTTGAAGGGTAGAAAAATCACTAAATGAATATCGTAATTAGTCCCACCATCCCACTCTACCATATATCTGAAATCAGAAATCCCAAAACAGCCCCAAATTCTTTCTTTCTAACAAGTCTATCAACCTTATCACAAACATGAACCCTGAGGGTTTATGGTGCCTTACTTAGTAAAGGAGCCTTCCCCTTAGATGCACCCTCTTTACTCAAAGGTGATTTACCTTTCTAAAGGAGGCAGCCCAATTTATAAGTTGTCTACACTTAATGTCTGGGGCTGAGGGCTGGTGGAGTAAGGTGAGCTATATTTAGTGATTTTGAGTTTTCTGGCATATATCTCACTGAAAAAGAGATTAAAAACATAAATTTTCTCTGGTACAGTATCCTACTCTACCTAACTTTACTAACATTAGGAAGGATATACTTGAATAAAGCAGTCTTGATAGACAGGAGTAAGCAGTATTGCTTAAACATATCGGTTTGATATGAAAATGATTCCCTTGTGAAAGCATCCTAAGTATCCAGACTTTACTGTGGGGTAGAGAGAAGAGCTCTACTTGGCTGTTCCCATTAGCTAGCTCATTAAATTATGCAAAAGTGAGTCAGCACAGTAAGAATGGTAAGGGCTTTAGAGTTGGAAAGATAAGATTTCCATCTCTGGTCTGGCCCTTGCCAGATACATAATCTAGGGCAAACGATCAAGTTTTAGTGTTGCCAACTATAAAATGAATATTAAATTACTAACGTCAAAGGATTTGGGAAGATTAACTGAGTTAACATATGTAAAGCAGATAGCACAGACACAAGCCTGGCATAATAGCCAATTAATAGAATGTTAGCTCCTTTTCTTTATTCATCATTTGCTGCATCCAAAATTATTCAAAAAAGAATGATATATCCCTACTTGTCTCAAAACAGAACCCTCCTACACTGTTGGTGGGAATGTAAATTGGAGCAGTCACTATGGAAAACAGTATGGAGGTTCCTTAAGAAACTAAAAATAGAGCTACTGTATGATCCAGCAATCCCACTCCTGGGCATATATCCAGAAAAGATGAAAACTCTAATTCTAAAAGATATATATACCACAATGTTCATAGCAGCACTTTGCAATACCCAAGACATGGAAACAACCCAAGTGCCCATCAACAGGTGATTGGTTTAAGAAGATATGGTATACACACACACATACACACACACACACACACACACACACACACACACACACACACACAAGGAATATTACTCAGCCATAAAAAAGAATGAAATACTAACATTTGCAGCAATATGGATGGACCTTATTGTACTAAGTAAAATAAATCAAAGACAGGGCTTCCCTGGTGGCGCAGTGGTTGAGAGTCCGCCTGCTGATGTAGGGGACAGGGGTTCGTGCCCCGGTCCGGGAAGATCCCACATGCCGCGGAGCGGCTGGGCCCATGAGCCATGGCCGCTGAGCCTGTGCGTCTGGAGCCTGTGCTCCGCAAAGGGAGAGGCCACAACAGTGATAGGCCTGCATACCACACACAAAAAAAGAAAAATTAAAGACAAATATTATATGATATCACTTATATGTGAAATCTAAAAAATAATACATATGAATCTACATACAAAACAGGAGAGTCCGCAGGAGTCGCGCTGAGGCCAGAACGCCTGTGGATCTCTGGCCTGGGTCAGTGATGAGCCCTGGGGACCCGGCCGGGCCCGGCCTGGCGCTCCCATCAGCATCCAACATGCGCCTCCCGGGGAAGGACACCCGACTAGGTCCCTGCCCCTGGTTTCGGGATGGACCTGGCAGGTGTGTGGGAGAGCAAGGCCTGGGCTTGGCGTGTGTGACCCACAGACCTCCTCACGGGGGGAAGGTTTTCTATCAGATGATCCATCATAATAATGCTGGAGTTAAGAAGTCTCCATTCCTTTGCTTGGAACCAGAAGACTTATCCCCCTGCATATAGAGTAAGAGCAATGTTGGTTAGAAACTGGCTAGTGTTTAAAACTGAAGATTATTATGACTGTTTAACCTAAGCTCCATGTTGAAGTAAGATTAATTATCTTGGAAATACTAAATTGGGGTAACCCAAATCTGTTTCTGGAACCATGAAAATTTTGTTGGTTTTTGACTTTGACAATACAATCATACATGATAATAGTGACACCTGGATTGTACAATGTGCTCCAGAGAAAAAGCTTCCCATTGAACTACAAGATTCTTATGAAAAAGGATTTTGGACAGAATTTATGGGCAGAGTCTTTAAGTATTTGGGAGATGAAGGTGTAAGAGAAGATGAAATGAAAAGAGCAATGATATCAATGCCTTTCACTCCATGGATGGTGGAACTTTTAAACTTTATAAGAAAGAACAAGGATAAATTTGACTGCATCATTATTTCAGATGCAAATTCAGTCTTCATAGGTTGGGTTTTAGAAGCTACCAATTTTCATGACGTGTTTGATAAAGTCTTTACAAATCCAGCAGCTTTTGACACCAATGGTCATCTCACTGTGGAAAATTATCATGCTCATTCTTGCACTAGGTGCCCCCAAAATCTTTGCAAAAATGTAGTTTTGGTAGAATTTGTAGGTAAAGTCACAACGAGGAGTGAATTATACATGAGTTGTTTATATATGTGATGGAAGAAATGATGTCTGTCCAGTAAACTTTTTCAAGAAGAATGATATTGCCATGCCACGGAATAGATATACTTTACAGAAAACTCTTTCTAGGATGTCTCAATATCTTGAGCCTATGGAGTCTTCTGTTGTATCTTGGTCTTCAGGTGTTGAAATAATTTCTCGTTTACAATTTCTAATAAAGGAGTAATATGCCAACAATTGAAATGTATATCAGTTAAGATTAAACACAGCAGCATAAAACTAAAACCCCAAATAACAGTGGCTTTAAAAAAAGTTTTCCCTCTCACTTAAAAGAATTTCAGAGTTAAGTATCTCAAAGTTTCTGTGTTGCTCTACCAACCTCAGCACTTGGCTTCCAACTTATGATCCAAGATTGCTGTTCAAGCTCCATCCCTCACATCAACATTCTGGCCAGCAAGGACAGTGAGAGAGAAGGTTGCACCCTCATTTAAATTTCATTAGCCAATACTTAGTCACAATGCTCCTACCTAACTGCAAGGAAGGATGCAAAATATAGCTTTTATTTCAGATGGTCATATGCCTGGGAAAAATGGAAAAAAGTAGAGTACAAAACTGACATAGGTGCAACTAGTGGTATACCAAAGGTGGTTAATAGGTAGATTATATTTTTAAATTTATTCCCAGAGAAAATAGTCTTATATTTTACTTTCTTTGGCATTTATTTCCGAAGTATGTCTTGCAGTTACAGATCTTCAAAATAAGCCTAATGCTTAGTTTACATAAGAATACACTACTTCCAAATCAGTTAATTTTAGAGATAGGGATGCAGTATCTATTGCCCAAGTGTTCATTAATTTCACACTTTCCTTTTGAAATGAAATACAAATTAATGTTCTTCAAATATTTTAAATTTATATCATTTTTTTTTTTTTTTTTTTTTTGTGTTACACGGGCCTCTCACTGTTGTGGCCTCTCCCATTGCGGAGCACAGGCTCCGGACGCGCAGGCTCAGCGGCCACGGCTCACGGGCCCAGTCGCTCCCCGGCATGTGGGATCTTCCCGGACCAGGGCACGAACCCGTGTCTCCTGCATCGGCAGGCGGACTCTCAACCCCTGCGCCACCAGGGAAGCCCTAAATTTATATCATTATTAAAGACTATAATTCCAGAATGCTGATTTAATCAGTATGTCATTTCTGTCAATGAAATATTGAGTGATACAATACATAATTTGTAGGAAGACTCAACATTTAAGAAACTGTTTCATATAGGGATATTAGCAAACTATCAACTGACCTAGAAAGTTTTACAGTACTATGTTAATTTGTAGGCTCACATGTTTTAGGCATAAATATGCCTTATGTAATAATGTTAGGATTTTCTTTTCCATATGGAAAGCTCCAGAAATAAAAATGTTCAATGTAATTTTATGGGGAAAACAGAAACAGATTCACAGACATAGAAAACAAATTTATGGTTACCAAAGGGGAAAGGGAGGGGGGAGGAATAAATTAGGAGTATGGGATTGAAAGATACATACTACTATACGTAAAATAGATAAGCAACAAGGATTTACTATATAGCACAGGGAACTATATTCAATAACTTATAATAACCTATAATGTAAAATAATCTGAAAATATGTACATCTATATATTTATAACTGAATCATTTTGCTATACATCCAAGCTAACACAATATTGTAAATCAACTACACTTGAATTTTTAAAAAGACAAATAAATACTTCCCTCAGAAGATACAAAATGTTGAGAGACAGCTGGATACAGGAACAAAAAGTTAAAATAGAGTTGTTCAGAGGCTATAAAAAAGGCAGGTACAATATCCTATGGAAGCACAGAGCCAGCAGGCAGGAAGGCAGCCTTTTATATTCCATATGATTTAATTCAACTCAATATAACAAATCATCATTGAGATCCTGCTTTCTGCTCAGCATTATTGGGTCCAACGGACCATTCAGAGTATAAACTTTGAACTCTGTCCTCTGATAGTTTATATTTTAGTTCAGAAGACAAGACTTACAGGAAATACAATACTTAACAAATATTTATTGAATGCCTATTATGTGCCAAGAAGTATACAAGATGGACTATGGTCCCCTCCAGAGCTAACATATAGTAATGGATGTTAATAAGTAAGAAATTAATCTATTAAAGAATTAATGCCACCCATTGACAAGGTGCTAAGGGGCAACAGAGAGGGTAAGTGCCCTGGCAGATCACAGAGGGCAGAGAAAAGCATATTCATCACTGTCAGGCTGCCCTCAAGTTCATCCTGAAGACCCAGGCAGCCCTTTCTAAATATACTGAGTGAGAAAGAGATCCTTTTGGTTTTTGCACATCATGTAATTTAATATCTCTACTTTTCCCTGAGGCCATCAGTGATGAAACTGGCCCCAATCTACCAGGGCTGTGTATTTCACTTGTGATATACAAACCATTCTTTCTTATCAGATTTTATACATGTAAATGTGGTCACCGTTCTAGCTTTTCTGAACTCTGCTCATGTATGCTCACCACTTCACCATTTGACTGAAGGTGACTGAGTTTGGTCGAGTGTAGAATCATATGAATTGATTAGGTTTAAGGAATATTTTAAATACTAGTCCCAAAGGAGAGTTCATAACAATGGATATCAAATATTACAGCTTTTAAATATGACTCAAGATAATGAAGCTGACATGAGAGTATGGATCTTGATGTAATGCCTTTAATTTTCCTAAACAGAAGACATTTTTTATGGTAACTTTATAGAGCAAAGTACATTATGCCAGCCATGAGAATTCCAAGAAACTGTCAACCTTAAAAGAAATCTTCCATAGGGCATAGGTCTAAGAAATATCCTCCAATTTCACTAGTATTATTTACTTGTGATTTGAGAATTCTTGGAAATACTATTTTATTTACACATCTGGTAATAGAATTTAGAAGACAAATCATCTTTCCTTTCCTTTCCATCCACTATGCTGACCATGCCTCACATTGCCTCATGCCTGGCTCCTCTCCAGACCATCCACATCTAGGAGAAGGTGGCGGTACGGCAGGGAATAAAGAGGGGAGACACTGGAAACAAACCGTATACACAGCTGGGCTCCACTACTTGTCTGTGACCCTGGGAATTATTAACCTCTCTTAACATCAACTTCTTGATTAATGAAGTGAGGATGACAGCATGGTCTATGCAGGATTATTATGACATTGTCATTAAGGAGGTAATAACCACAAAGCATCTGGGAATCAATAAACAAAGTTATATAATTATTGCAACAGGAAGATTGAAGCTACTCTTTAAGTGAGGATAAAGGCACTGAACTTGGGGGAAACAATAGTCACTGATGTTCCTTAACTTTAAAGCCAACAGTATAACATTCTCAGATACCAAAGAGATCGGTAAAGGTGTCCAAGAGCTCTCCTTAAAAAGAAACGACATTTCACAAACAAATCCAGTCAATCAAAAGATGATTTAAGAAGCCTTAGTTAGCTTAATAGTCAATACAGAAGACCATGGAGCAGACTCTACGGAGATCTGAGGGGAAAAAAGGGATTTAAGAATATCCTATCCAACTTGTTTTGTCCATAAGCATAAAGACAGCAGATGTTTCTAAGCATGCCAGAACTCAGAAAATGTAACTCCTAGAAGCAAATATAGAGGTAAGATTACATAAGCGTGAGAATTATGGTTACTGAACAGACGATGATTGTTATAAACCTTGAAATTGTAAAAATAATAATATAACAATGAAAACTGGGAAGAAAGACAAAAAAAGGTGAAAACGTGTGAGAGTGCTAATTTTGTCATCTTTCACAGTAGAGAGTTAATTGGTAGAGTATAAAATTTAAGCCTAAAGTTTTAAAAAATATAATCACTGCAAATTCTTACTAGGTTTCACATTCTCTTATTTTTATATACAGAGAGAGATCTTACAATATTTAAAATAAATATATTTCTTATGGTTAAAAAATACTTTTCTGAGTATTTATAGAATCCTCATATTTATTTGTGCTATCCTTTCGGTTGGATTTCTATTTCTTTTACTTCTGTAAAAATTGAGAGAAACTAAATATAATAATTTAATTAAAAATAAGCCTTATCCTGTTTAATAAACTTTATCACTTATTCAACTGTATATTTACCTATCTCCACCTCTATATTATATATTATATCATATCATATCATATCATATTATATTGGATATTATATTGTTATCTAGAAAGCTATTCACCTAATGTTAATGATGGTAATTTCTCTGTGGCAGGATTCAAAGTAATATTTTAACTTTCTTTGTTATCATTTTCATTGCTGTTTGAATTTTAAACAATGACAATGTGCTATTTGTTTTTTAATTTGATAAATTCTTTTTTCTTTAAAAATATTTTAAAAGAGGTTCTTTTGGGAGTAGAACTTGGCTAGAGAATACTTTTCATATAATGCATTTGGTACCATTTGGGTTGTTCGTGTGTGTGTGTGTGTGTAAAAATACTGACATGTATTCTTTTTTTTTTTTTTTTATGCGTTACGCGGGCCTCTCACTGTTGTGGCCTCTCCCGTTGCGGAGGACAGGCTCCGGACGCGCAGGCTCAGCGGCCATGGCTCACGGGCCCAGCCGCTCCGCGGCATGTGGGATCTTCCCGGACCGGGGCACGAACCCGTGTCCTCTGCATCGGCAGGCGGACTCTCAACCACTGCGCCACCAGGGAAGCCCCATGACATGTATTCTTTTACACAAAGAATAAAAAAGAAGGAAGGAGGGTTGGGAGGAAGGGGAGAGAGCAAGGGAAAATATATTATGCATGGTAGAGTAACAAATTAATTCCTAATTGGTCTCAAGTCCAAGGAGACCAATCTTTAGAAGCAGGGGAAATTCAGAGACTGTATCAGATACCTCTTGTGGACCACTTTAGATTCTCCTCACTTCACTGACATCTGTGCTCCACTAGTTCACATAAGCACCGCCATCACTGCCCTGCCTCTTGCCCTTCTTGCCTCCTGTCCCAAGTTTGCCTATTAAAGTCATCATAGGGACTTCCCTGGTGGTCCAGTGGTAAAGAATCCACCTTTCAATGCAGGGGACGCGGGTTCAATCCCTGGTCGGGCAACTAAGCCCTCATGCCACAACTATTGAGCTCGCATGCCTCAACTAGAGAGCCCATGTGCCGCAACTACAGAGCCCACGCGCTCTGGAATCCGCACCACAACTAGAGAAGAGAAAACCCACACGCCACAACTGGAGAGAAGTCCACCCACCACAACAAAGACCTGACGCAGCCAAATAAATAAATATTAAAGTCATCACAGAACCCCATCTAGTCTCCGCACATGCACAATCCAAAAGTATGTGGAAATTAACTCCCTGTGAGGTAAATTTTGACAAGTGGGATACAGGAACAGCAGATACATTTTTTCTTTCTTCTCTCCAGTGGATGAGCCTAAGACCCAGTTTCTTCTTTGGAATTAAGCAACTGGTTGCATTTAACGATTGTCATCTCCCTAAGGTATTCTAGAGAAAGCGGACCCTCCTGCCCTGTCTCACTCCTTTATCTCTTTTGCCCATCCCATGGGATTAAACTCTCTAATAAAATAATAGGTCTACCCCCTCTATAATCGTTTTCCTGAGGCTCTACTTTCTAGAAACCAGGTAGGACAGGAATTCTACTTCTCTACATAATAATGTGAAACTCACTCCACTAAAATTTTACTCCACTAAAAAGAGGTGGCATTGCAAACCACAGGCACTTTAAAAAGATTTATTTTCCTCTTTAGGGGTTTAGACAAAGAACTAACGTGTCTCCTTGGGAAATAAGTATTTAGGTGCATTGAGAGTATGCACACACATCTGACAGAAAAGTTCCATTTATAAATTGGAATCATAAGAGAAATTCTAGATTTTACTCTCATAAGAATGCTTTAAGCAACTTGTATTTGTGCGACTTGTCACACCCCTCCCGTTTGACTTGGGGTGCCTCAGTTTCACCTCTACTCCTCTCCCTTCTACTCCACAGGACTTGGAGTTCCAAAAGTGATCACCAACTATTCTAGAAGAATCTCCTTTTACCAACTGGCACCTTTATTCAAGCTGTGTTCCAAAGGATTATGATGGGGTATTACTTAAACTCTGAAGTGTGGGAGAGCTCCTGGGGAGAATGCCCCCAAGGGTAAGGAATGGAAACTTCCAAATTTGGATGCAGGATCAGAAGACAAAGCTTATGACAGAAAATTGCTTTTGAAAAAAAAAAAAAAATCACAACCTGAGGATAGGAGAATTAAAGTCCTTTTTGGAGAAGATCACTTTGTCCAAATCATGTATATTATCTGGGGTATTTATAAAGCACACTAACATCTTCAGTACTCTAATATGAACTAGTTTTACGATTTTCAAGCAGGGAGAAATGTGACAAGGGAATGTCATATAAAACAGAAAAGTTTTGGCAAAAAATGCTCAGGGTCATGAGCATTGACCCTGAGAGGAAAGCCGAGAAGTAATTTTCCCAGTTGGGTTATCTGGAGAGATGGAGAGGTTGACTATAACTAAAAGTAAGGACCAGGGCATTTCATAAAAACTGATAGTAGAGAAATTTTGTCACATCGTATTTGGAAAAATTGCCTAGAATCTGGTTTGGCTGCAAACAAATCCCAAACTGTGGATAGTTTCATTAAGAGGTATAAACCATCTTTTCAAAGAAAGTCTGTTTGTATTTTTTTTGCAGAAGGGTTCACATAGAGCTACCACAAACATCTGTACAGGTTGTACGTTGCAGGACACATAACAATCTATATGAATGGGGCGCCCAGGAGCTGTATACGGACAATTCCCACACTGTATGCAGCTGCCCTGCAGTTACAATTGATGTGCGTCTAAAATTGGGGACTTTTTTTTCTTATTTATTTTAAAGCATTTTAGTTAGAAATACCTTTTAAACAGAAAATGGAGCTATTCTAACAGTAATACACACTGTTCAGTGGAAGCACCTCTATCCTAAGTTTCACCTTTAGAGCCTTCTGCCCTGAACCTATACCACTTGAGATTCTAGACCTCTGCATTGATTTTCTGTGATTTTATCATGACCTCTGCATTGACTGTACATGCTGTAGGATGTGGTTGTAGGGAGGACTTGCCACCAGACTAGCGTTATTATTACTATTATTATATTTCATGCTCCTTAAAGACAGATTCAGGATAGGATGCACAGTTCCATACTCTACATTGTCTTGTACATTGTAGGTACTCAGAGTTATTAACTGAAGGAGTGATGAGAGGAACTAAATCTCTTACTTCCTTTGTGTCTTCCTTCCATAGCAACTGAGAAGGGATAACACCCAAAAGCAATATTATGAGCGTCAACTAAACATTTTTCTAAATGATAGAGTTTCTTCTTCCACAAGTATTGCTTAAAGCAGCTGAAGAACTAAATGAGGTTTCGAAATAAAGCTGAAAAGGTCTGGCCAATAATTCCTACTTTCCTAATCAGGAAGCCATGCTCCTATGGGCTGGTGCTGCCCTGCAGGCCAAAGTTTTGATTGCATACATTGCATACGTTGGAGAAGCTCGTTAGTGTGTTTGTGAGCATAGGGGAAGCAGTGAGACAGACCCCTTGTGGGGCATCTCAGCCTGATTGCTGGCTGGGAGATGCCTCCAGAGGCAGGACCTAATTCCAGAAAGCTGCTCTTCCTCATATACGTCTTCTCAGAGTTGTGATGGATGCCTGTTATTTAAACTCTTGAAATGTGCGGAGACAGTATCTAAAATGAGCATGATGAAATGCAGCCTTATTCAATTAGAAAGATGAAGCGTGATTTTGAGAGGCAGAGTATAATTACACGGTTGAAGCATTTCCAGGAGGTTGTGGATGGCACCCCAGCTGACTCTAGAAGAAATACACTCAGACTGAGCCTGGGCAGGTGGCGTTCTTCCTCCCCCCTCCTCACAAGTGCTGCAGACCCCGGTCTTATGATGACCATAACACCCCATAGTCTTAGCTGAGGCCCAAATGCCAGTGCTCTCAACTTTGCACATTTATAAAGCCATATCCGCAAAACACCGATGAATGCTGAACCCACACTCTTTTTTGATCTGCTGAGGCTACAGGTCGGATTGGGTGAATAAATATGAAGACATATGGGAATCTGTAAAAAGCTATGTAAAACTTATGTATCGTTATGAATATTAAAAGTTGTTCATGTTACAATTTCTCTTACATAGGTCAGATATATTTGGAGTCCTCACTGCAAACATAAAAATGGGACTATATGTAAAACATCATTATTTCACAGCACTTGCTCTCCTTCAGAGATGTTATGTCATAATTCTATCAATATAAAACATTTTGCATTATTTTAAATGGGGCCTTTATAAACTTAATTCATTGTAAAAGTTTATGTTTAAATTCCAAATACTTCAAATTTCAATCAAAATATTATTTATTTGGAGGAATAAAAAAGACTCTGGAAGGCTTGCTAGATTGGAGAGCAATGAGATACGAAAGGAAAGTAACTCAGGTGTTGGCTAAGGAGTAAACAAGGGGAACATGGTATTCATGGGTTGACCAGTAAGCCCAGGTGGGTCTCAAGAGACTGTCCTACCAAGGACACTCAACTATGTGCTTAGAATCCCACTGCTCCATGTGGGACATATTTTACCTGTTTTTTTTTCTGCTCATCAAGTCTTCTCACTCCTTTCAGAGATTAGACTCTGACTTCCAACTTTTTGTGTTTACGTTAACATTCTGAATCCTGGCTCCCTTTTCCTCATTTTTACAATTATTTTTTGAAGGTTTACACTAGTAATTCTCTAACTTCAGCTGCATCAGAATTACCTGGAGAGCTTGTTAAACCTGACTGCAGGGCCACAGAGTTTTTTTTCCAACAGGTCTGGGGAGATAATAGGGAGAAGTAAAAATTGCTTTTCTAGCAAGCTCCCAGTGAGACTGATGCTGCTGGTCTGGGACCCACACCCACACTTTGAGAACCACTGTCCTCCACTATACGTGGTGTGGGATTTAGGCTATCACTAACCCTAACAACCTTATAAAGTTAGATTTTTATAAAAATTTTATTTATTTATTTTTGGCTGCGTTGGATTTTCGTTTCTGTGCGAGGGCTTTCTCTAGCTGCGGCGAGCGGGGGCCACTCTTCATCGCGGTGCACGGGCCTCTCACTGTCACGGCCTCTCTCTCATTGCAGAGCATGGGCTCCAGACGCGCAGGCTCAGTAGTTGTGGCTCACGGGCCCAGTTGCCCCGTGGCATGTGGGGTCCTCCCAGACCAGGGCTCGAACCTGTGTCCCCTGCGTTGGCAGGCAGACTCTCAACCACGGCGCCACCAGGGAAGCCCTAAAGTTAGATATTTTTAATCCCCATTCTATTAATGAAAAAACTGCGACTCAGGAAAGTGTAATAGCTTGGTGAAGGGCACACAGCCAATGGGGATAAGCTAGGAGTCTCTTATATCAGTCTATGTTCTTATTTTCATTTTATATATCATTCACGTTATTATTTTATTCACAAACTGAAGTCAGACCCTAAGATTCTTATAACTATTTATAAGGAAAGAGAGGAATCCTTATCGTTTTACCTCCCAACTTCTAAGCCTAAGAACGGCCTCAGTTTATGGGTGAGAAAACTGCCAGCTGCTACTGCTGAAATGCATCTCCCTGGCACCGATGCCCCCTCATTAGGTTAGCCATGTGGCAAGCAACTAAGGAGAGCTATGCCAATCCCTCTCAGCACCTGCAACTCATCATAGAACCACACAGCTCCAGTCCAAGGGTTCCATTCAGAAGAAGGGTATAAACAGATGATGCCTAATTTGTCAGGGATCCCTAAGGCCCATATTCAACCTCCATTAAGAAAAATGAAGATTTATGCAAAAGCTGTCTCATATCCTCCATATGGGAGTCCACAGACCAAAAATTCAGCTGTACTCAGCAATAAAGTAGCCTTTGCCTTAGCAGACTGGAGCATTTTGGGGAGAACATCAACCATTATTTGCCGGTGGAAGAAAACTTATAAAAGTTGTAATGCCGTGGATTGGACCAAAAGTCTACCTCAAAATTTTAGGAAATGTTTTAAATTATCCATAACCAAAAACAATCTTCATAATCCATAGCTATATATACTATATCAATCTATCTGACCATTTGAGCGAGGGCGTAGTTAGCAGTATTGCTACCGTCTGCCATCACTAGCTGACTTCTAGCAACTGCAAGCTTCATTCTGCCCCAGCTGGAGCAAGTCAATCCCAATGCATGTACTTAAGAAAATCTAGATCCCTGCCCTGAGGTCAAGTCAGGCATCTGTCAATGACAGAAGGTAGTGTTTAACGTCATGACGTGTTCTTGGACGGCACAGAGAATGTCTGCATTGGATGTTGAATTTAGTATGCCTAATCTACTTTATCTAAATTGTGTGACAGGTGACTCCTATCAAACTTGTTATTACCCAGAGGAAGGGAGCTGTGTACAGATAAAAAATTAGACATCTACTACAGATATCTTCAGTACATGAGGAGGAACTGATCTCGTTCCTAGATGAGGGTAGGTTTAATCCAGCCACCCTAGAGGAAACCTGCCCAGAGAAGCTCGAGTGATTCCGTTTATTTCATTTGAGAGAGGATTGCCCACCTTCACTTATACCAAAAAATCCCCCATGGACAGGACCCTGACTGCACTTAAAGGAAAACTGTCCTCAATGGAAAGAACCCAGCCTGCCAGCTCAGTCAGCACCTGACTAATGGGAAAGAAAGTCCTTCTAAACTTAACATTTTCCTTCTCACATGCCAATTACCAGATGATCTAGAAAGATGCTGGGGGAACTCACAACTACTGAGGGATTGCTAAGTCTAGAGACATTGGATTAATGAGTAAGCAAAGGAAGATTACAAAAATTGCAGTGAAATCCATCTCAAAAGATGGAAACCAAGACAAACCATCAGAATAATGTAGATGACCCAATTAATATGTCCTACCCAGCTCAAACTGATGGAGCTTCTGAACACCCCTTTGTGTGGACATGGGATAATAGGTACTTATGGAGCTCAGACAGGACAAGGTGAGCAGTATGTCTCATATTTCTCTCTGTTTAAAAAAGGACAGTGTCAGAATATCACATTGAAGTCACAGGGAAATTACTCTTATTGTTCAAAAACTAGGATAACATCACATAGTCTGTGTTTTGAGTGTCCAAAAGTTGAAGCTACCAGACCCATAAAAGAAAATTAAAGAAAAAGATGTTTAGGGATCCAAAATCTGAGGTAGGAAAAAAAAAGCCAGATCCACAGATCTAATCCAGAATTATGTGGCTAACTTGGAACCAGGCTTCAGTGGCTGAAATATGGCCAGAATTATCAAAGCAGAAGTTATGCTCATCCAGACATAATTACACAAGCCATCTGCTTTTCTGATGCTATTTCTCCCCTTCATGGTTGGTCCTAGAGATAATGCTCTGAAAGTGCCCAGTTCACTGATAAAGTATGTTCTGGCTAAGTCAGGCCCTAGCCAAGGCTCTGGCCGAAGTGGTCTTCATCAGAGCAATGGCAGGACATAAGTATACTATAGCACTGGGGAGCATAAGAAGAGGCACATAGCAGATGCTGAATAGATATTTGTTGGGTGAGTTTATTTAACTCAAGGAGCCCAAGCAAAGGCACAAAGCAGACGACCAATGGATATTTGTTGAATGAACGGTGGTATTCAACAGCTGGTGGAATATGCAAGTAGATGGTGGATGGTGGGAATAATAAGAGTTGAGGCTAAGGAGGTGGTTATTCATGGAAGGAACTACTAAAGAATTTATAATTTATCCTAAGGATAGAGGGGGGCCCTTGAATGGTATTAAGATGAAGTGTGAAATAATCCTATTTAAAATATTGAAAGAAGGACTTCCTTGGTGGCCCAATGGTCAAGAATCTGCCTGCCAACACAGGGGACACGGGTTCTATCCCTGGTCCTGGAAGATCCCACATGCCGTGGAGCAACGAAGCCCGTGGGCCACAACTACTGAGCCTGCGCTCTAGAGCCCGCGAGCCACAACTACTGAGCCTGCAAGCCACAACTACTGAGCCTGCGCTCTAGAGCCTGCGAGCCACAACTACTGAGCCCACAAGCCACAACTACTGAAGCCCGCGCACCTAGAGCTCATGCTCCACAACAAGAGAAGCCACCGCAATGAGAAGCCCACATGCAGCAACGAAGACCCAACACAGCCATAAATAAATAAATAAATTAATTAATTTTTTTAAAAAAAAATACTTTTTTTCAGTAGTTGGCTCGCGGGCTCAGTAGTTGTGGCACAGGGGCTTAGCTGCTCCACGGCATATGGGATCTTCCCAGACCACAGCTCGATCTTCCCAGACCACAGCTCGAACCCATGTCCCCTGCATTGGCAGACGGATTCTCAACCACTGGGCCACCAGGGAAGCCCAAAAATAAAGTATTGAAAGATTGCTCTGGCTACTACGAAATGAATGAGCACAAAGGCAGGGGAAGATGCCATAAAACTATTGCAATAATCTAGTTGAGATGTGAGAAAAAAGAATTAGAAGCAGGAGTGGGTCTTCTGTGATTAGATGTCAACTGATTCCCTGGGTTCTTACTCAAAAGACTATTATCTGAAAGGCTCTGTCTCTTCCATCAGCAAATGCAGGGGTATCTGATCAGCAGTCTCCACCTCAGTGCCACAGGCCTGCATCAGGCTTCATGTCACATGTGCCCCATTGATCACAGATTTGTTGGCTATGGAAATGAATGTTAATCTGGTGACTGTTCTGGAAACTTGGGGAAAGGAGAGAACTTTAACTAATAAATGCCAATGTTTAGACTTCTTGTTGAGTCCTTGGCTAAGGATAAACCTTCCCCAAATTTGCTTTTCCCCACCCACCATACCCCAGTAAAATAAGGGACTTATAAGGCTCAGTTGTTGAGTCAGAGTTTGCTTCACTCCCTAGCATCTTCTATAACCCCAACAGTATTGCAGCTGAATCAGCCGTGAAGAAGAAATAGCAATGTAATTACAAATGTCATTTACATCCTACAACATTGCTGCTTTACTGGGAGCCCTGGTACCTAGGAAAACAAATTTCTGTCATTAATCTGCCCATAGTTCTATGAACAGGCTGTTTACATTCCTTCTTCTGTACCTCTTCTCCCTCTGTACTCCTTCCTTAGATAGTCCACATCCCTGTTCTGTTTCTATAAAAATAATATTCATCCTCAGGACCCAAATGAAACTTCATTCCCTCAAAGATGCCTTCCTCCGGACAATACATATTCTGAGGAATGGCTTTCTCTAAATTCCTGCTGATGACCTCTTGGTATCTACTGAAAGAGAAAGCAAGCGAGAGATACTGAACAGGGAAGCCATGGCTCTCAGAGTCACTTTCTATTGGAGAGACAGTTATCAGGTGCAGTAAACAGAAAAATGCCCCCCACTGAAGATGTCCATGTCTCAATCCCCAGAACCTATGACTGTGTATGTTACATGGCGAGAGGGAAATGAGGTTGCAGATGGAGTTAGGATTGCTAATAAGCTGACCTTAAAGAGATTATCTTCGATGATGCAAATGGGCCCAATGCAATCACAAATGTCCTTTAAAGTGGAAGACAGAGGCAGAAGAGGAGGTGAGAGCCAGAGAGAGATTGGAAGATGCGGCAATACTGGGTTTGAAGAAGGGGCCATGAGCTGATGAATAAAAGCAGCATCTAGAAACTGAAAAAGTCAAGGAAATGGTTTTCCTGAGAGCCTCCAAAGAATGCAGCCCTGATTTTAGTTTTAGTTGTGTGAGACCTATCTTGGGCTTCTGTCCTCTAGAACTTTAAGATAATGAAGGTGTTATTTTAAGCCACTCTGTAAAAATTTGTTATAACAGCCATGGGAAACTAATATATGAGATATCCAGCTTAATGCCTAACAGAATTTAGCTCAGTTATTTTTCTAAAATAAAAAGAGAGAGTGGATATTGAGTAAACTATCACAAACCATTTTTTATATGTAGTGTTATCATACACAAGTATAACTAAATATTCTCAGCCAATGAGAACTAGGGAAACAGAACAAACTGCACCGTTAGAGGCCAATGAGCATTAGCAAACCACACTGTCTCTGCTCTCAGCCAGTGAGAACTCTACTTTGTTCTCCCCAGTGAGTTTATTTTGCAGTGTGTTGTTCACTCCACTGAGACTTCTCTTTTTACCATTTGCGTTATGCAGTATAGCACAGTTTTGACCCATAATGGTTGACAATGTTGTACAAGTGATAGCACCAAGTCAACCACACATGTACACACACACACACACATAAACACACACACATACATAAACACACACACACAGAAAAATGTCCCAGTGGAGACGCTTCAAGGAAGTACTTTCTAGGAAATAGTCCAGAGAACTGAGGCTAAAGAGTAGCAGGGAGAGGGGGTTTGGTGATACACTGACATTGTGAAATCTATCAGAAATGCATCCATGACCTAGAAGAACTGACCATACGTTTAATAGGTGAATGAAAACATGTCTAGAACACATTATTTTTTTAGGGAATTTGAAAATAACAAAAACCAATTGCCCTCATACAACATTGACAATGTGGTCCTTAGGGATTATGTTATAAGAACCCATACAGCAGAGGCACTTAGGTGACTCTTCCAGGAAGACATCTCAGGCCTGAACAAGGCATGCATGAGAATATTACTGGCATCAGAGCATAAGGAGTGCTATGGTAAGTAGAGAGGAACAGGGCAGTACTGGAGTAAATAAATGGATTATTTAGCCTATCTAGATAGACCAGGCAGGGAAATACCAGCAGTCAAACAGAGAGAACAGAGTATGCAAAGTGTGAAGATAAGACCCTTTGATACTTTGAATATGCTCATTTGCACTGTTATTTATATTTTTTAGCTTCATCTCGGGTCTCCCCAACTAAACTGTTGAGGCAAATCCATGCCTTTTACCTCGTTACAACCATGTACTTGCTGAACACTTTTTGAGAAGAAACTGGGAAATTATTAGCTGACGTTGTGACTTGCTTTTTCCTGGCCTGACCCTGCTTTTACTTTGGTGGCATTTGTTGCCATTTTCCACTTCCCACTTTATGTTCAGCAATACCACAAGGCAATGGTAATTCTGTAGAAACATCTTGTTCTTTTTTGTTTCTTTACCCTTGCTTGTTTCCTTTCGCAGGAATTTCCTTTCCTCTTTCCTCCCCCTTGTCTGCTGAGTGAGCCCCTGGCCCTCCTTTAAAATGAAGTTCACACCTGATCTGAGCTGCCCTCTCCCCACTGTACTTTCTTTGTTCCTTAACATGCAACTCTGTTTTTCTTGTTTACTGCATTGCAGTATATTTCCTTTCTTGAGTGCCTCCAAATTCTGGCTAGATTGGGGCTCTTTTAGTTCAAGAACTGTGTTTCATTCATCACTGTACCCTCAATACATGTCACAGTCCCTAGCATTTAACTCATTTGTTATTATTTATTTATATTGGTATTATCTCATAATTATTCAATAAATATTTTTGAACGCTTTACTGTGTCCTAGGCACCAATCTAGGATCATGTGAACAAGATAGACAAGGCCAGAGCTTACATATTGGTAAAGAAAAAAATGGCTAGTAAAGAGCCATTATAAATAACAACTTCAGATAGTGATGTACACTGTAAAGAACAAAATAGGGTAATATGATATGTGTTTGTTGAACTGTATTATTGAATTCATGGAAATTTCAACACGTGATCTGGCACTGAATTTCAATAGTCAAACTCTCAATCTGTATTAGCAACCCTTATTCACGCCTCTATTCTCTTCAAATTATTTAATTTCCAAAGAGAAACAAAAAAAGGACAATTTCAAGGCAGAAAGATTCTCAAATCATTCTTCCTTGTCTATCTGTTGCGGTGAGAAGAAAACAAAAGTGAAAAGTTAAGACAAATATGACACCAAAATGTTAAATTACACAAAATAGGCAATCAAGCAAAGAAAAGCTCAGGAATTAGTGGGTGAATAGAATAGTTACCAGCAGGTATTTATCTAGTGGGACAACTTAAATAGCTTTTAAGAAATTACCTTGAAAAAGATCTTGATTTAACAATGTCAAGGGAAATCTAGGCTTACTTCAGATGCTCTTCTGAGGCATTCTAATAGGCTGGTAGGGGAAAAAAAAAAACCTAAACTAAAGCATTAAAAGGAAACAGAGGAATTCACTGGGAGTTTTCATTTTCAATCCAGCCACTACTTATGTCAACAGGAGCCATCTACACGGCTACATGAACGGGAAACACCTAACACCTTCCATAGTGGCCTCATAAAGAACGGACTCTGTTTCTCCTTCAGTGAACAAGGGTGTAGACCAGAGGTCAAGAGATCTCAGTTCTTATTAACACTCTGTCGCTAACTACCTAAGTGAGTCACTTCACTTGAAACCTGTGTGAGCCTGTTTCATTATCTGTAAACTGCCACCAAATAATCTTCCCCAATCTAAGTGTCTGTGATTCTAAGCCATTAAGAACTTAGTTTCAGGTAGAATGTTACTTATGGTGGTTCAGGGTAGAGTCAAATTCCAAGACTTTAATTTGCATATGTCCTGTGGGCAAGGGTTCCACATTACTCAGTATTACCAATCAAAGTGTCTTGGACCAATATGACCATGTCATTTCTGCATAGTAAAAGACCTGACTCAATGTCACTTTTTCCTAATGAGAATGCAGGCAATCCTCTCTTTGCATGGTAGTCCAGGACCATAAAAGTGATGGTGAAGCTGATACTGTGCAGAGTGATCTTTAATATTTAAGAGTGAAAATTGTAATTGTTCTTCAATCCTTAAAAGTTTTTGTCAAAATATTAAAAGCCTTATTACTATCAATTATAAATATATCAAGTGATGAAAAGTAGTAAAAATAATATATATTTAGTACCGTGTAATTTAGACATCTTAGAGACATTGAGAATTAAAGCATTGTATTTTTTTAAAGCATTGTATTTTTTTAAATTAATTTTTATTGGAGTATATTTATTGATTTACAATGTTGTATTAGTTTCTGCTGTACAGCAAATTGAATCAATTATACATATACATATATCTACTCTTTTTAGATTCTATTCCTATATAGGTCATTACATAATATGAGTAGAGTTCCCTGTGCTACACAGTAGCTTCTTATTAGTTATGTATTTTATATACAGTAAGTCAAAGACAAATATCATATGATATCACTTATATGTGGAATCTAAAAACAATGGTACAAATGAATCTATTTACAAAACAGAAATAGAATCACAGATGTAGAAAACAAACTTACAGTTACCAAGGAGGAAAGGGGGGAGGATAAATTGGGAGATTGGGATTGACAAAGCCTTGTAGTTTTTTGCAAGAAAATTATCAAGAGTTCCTAGAACAGTGTTTCCCTTCTTCTCATGATGTAACCTACAAAATAGAGTGAGCTTCTTTTTTATATCTTGGTAAATTGTCATATATCTTTCAAAGTTTGGATCAGTTTATAATATTTTACCCTTTGCACTTTTGATGTTATGATATATCTCTGAGAGTTCCTTTAATTTGAGAGTTTTTACTGGTATCACTTCCTCTAGGATATCTTCATCCTTTTTATCACAACCACTTTAAGTCAGTAAGTTGGCCTTCACTCAGTTTCTCTGGCTTCATAAGCGCTCTCAAATGGTGGCAATGCCAACACTCCCAAGGTCAGCTCTTTGATCCATGACTACATTTATGTTCAATTTGAACCTCTCTTCCAGCATTATCACTTTTCTTCTTTACTGCACTTTCATCTTTATTGCCCACTTCTCTTTGGATTATCCATTTTTGTCAAAAGGCATGCAGATTCATCACTGGGAGACAAAGATGAAGGATGCAACACACCTGTACACCTTGCTGTCTGTGCACAAACTAAATAATAGATGGTCAGGGACCAATCACCATAGACTCTGGAAGAGGTGAATAACTGGCCACTGACCATAATGAGCATCTCTCATTTGCTTAGTGATTTGTGCTACCAGCAGAGTTTGTTCCACATGCAGTTATTCACAGTTAATATGGTAGTTAATGTGATTAACTGGAATCTGAACCATATTTTCAGGACTGGTCTTACTTAATACCAGCTATGGTAACTGTAATCCATGCATATCAGAACTGTGCAAAGCAAAACCAATATAGCCAAAATAGTTTTTTGCATTCCTCTTGTCAATCTAGATAAGGCCATCTCAAAATTTCCTTTTCTTATATATCTGTCTTATTCTTTAAATCTTTTTTTTCTTCCCAACACCTTAAAATTACCACAGAAAATCTATCTTCTAATTCTTTATCTCCTCTCTTCCCTCACATTCTTCCAAACCAAGACAAAAATAAGAAATGGTCTTAATCATATCTTATAAAAATAAAAGTAGAAGTGGAGAAATACCTGAATCAAAGAAAAGGGAAGTCATGTGATAACTATAAAAATAAGAAAAGTATCTTTGTCTTCTAAGCTCCCTGAATATACTTCTAAGGTTTTTTTTTAGAATTTCTAAAAAGTCTACACCTATTTCCCAGTTTGGTTTTAATTAAATTTACTCTTCTCAAAATGCATGAAGATTTTTATATGTTGCAAATATGTAATATTTCAGCTACTCTGTGAATTCAATGAACTCATGTGGATAGGCCAGAGGACCTCATTGTTATTTATAATACTGTTATATTCACCAAACATCAAAATTCAAGTTCCAAATGAACTTTCAGAGCACAACCCATCAGAAAGTGGAGGGCTTCTCTAAAATCAGAATAACAAGAGGGTGTTTCCCTGTAGCAGCAAGATACATATTCCTCTAAGACACAAAGGAGACCACATTTATTTTTACTGGTTCTTTAAATTTTAATTTTCCCTTCTATTCTCTTTAAAATATCTTTTCTCTCTCACTGTGATTTGGCATAGGATGACAGCCTGTTCGCTCATCCTTGCATGTATAACCTTCTGTCCCAACTTTAGAAAGGTATATTCCATATAGGAAAGAGTCACTAGAAAGACTTTCAGAATGTTTATGAGTCACTTTAAATTTTCATTAACAGCAAACAATTTTGGTACATGATTACATGACAGTGGTGTTCTGGGAGAATAATTCTGTCCAAGTTGCCATTTTATGATAGCTGATATATGAATTTGAATGATAATGATTTCTGAAGCCGTCTTAAGCAAGGCATCTGAAGTCAAACTTCCAGTTGGCTACTAGAAGCTAGAAATCAAGAAGGTAGCCAGAAAGCCTCCAGGCCTTACGCTTTCTGAATCACTGAGTTCCCAGCCAACCTCATAATGATTCCAACCTGCCCTAATGATGATATGGGAAGAGGGGAAGTCCCAAGCCATCTGAATGGAGAAGAATCCAGGAGAATGGAAGCAATCTGAGATTCTCACAGAGCACTGAGCACTGAATTTGAGGAGGAAGGTGAAGAAAAGAAATATATTATAGGTAGAGATGGGACAGTTCTGGCTGGGAGGGGCAGTATATGAGTTAGAACAGAGCTACATAGCAGGAGTTTGATGAAGACCAGTAGGATCTCTCCGGTAGGTCGGTTTTCCACTCCAGGGCTAAGCCAAGACAAAAAGAACCATGCCAGTCTCACAGGCTTAAAAGAGCAACCATTCTGATTAGAAGCCAGAATGTCAAAGCACTACTCAGAATTAAACTCTGAGATTGGGGTCATGAGGTCATTATCTTTTCAACCCTAAATTTTTCTGTCAGATTTTAGACAGCTCTGGGAGTGGGTGATATGATCTCACCAAAGGATACCAGAGTTGTCTAGGTGAATGCCACCGTAACAAAGACAGAAACAGAAATTATAGATCTCCCTATTATTGCACAAGGGAAGAGATGTGCTTTGCACTATGCTAGATCTGGTCCATGTTTCCACTCTTCAGCCATGCCCAGCCTAGACCGGAACCAGACCAACTACTCAGACAAAATAATACCAAATTCTAAGTCAACACCCAATGATCTAACTACATTCCTCTCCAAGTTTACTTATCTCTTTTTCTAAGATTGCCAGTATGCTCACAAAAGGTTCCAAATTTGTACTTTATTTTCTCCTGAATTATTCATCACCTTTTTCTAGTATATCTGGACTGCAACACATTAGAATTATATCTTGAACTATTTCTCCTTATTTCTCATTTCCTCCAGGGAAAGGGGTTTCTCTTTAGCCTCTGAGCATACCTGTCAAAGAGCAGCCTTCAGTGATAAGAATAATCATTTAATATGCTCTTTGAGAGAGAGTCTGCAAT
The DNA here is from genome assembly GCF_963924675.1 of Phocoena phocoena. Classification (NCBI taxonomy): domain Eukaryota; kingdom Metazoa; phylum Chordata; class Mammalia; order Artiodactyla; family Phocoenidae; genus Phocoena; species Phocoena phocoena. The sequence goes on from NC_089225.1 coordinate 15,882,140, forward strand.
TCCCCAGAAAATAAAATTCTACATCATAAGAAGCTACAGAGGACAGTGAAATTAGTTTGAAGCAAGGCCTAAAGCAAGAAGAAAAAAAATGCTTTCACTAACTTTTGTTTTCATTCTTTAATATTTATTACCAGATGTTAGTGTGAGGCACTCACCTCCCACCTGGCAGTCAGTATATGAAGTTAGGGCATCTGATGCAGTGAGAACATCCATACTCTTTTATCTGTGATATTTGTTTAAAATGGTTCTGTTTCTGCACTTGACATACTCTATTGGCAAGGGCAAGGAAAATTATCACACTCATAAAATGCTAAGAATGCCCTTCAGTTCGTCCCCTCAATTCCTCCCTTTATATACACATATATATCATGTGCATATACACCACATGTGTAACACACAGACACACACACTCATATACATGTCTTCCAATAGCACCAGGAATCCTCCTGGATGTGTTTAACAACCATGATATGTCTAATACTGTACTGCATATAATGTGGGAAGTATAAAAGAAGTGTAAGTGGTTCTTCTCTACTTGGGACTTATAACCTAAATGAGGAGACAAGTACTATTTGGGTGTATAAGATGGTAAAACATACCCTCTCGAAAAAACCTACAGTTGTCCTCCTGTGTGTATCCTTTACTACTTACACAGAACACTTCTGACACTTCTGGTCATCAAATGTGTGTGGGGTTTTCCCTCACTAAGCAATTCTCAACGACACTAGCTGTGTGTCCTACAGTTTAAATCAATTCTGGCACTATCTACCTGGAAATAGTTTCAAATCCCACAGGCTAAGGGCTCAGTCCCACAAGACTGCTGTACCCCACTTCAGATGCCAATCACAAGAAGTACATCCCCAGATTAGCCACAACTTTTGTCCAACTTGGCTACAAATTAGAAGTTCCCACAACCCTCTCCTTGGGTTTGATTAAGTTGCTAGAGTGGCTCACAGAACTTAGGGAAACACATTTACCAGTTATTAAAGGATATGATAAAGGATCCAGATGAAGAGCCAGATGAAGAGATACACAGGACAAGGTCTGGAAGGGTTACAAGTGCAAGAGCTGCTGTACCTGTGGAGTTGGGGGTCCATCACCCTCCCCTTACATGGAAGTTTTCACTGAACCAGAAGCTCACTGAGCCCCTACTATTGGGATTTTATGGAGACTTCCTCATGTAGTCATGATCAATTATTAACCATGACTATTTCCGACCCTTCTCCCCTCTCTAGAGAAGTTGGGGTGGGGGAAGGAAGGGCTGAAAATCCAAGCTTCTAATCATGCCTCAGTCTTTCTGGTGACCAGCCATCATCCAAGAGCCCTCCAGGAGCCCACCCAGGGTCACCTCGTTATAATAAAAGATGTTCCTAGTGCTCTCACTAAGGAATTTACAAGGGTTTCAGGAGCTATGTGCCAGGAACTGGGGGCAGAGATCAATGTATCTTTTCCTGTTACCTCACACCCTCAAATATCTATTAGTGATCAATTTGTCTGCGTCTTAAGAAATTCATCTGCTAGTTTTGGAGAGGAGATGTAGAGTGACATGTCTGCTAAGAAAAAAATGTGTTAGGAAGACCTGTTTCCCATAAGACTACTTTGACCAGGAGTCTGAAGAATATCATCAAATCTTGTTTTGATCTTGTTTCAGAGTACCCTGACACACAAAGAATACCACTGGCTTAAGGTTTAAAATATTAAGATGGCCAAATGAAAGACAGTGTCAGTTTGTAACTCCTAAACTAAGTAATATTTTATATTTATAGTATACAAACAAATGATATGAATGATTTGATTTCTCTCTAAATCCAGTTCACCAAGGTTTGGAAATTCCAGTGCACTTGTAGTACATAGTATCTGGGATCACAGCCGAAAGCCACTCTGAGCCTTTATGTGCCATGTGTTAGCCGCTGTCCAATTCACCTGTGTAGGTCATGGTTCTTCCACTTCAACTCTCTAGAGACTGAAGGTACTAAAGAAAATCTATGGAGATCAAAATATTTATATCTTAGAGTTTACTCTCAACTCTATCTGTACTGTTTTGAGAGCCTATTTCAAGATCGGTGGCCCCCATCCCCCAAAACATGCATTGCCATGCTTAGTCAATGAATGTTTACAGGATTAGTTTGAATGCAACTAACTTTATTATTTATTTATGCGAAGTTCAACTGGATGACATTTTTTAAAGATAGAAAACAGCAATCAATAAGACACACAAGTGACTTCTGGATAATTCCGCTACTGCTCTGAAAAAGAAATAGACGAATAGCTATTCTCTAATGAGTAGAAACTGAGAGGGGCATCCTTTATTCCATATAGGCCCCAACATTTTTTCTTTGGGGACCAGAAAATGATGACTGGCAGATTCTAAGACAGTAGTTCTCAACCTTGGGTGCCCATTAAAATCACCTGAAGAGTTTGTGGTTTTGTTGCTTTTTTAACAATAATGCCTTGGCTACACTACCGGCAGAGATTTTCATTTAATTGGTCTGGGGTAAGGTCCAGATATAACCATTTGTCCAAAGCTCTCTAAGTGATGCCAATGCACGGCCAAAGTTAAAAATCATCGCTATTCTAAGACGATGCTTTTGACAGATCATATACTTTCTCAATATGCCCCACAAACACCTTATAAGTGGTCTTACATTAAGGCCCTTCCATACCTGTAGATAGGTGAGAGTTAATTTGGGGTTGCTATCCTAAAAGAAAAAACAATGTTTTCCATTCTGGAGTACTCAAAAAATCTCTTAAATGTGAGCCCTCCCTTGACCCAAGTTTCAGAAAAGGCTTGTGAAATCTAGTGAGCACTCTCCACGTGAGGCAACACGTTTCTTATGCAAGTGAGTTAACCTAAATAACAATTATTAGCGACAAATGTGACAACGACTGTAAAGAGTGGACTTGCTTTTATCTTGGGGTTTTTTTTTTAAACATCTTTTTTGGAGTATAATTGCTTTACAATGGTGTATTCTTTTCCGCTTTATAACAAGGTGAATCAGCTATACATATACATATATCCCCATAACCCCCCCCCATCTCTCCCAGCCTGCCTATTCCACCCCTCTAGGTGGTCACAAAGCACAGAGCTGATCTCCCTGTGCTATGCAGCTGCTGCCCACTAGCTATTTTACATTTGGTAGTGTATATATGTCTATGCCACTCTCCCACTTCGTCCCAGCTTACCCTTCTCCCTCCCCAGGCCCTCAAGTCCATTCTCTACGTCTGCATCTTTATTCCTGTCCTGCCCCTAGGTTCTTAAGAATATATTTTTTTTTTTAGATTCTATATATATGTGTTAGCATACAGTATTTGTTTTCCTCTTTATGAAATACTTCACTCTGTATGATAAACTCTAGGTCCATCCACCTCACTACAAATAATTCAATTTCATTTCTTTTTATGGCTGAGTAATATTCCACTGTAAATATGTGCCACGTCTTCTTTATCCATTCGTCTGTTGATGGACACTTAGGTTGCTTCCATGTCCTGGCTATTGTAAATAGAGCTGCAATGAACATTGTGCTACATGACTTTTTGAATTATGGTTTTCTAAGGGTATACGCCCAGTAGTGGGACTGCTAGGTCATATGGTAGTTCTATTTTCAGTTTTTTAAGGAACCTCCATACTGTTCTCCATAGTGGCTGTATCAATTTACATTCCCACCAACAGTGCAAGAGGGTTCCCTTTTCTCCACACCCTCTCCTGCATTTAGTGTTTGTAGATTTTTTGATGATGGCCATTAAGACTGGTGTGAGGTGATACCTCATTGTAATTTTGATTTTCATTTCTCTAATGATTAGTGATGCTGAGCATCCTTTCATGTGTTTGTTGGCAAACTGTATATCTTCTTCGGAGAAATGTCTATTTAGGTCTTCTGCCCATTTTTGGATTGGGCTGTTTGTTTTCTTGATATTGAGCTGCATGCGCTGCTTGTAAACTTTGCAGGTTAATCCTTTGTCAGTTGCTTCATTAGCAAATATTTTCTCCTATTCTGAGGATTGTCTTTTCAACTTGTTTATGGTTTCTTTGCTGTGCAAAAGCTCTTAAATTTCATTAGGTCCCATTTGTTTATTTTTTTTATTTCCATTTCTCTTGGAGGTGGGTCAAAAAGGATCTTGCTGGGATTTATGTCATACAGTGTTCTGCCTATGTTTTCCTCTAAGAGTTTTACAGTGTCTGGCCTTACATTTAGGTCTTTAATCCATTTTCAGTTTTTTTTTCTGTATGGTGTTAGGGAGTGTTTTAATTTCATTCTTTTACATGTAGCTGTCCAGTCTTCCCAGCACCACTTATTGAAGAGGCTGTCTTTTCATCATTGTATATTCTTGCCTCCTTTATCAGAAATAAGGTGACCATAGGTGCATGGGTTTATCTCTGGGCTTTCTATCCTGTTCCATTGATCTATATTTCTGTTTTTCTGCCAGTACCATACTGTCTTCATTACTGTCGCTTTGTAGTATAGTCTGAAGTGCAGGAGCCTGATTCCTCCAGCTCTGTTTTTCTTTCTCAAGATTGCTTTGGCTATTCAGGTCTTTTCTGTTTCCATACAAATTGTGAAATTTTTTGTTCTACTTCTTTGAAAAATGCCATTGATAGTTTGATGGGGATTACACAGAATCTGTAGATTGCTTTGGGTAGTATAGTCATTTTCACAATGTTGATTCTTCCAATCCAAGAACATGGTATATCTCTCCATCTATTTGTATCATCTTTAATTTCTTTCATCAATGTCTTATAGTTTTCTGCACAGAGGTCTTTTGTCTCCTTAGGTAGGTTTATTCCTAGATATTTTATTTTTTTGTTTCAATGGTAAATGGGAGTGTTTTCTTAATTTCTCTTTCAGATTTTTCATCATTAGTGTATAGAAATGCAAGAGATTTCAGTGCATTAATTTTGTATACTACTTTACCAAATTCGTTGATTAGCTCTAGTACTTTTCTAGTAGCATCTTTAGGATTCTCTCTATATAGTATCATGTCATCTACAAACAGTGACAGCTTTACTTCTTCTTTTCTGATATGGATTCCTTTTATTTCTTTTTCTTCTCTGATTGCTGTGCCTAAAACTTCCAAAACTATGTTGAATAATAGTAGTGAGAGTGGACAACCTTGTCTTCTTCTCATCGTAGAAGAAATGGTCTCAGTTTTTCACAACTGAGAACAATGTTGGGTGTGGGTTTGTCATATATGGCCTTTATTATGTTGAAGTAAGTTCCCTCTGTGCCTACTTTCTGGAGGATTTTTATTATAAACAGGTGTTGAATTTTGTCAAAAGCTTTTTCTGCATCTATTGAGATGATCATAAGGTTTTTCTCATTCAATTTGTTAATATGATGTATCACATTGATTGACTTGCATATATTGAAGAATCCTTGCATCAGGATAAACCCCACTTGATCATGGTGTATGATCTTTTTAGTGTGCTGTTGGATTCTGCTTGCTAGAATTTTGTTGAGGATATTTGCATCTATGTTCATCAGTGATATTGGCCTGTAGTTTTCTTTGTGACATCTTTGTCTGGTTTTGGTATCAGGGTGATGGTAGCCTCATAGAATGACTTTGGGAGTGTTCCTCCCTCTGCTATATTTTGAAACAGTTTGAGAAGGATAAGTGTTACCCTTCTCTAAATGTTTGATAGAATTCACCTGTGAAGCCATCTGGTCCTGAGCTTTTGTTTGTTGGAAGATTTTTAATCATAGTCTCTATTTCAGTGCTTGTGATTGGTCTATTTATATTTTCTATTTCTTCCTGGTTCAGTCTAGGAAGGTTGTTCTTTTCTAAGAATTGTCCATTTCTTCCAGGTTGTCCATTTTATTGGCATATTGCTGCTTGCAGTAATCTCTCATGATCCTTTGTATTTCTGCAGTGTCAGTTGTTACTTCTCCTTTTTCATTTCTAATTCTATTGATTTCTCTTTTTTTTTCTTGATGATTCTGTCTAATGGTTTATCAATTTTATCTTCTCAAACAACCAGCTTTTAGTTTTATTGATCTTTGCTACTGTTTCCTTCATTTCTTTTTCATTTATTTCTGATCTGATCGCTATTTCTTTCTTTCTGCTAACGTTGGCTTTTTTTTTCTTCTTCTTTCTGTAACTGCTTTAGGTGTAAGGTTAGGTGGTGTATTTGAGATTCTTGTTTCTTGAGGTAGGATTGTATTGCTGTAAACTTCCCTCTTAGAACTGCTTTTGCGGCATCCCATAGGTTTTGGGTTGTTGGGCTTTCATCGTCATTTGTTTCTAGGTATTTTTTGATTTTCTCTTTGATTTCTTCAGTGATTTCTTGGTTATTAGAGTATTGTTTACCCTCCATGTGTTTGTATTTCTTACAGATATTTTCCTGTAATTGATATCCAGTCTCATAGCATTGTGGTTGGAAAAGATACTTGATATGATTTCAATTTTCTTAAATTTACCAAGGCTTGATTTGTGACCCAAGATATTATCTATACTGGAGAATGTTCCATGTGCACTTGAGAAGAAAGTGTATTCTGATGTTTTTGAATGGAATTTCCTATAAATATCAATTAAGTCCATCTTTTTTAATGTAACATTTGAAGCTTGTGTTTCCTTATTTATTTTCATTTTGGATGATCTGTCCATTGGTGCAAGTGGGGTGTTAAAGTCCCCTAATATGATTGTGTTACTGTCAATTTCCCCTTTTACGGTTGTCAGCATTTGCCTTGTGTACTGAGGTTCTCCTATGTTGGGTGCATAAGTATTTACAAGTGTTATATCTTCTTCTTGGATTGATGCCTTGATCATTATGTAGTGTCCTTCTTTGCCTCTTGTAATACTCTTTAGTTTAAAGTCTACTGTGTCTGATATAAGAATTGCTACTCCAGCTTTCTTTTGATTTCCATTTGCATGGAATATCTTTTTCCATCCCCTCACTTTCAGTCTGTATGTGTCCTTAGGTCTGAAGTGGGTCTCTTGTAGACAGTGTACATATGGGTCTTGTTTTTGTATCCATTAAGCCAGTCTATGTCTTTTGGTGGGAACATTTAATCCATTTACGTTTAAGGTAATTATCAATATGTATGTTCCTATTACCATTTTCTTAATTGTTTTGGGTTTGTTATTGCAGGTCTTTTCCTTCTCTTGTGTTTCCTGCCTGGAGAAGTTGCTTTAGCATTTCTTGTAAGGCTGGTTTGGTGGTGCTGAATTCTCTTAACTTTTGCTTGTCTGTGAAGGTTTTAATTTCTCCCTCAAATCTGAATGAAATCCTTGCTGGGTAGAGTAATCTTGGTTGTACGTTTTTCCCTTTCATCACTTTGAATATGTCCTGCCACTCCCTTCTGGCGTGCAGAGTTTCTGCTGAACGTTCAGCTGTCAACCTTATGGCGATCCCCTTGCATGTTATTTGTTGTTTTTTCCCTTGCTGCTTTTAATATTTTTTCTTTGTATTTAATTTTTGATAGTTTTATTAATATGTGTCTTAGAGTGTCTCTCCTTGGATTTGTCCTGTATGGGACTCTCTTCCCTTCCTGGGCTATTTCCTTTCCTGTATTAGGGAAGTTTTCAACTATAAACTCTTCTAATATTTTCTCAGTCCCTATCTTTTTCTCTTCTTCTTCTGTGACCCATATAATTCGAATGTGTGTTTAATGTTGTCCCAGAGGTCTCTGAGGCAGTCCTCAATTCTTTTCATTCTTTTTCTTTATTCTGCTCTGCTGTAGTTACTTCCACTATTTTATCTTCCAGGTCACTTATCTGTTTTTCTGCCTCGGTTATTCTGCTATTGATTCTTTCTAGAGACTTTTTAATTTCATTTATTGTGTTGTTATCCTTGTCTGTTTGCTCTTTACTTCTTCTAGGTCCTTGTTAAACATTTCTTGTATTTTCTGCCTTCTATTTCCAAGAATTTGGATCATCTGTACTATCATTACTCTGAATTATTTTTCAGGTAGACTGCCTATGTCCTCTTCATTTGTTTGGTCTGGTGGGTTTTTTCCCTGCTCCTTCATCTACCGTGTATTTCTCTGTCTTCTCATTTTGCTTATCTTACTGTGCTTGGGGTCTCCTTTTTGCAGGCTGCAGGTTCGTAGTTCCCGTTGTTTTTGGTGTCTGCCCCCAGTGGCTAAGGTTGCTTCACTGGGTTATGCAGGCTTCCTCGTGGAAGGGACTGGTGCCTGTGTTCTGGTGGATGAGGCTGGATCTTGTCTTTCTGGTGGGCAGGACCATGTCCGGTGGTGTGTTTTGGGGTGTCTGTGAACTTATTATGATTTTAGGCACCTCTTTGCTAATGGGTGGGGTTGTGTTCCTGTCTTGCTAGTTGTTTGGGATAGGGTGTCCAGCACTGTAGCTTGTTGGTCGTTGAGTGGAGCTGGGTCTTAGCATTGAGATGGAGATCTCTGGGAGCCCTTTTAAATTTGATATTATGTGGAGCTGGGAGGTCTCTGGTGGTCCAATGTCCTGAACTCAGCTCTCCCACCTCAGAGGCACAGGCCTCACACCCGGCCGAAGCATCAAGACCCTGTCAGCCACACATCCTGTGTTTTTTACGAGCACTCTTAAGTAACATCGTGATCCTCTGCGGTACAACTGCAAGGGTAACTGGCCGCGGCACGGCGAGCAGGGCGAGCCTTTTATCTTGGTTTTTCAATGAGATCTTCAGGGAAGAAAAGCTGCACTCTTGATTTTGTATTTCTTGTCAGCTGGCAATCTGTGGCTTGAAACTCCAAACAACAGTTTTCTGGGGTCTCTGTTAAGTTTGTTCCAAACTTTACATAGCTGATTAGAAGTGTTCAAAGGCCTTCATTTTGAACCACTTAGTTAATGATAAATGCATGCCTAATGGGTACCCTTGAAGACAATGTAATGAATGTAGAAGGAAAGCCAAGCAAATTGATTATTATACAATGACTTGCAAGAGCTCTTTGCAACCAGCTTGTAAATAGCAGAGCACAAAGGTATCAGGACCTGGATGCTGACAGCTCCGATTATTAACGAGGACACCAATTATGCTAATGATCAAACAGAATTTTTGAAAAGTTAATCTTTGGAGGCTAGGTGAAAATATTCCAGTTTAATGCCATTTAAATCATACTTTGAAAAATCTTACTTAACCCCCATCAGTTATTTGAACATCTTTGGAAAGGCTAAGGGACAAGAGATAAGAGCTATTGGTTTCTTTGGCTGAGATTTCTGTTTTTTTTAACATCTTTATTAGAGTATAATTGCTTTACAATGGTGTGTTATTTTCTGCTGTATAATAAAGTGAATCAGCTATACATATATGTATACCCTTATATCTCCTCCCTCTTGCATCTCCCTCCCACCCTCCCTATCCCACCCCTCTAGGTGGTCACAAAGCACCAAGCTGATCTCCCTGTGCTATGCGGCTACTTCCCACTAGCTATCTATTTTACATTTGGTAGTGTATATATGTCCATGCCACTCTCTCACTTCATCCCAGCTTACCCTTCCCCCTCCCCATGTCCTCAAGTCCATTCTCTACGTCTACATCTTATTCCTGTCCTGCCCCTAGGTTCTTCAGAATTTTTTTTTTAAGATTCCACATATGTGCATTAGCATACGGTATTTGTTTTTCTATTTCTGACTTACTTCACTCTGTATGAAAGTCTCTAGGCTGAGATTTGAAAGGTGTCCCTCCCCTAAGAATTCTGTGGCCTTCATGTGCAAGGTGATTATACTAATTAGTGGCAGTTGAGCTGAGCAGAGATTTTTTTGCTGTTTTTTAATTAATCATGGTTTTGCATTAGGAATATGGGGGCAAATAACAAAGTAGGTACCATCTTGATAATTTCTTAAAGAAGATGTACACTACTTTAATAACCCCCAGATTATTGGGCTCCGATTCCAACTATATCCTCTTCCACCCTTGTGGAGTCAAGAGAAGGGAAATGGATGTCATGTAGAGGAGAGAGACTTTGTTCAAGACAAAACTTGGCTCTTCCCAACCCACACCTTTCTTTGTCCCCTTCAATACTTTCTGTGTGCACACATTCCCACACTGCCTTACATCAGGCTCATTTGGTAGTTCCCACCTCGCCCACCTCCCCCCTTTTCTGATTCAGTAGATGAGGGGAGAGATCCAATAATTTGCATTTCTAACAAGTTCCCAGGTGAGGCTGCTGCTGTTGGTCCAGCAACCACACTTTGAGAATCACTGCCCCAGATGTTCGTTTATTCCTGATAAATATGGCAACTTGCTACTATTGTCTGAACATGCCCTTTGCCTTTAGACTATAGGTCCACCACTCTCCACAAACCCAATATTAAAAGGAAAGGCTCCTGATACTTTCACCTCATTCGCAGGCTCCATCCTCAACAATTTCCTTCAGCTCATCTTATACTTCATTTATTGACACATTATTAATTTGCTGTTTCATAGTGCTTGGCACTGAAACAGTTCCAGTGGTCTGAGCTCTGGGCTTCTCTCCTGCATGGGCATCTCTAATTATACTACATGCAGTGCCTGTGGGCAACACCTCATTTGACTCAACCAAGGCCCCAGTGTCTTTTTCCTGGCACAGGTGTTTGGGGTTCACATGTGTAAAACCATATGCCTTTTTAGAGTATATGCTAGAAAACAGAGAATAATAGAATATTGGCATGGGGAAAGACACTAAATTTTAAAGATACTATTACAAATTATAAAGATGCTCAGTTATTTAATGTATACACCTACCAAAATTCTAATTCTTTCTGGATCAAATAGAAATTCTAAAAGTAGGTTTGATCTGTTTATGGACTTTAAAAGGATCCCTGTTCCAAGCACTGCCCTGCTTTCCTAAGGATGGTCTGCTGCTGAGGGATTAGGCCCAAATCTTAGTTTTGACCCATTTGTGCCTCTCCATAACATGTGGATTCCCTTCACTCTTTTGGGGGGATATAAGAGGTAAAAGCAGTGTAATATGCCTACCAGTGCTCTCTTCAAGAAGGCATTTTGTTCTTTTAACTAAAAGTCACCTCTTCACCTTCCTGTAGGACTACCACACCATCAGTAAAGTCAGGCTTCTGTCTCCAATGATCTCAGCATGTTTCAGACACTCACCATCTACCCTCTACTTGCTGCCTCAGAGCTTTTAACAGCCCAATTCCAGGCCCTCTCAGGAGAGCCCAAATGGGAATTCAGCATGTGGTTGTCTGAGATTAAGGTGACTTACTTCTTTATAGTTCCTGGGCCTGAGCACTTTTACACTCACTCACTTTGTTCAAGTCACTTTTATTATTTCTGCATTAAGACTACTATTCAAAATGGCCTCTTGACATTTTGCTAAAGTCCCCATCCAGGCATGTGATACAATTTTGCCTTAAATTGTGACCATGGAAGTGGCGAATCCCAGTGTGTGTTGGACTTCTGCACTGATGCAGTGGCGTCAACCTCCACTACGGCCCCGTTGAGTGCAATTATGAGAGGGCGTAGAATTTAGGAGGTAAAAATGAAATATTTTGCAAATAACAGAAGGAATTTAAGGAAACAGTATCCTTATTCTTTTGTGTGTGTGTGTGTGACTTATTTTCAGCCTTTTATGCTAAGAACCACTGCTGTGCCACTTGATGCACAGAACTTCCTCCAGCCCCACAAGTCTGTCCCTTGATTTCTCTCACTGTCACGGTTCAGACTCCTACCATCTTACTTACGGACCATTACAACTGCTTCCTAATGAACATTCCTGACCTTGGTGTCCTCCCACATAGAGCTTCTCTCTACTTCCCTATCTTTCCTGCTACCTCCAGAGTGATTATTCTAAAATAAGAGTACCCTGCTCAGGAGCTTAGTGCTTATAAAGATTTTTAGACAAAATCTAAGTCTACTGGCATTTTATATACAGCCCTTCATAAGCCAGAAGTATCCTTGCTTTCCAGTCCCATGTCCTGTCATTATCACTCTTCCATGAATACCTCACCAGCCACACCACGTCTTCAGCATCACATTATGCCAGTCTTCCCTTGCTCTCTGTACTGGGCCCCTTGGCCTTTAAATGCAAAATGCAAAATCCAATGCAAAATGGCATTCCCACATGGGGCTCCACATGGGTCATGTGTGTGGTTCCACCTGTCTGAAACAGCCTTCCCCAACTTCTCACCTGGATAATTCCTAAATCACATTCATCTTTTAATTGTATCTTAATTATCATTTCTCAAGCAAGTTTTGCAACAGCACAAAAACAGAGGGAAGAAAACAAAATGGATATATGTTAATTATGATAAATCAGGTTTTGGCTAGAGTTCCCCAGTCCAAAGGCTTCTTCTTAATTAAAACAAGCTTTTTAGTTATATGAATTTCCCTTATTCAGTGCTACTTGAAAATCCACCCTCCTTGACCTTAACTCCTAATTCAAGAAAGCTTATGGAGGTTTTCATCAAATAATACTCATTAGTGTAGTAATTTCTGATGCATCTTCCTTGGGAGGACCCCCCTTGAAACCTGGTTAAAGATAAGAAAGTTACATCAAGTTTGGTTTTGGGAGGTCATAAATGCCAGATTAAAGAGTTTGGATTGGTGGGCAAATTCTGTGAACGTTAGCTGGAATAAAAGCAACTAGTTGCTTTAAAGGATGCAAGTGTGTAAGCCCACAATAATTATTTCCAGGGCAATAAAATAACACGCAAAACTGATCACAAAACATATTTAGTATCATCATTGAGAAATAATGGAATAATGAGAAGTGTCAGTAGCCCATAGATGAGTAATTGTGGTCTTGGTTTTCATAGCTGGAAAAGGTCTCCTCAGTGGTTAGGAGGACAGTTTAATGCCATGGCTGATAATCTCTGCCAGACTTCTGCCCAAAGAAACAGTTATCACTAGGTACCATCGCGGGTTCACAAAGAACAAGCCATGCTGAACTAACCTAATTTATCTTTTAGAAAAGGTCAATACATCAAGGAAAATACCATATATCTAACACAAATGGGTTGCAGGTTGACATTTCCCACTTGTTCCTAGTAACCTTAGAGGTGAGTTAATAACGCTTTTTTTTCCCAAACTCTAATGCAGCTTTTAGTAATTAACATTGGTACTGCAAAAAGCTCAACAACAATTCTCCCCTTATAAATATATGTTAATATACTGACTCATTATCATTTAATAATTTACACAATTACGTTATAATTACTTATCATTCATCATTAGCATCTATTCACAAAATGAATTTATTGGCATGAGAACATGCTTTCTTGCATTTGGGTTTTAAATGCTTTGGAATTCTTCCATCTAAAACCACATTTTTATGTGTACAAAATATTCCAACAAGTTATATGGGGCGGTATGGAAATAACCGTATCTGTTAAGATGTTAAAAAATTAAAATTAAATATAAAAAAAAACTAAATATGCTCTTAGTAAGAAAAGTCTTCATCAAAGCTGTATATTGATGATGCTTGTCTTCTGTTATGGCTCTCTTCATTTCCTACATAATTTTTCCCCTTCCTTTCATTCCCAGCAGCCACTAACCACATACTCCCAAATGTCTTCATGATTTCTTCACCCTTCCCCAAACCCAGCTACCTAAGTCAGCCCAGAGAAAAAAACTCTGAAATTGGTTTTTGGAATCTTGCCAGGTTCTTTGAAGCTAGATTCTGCCTTCAAAAAGTTTGCAGCCTATTTTAGAATTTATCATATTTCACCAATTTCACATTTTTTCACATTATAACATCTTTAATATCTACATGTATCTTACAATAAATAATGTTTTGGTTTCTATAAATTGTGGTAAATGCAAACAATGTAGACACACTACATACAGAGAATAGTGATTAATTTTGTCTGGAGGGTGTATAGGGGTGATGGTAGAGTGACAAATGTGGAAGAGGAGAGAGATTTCCAAGAAGAATGTGTTATCTAAGCATTATCTTTAATGGGGAGGGAGGGAAGTGGGGGGAGGGAGGTCATTGCTCTTGTGAATGTACTTCACACTCCATGATAGGATTTGGCAATTGATGAGATTTTTCCATGACCCCTGAAATCCATTCACACAAAACCATGTAGGCTGCAATATATTTACCTAAATGTAGACAAGGCAAAGCTGCTACCATGGCCTACCTGAGCCACTGATTGTTAAGAAAACCAAAGCTGCTAGCATGTGAGGCAGAAATTATCAACAATAATAAAAAAAAAAGCAAAGAAAGAGTTATGAACAAATTGGCATATTAATTTGCATGTTTGTTATCCTATTTATTGCCACCAATTAATATTAGTTAATATTAATTAATTAATTCACATTAATAAAATGGCTGTGAAGGCCTACTATGCACCAAGTCTTTCATATACATGGTTTCAATTCTCATAGCAATGTTGTAGTTTTATCCACACCTTAAGATAGCTCAGAGAGGTTAAGTCTCTTACCCAATGTCACACAGCTATAAAATAGAGAAGCAAGAATTTAATACTTTTATTCAAAATTTGAGCTCATTTCTTAACATCCTGCTGCTCATCTTCTTCCTCTTAAAATATTTTTCAAGGTCCTTCTACTGGAAGTTCAGTAGGGTGCTCTGACCTTAAAGGAAAATTCTCGAGGATGTTGTCCTGTCTCTGTAGGGCCATGCTTAGCTGAAAGTGCCTTCATCATAACCTGCAGTAATGGCCACCTATGATCATTATTCTGTGGAGTGCAATGTGGCCACTCTCAACACAGCAGTTCTTTTTGTTCCAGGCTATTTTTTCCAACTCATTAGTTTCCATAGAATATGCCTGTTGATTCACAAATTCACTTTCTCTGCATTACAGAAATTTAGTGACATCTAGGACAGCTAAATAACCAAGTTTTTACTTCTCCCATTAACCTACTTAAGATCACTTCCAGAAGCCAAAATATTAGGTCAACCTTACGATGTAGTAATAAAAATTGTTGTCTAGAGGACCCCTATTCAAAAGCATCTCTCTGTTCCATATCTACCAGTCCCCAGGAATTATTAGTGATTTCTTCTAATAAAGCACTCCCCATATTGTACTTCAATTACATCTTTTCTTAACTGTCTTCCCATGAGAGACTTAGCTCCATCAGTACCGAGATAGGGACTCTTCTATTTGTAGTCCCAAAACCTAGTCAGGCAATGTCTGACCCACAGAGGACATTCATTTAACATGTGCAGAATGAAGAATGAGTGAGTAGATGAATAAGTTCATTCAAGCATTCAATCTTGAATGAGTGCTTCCAGTGAGCTACACAACTGATGTGACAACAGAAGGCAATGAGGAAGATGACAATTTAAGCTCCTGTCCTCTTGGGGCCTACATTTTAGTGGAGTAAATAGGTAGTACACAGATAAGTAAACAACTCAGACACTCTCAAATAATAATCGTGGCTTATAGTATTAGAGCACTTACTATGTTCCAACTGAAAATACATTCAGCCCAACTACGACTTGAGGCAAAGCCTTGCTAAAGGGCATTCTGAAGAAGCAGGGCCTTCAGGCAGCAGAAAAAAATGATGAAAAGCTTGAAATACAAAGACTTGAGAAGTAAAAAAGTGATACAAATGTAGATAAATCTAAATGAATGTTGACATAAATCAATAATGATAAAACTTTGCAGTGTCCAAAGTCATATAAAACATAAAGTACACAACAATGATGACAAAATAGAATTAAATATCTTTGGAAATTAGCACATTAAGTCCTATTCACTAGATCCATTTCTCCCAATGTGAGAGGACAGGATACCAGAAAAGTTCTAGAGGTCAAAAGAACTGAAAGGATACGAGCATTCAAGATAAACCTGAGAAAGACCTGCTGTATAGCACAGGGAACTCTACTCTGTAATGGCCTACATGGGAAAAGAATCTAAAAAGGAGTAGATATATGTGTATGTACAACTGATTCACTTTGCTGTACATCTGACACTAACACAACATTGTAAATCAACTCTAGTCCAATAAGTAAATTGTTTAAAAATAAGTAAATAATAAACAAACCAGAAAAGTATCACAAAAAGACACCCTAAAAATCATCTGGCCCAACACCTTCATTTTACAGGGTTGCAAAGTGAGGGCCAGACAGGAAAAACTGAGTTTCCCTTGAGTGGCTTCCCTAAGCCACCAAGTTGAGTGGCTTAGCCTGAGGGGACCGAGTGGAGTCTAGTGCTCATAGCTCCCATCTTGCCAGACCTTGACAACTGGACTCAGAGTCAGTGCCCCCAAAGTCACTTTGACAACAACAGTTCAGTGAAACTCATCATTTACCTTCAAAATTTCAGAGAGCAAAAAACCCAATAGCAGGGCTTTCACTTAATCTTCTTTGTTCTAACTTTCAAGCTCTCATTTGTATGAGCAAAAGGTGCAAATTCCTGATAAAGCTGTGGCTTAGAGGATGCTTATTTTACCTCCTTATTTTATAGCTCCTGAGTGTCAAACAAGACACTCAGCCCCACAGGGAGAGAGTCAGGAGAGAAGTGACTCAGCTTTTCAAACCCTTCCTACACTCCCTTCACTCCCTCCCCCAAGACTGCCTCAATTTCCCCAAACAATACTGAATAATGCATTAGCAGCAACTCGGTACATTATACTTCAGGCAAACAACTGGACCTTGTTCCTTCAATTCTAGCTTTGTAATTATCTTTCAAGAATATTAAACATTAAGCAGCCATGTCTGAGGAAGTAACTCCTTTAACTTTAAAGGAAGACACACATACATGGAACATTTTCTTAAACTTTTAGAACACAACAAGGTCCTAACTCACAATATACCAAATTGCCTCCAGGGGAAAGGAAACACTTGCTTAACACAAATGCTGACAGTTCTGTAGGCAAGAGGTCATTTTCTTCAGAAAGGTTCAGAATGGCTGTATTTTCTTTAAAGTATTTTACAAAAAAAAAAAATTCTTACTTTTCATTCTGAGTGGCTGACAATTCAAGCTCTGAGAAAAACAAAATAAAACAGAAGCAGGAAAAGGTTATTTTAGAGATTCCCAACATTGCTGAACTCTCAAAAAATAAAACTAGCAATGCTCTCCCAGCAGCATTTGGAAGACAGAACATCGCCCTGCTCTTAGAAAGTAGCTAAATTTTATTTTTTATCATTTGATTTTTAGGCACTTTTGACAGCAGCACCTCTGATACTCGTGCAAGACTATCTTATCTGTCTTTGTACACACACTGGTTCAATCCCCTGTTTAGAGCAAATAGTTCCTCTTCCTATGATTTCTTGAGACTCACAGAAGGTCACAGATGAAAACAGGGCTAATTTAATGGCTTCAATTTGTAGATAAGGAAATTAACAGATGAAAAGATTTGTCCCAGGTCATGCTCTCAGCTAGTCAAGGACCCCAAGCTAGAACCTGGGTTTCTAGAGACTCAGTGTGATGGTCGTTGTCACCATCATCATTTGGGCCCCAAATTTTTTAAAATTATACTCAAAACCAGTGCAAACTCCTTCTGTTTTTAAGACACAGTATTCATTTCTTTCTTTCTTTTATCCACCACCACCCCCTGCCTTTTCTTTCTCATTTAGAAAGTGGTTTGTAAAAACTTTTCTCTCATCTCTTGACATCCAGGGATTCTTGAATAGATTTTGCTACAATTTTATTTTAAAACATAAAGGAGCAAAGAAAAAATAATTACCTTTGGGGGAAAAATTTAAACTAAGAGAATAGGATAGGAATGATGAAAAATAAAATGAATATATGCAACTACATTTTTGCTGCAATAAAACACTCTCACAGCCAAATGGCAGCTTCTCTACAGCAAGTTTATTATAAAGATACAACCTCATCCCAAATAGCTTTCAGATTCAGCTGTGGGGCAGAGACCTTCTACCTTAATAAAGGACAGTTGAGATCGAATATATTTAAGTTGCAGTTACCTCAGAACACAGAGAGTGGTACATTAGCTCAATAGCTTGTAGGGGAAAAAAAAGTGGTTAAAGCAGTTCCATAAACAAGACAATCCAAAAGTGAGATAAAAGTGATTAAATGATATCTCTGTCAGATGTTAAAATAAGGTACTGCGGTGGGTATGAATTTTAGCAGTTGACAATATTTGTGATAACCCAAGACCATACCATACAATGAGTTTTTTGTGGCTTTGGGCCCTTGTGCAAGGATTTCCAGTTAAGTTAGTCAGGATTTTATTGGAACCAGTTCTCAGGTGGGAAAAGAAAGGGGCCATTTTTTTTTTAACATCTTTATTGGAGTATAATTGCTTTACTTTGTTGTGTTAGTTGCTGCTGTATAACAAAGTGAGTCAGCTATACGTATACATATATCCCCATATCCCCTCCCTCTTGCGTCTCCCTCCCTCCCACCTTCCCTATCCCACCCCTCTAGGTGGTCACAAAGCACCAGCACCAAGGTTATCTCCCTGTGCTATGCGGCTGCTTCCGGCTAGCTATCTATTTTAGTTCCATTCCAAGAATTATCATACTTCAGACTGTCTTTAGTGGAAATTTTAAGATTGCATCTATACCTAAGTAAGCCTGAAACCAAGAGAGTAAAAAATGAATAATTTTGAAAAATCTTCCCCTTTAAATATCTAGATAACTGAAGCAAGGAATATCAGAAGTTAAATTAGTTAGACAGTTGCTTCCATTTTCTATTTAACTTGGCTGTGTGAACATGTCCTAAGTGTAGTTTATGGACTGTACAAATACCTTAATAGTCCAATACTCATGTGTGTCCTAATAACAGTATTTTAAAAACTGTGACCACCCTTAAAACATTCAAATATACTCAACTCACGAAAGAAGCTGAGATGCCATGAAAAGAACGCTGTAAGTGGGAATCAATAGCCCTTGTTCTGGTTTTACCTTTGCTACCATTAGCTCTGTGACGATATTAAACTCTTTTCATTATGCTACCTACAATAACATATAACCCCCAAATCTCAATGGCTTACAACAAAGGTTCATTTCTTGCTGGCATTTTATGTCAGATGAGGATTGAGCACAGCTCTGTTCCATGTCATCTTCATTCTTAGACCCAGGCTCAAGGAGAATTCCCTATCTGAGTTTGCAATTCTTGTGGCAGTAGGGGAAAAAAAGAGCAAGCCAAATGACTAAGCCAGACTTGGAAGAAGCAGAATGTATAATTCTCTCACAGGAGAGCAGCAGATAATTGAGGAAAACATACAATCCACTTCAGACCACTCTCTTGGTCACAAATATACAACTCCTTCCCTTATGTATGCTAAATACATTCATTCTCCCTTGGAAAAAAGTCATAATTTTCATATAATTATAGGATAAGACTCAAATTCTGGGACTTCTTGAAAGCACCTACAGTTCAATCTAGATGTGGCTCTTCTTGATCTGGAAACCTACAAGCTAAATGCCACTCATACATCCAACAGACAATGGTTTAAAATCAGATAGAATGCCACAATGAACAATACCATTCAGAACGGAGAATTGGAAGCACACAGAATCACCAGTCTACAGCAGTTCTGAAATCCCACTGGGCAGAGGTTACTAGGGCCCAGTACCCAAGAGCTGGGGAATGATCTTTGATTAGACTGAAGTTGTAGTTCTTGGCTTTGCCCTCTGGGAGTGCCTTAATTCCCCGTGATCCATCTTGAACCCATATGAAGAAAACATGAAGCTTCCTTAAGAGGCTGAAAAGCATTTTTAGTCTGTTCTCTATTTGTAGAAATTTGAAGCCCTAACTATCATATTAAGTCTTGAATATTCACAGACTACTTTAATCCAAGTTGGGGATTCTTCTGGGGATTCTAACCCTCTCAAAACCCAAGCTGGCATTTTATTAACTTGATCCCATTCAGCTCCACGTGCAAAGAGCCACATTCATGATTATTTTCCAGACTGGCTTCTTTATGTTTTTTCTCAAGACTTAATTTCAGACAGGAACTTAGCAAGTTTCTATGAGAAAGCACATCCTTAGTCTTTATCCCATAAGCCACTTTGCCTAAATGAAAATATTTATCAGGCATCACATGGATAAATAAAGAGACCAATGGCCTCACCCTTGACTTGTTCTTTGCCTCTAGTGAGTATTAATTGGCTATTCTTGCCCAAAGCATTTCTCAATATTAGTCTTTACTAGTTGATTATGGAAAACATCTTTCAACACTGATATTTTTTAAAAAGGTATATTCTTCAAATGCAATCATTTTCTTTTAATATATTAATTATGAAATATATAATATTATAAAATTCTACTATGAATTCAACACATTGCTTTACACTTCATTTATCATGGAAGCACTCAGACATTGTGCAAGACATAAGTTATTCTCTATGCAAAATTTGCTTGATGAGAAAAGAACATGGACTCGAGAACATATTTCATTAACTCCACAGACTCACAGAGGCGAGTGATGCACATTTTAGGACCCACGAATTTAGCTAATGTTTCCTCCACATGCAAGAGTAAACACTACCCAAGGAGAAGTAATTTACCCAATATTACACTGTTTAATGGTGGAGTCTGCTCCTAGATCCTGACTCATAGTCTGATTTTCTTTCCACCCAAAAGAACCACACTGCACTATGATTATATACAAAGAAATTAAAAATGATTACCAAGTATTATTTTGAAACATATTAAATTGCTAACAATTGGCTATTTTTGACCTTCAAAAACCTCAACTGTATATAGTTCAACCTAATACTGCAATCATTTCTCTTCTCTGTGTTTTAGAATTTAGAGCATTATTCCTCAAGTCATAGTTTCAACGTGTAAGGAATATTACACACGATTTTGGTGATTTTATGTGATTATTTGTATGGCACCCATAAATGGGATTAAATAATATTGAATCATGTTAGTATTTTGGGATACATCTCTGAAATTGGGGGCACTAAGAGAATCAGTGTTATCTATGGACATTTATACCAATTTATCTATAGAGGGGGTTCCTGACTATAAACTCTTACCTAAAATCAACACAGAATTAGAGATTTCTTATTTGTATCAATTTTCCTAGCATTCGTTTTGCTGTGCTGGTGTACATAGCTGGACCTAGATCACTCACCCACTAAACACTCACTCACTGCCAACCAGATAAAATGTAATACCGTAAATATCCTTTACTTTAACTCCTAAATCCCATGTTTGTTCATTCTTCAGAAAATAATTAAACTATTTGCTACAAAGTTGAGGGGAGTATAAGTCTATCTACCTAAGAAGAGACAGCAATGTGGATTATTTTTTAATTGCCATGAGAGACTCAGGAAAAAGCAGAATGGCTGAAGATGTATGAAGGTGTACTAATGCACCATCCATGTAACAAATGGTAATGAAGTAAATAGTCCTGGGGTGGAAATTATTGCAATTATTTTTTTAATGAAATTTTTTATTTATTTTATTTTTGGCTGCGTTGGGTCTTTGTTGCTGTGCGCAGGCTTTTCTCTAGTTGCGGCAAGTGCAGGTTTCTCATTGCAGTGGCTTCTCTTGTTGGGGGGCACGGGCTCTAGGTGTGTGGGCTTCAGTAGTTGCGGCACACAGGCTCAGTAGTTGTGGCTCATGGGCTCTAGAGAACAGGCTCTGTAGTTGTAGCACATGGGCTCAGTTGCTCCGTGGCATGTGGGATCTTCCCGGACCAAGGCTCAAACCCATGTCCCCTGCACTGGCAGGCGGATTCTTAAACCACTGCACCACCAGGGAAGCCCTGCAATTATTTTTTAAACTTTCTGATTATGTTGATGAGACTCAGTTTAATGCTCTTCTACTTTTCACAGCATTCTAATGTAGACTAACACTAACTAAAAGAAAGCAAGCTTTATCTCAAGAGGTTACGTGGGCAACAGTTCTTGGTTAGAATATAATAGTGTCATTGCATTTGTTTTTATAATTACCTTTTATTTGTGCCAAATAATACTGATTTTCTACTTATATAACATTTCTTTTAAAGTACATTTAAATTAAAAAGATAAGTCTAATTTTAAAATATATTTAGTAAGTAATAATTCAGGAGGTACAGAAATTACTGAATTTTGAGAAACCTTGGAGTTTACGGGAGTTTAGTGGGCAGGAACCAAGAGGACTAGAAGCCCTAAAATCCATGCAATATTTCTAGCCCAAAAGATGTTCCACTAGATATTCATATAAGTGAATCCTATGTTTTGGCTTTGTAAACTTTTTAAAAGTAAAATGCATATACTTTATTTATATCACCTAATACATTTTTACAAATGAATATACCTGTGTAACCATTACTTACAACAATATATAGAACACGGCCACTATCACAGAAATTTTCTTTGTGTTCCCCCAGTTCTTCCCTCTCAGAGTTAACCATTATCCTGATTTCTCTCACCACAGATTAGTTTTGCCTCTTGTGAAATTCATATAAATAAAATAACTCATTATACACTCTTTTATGATTGGCTTCTTTTGTTTTACATTATGTCTGTGAGATTCATCCATGTTATTGTATGTAGTTTTGGTTTCATTTTCACTGCTATAACATATTTTTTGTATAAATATACCATAAATTAGCATTCTAATAGTAATGGACATGTGGCTTGTTTTCATCTGGGGCTGCTAAGAACATTCTTGCACATGTCTTTTTTGAATATATATTCTGCTTTCTGTTGAGTATATATACCCAGGAATAGAACTTTTGGGTTATAGAGTAGGCATATATTTAGCTTTAGTAAACCTTGCCACAAAAGTTTTCCAAAATGATTTTAACAATTTACAATCCCATCAGCAAAGTATGAGAATTTGTTGCACTATATCTTTACTTGATATTTCTAAGTTTGGGATTTTTTGGAATAATTTTTATGAGTGGATACATTTAATTTTAACTATCCAAGCCAAAATCCTATTTGATTATAAACATCAGTATATTTGCAAGATTTTAATATGAACTGATTTTTTTCTGGAATTCAACTATTGCATAAATGTAGGGAAGACTGTATCGTACTGTATTTTAAACTTTGCCAAAAGATGTTCATTCTATCAGAAAATCATATCATTGATGGCAACATCATTCATGGTCCTTGAGTCTGTAATAAAAGCAATGTAGTTGCCACATTCACAATAATTCCATGTAAAAAAATGACTATACAGGGGCTTCCCCAGTGGTGCAGTGGTTGGGAGTCTGCCTGCCGATGCAGGGGACACAGGTTCGTGCCCTGGTCCGGGAGGATCCCACATGCTGCAGAGCAGCTGGGCCTGTGAGCCATGGCCACTGGGCCTGCGCGTCCGGAGCCTGTGCTCCACATTGGGAGAGGCCACAGCAGTGAGAGGCCCGCGTACCGCAAAAAAAAAAAAAAAACTATACAAGGAAAAACTGACCCTAAATGACACATTAGGCCAGATGGACTTAGTAGATATATAGAGAACTTTCCATCAAAAACAGGAGAATACACATTTTTTTTCAAGGGCATATAAATCATTCTCTGCAATAGATTACATGCTAGGCCACAAAAAAGTTTCAATAAATTTAAAAAGATTGATATCTTATCAAGCATCTTTTCCAACCACAGTGGGATGAGACTCGAACTGAACTATAAGAAAAACAAACAAAAAATCACCCAAAAGGGCAAGCTAAACACTATGCTACTAAAGAAGTAATGGGTCACTGAAGAAATCAAAGAGGAAATCAAAAACACATTGGCAAATGAAAATGGAAACACAACAATCCAAAATCTATGGAATGCAGCAAAAGCAGTTCTAAGAGGGAAGTCTATAGTGATACAAGCCTACCTCAGGAAACAAGAAGAAAATCTCAAAAAACCTAACCTTGCAGCTAAAGGAACTAGAAAAAGAAGAACAAAACAAACAAACAACCAAAACCCAAGTTAGCAGAAGGAAAGAAATAATAAAGATCAGAGCAGAAATAAATGAAATACAGACTGAAAAAAAAGTAACAGTAGAAAAGATCACTGAAACTAAGAACTGGTTCTTTGAAAAGATAAACAAAATTGATAAAACTTTAGCCAGATTCATCAAGAAGAGAGGGCCCAAATTAGTAAATTCAGAAATGAAAGAGGAAAGTTACATCTGACACCACAGAAATACAAATGATCATAAGAAATTACTACAAACAATTATAATAAAATGAACAACCTAGAAGGAATGGACAAACTCCTAGAAATGTACAATCTCCCAATACTAAATCAGAAAGAAATACAAAATATGAACAGACCAATTACCAGTAATGAAATTGAATCAGTAATAATAATAATAGTAATAATAAAAACTTCCATCAAACAAAAGTCCAGGATGAAGACAGGTTCACAGCTGTCTATGAATAAATGATAAATTCTACAGAACAATTAAAGAAGAGTTAACACTTAATCTTCTCAAATTATTCCAAAAAATTGAAGAGGAAAGAACGCTTCTGAACTCATTCTACTAGACCATCATGTCCCTGATACCAAAATCAGACAACAAGATCACAAAAAAGAAAATTGCAGGCCAGTAACACTGATGAATGTAGGTGCAAAACTCCTCAACAAAATATTAGCAAATCAAATCCAACATTACATTAAAAGGATCATATACCATGATCAAGTGGAATTTATCCCACAGATGCAAGGATAGTTTAATATCCACAAATCAATCAATGTGACACCACATTAACAAACTGAAGAATAAAAATCATATGATCAACTCAACAAATGTAGAAAATACTTTTGACAAAATTCAACATTCATTTATAACAAAAACTCTCAACGAAGTAGGTATACAAAGAACATATCTCAAGATAATAAAGGGTGTATATGACAAGCTCACAGCTGACATCATGCTCAACAGTGAAAAGATGAAAGCATTTCCCCTAAGATCAGGACCAAGACAAGGATGCCCACTCTCACCACTTTTATTTAACACAGTATTAGAAGTCCAAGCCACAGCAATCGGACATGAAAAAGAAATAAAAGGAATCCAAATCCAAAGGAAGAAGTAAAACTGTGACTGTTCGCAGATGACATGATATTATACATAGAAAATCTTAAGGACACCACCAAAAAACTGTTAGAACTAATAAATGAATTCAGTAAAGTTGCAGGATGCAAAATTAATATACAGAAATCTGTTATATTGCTTCACACTAACAATGAACTGTTAGAAAGAGAAATTAAGAAGACAATCCCACTTAAAAGTGCATGAAAAAGAATAAAGTACCTGGGAAAAATCTAACCAAGAAGGTAAAACACGTGTACTCAGAAAACTATAAGACATTAGTGAAATAAATTAAATATGACACAAATAAATGGAAAAAGATATACAGAAAGTGTCCTACATATGAACCTTCAAGTTGCGAACTTTCAAAGATGCAAATGTGCATTCGCATGTCCAATCATGTAAGTTCATGTGTCAGGCATACATTGTCACATGCATGCATCCTCTACAAGTGGTTGTGCTTTTGTGTACTTGACTGTACAGTACTGTATACAGTACAGTAGTACAGTATCTTTATTTCAAGCCCAAGATGTCCAGAAGCAAGAGTAAATGCAGCAGGGATGTGGCTGCTCCTGCTAAGAAGTGCCAAGAGATAACAATGGAAACAAAAGTGAAAATAATTGACAGAGTGGAGCAAGGCAAAAAAGATGGTAGAACCTTTACACACAGTTTGTTCACTATTTTCGTGGATTTGAGAAGGTGGATGAGGAGTCCAAAGAGGTCTACAGCAACTTAGTGACCCTCAGCGAGAAGCTCCTCAAGAGGAGGATTTCATCCAACTCCTTACTGTGCAACACAAGGAGCTTACTAATGAAGACCTGATGGAATTGGAGACAGAGAGAAAGGACAAGGAGAAACAAGAGTAAGAAGAAGTAACTGAAGAATCGAAGAGATTCACAATGCAGGAAATGGCAAGGGGATTTTCTTTATTTGAGGAGGCCCTGTTAGTTTTTGAGGCACAGGACCCGAAAGTAGAATGGTACATGAAGATTGCAGCAATCCAGTGCTACTGTGTCATCTATGATGAGAAAAAAAGAGCTACTACCCAGACATCACTGGATTGTTTTTTCAAAAGGGTAGATAGAATTGAATCCAGCAAGGAACCAGAACCTGTGCCATCAACGTCAGACATGAGTGAAATTGAAGTTGCCCTCCATTTCATATTGCTGATGATCCTTCAGCTCTACCATCTCCCACCTCCTCTCCCTCCTCTGGCCAGTAACTCTTCTTGCCTGTTCACTCAATGCCAGCCCCTGTATGCCAGCTGTTGTACTGTACTACTGTATTTTTCAAGGTACTGTACTACTGTATTTTTCAAGGTACTGTACTGTAAGATTAAAAATGTTTTCTTTATTTTTTGTGTTTGTTTGTTTTTTATGTATTATTTGTGTGAAAAGCATTATAAACCTATTACAGTACAGTACCATATAGTCGATTGTGTTAGTTGGGTACCTAGGCTAACTTCGTTGGACTTACAAACAAGTTGGGCTTACAAATGCATTGGACTTACAAACGCACTCTTAGAATGGAACTCATTCACATGTAGGGGACTTACTGTACTGTGCTCATGGACTGGAAGAATTAATATTTCTATAATGACCACACTCCCCAAGACAATCTACAGATTCAATGCAATTCGTATCAAAATACCAAAGGCATTTTTCACAAAACTAGAAAAAATAATTCCAAAATTTATATGGAAACACAAAACACCCCAAACTGCCAAAACAATTTTGAGAAAGAACAACACTGGAAGCATTATGCTCCCTGATTTCAAACATACTACAAAGCTGCAGTTATCAAAACAGTATGGTACTGGCACAAAAATAGACATATAGGTTAATAGAACTGAACAGAGCCTGATATATATATGGTCAACTAATCTATAACAAATGAAGTAAGAATATATAATGGGGAAAAGACAGCCTCTTCAATAAATGGTGTCAAAAAAACTGGACAGCTACATGCAAAAGAATAAAACTGGACTGCTATCTCACACCATACACAAAAATAAACTCAAAGTGGATTAAAGACATATGTGTAAGACCTGAAACCATAAAACTCCGAGAAGAAAACAGGCAGTACACTATTTGACATCATTCTTAGCAATAGTTTTCTGGATATGTCTCCTCAGGCAAGGACAATAAAAGCAAAAATAAGCAAATGGGACTACATCAAGCTAAGAAGGTTTTGCACAGAGAAGGAAACACATATAGATGGCCAACAGACACATGAAAAGATGCTCAAAACACTAATCATCAGAGAAATGCAAATCAAAACCACAATGAGATATCACCTCACACCTGTCAGAATGGCTATCATCAAAAATATAACAGATAACAAGTGTTCAATAGGGTGTGGAGAAATTGTTGGGAATGTAAATTGGCATAGTCACTATGGAAAACATTATGGAGGTCTCCAAAATTTACAAGCAGCTCATGCAGCTCAATAACAAAAAAAAAAAAACAACCTAATCCAAAAATGGCCAGAAGACCTACATAGACATTTCTCCAAGTTATACAGATTGCCAACAAACACATGAAAGAATGCTCAACATCATTAATCATTAGAGAAATGCAAATCAAAACTACAATGAGGGGCTTCCCTGGTGGCGCAGTGGTTGAGAGTCCGCCTGCCTATGCAGGGGACACGGGTTCATGCCCCGGTCTGGGAAGATCCCACATGCTGCGGAGCAGCTAGGCCCATGAGCCATGGCCGCTGAGCCTGCGCATCCAGAGCCTGTGATCCACAACGGGAGAGGCCACAGCAGTGAGAGGCCTGCGTACTGCAAAAAAAAAAAAAAAACTACAATGAGATATCATCTCACACTGGTCAGAATGGCCATCATCAAAAAATCTAGAAACAATAAATGCTGGAGAGGGTGTGGAGAAAGGGAACACTCTTGTACTGCTGGTGGAAATGTAAATTGATACAGCCACTATGGAGAACAGTATGCACGTTCCTTAAAAAAACTACAAATAGAACTACCATATGACCCAACAATTCCACTACTGGGCATATACCCTGAGAAAACCATAATTCAAAGAGTCATGTACCAAAATGTTCATTGCAGCTCTATTTACAATAGCCAGGAGATGGAAGCAACCTAAGTGTCCATCACTGGATGAATGGATAAAGATGTGGCACATATATACAATGGAATATTACTCAGCCATAAAAAGAAACGAAATTGAGTTATTTGTAGTGAGGTGGATGGACCTAGAGTCTGTCATACAGAGTTAAGTAAGTCAGAAAGAGAAAAACAAATACCGTATGCTAACACATATATATGGAATCTAAGAAAAAAAAAAAGGTCATGAAGAACCTAGGGGTAAGACGGGAATAAAGACACAGACCTACTAGAGAATGGACTTGAGGATATGGGGAGGGGGAAGGGTAAGCTGTGACAAAGTGACAGAGTAGCATGGACATATATACACTACCAAACGTAAAATAGTTAGTGGGAAGCAGCCGCATAGCACAGGGAGATCAGCTCGGTGCTTTGTGACCACCTAGAGGAGTGGGATAGGGAGGGTGGGAGGGAGGGAGATGCAAGAGGGAAGAGATATGAGAACATATGTATATGTATAACTGATTCACTTTGTTATAAAGCAGAAACTAACACACCATTGTAAAGCAATTATACTCCAATAAAGATGTTAAAATAATTAAAAATAAAAAATATATAAAATTTTTTTTAATTGAAAATAGAACTACCATAAGATCTAGCAATTTCACTTCTGGACATTTTTCTGAAGAAAATAAAAATACTAATTTGAAAAGATATACACACCCCTATGTTTATTGCAGCACGATTTACAAAGGCCAACATACGTAAGCAAAAGTGTCCATGGATAGATGAATGGATGAAGAATCGCAAAAGAATATATAATTTTCTGTATGTACCTATGGAATATTACTCAGACATGAAGAATAATGAAATCTTGCCATTTGTGACAATATGGATGGACCTAGAGGGTATTATGCTAAGTGAAATAAGTTAGGCAGAGAAAGACAAATACCATATGATTTCACTTACACGTGAAATCTAAAAAACAAATGAACAAACATAAGAAAACAGAAATAGAGTCAGAGATAAAGAGAATGAACAGGTGGTTGCTAGAGCGGAAAGAGGTTGGGAGATGAGTGAAATATGTGAGGAAGTTTAAGAAGTACAAACCTCCAGTTTCGAAACAACTGAGTCACAGGGATGAAATGTACAACGTGGGGAATACAGTCAATAATATTGTAATAATTTTGTATGATGACAGACGGCAACTAGACTTATGGTGATCATTTTGTAATGTACAAAATATTGAATCACTGTGATATGCACGTGAAACTAACATAATGCTGTAGATCAATTATACTTAAATTTTTTAAAAAAGAAAAGAAAAAATGACTATAGAAATGACTATTCATTACATGTCCTAGTGTTTATTCCTGTGCATATCTGAGTATTTATAGATTGGGATATATATTATTTCATCGGAAATCCTTTTTCTTTCATTATTTTTTATATTACAGTTAAGACAGTATAATGATACTTTTAATTAGTGTGTGGTTAGGTTATTATATACACACATTTATATCTATATTTCAGGATAGTAAAGAGGATTTCACAAAATATTTCTTATAAAAATGCTATGATGGTTAGATAGGGTCAAGTTTCTCCAACAAAAAAAACTGACCCTTTGAATCGCAAATCATTTGAGGGTAATGAAATAAGGGGAAAAAACTGGGATGTCCAAGGAAATCCTGTGAATCAGTGTTTTTTGAAAAAAAAAAAAATTCCCGGCTATTGGTAGCACACAGCACCCAGCCACTTCATCCATTTTCAGGTCTCGGTTATCCTCTGCCACACTTATCATCCTTTCCAATTTATCCAAAAGAACACACGGCACTGTGTGGACAGGAGTTTGAATAGCTCCTCCAAAATTAAGAATAATTGTCACCCTTACCCACTCACCAATCTGACTTCAAATATCTTTTTTAAACATTCACTTTTATGCTGCCAAAATGGTACCTCTTTAGAAACAGCATTTTATAAAAGTAGGACCTTGCTCTATTATAATCTCAGGACTTGTTCCATGACATCAGAGACAGAGGTGATATGATGTCTTTAAACCTTCTACATGGCTCTTCACCAGTAACTGCTTTGCCAAAACACTTTCTCTTTCTTAAAAAAAAAAATATGTACTAAATATTCTTAACTCGCTTTAAATAGCTATGCCCATGGAAAATCTGCCTGATGTAACATAGACAATATGGGCTGCAGGTAAATCCATTAGTCCTAGAAAATGATCAATGAGCTGAAGCCCTGGTGAAGATTTTATTAATTTGGTTAGCATGGCTGGGTGATCCCCATGCAGGTATATATAGCCTCGAAATTTCCAACAAGAGAGATCAAGAGGAATCAATGTAAGCAAAACAGATGTTACAGCCACAGAAGCTCATTAATCATTTGGGGTCATGTGATTTTCTTAATATATAAAACCTCAGTTGTACAGAATGAAATAAACCCCCAAACCTTCAACTGACCAGGAACTTTTCTGTATTTGATTTTAGAGACAGAAAAAGCTTAATTTCCTACAAAATAAGCAAACAAACCAAGGACAAATTAGCAGTGAGATTTTCTGCCAGTGACAAGAATGAAGAAATCAGGAGGCATGCTTTTCAAATTAATACATAATACAAAACTAGGAACAAGAGCTAAAACACTAATAGAATTGGGATCCAAACTGGTCCTGACAAGCTGAAACTCTGGACCAGTGTTCTCAACTCTGCACGTTGTCATCAGCTGAGGAGCTTTAAAAGTCCAGCCATGCTTGGGATCTACCCTCAGAGATTCTAATTGAATTAGTCTGGGTCAAGGCTCAGGCATCAATAGTTTTTAAATGTTCCCCAGAGGATTCTAAAGCACAGTCAAGGTTGAGACCTCTGCCTTAGATCATGTCAAGGTTCACTCTGATAAAGGGTCAGATGCTGTGATTGTCAGCAGTGGTGGGCAGGTGACTGCGAGAAAAGTGACACAGTGCAGACCTAACTGCTGTCTTAGGATAGAAAAAAGGAATATTCAAAGAGAGACATAGCTAAAATCCACGAGTAACAGTAATGGATAAAATCGTTGACTGGTTCCTACATGCCAGGCACTGAGCTGAGGTGAGAAACATGAGAACAGTAAGTTTACCACATATAAACAGAAAGATGAATAGATAAAGAGATAGGTAGGTAGGTAGACAGATAGGTAGATACATGAGCATGCATGGCAAATTTGGTGAAGATGTCCAAGAAATTAGATGATAGTTACCTCTGGAATGTGGGGTTAAAGGAAGATTTATTTTTATTATATAATTGTATACTCATTTGAACTTTTTTTCATTTTTACTAAGTGTGCGTGTCATTGTCATGAAGATTTTTAAAATATTTAAATAATAGCAATTTCTGATCTCGAGGACTGGGTTTTTTTCCACTGTGTCCCCCAACTCAAGCCATCTGTTTCCCCTCGCTGAAAAAACTAATCAGGATTTTTTGGATAATCCCCTTTGTTCACTGCTCATTTGCTACACACACCTAAACTGAGCTCTACTAATTAGCAATAGACCCCAGTATTTTTAACTGACTCTGGGATTGGTACTTGCTGAAGGTTAGACAAGTTCAGATCAATTGGCAACATTCTGCCATAGAAAATAGTAGCTTGGGAGTAACTGGGGTATAGTTATAGATACACTTGGGGCTTTACAGTTATGCTGTGAATATGTGGGATTAGTGGATGTGCTAGAAAAAAGCCTGTGACTGCTGTGAGGAAAGACGATAGGGATAAAATAAAATTTGCGTTAGCTTGCAAGCCCTCCTCTTTTTGTAGCTCCCTTGGGTTGCCAAAGCTCTACAGAACTTTTAGCTCTCCATTCTATTGATCAGGTCTGCCTTTGGTGTTCTCTTTAAACATACATCCCCAGAGCAGAAATGGCGGGTCGGGGGGGGGGAGCAGAGGAGGCCGAGTCTCTCCTCCCAACCATACACACGTACTCCTCCGCTCAGAAGCACCCGATGTTCTAACTACCTGCCAGCAAGGCAGCACTTTCCTTTCATATAGAGGACAAAGCACCAGACTGAGGAAGAAGAATACCTGGGATCTGGCGCTAATTTTAGTGTGTAGTTGTCTAAGCGTAGGCTACTGTATGGTCAGGCCACTCAAGGTGGCTGCTCCCTTGTTCTCTGTACACACCCTACTCATCTGACTGAACTTCCCTCTTAATCATAGAGCCTAATCAGTAAATGCCTACATATTGCCTCCAGCCCCAATTAGTGATTGCGCTAATCTTTAGAACAGAACTATCTACTATGTTAGTCCATCAAAGGGTGTGCCCCTCTGCTGGTTTCCCTGGTAACCCATGAGCCAACTTAATGTCAACTCCCTTTGTAACTGGTAACCTCCCTCTCCCCCGGGAGTGAAGACTGCTATCAATGCTATGTCCTGCCTGTCATCTGTCACACATGGTGGAGTGTTGCTCTAGGACCTTGCTTCAGATAGGTAAGCTCCCCCATCCATTAAACCACTGATGTCTCTGTTGCGGACTCTGGGCTCTTTCTTAGGTCTTGAGGCTGGGTCGGCACAGGGCCAGCAGGTCTGCAGGGTGCAACCCAATAGCTACTCACTCCACCTATGAAAGGAGGAAGCTTGGAAGGATAGATTCAAGTTTTAGCTGTGTTGTACATCTCTGGATGGTGCTTATATTTAGTAAAACATAAGCCTTCATGATGCTAGCTAATGTATTCCCAGCTTCAGTTTACTTGAAAGCAGTAGCCTATAAAATCTAGACCCTGAAGACAGAAATAATGTAGACTGCCATGCAATCCAGGCACCAAATATCATCACACAAAATGGCTTTCTGTATGCATCAACCAATCAATTTCTCTTCTCAATTGTCCACTTGGCCTGGACAGTTAGAGATTCAAATCATTGCGGTGTCCT